>NC_085136.1:20114673-20743423 GCF_035046485.1 Aedes albopictus | reverse complement strand
TGTGAACGGCGGCACAGCCTCCTCCGATGCGGAATGTCGATTGTTGTTCGTTCGTTCTCATCTAGCCTACTAGACTAGTACTTGCGAAGGCTACTTTGTTTAGTTCATATCACGGCTAGTTTGTGAATGACTTTTACATTCGGCTCTGTCGGTCGAGTCGGTGTTAATCAATGGTCGTCTCGTCACTTCGAACGGCAGTGGCAGGTCACATGATGCGAAACGCGTTCTGTTTGTTGGGTTGGGGTATTGTCTGTTTGTATAATGGTGGTCACCCGACCCGATCAGGACGGAAAGAATGACCCTGGAATTTGATAACGAGATGAGATGCATGTGAAGAGCGCATTATGCTGCCACTGCACTGCATCATCCGACCGCGTTCCCTTCTTAGATAAGCGTTGTTCTCGGAAGCGATTAGCGTAGGGGGATTGACTGCTGAGTGGAATGGAAGTTTGTGCCTTATCATCTCGTGGTGAAGGCGAAGGTAATGCTTACTTTTCCGTCGATTGAAAACAATAATAACCATTGTTGGGCATATCGGACCAAGTTTTCAAAGTTTGTTGACCTTCGAAAATGTTTTGAAACGCTTAGAAACGACATTTGTAATGTTCCGTACACTCTCCACTTAACTTTTCAATCACATATCATGGAGAAACTTGACAGGTGACAGCAGGTGGCGTAGCGCCACCATCCGTTTCACTATTCGGGCGGCTGTATTCAAAACAACGCAAAATGTTCCTTGACTCGATATCGACTCATGGAGGTAAATTTTTCCATACTGAAAAATAATTTCTGGGTTACTATGATGGTCCCCCCAGAGAGCGTCCCAAAGGATTTTTGTTCCACTACTCGATATTTCCTTGAGTCGATGGTCCTTTCAATATTGACTCATGAAGGTTTTACGGTAGGAAAAAAAAATTTCTGCTCAAGGTTATTTACAGGATCTCCGTCAAAAAATGTTTGCAGAACTCCTCCTTGGCTTTTTCCAGAATTCCTCGAGAGATTCGTTCCATAGCTGGGGCTCCTGGAATTCATCCAACAGATCCAGTGTTTTTTTGCTGGAAGTTCTCCCGGAGTGTCTGCAATATTTCCTCCTGGCATTTCTACTAAAGTTTCTAACGAAATATTACCAGAAATTTCTCCTGGATTTTTTCTTGAGGTTTTCTGGGATTTGTTTGTACCAGGATTTCTTCCAGAGCTTTCTTATAAAGTTCTTCCTGGGTTTTCTTCCAGAGAGTTTCCACCCGGAATTCCTTGAGGGATCTATTCCGATATCCTTCCTGAGGTTCTCAGAGGTATTCCCGAAATGCTTACTGACATTTTCTCCAAAGTTTTTATTGGGATTTTATTAGGATTTTTGCGATTACAAAAGTTTTCTGAGAAATACGACTAAGCAGTTACCTTACACGTCGACCAACTCAATTCTGACAAAGAATCTTCTGATTCTGGGGGTGATACACAAATTATGTCACGCTAAAATCGACCTTTTTCAACCCTCCCATCCCCCCTATGTCACAGTTTTTGTATGGGACCTCAATATTTTTTGTACGGGTCGTCCGTCACGTTCTGCAAAAGCCCCCCCTCCCCCCTAAGACCGTGACGTGATTTGTGTACGACCCCTAGACACGCTGACGCCGTTGTTTACTTTTCACGTCGAATAACTCACTCCAGGTGAAGGAATCTTCTGATTCTGACCGAGCTCACGCGACATTTTTCCATTTTTACTTTGAACAACTCACTGCCAGCTATTTTTTTTTCTAATAAAACTGCACTCACGTCACTATTAACTTCGAACAACTCACTCCCGGCAAAGAATCTTTCATTTACAAAGGGGAACCTCTTTTTATGCCATTGGCTGGGGATTGTTTCAGAGGATTTCAGGAGCCCTTCTAGTGCGTTTCGTCAGGTTTTGTTGGCGTTTTATTGCGATTACGGGGGTTTCAGGGAGGTTTCAATGGACTTAAAATGAGATTAAGAGGGGCTCATGAGCTCTTAAAGGGAGTTACGAGGACTTCCAGTGGCGTTTCAAAACATTTCAGAGAGCTTCAGAGGGTTTCTGGAGCCTTTCGAAGGAGTTTTAGGGGCTTTATGAATTGATTATGATGATTTGAAAGGCGTTTTGCGTCATTTTAGGTCAGGATCGTATTGGAGAGGTTTCAGGAATACCCTCAAGGTTTTTTTTTGTGAAGCGGTATCTGAATATCCGCTGAAGCTTCCTGAAAGCCCCCGGAATCGCCCATGAAACGCACCTGAGACGCTCCGAAACCACACAAAAAACACATTCGAACGCCCCTGAAACCCCGAAACGTCCCTAAGGCTCTCTGAAACACCCTTGAGATACCCTGGAACGCCCCAGAGACCCTTGGAACCCCTTGAAACCTCTTGAGACGTCATTGAGACCCCCTTAAACGCCTCCGAGCCCTCCTGGCCCTCCTGAACTCTCCTAAAACGCTTATAAGACCCGCCGGATCTCCCCTGGAAACCCATGAGACCCCTTAAAGCGTCCCTGAGGCCCTCTGGAGCATTTAAGATGTAACATTTATCCTACAAACTACCAACACGACCAAACCAACAACAAACTGCCCGTCAGTGATTTGATCGCAGTAACCGGAAATCATTTTCGACTACAGTAGACGTTCGCTCGGTGCAAACACTTTAACTGCAATGTTTTAACTACAAGTCCGCTAAATGCAACAATAGTGCAGTTATCGCACCGCTATCCGTCAAAATGAAATGTCAACAGCGATGCGATGTTTTTTGCATGCACTTTTGTTGCAGTGCGATGTTTTCCGTATGCACATTGACTGCATTCTGCAGCAACTGACAGATCTTTGACGTCTGACAGTTGTTGCAGTTATTGAATTTCATTCGCTAAGTGAAACGTAAACATGTTGCAGTTATCGAACGTCTACTGTATTCAGCGACTGGTTTCCGTTTGAAAACAAATTGGTCTGACATTGGCTGATTACGTGTCGCATCCTATCCTAGGTATTGAGATACAGACGGTGTATCAAACTATTACGCCGACACCGCCGTAGCTCAACAAATGTGTTTACTGAATCTCGGTAAAGTATTACGTTTGTTAGTTGAATGTTGGCAAAATGTTTCCTGAATAACTTTTGACAAATAAAACAGACAAATAAGAAAGTACTAATTAGATTCCATTGGCTTTTCTCGGTGATAGCTTAGATTAAAACAACGTTTTATCCATTACGCGTTTCAGCCTACTTTGCTTCAGTCATCCTTAGACGCCTACAAAAACATTTAATGGACAATTGCAACTTTTTCTAGTCAAATCTGACATAAAAAGGGACACTTACAACATGCTGAATGCAACCTTACAGCTTGGTCTGTCACTATTAACTAATTTTATCTTATGAAACTAGGGTCTTGTACCATTTGGGCAGGTGTACCTATTTTGGGCACTTGCCGCTAAGTCGATTTCAAACCGATTCATTTGAATTTTTGTACAGAGTTAGATACTGTACGTGACTAACTCTATACAAAATTTGAAATCAATCGGTTTGAAATTGACTTAGTTATAGCGGCAAGTGTCCAAAATAGGTACACCTGCCCAAATGGTACAAGACCCTACTAGGGGAACACCCAGCTCAGCATGCGCTTAGTCCGTTTCGTTCTCGGCAATGTTCGTGTTTTGTGTCGTTCGTACCTGTGTTCGTGTCTGTGGTTCTGTTTTAATCTAAGCTGTCACCGAGAAAAGTCAATGCTAGTACTTGTTGTGCGGTGATTATCTAAGATCAAAATGAGAACGTAGACTAAACTGGAAGGTGGTGTAATGGTTTACAAACAAGTTGCCTAGTAAACATACAAGTTCATCTCTTTATTAGATTATCTCTCCCCCTCGTTCTTCTTTCCTGAAGGATCCTTGCAAAAAAGCATCTCAGAATCCCAAATATAAAAAATATCCAGGTGATACCCATTGAAGACTGCCAGGAGGAAGCCATGGACAAATCCGGGAAAAAGCATGATGGAAGAATACCTGAAAGTATACCGGAACGAAATCTTTGAAATAATCAGGATTCTGGAGTAATCTCTGGAAGTTTCGGAAATATTTTTTGGAGGAGTGGCCTGTCCCTGAGGAAATATTTGAAATATTCTGGAGAAATCTTTGGATGAATCTCCTTTGAAGGCACGATAGAAGTTTCCCAGATAATCTTTAATGCAATCTTAGGAGATAGCCATGAAGAAATTCTTGAGAGATCTCTCAGCAGTATGCTATGAAGAAAACCTGAAGAATGATAAATGGAGGAATCAATGCAAAAATATTGAGAGAATATTCTGGGTCCCAGGAGGAAACAACAAAAGCATTATGAAAATAATCTCTGGATAGTTAGAGGAATATTCAAAAAAAAACTCAAGATAAATCCTGGCTAGAGACCCGGCATAAATCCCGGCAGAAATATCTAGAAGAGTTCCTTAACAAAACTATGTAAGCATATGAGAAATCGGTACATTCGGAGGAATCATTGGGGTAATTCCAGAGGGAATCCTTGAGAGAGCTTCTTAAGGAATTCCTGAAAAACTTCTTGATCGGAAGGAATAATAGAGATAATCGCGAAAATAGATTAGATTCCAGGGAAACCGGGTGAAATGCAGAGGTAAATGCTTGAAGCAATCCATGATAAAACAGTGTAGAATTAGCTTGAGTTGAAGTACACAATAAAATACTGGCAGAAATACTGAATGAAAACTTATAGATATCCCAGCAAAAATCCCATGAGGAATAATTGAAAAAATGCCGGTGGGATTCACAGGTAAAAATCTCTGGGGAATCTCGAGTTAATTTGCGAAAAGAATCTCGGAATGAATCTGGGTGGAATTCTGGAATAAATCCCATTATGAATCGCATGAGGAATCCCTGAGGGGATCTTAGAAAAAAAAAACAGAGAGAAATCCTTGAAAAAATCCTGACTCATCTGGTAGACGGCTAGCTGAAACAGTAAACGTGCAGGTATTAAGCAATACCATTTTATGGATTGCTTCCTTAGGCTTAGAGAATTGGTAGACAAACATTCTTATACATATGTGTGATAGTAACTTGAAATAACTTAAAATAACATATGTGTGATAGTAACTTAAAGTAACTTAAAATGCCCGTGTAGCTGCCGGCTTAGAATAGCACTACGGACCCCCTGTTCCGGGGGTAAAAGTCCACCAAACAGGGAATCCCAATCCAAGGTGTCAGGCGACCCGTGCTGATGGATGAATGGTTGAGGGGGTTTCAAAGATGCGCGATCGTTAACGGAGCCCGTAACGTGGGTAGATCACCTTTTCGTGTTGAGTTACGAAAATCTAACGAAACCTAGTGTCGTCCTATTTTTCTAATTTTGGAATATGCGTTCTGGCAATTCAAGGAATCATAGTATTTAGTCTTTGTCACTGGTATCGTGGTGGCTTACGGTCTCTGAATAAAACTAAGTTAACCAACTTTACTTTGCAGATAGCTAAAAACCTCGCCGTTCGAGGCTAAACTTGATGCAAATGGCATCAAATCGAGCTAGGGAAATTCGTACAGATATTTATCGGTGAGCTCGATCCATATTATTAAAACAAAAACGGTATATGACATGGAAGAAAGGTTCGTTATGTCAAGTGTCAACTTAAGTTCTCTCTTGACACTTCTTATTTCATATCTATGCTTGTTTCGATATGTTATTTTCTTATTTACCAAAAATAAAAAAAAAACAAACTGTAATGACACATGAACATAATTCAGATTATTTTGTTTTTTTTTCTGATTCGATGGTCTTGAACAACTTTTAATGGTTTGAAATAATGTTTGTGGAAAAAAAATCAATAAATAGCGGCCTGTTGCCCAACAATTAAATCATAGTTAACACTCGAAACCAATATCTCAAAACCAGTGAAACAACAATCACACTTAGAATTATGAGAGTCTCTTAATTATTTCCCCCCACATTGGATTCAACTGTCTCACTCGAGTCCCCTTACAACCAATAATGTCCCGAGTTAAGCGGTAACGATTCCCGCTATCGACTGACTGCTATGTTCGAAAGCGGATCCAAAATTATGCAGGCGGTAATTCATCTCGTATATTATCGCACAGCAGGACCGACTCCATAACCTTCATCATTATTGTACCACCGACCGCCGCTGTCACCACCCGCACTATACTGGAAATTAGACTGATTCAGATTTGGTGTTTCAGTGCTCCTTCATTTGAACGTACATTATTAAACCGTTTTCGTTAAAACATAGAAGGTTAGAAACTCGCTAAGGATACCTATTAATAGTCCAAATCAGTCATCTCGTTGGTTCCTCGTGAGAGTGCAAGAAATCTGGCAACACAGAAACAGAAGCTGTAGGTTGCCAGATGAGCTTTTTCTTGTCACGTTTATCTTCACTGTTTTTTTTTTCAAATCATCTCAAACAAAGTTGGTTACAACAGTTTACAACAACAAGTGGCATCATTAGAGCATATCAAGACCAACAATTGAAAAGGCCGCATCAACATTTTGTAAACAAACATGTTTTTGTCGACTTGAGGCCTTTTGAACTCCACCCACACACCTCACCACCACTAACAGAAAGCGCAAACATCAAGCTTTCTGTTAATGGTGGTGAGATACGTGGGTGGATCCCAGACGGCCCTAAGTCGACAGAAACGTGTTTGCTTACGCAATGTTGATGCAGCCTTTTCAATTGTTGGTCTTGATATAGGAATTAGATAAGCAAAAACCTCTAATTTTGCATCAGTCTAATGAACGTGGACCGCCACCGACCATCAAACCACTTCCACGTACGACAAAAGCCATACGGGACCGAACTGTACGCGTTTGGTTATCTAAATTGAAGACAATTGAACCAACTCGTTAGACTCAATTGAGTGACCCCCTGGAACGACCCTTCCGCAACATTCGGTAGCCCTGCGGCTGCGTCTGTCGTCCTCCCGCGGCACTAAAGAGCAATCCAAGCATGCTAACAAGTTTGGTCAACACACAATAACTCTCTCTCCCCCTAATCGCAATGACCTCGCGTTCGCGCGGCACACAAAGGAGGACCAAACCAGCTTGCGAATCATTAAACGAGAGAGGCAACAGGTTCACCAGTCACTCGAAACCCAGTGCCAACAGCAACAACAACAACAACAACAACAACAACAACAACAGCAGCAGCAGTGGATCACAGTAAGCCGAATAGGAATGAGGAAAAACAACACGATTAGAGGGATGCAAGTCGCCGCCACACAGCCTACTACGTAGCTCTGCAACGCAGCACAGCCTCACCATCACCATCATCATCAGAGTAGGTCGTAAAACATCTGCGTGCCATGCAACCGGGCTTACAAAGTTTGAACTCGAACTCGGTTCGGACCCTGATGCCTGGTGCCGCCAGGCCACACCGGCAACAACAACAGGAAGAACCGGTATTCTTGTGCGGCCATCGACGAAGAAAAATCTGCACCACGTCTACGTCTTCTCTGCACCTCTTCTGTAGTAGCCTTCGAAAAGGGTGAACATATGTTTGCCCAGTCTCGATGTCGACTCCGTCCAGAGTCCAGAGCAAAAGTTGGTCTTCGTCATCATGCATTTTGAACTCTGATGATGGTGATGATGGTGATGATGACGATGATGCCCGGCGGCAATCACGTTCTCATGGTGGAACCACAAGCACGGGGTGGTTGATGGAACAAGTGCGAAATGATTCTATAATCTGACGGAAAGTTATCTCTCTCCCAGTCAGTGGTGTAACGACACTTCCGCAATTTATGCAAATTGAACTTTGAGACGTGCGAAATTGATGCTCCCGATAAAGTTTATGCATGCAGACTCTTCCTGGTTTGGCTCGGGTTACACCACATGAGTCTGAGAACCTAGGGCAAAGCAATCAGTGAAACGCCGACATATGGGTGACTCACTCAGTGAGAGTTATGTTTGCAGTCAGAGGCTTCTGACAGAGGGATTTCGAAAAAGATTGGACGATGAAAGTATCTGCGAATAAAATGCAAGTTTCTTCAAGGTTTATTAAGCAACAATGGACCAAGAAGTAGCTGAAATTTCCTACAGGTGTGAATAAAACTAGTTTACACAAACACAGTAAATCATTGAAAAAATCCGGGTAAATGAGAGAATCGACTACTTTCGTTATTTACTTTATCAATATAAATGCTTGCAGTACATCGGAGATGCATTACAAGCATTATTTCAGTCTGGCCTACTGCGCAGCGGTATTGTGAAATTGCTGTAAATATCAATCCCAAACTTAATTCTACAACAAAAACAATGAGTAGGGACATCTTGTATTAATCGCAAATTAAAACAAGTTTCTCTTGTAATTCTTCTAAGGATTTCACTTGGGGTTCCTCCAGGGATCCTGTAGGTTTCCTAAAAGAGATTTCCTCTGAAATTCATCCGGGATTAAGTTTGAAGTTCCTCCAGAGATTCCTTCAGCAATTCCTCCAAGGATTTCTTCAGAAATTTCTACAAGGACTTCTCCAGGAAACCCCCCAAAGATTTCCTCAGGAAATCCCTCAAGAATTATTTCAGGAAGGCCTCCGATGTTTTTTACAGGAAATGCTCTCAAGATTACATCGACGATTTCTGCAAGGATTCTTTCCGAGAATTCCTTCAAGGATTCTTTCAGTTTTTTTTTCAATTATTCTTTGTGAATTTCCTACAAGGATTGCGAAAGAAATTCCTCATAGTCTTCCAGCTATTCTTCCAAGGGATTCCTCCTACGATAACTTTACGATTTTTTCCCAGAATTCATTCAGAAATCACTCCACGAAAATTTTCAGGGGTTTTCCAGAATCTGTTCTAAAATTATTCCAAGTAGGGGAAATTACCTATTCTCGGCCGTTTTGTTCTCTTCGTCTTTGGGGGTTTATTGAAACCTATTGAACTCAGAGTTGGTCTCAAATCCTTCCCAACTAAGCTGAATTATATGGCCAAGTTTCAGGCAATTTGGCTGACAAAAACCCCCCATGACGAAGAGAACAAACCTGCCGATAATACCCATTGTCACCCTATTTCTTATATAAACTTCAGGTTCCTTCAGAAAATCTTCAAAGGATTCTTCTAAGGAATTCAACAGGAATGCCCCCTTTCAGAATTCAGGTAGAGATTTATTCAAGGATTCATTCAAACATTTCTTAACAAATTCCTCCAACGAATCCATCAGGAATTTCTCCAACAATTCTCTTGAAAATTCTCCAAGAATTACTTGTGGTAAATTTGCAAATATCCAAGGATACTTAGAGAATACCTCCATGGCTCGTTTAAAGTTTTTCTTTAAGTATTTATTCCTTTCAAAATTTTCTCCAAGGATATCTACAGGATTTTCTGTTTGGATTCCCCCAGAAATTCCTCCAAATATTCGCTATGAAATTTATCCATTGATTTTTTTTTTAAATTTCCAACAGGAATACCTTCAGTAATTTATACTGTATGCAAGACAAAATCTTCTAAAAATTCAGGATTCCTGTATTTTTCAAACAATCTTACGAGAATTCCTTGAGGGGTTTGTTAAGGGAATCTTACAAAATTTCAATAAAGTATATCTCAAGTGACTCCTACAGAAATTTCACAACGGGTTCATTCAAAGATTCTTTAAGGAATTTCTGCAAGGATTTCTTCTGGAAAACCCCTCAAAGAAATATCTGGAACTCAAACATAACCTTAGAATTTTCTCCAGTAGTAATTGTTTCGGTATTTTCTTCAAGAATTATTTCAGGAACTCGTCCAAGGATTTTGTTAGGAATATCTCTAAGGATTTCTCTAGGAACTCTTATAAAAAATTCTCCAGTCATTACTTCATGTAGTTTTTTCAGGAATTCTTAAGTAATTCCTCCAAGTATTTCTTTCAAAAGTACAGCATGATTGTAGCTTTAATAAGATTTATCTCAAGAATTTCCCAAGGAATTTTGGCAGGAAATCATCCACGGATTTTCTCAGAAATTCCTTCAAGAATTCCTCCAAGGATTCCGTCAGAAGCTTCTACGATAATTCCTTCCAGGAATTCCTCCATGAGTTCCTCCAAAAAATTCACCAATGATTCCTTCAAAGGAAGCTTCATTAATTCCTCCAAGGGTATCTTCAGGAACTCCTTCACTAGTTCCATCGAGAATTACACCAAAGTCTTATTGCTGAACTTCTTCTATTATTCTTTCAGACATTTCTTCAACGATTCCTTTACGTATTTCTACGAGGGATGCGTAAAGAATTTCTCTGAAAGTTACTTCACGAATTCTCCCATGTATTCTTCCTTCAAGAATCCATTCAGCAGTTGCTCAAACATTTGATTCGGGAATTTCTCAAAGGATTTCTACAGAAATCCTATTTTTTCAGAAATTCTTGTAAAGGATTTCTTTGAAAACTTTTTCGAAAATTTATTCAAGAATTTGTCGTAGGGTTTCTCCAATAATTTATCCAAAGATTTTTTAAGGAGTTCCTTCAAAGTTTTTTTTTATAAATCCCTTCAAGTATTCCTTCAAGTTAGAGACTCTCCAAAATATTCCCTCCAAGATTTTCTTCAAGAATTCATGCAAGGATTCCGTGAGGCAGTTTTCCGAAAATTTTATATTTTTCTCATATTGAGGATGCAGAACTTTGTTTAATAACTTCTTCGAGAATTGCTACAAAGGTTCATTCCAGAGTTACAGGGGATAGACAAAATGATCGGGACAGGCAAAATTTTCACTTTTCAAAAAAGGCTCAATTAGCTATAACTTTTCGAAAAGTGCATCAAATATTCTCAAATTTTTACTGTAAGTTCTTCAACTAGTTGTGTATCAGTGGACAAAATTTGGAAATGGTCGGACAATTCTTCACGAAGTTATAAAGATTTTTGAAAAAGGTAAAATTATCCGATAGCCAAATTGAGCTGTTATATCTCCGGATTCAATGAACCGAATGCAATGAAATTTTGACCATTTAAGACTTATATAATGAGCTATGAAAAACCATTGACTTAACTTAATATTCTTAACACGGAAGAAAATTATAACGATTAGATTATTTTTCTAATAAAACACTAAATTATCCAAAACATCAACATCGTTACAAAATTCAAGATGCAAATTATAGTTCATTTAGTTTCCCTCTAATTGACTTATATATAAATGCGTTTTGAAGGAAAGTAACAACATAGCCGCCAATAAATTGAAAAAGTAATGGGATGCATATTAAAAATAGACCAATTTACTAAAAAATCGTGAAAAAAATAAAATCGCTATAACTTTTTCGCTTGTTAAAAATTTCAAGTTAAGTTAAATGTTTTCCAGAGTTCATTATATAAGTCATGAATGGTCAAAATTTCATTGCAATCGGCTCATTGAATCCGGAGCTCAAAGTTGGCTATAGGATAATTTTATCTTTTCCAAAAATCTTTATAACTTTTTGAAGAATTGTCCGATCTTTTCCAAATTTTGTCCTCTGATACACAACTAGTTGAAGAACTTACAGTAAAAATTTGAGAATATTTGATGCACTTTTCGAAAAGTTACAGCTAGTTGAACATTTTTTGGAAAGTGAAAATTTTGCCTGTCCCGATCATTTTGTCTATCCCCTGTACTTTCATGGATTCTTAAAGGAACTTTCAAAGGTTTATATCAAGAATTTTTCTTAGGTTTTGTTCAAGAAATTTTCCAAAAAAAACTACTCAGGAATTTCTTTAAGGATTGTTACGAGAATTCCTTCGAGAATTTCTCAGAGTTCACGCAATGGTTGTTTCAAGAATTGCTTTAAAATTTCTTTTGGAATTCTTTCAAGAATTTCCTTTTGAAATCCTATTCAACATCAAACACTGATGTAATTAAAAAATCCTTCAGAAATTCCTGCAAGGATTTATTTGAAAACTCCTCCAACAATTTATCCGGATTTTTTTCCTAAGGTTGCTTCAATCCAAATCCAATCTAATCCAAAAATTTTCCAAGGAGTAACTTTAAACATTCTTTTTCGAATTCCTCCAGGAACTTTTTCAGTTGTTTCTTTCAAGTATCCCTCTAAGGATTCCATCCAAAATTTTCATCACGAATTTTTGCAAGAATTACGTGAGGCATTTCTCCGAAAATTTCATAATTTTTCCATATTTTTTTTCAAAAAATTCTTAAAAGATTTCAGAATTTCCGTATCATTCCCTCCCCCTGGATATTCAATCTTGACGCGATGGGAGGGCTTAACTCATTAGCATTTTAGCGCCAGTTTATTCTCCACTGCTTGGACTTTGAGCTAGATATATCTGGTTTACGAGTTGATCGCAAGTGAAGGAATCGGCCGACAGTGCTAATGGGAACCAAAGGAGTATCCGTAGTGCATTTTTTTTTTTTTTTTTTTTTTTTTTTTTTTTTATTTGTGAATTTTAACTTATTGCTAATTCTTCACACATCATAGTGCATTTATCACAAGTTATAATTCAGCTTGCATAGACCTAATCTTTGCATTCTTTAAATTTTCTCAAATTTAACAATAATTGTTGAATTTAACGTAACGCAAGAGTGGGTAGGGGAGGTCTCTGCGTTACACTCATCATTCATCACTTGAATTCGAAAGTACACAGGACAGGGGACGCTAGGATAAGTTGACTTACAGCCTTACAGATTAGGTAACGTTAACAATTAAATTTATTACCTTTAGAAAATTCTGGACCCGGATCAGTCAAAACTGCTGATTTTAGAAATGAGTTTATATTTGTATTTCTTCTTTTTATAGGTTTTGTAGGGATGAATATATAGAAGTTGACAAATAATCTTAATGATTTTAATTTTTGACACAAAAATCAGCTGACTGAACTTTTTTGTTTTATATTCTAGACGGTATTATAACACTGACCAAAAAAGCAGGAATTTTGTTACATGTTTCTTTAGGACTTAGGACGGTTGACAATCTAAAGGGTTACGGTGGATATAATAATACTTCGGACTTAGATGATCATAGATATGCAAAAGACGACTAGACGAAATTAAGAACACAATTTGACACATTATAGACTATATTTTGACGTATAGGGTTTGACTGATTTCATTACAACATCGAATGGAAGCTCAAAAAGTGTTACCTAACACTAATATGAGAGTTATTTGGGGATGATGCTGGTGCTGTCAATGACCAACATCGGTTATTGACACTATTGGTAATCAGCTTGAAATAATTTTCAGAATGTATTGTAAAAAAACTTAGGTTATTATTTGATTTATTGTTTAGAGATGCTGTCAGAAAACTAGTTGCCCATATCGGCTAAAAACGCTAGCTCTGGCAGCTGTCTCCGAATAATTTTGAACAATATCAAACCTGTAAACATTAGCTATGACAAATTTTTTGCTCTTCTTTGTAATATTTCTCAGGAATAGTATTTTGAAGGCGTTAACATGTACAGCTTTTTTTCTCTCTGAATGTTGTCCAGTGATCTCGGATATTTTCGATTATTGAAATATTATTCAATTATCATATGATCTTTGGAGCTTCCATTCGGCCAAAACACTAGTGAGATGGGAATAGTTAAAACACAGTAATTTTAAAAACTACTACGACCCAATACTAATTACTACACACTTTGCTCAAGTTGACGACATCGTCTAGTCCATCGTGAGTATTGGTACTAGTAGGGGGAAAGTTGGGAAAGGGTCCAGGCTTTGCTATCAGCTGTCATGCAGCTCCACCTGGTCACTCTACAAAAAAAAAAAAAAAAAAAAAAAAAAAAAAAGAATTTCCGTATCATTGGCAAAGTTGTTCATTTTGGCAAAATAAACATTTTTTTCTAGATAGCAAAATTCCGCAGCCTACTGTTATAGAGTTATTTAAAAAATAAATACAATAAATACAAATAGTCAAAAAGGCGTTTTTACGAGAAACCATGTGAACTTACCATATTTTCTGATGCAGATGTGTCAAATAATAACTTTCGAACAAAAATTATTAATATTAAAAATTGAAGAAAAAAATTAAAAAAAGGGAAAAAAGGTGTAGTTTTTAAATTATAATATCTCATAAAGCAAAAAAATCGCAACCTGAACTTTTCAGCAAATACATTGATACTATGCAAATCAATTTTCAAAAATTTTGAGAGGTATTTTGGTGTTTTTTGAGATATTTGATCTTTTATAATAGTATTAGTAAAGTTTTATATTGGAATTTCAACTGGAATACCTCTAGAAAATCTCATGGGAATTTTTCTATGTAATCGTGTCCCCCATGGGTTACCTCTAGAAGTCCTTCAAGAATGAATCTATGATTCCTCTCGGCAATTTCGTACAATTCTGTTGGATTATATTTCTTGAAATCCAATAAAAAAGTGTCAGTTTAAATAGATTCTATAAGATTTTTCTAGGAGTTCGTTGTAAAATTTTCAGAAGTTATTTTCAAATCGAGATACTGCTTCTCTTAAATTTTTTAGGGTCTTCATTAATTTTATTTATTTTCTACGGAAATTCTTCTGAGGCTTTTTTTTCTGAAATTTCTCCAGAAATTATAATTTTGATTCCTCAGGCAGTTCCTTTCGAGGTTTCCCCCAGAAAATACTAGGGTACCTTCATAAAGGGATATACGATTTCATCAAGAGTTATACTTCTGGGACTCTTCAAAGAGTTGCTTTTTACTGCATTCTTTCAATAAATTCTTCTGGAATCCATCCAAAATTGTCTCCATATCTTCCTTTTAGTATTCCAGCGGTAGTTCGTTTTGAAATTTTCATAGGAGCTACTTGTGGAATTATTCAATGACTTCGTTCTACGATTTCTACAGAGCTTTTGCTGGGTTTCATCAAGGATACCGCCTGGATTTTTCCAGGATTCACAACTGTGTTTCCTCCAAGAACGCTTTCTGAAATTCCTCTAGGAGTTACTTCTGGAAATAATATCGGAGGTCTTTCTTCAAATTTTCCAGGACTTTTTTTTCTGCATATCCTATAGAAATTCTTATACTGAAAATCCTCTAGGGGTTTTGTTTTGTCTTTATTAACACTCCCACTGCCATGCTATAAATCACTTACACCAACTGCCATGCCTCAAAACAGTGGGAACGGTATTTTTTAACTGCTAATATCTCAGCCGTTTTTTATCCGATTTGCAAAATTTTTGAAGCTATGAATTTTCCCAGCCTTCTAGCTGAATTGTTAAATTATGGATTTGACCAAAGTTCTATTTTTGAGTACTCAAAAACTCGGAGCAAGTACCTTAAAAAATACTGTTTTTCTGGAGCCATTCCGAATGTAAATTAGTTTCCACGCTTATTTTAATGTTGAATTGCCCATATTAATAAAGCAAAATTGTTGCAAAGAAATTTATGGAGATATTCATTATTTAAGACTATAAAATCTTCACAAAATTACGTATAATACAGAAAATTTATATATTCGATTTGAACTTTGTATTCATCGCGACAACCCCTGTGTTTTATTGCTTGAAAACAATCACGTGTAGATGAGAAAACTTTTTCCGAACGATTGTGAAAAGTGTGTATTTTAGGAACTACAACATTTTCACAAAATCACGTATATTACAGGAAATTTGTCTTTTCAGTTTGAACTTCACGTCCATCTCGACAACCCTTGTGTTTATTGCTTGAAAACAATCACGTGTACATTAGAAAACTTTTTCCAATCGATTGTGAAAAGTGTGTGTTTCAGTAACTATAAAATTTTCACAAAATCACGTATAATACAGGGAATTCGTAATTTCAGTTCGAACTTTACGTTCATCGCGACAATCCTAGTGTTTTATTGCTTGAAAACAATCACGTGCACATAGGAAAAATTTTTCAAAGCATTTGTGAAAAGTGTGAATCATCAAAACTACAAAATCTTCACAAAATTACGTACAATACAGAAATGTTGTATATTCGGTTCGAACTTTACACTCATCGTGACAATCCTTGTGTTATATTGTTTCAAAGCAACCACGTGTATATAAGAATAAATTTACAGATCACTGGAAACATGGATTCCTACAATTTTTTTTCTTCTAGGCATTCCTACAGAAATTGTTTCAAGAATTGCTGAGAAAACTTTCCTGGGATTTCCTAAGTAATTCCTCGGACCTGGTGTGATGGTTAGTTAAAGCACAGGCATTTCACCCCGAGGACCTGGGATCAAATCCCACTCTCGAAAAAACACACACAATGTGAGTTCTTCCTTCGGAAGGGAAGTAAAGCGTGGGTCCCGAGATGAACTAGCCTAGGGCTTAAAATCTCGTTAATACAGATAAAAAAAATAATTCCTCATGGGATTGCTTATGAGATTCCTCAATGAATTTCTTCAGGAATTCATCCTGAGATTATTTCTTCTGTGTTTATTTCAGGAACAACTGCAGGAATAATTTTAAAAATTCCTCCAAGAATTCCCCAGGAATTCTTTTAAGAATTTCTTTAGGACTTCCTCTTGGAATTCTTTCAGGAATTCCTCCAGGAATTAATCCAGTACATTATCCAGGAACTTTTTATGGATTCCCTTAGGAATGCCTCTTGGAATTGCTTCCAGAATTCATCCTGGGGTTTCTACAGGAACGCCTGCAGGGATTCCTTCAGGAACTGCTACAGGGATTCATCCAAAAGTTCATCCACTCTTTCTAGAATTACTTCAGGATTTCTCCAAGAATTCCATCTGTGATTTATTCAGGAATTTATCATGGGATTTCTCCACGAATTTGTTCAGGAATTCCTCTAAAAATTCTTCCAGTGATTTCTCTGGGGATTGTTTCAGGGATTCCACTAAAAACTCCTCCAAGGAATCCTACTGAAATGCCTCTAATTTTTTTTATCATATTTCTCTAGGAATAACTTCAGAAATGCGTCCAGGAATTCTTGTAGAGATTCCTCCAGGAGTTTCTCCAGAAATTCCTCAGGAAATCCCTACACGCTTTCCTCTAGGGTATCTTCCAGAAACTCATTCGGGAATTCCTTCTGTGATTCTTTCTGGAACAACTTATTTTAAAAATTCCCCCAGTAACTTTTCTTAGGATTCCTTCAGGAATTTCTCCTTGAATTCTTTAAGGAACTCCTCCAGGTATAAATTCAGTACTTCCTTCAGGAACTGTTTAGGGATTCTCTTGAGAATTCTTTGGGATTCTTCAGGAATTCCTCTAGAGTATTCTTCAGGACACACACACGAGACGCGAAATGAGACAAGACATAACACTTATCGTTCTTACAATCGTCAAGAAAAGATTAAAATTACCTTTACGTCGATCGGTTTCGGGCGTGATCTAGCCCATCTACAGGACAATGTCCGACTGGCTGCGTTGGTTTTCGTACGTTGTTCGTACACGTCCAAAAACGAAGAGATGCTACTGTATTGTCAGGTCAGTTAGGCCGAAGAGGCACGATAGATCACGCCCGAAACCGGTCGACGTAAAGGTAATTTTAATCTTTTCTTGACGATTGTAAGAACGATAAGTGTTATGTCTTGTCTCATTTCGCGTCTCGTGTGTGTGTCGTGAAGTTCTTACGTTAGCAAAAACTGTAAAAGTATATAGTATTCTTCAGGAACTGCTAT
This sequence comes from Aedes albopictus, assembly GCF_035046485.1. Lineage (NCBI taxonomy): Eukaryota > Metazoa > Arthropoda > Insecta > Diptera > Culicidae > Aedes > Aedes albopictus. The sequence continues at coordinate 20,725,963 of NC_085136.1, read as the reverse complement.
AGGAATTTCCCGAGGAATTCCTACAGGATTTTTTCCAGTAATTATTCAGTGGATTCCTCCAAGGTTTTTTTTCCAGATACGCCTACAGGAATTCCTCCAAAAAATTCTCCAGGAATTTATTCAAGGGTTCCTCCAAGAATTCCACTACGAATTCTCCTCGACATTCTTCCAGGAATTTATTCAGGGATTTTCCAGGGATTCCAACTTGGATTCATGAAGAAAATTTTCCAGGGTTCTTTTCAGCGATTCCTTCAGGGATCCCTCCTGATATTCCTCCAGGAATTCATGCAGGCGTTCCTCAAATATAGGAAAATTCTCCAGAAAATTCACCAGGAATTGATCTAGAAACTCCTCCATAAATTATGTCATAAATTCATCCAAGAATTTCTCTATGAAATCCTTCAGGGATCCCTTCAAAAATTCTTCATGGATTATCTCTAGGAAGACCCTTTGAAATTTTTCCAGGGATTCCTTCTGGAATTCTTCCGGATTTTCCTCCAGTAATTGCTGCAGCGATTCCTTCAGGAATTTTGCAAAGACAATTCTTCCAGAAACTTCTTCGGGGATTTCTGCACGAATTTCACTAAGGATTCCTCCAGGGATTTTTCAAAAATTCCCTTGAGGATTTCTTCATGAATTCCTCCAGAAATTCCTCTAGAACTTCCTCCAGGAACTTTTAAAAAATTTATACAAATTTTTACAAAAACATCTCCCAGAGTTCCTTTAGAGATTCCTCCAGAAATTCATCCAATAACTATTTCAATGATTCCTCTAGGGGATTCCTCCAGGTAATCTTCCAGATATTCCTCCAGAAATTCTCACAGAAATATCTCCAGGAATTCCTCTAGGATTTAGTCTAGGAATTGCTCCAGGAACTCCTACAGGAAAATCTCCAGGAAATGCCCCAGGAATTTCTTCAGGAGTTGATACAAAAATTGCTCGTGGACATTCTTCAGAAATTATGTCAGCAATTTCTCCAGGAATTTCTCCAGAAAATCCTTTAGGAATTTCTTCAAAAATTCTTGCAGGAAATTCTCCAGGAATACCTTAAGGATTTTTTAGGAATTCCTTCAGGCATTTCTCCAGGAATTACTCCAAATATTGTTTCAAGAATTGTTTCAATGATTCCTCCTGGGATTTCTCCATGAATTTCTCCAGGGCGTTTCTCAAGAATTCTTCCAGGAAATCCTTCGAAGATTCCTCCAAGAAATACTTCAAAGATTCATCCAGGAAATCGTTCAGAAATTCCTCTAAGAATCTTCTAGGGATTTCTTCAGAAAGCCTTCCAGGATTTTTTCCAGGGATACTTTCAGGAATTCCTCTAGAAATTCCCCTAGGAGTTGCTTCAGGAATTCCTCCTGGGATTTCTCACAAATTTCTCTAAGGATTCCACTAGGCATTAGTTCAGTAATTCCTTCGAAAATTTCTCCAGGAATCCCTTCAGAAATTCCTCTAGAAAATCCTTCAGGAATTTCTCAAGGGATTTTTTCAGAAAAAACAAGAATTCAAGAATTTCTCTAGAGATTCATCCAGGAATTCCTCCAAGGATTCCTCCAACACTTCTCACAGGAATACTTCTAGGAATTCCTCCAGGCATTCCTTCAGGGTTTTATCAAGGAATTTCTCCAGGAACTCCTCCGGGAATAACTCCAGGAATTTATTCAGGAATTCTTCCAGGAAATGCTCCTGGACATCTTGCAGATTTCAGATTTTTCCAGAGATTCTTCCGGGAAATTCTTCGAAAATTCATCCAGGAAATCCTCCAGAAATTCCTCTAAGGATTCTTCCAGGAAATCCTTCTGAAATTTCTCAAGAGATTTTTCTAGAAATTTCTCCAGAAATTCCTTCCAGAATTCCTCTGGATATTTCACCAGGAGTTGCTCCAAGAGCTCCATCAGGTATTTATCCAGGAATTGCTACTGGGTCTCATCCAAGAATTCCTCAGGGGGTTACGCCAGGAATTCATTTAAAAGTTGCTCCATGCATTCCTTCAGGATTCTCTCTAGAGATTTTTTCAGGAATTGCTTCAGACATTCCTCCAGGAATTCCTTCACGGATTATTCCAAGAACTTCTTCAGAGGTTCCTTCAGTAATTCCTCCAAGACTTTCTCTAGGAATTCCTTAAGAGATTTCTTCAAAAACTTTTCTAGGGATCCCTCCCATAATTCCTTCAGGATTTTTTAAAGAAATTACTCTAAGGAACCCTCATGAAATTTATATAGGATTTCTTCTTGGAATTCCTCAAGAGATTTCTTCACAAATTTCTCGAAGGACTCCTCCCAGAGTTTATCCAATAATTCCTCTTGATATAGTTTTAGATAATGTTCCAGGTATTCCTTCGGAAATTCTTACGGCATTTTTCCTGGAAGTCTTCCAGGGATTGCTCGTGGAATTCTACGAGTGATATCTTCAGAAATTCCTCTTAGGTTCTTTTCTGAAATGTAGTAAGAAGTTCCTTCAGAAATTTCAGAAATTCTTCAGTCATCTTATGCAGGGATGTACCCACGTTTTTCTTCAGGATTAGTTGATATTTTTTTTATTATTTCAACAATTTCTGGAGGAATTTATGCAGCGAATAGTATTGGAAGATAATTTAATAAAGATGCATACAAGAACCAGGAAATTATCCAAGGATTCTTTCAGTAAACCCTCCAGCAGTTTCTTCAGAAGTTTACTCAGCGATTCCATTAGTAATTCTTTCAATAAGCGAGACTATTAGTCCTCCAGGGAATCTTCCAAGCAACACACATGCCACAAAAAAGTCACGGCAGGGCAGGTTTTAGATTATGCAGAAGTCACAGTGACTTACTATAAACATCTAGATACTTACATGCTAAAAGTGCATTCATACATTTCTCCAGGGAATCCTTCAGGAATTCACCCAGGAAAGACTCTTTCGGAATTCTCCCATGAATTCATCCCGAAATTTCTCTCAAAAATGCAGCAGGAATTCCTCCAGGAAATTCTTCTCAAATTCTTCCAAACATTTTTCTTTGAATTAACTCTAGGATTTTTTAAATTCTTCTAAGGATCCTTCTGGAAATACGTTCATTGACATTTCTGTAGGATTGTGCTCTGACATTAGTGCATGTAGTATATGGATATATAATACCACCTTTAGAGAGATTCCAGCAAGGATGTACTCGGAACAATTCAACTGAAGGTTATTTCAAAATAATTATACAAAGAGGATGCCGCTACGAACGTTGTGTTTTCACCAAAAATAAAACAAAATCTGTTTTTACGTAATTTTGTGAAGATATTGTAGTTCTAATAGTTCCTCATTCTCACAATCATTCTGAGAATGTATTCTTATGTACTTGATTATTTTCAAGCAAAAAAGCAACAAGGTTGTCATGATCAATGCTGAGCTCGAACTTAAAATACATTTATCTTGCATTATACCAGTGGTTTTCAACCAGGGGGAAATTCCCCCATAGGGGGGAATTTCTTTCTTTCATGCGGGGAATTGCCAATTCAAGAATATTATCTTATGATTTTATCTAAAGAACGAAGAAACAATTTTCAAAATTGAAAATTTTCAGTGTATCGTGAATCATCGTCGTCAAAATGTAAGTGTACACTCTCAGAAAAAATCATGTAAATTTAAGTTCACTTGAATGCACATAAAAGGAGCGGCCCGTTTGACACTAATTTACGTCTTCTATCACAAATAAAGTCGAGCTAGCAATCGCTAGAGCTGAAGCGAAAGATAAAACATGTGTAAGTAAAACTCTGTATTTCACGTAATTTTTGGAAGATTTTGTAGTTTTCAAGAATCATACTTATCATGCGCATGTGATTGTTTAAAAAAATATTACACAGGGGTTTTCGCGATGCATGTTGAGTTCCAACCACAAATACAAACTTCCTGTATTATACGTAAAATTGTGAAAACTGTGCAGTTTTTATGATTCATACTTCTCCCTATCACTGTGGAAATGTATTCTTATGTATATATGTGATTGTTTTGAAGCAATGAGAGACATGGATTGTTGCGACGGACGTGAAGTGTAAAACTGAAAATACAAATTTCCAGTATTTCACGTAATTTTGTGGTTTTTTTAGTTCCGATATTTAGTATTTAGATTTACACATTTCACATTCGTTTTGAAAAAGTATTCTTATGCACATGCGATTGTTCTCAAGCAATAAAACACAGGGGTTGTTACGGCAAATGTGAAGTTCGAACCGAATATACTTATTTTCTGTATTATACGTAATTTTGTGAAGATTTTGTATTTTTTACAATTCACACTTCTCACTTTCGTGATGAAAAGTATTCCTATGTACACGTGATTGTTTTCAAGCAATAAAACACTAGGGTTGTCGCGATGAATACAAAGTTCAAATCGAATATACGAATTTCCTGTATTATACGTGATTTTGTGAAAATGTTGCAGTTACTAATCGTTCGGAAAAGTTTTCTCATGAACACGTGATTGTTTTCAAGCAATAAAACACAGGAGTTGTCGCGATGAATATAAAGTTAAAACTGAATATACAAATTTTCTGTATTGTACGTAGTTCTGTGAACATTTTGTAGTTTTTATGATTCACACTTGTCCCCATTTATCTGTAAATGTATTCTTATGTACACGTGATTGTTTTCAAGCAATATAACATGGGGATTATCGCGATGAACGTAAAGTTCAAACTGAAAATACGAATTTCCTGTATTATACGTGATTTTATGAAAATTTTGTAGTTTCTGAGATTCACACTTTTCACAATCGTTTGGAAAAAGATTTCTCATGTGCACGTGATTGGTTTCAAGCAATAAAACACAGGGGTTGTCGCGATGAATACAAAGTTCAAATCGAATATATAAATTTTCTGTATTATACGTAATTTTGTGAAGATTTTATAGTCTTAAATAATGAGTATCTCCATATATTTCTTTGCAATAATTTTGCTTTATTAATATGGGCAATTCAACATTAAAATAAGCGTGGAAACTAATTTACATTCGGAATGGCTCCAGAAAAACAGCATTTTTAAGGTACTTGCTCCGAGTTTTTGAGTACTCAAAAATAGAACTTTGGTCAAATCCATAATTTGAAAATTTTATACTCATCTAGAAAGCTGGGAAAATTCATAGCTTCAAAAATTTTGCAAATCGGATGAAAAACGGCTGAGTTATATCAAGTTGAAATTACCGTTCCCACTGTTTGGGAGGCATGGCAGTGGGAGTGTTAACGAGATTTTGACCGTGAGGCTACTTCATCTGGGATGACTTCACTTCCGTTGGAATAACCCACATTTTATGAGTTTGTCGAGAGTGCAATTCCATCCCTCCATATCCGCATCGAAAATGCTCCAGGAGTTTCATGTAAAAATCTAACAGAAGTTCCTTTTAGGAATCTACCAGAAGTTATTTGTTGGAAAATCTCCAATAAATGCAATTCTGAAAATCCTCCTCATGTTCCTTTTGGGTTCCCTCATGGATTTCCTTATTGATTTTTGTTGTCTTCCTGATTTTTTCTTCTTTCGGAATATTGCAGAATTTCCCTCTAAAAATCCTCCAAAAGTTCCTAGTAAATTAACAGAAGTTCCTTTCTGGAAACCTTCCTGGAGTTCATTGTGAAAATCTTCTAAGCGTTCTTTTTGGAATTGCTGCTGAAGCTCCTTCTGGAGCTCTCTATGGGAATCTTTTCGGAGTTATTTTTTGAGAATTCTGCTCGAATTCCTTCTAAGAAACTTTCTGGAGTATCTGCTTAGAATATTCCTTCTTAGAATACTTTGAGAGATACTACATATCTAAATATAATTACTCACTAGAAGCAATTATCGGTGAAATACCAGAACTCCTGTTGGAATTTATTATTTCTCAAATACATTCCAGGAAGGTATCTTTTAAAGAATCGGTAGGAATCTACAAACAGGATTCATAAAGGAATGCTCATGAGCTTTTGGAGACAACTTTATTATAGTTGGTAGTAATAATTTTATTCTAGTAGTAAGGAGGTAGTAATCTACGGATGGAGCATCTGAACGGATGGAATCGCTAGAGGAAATACAAAAAGGAGCATCAGAAAAGTTATCCAACACAAAAAAAACTACAAGGAAACGAAAAAAACAAGTACCTAGATCAATTATCCCTGTGATTCGATTATTCGAGGTGATTTTTTTTTTTATAACGAAGCGACGTGTACCTCAAAATCTTCCTGGAGGAATCGCAGAATCCTTTTTTTATGTCGGCGTCTGTGCGATGTAGTGGTAAGCGTGGTTGCCCCTCATCCCAGTCGGTCGGGGTTCAATTCCCGTCGACGCCGATGGGATTTTCTGAGACATAAAATCCGTGATCACGTCTTCCCTCGAATAGGAAGTAAAGCCGTATGTCTCGGCCCATGTGTTGACAGGTTCGATATGTAGGGTCCCTCAGGTGTGGTGGCTGTCTCCCTGGGGCGTCGGAATTTAAGGCTAACGGTGCTAGTTGGCCAGAAAAAAGAAGAAGATGAAGAAGAATCCTTTTTATGAATTTAAGGGGAAACTCCTACAATATCCCTAGAGGGAACATCGGAAGGAATTCAAAATCTAAGCAGAAATTTTGAGGGAATTTCAGAAAGAATTCCTGGAGAAACCCAACTAACAATCGCCAGCCGCAAACAAGCATGCATGCTGAATTGTTGCTTTATAATAGTAATTATAGCTGAACTAAAATTATGCTGTACACATTACTGTACAAATGCGATTTCAATTGAAAAAGTAGCCAATGTTCAACTTTTCTTATTGGTATTAACAATGATAATTTAAAACACTTTTCAAGCGTTTCATAAGATTTTTATTCGACTCGCAGTAATTCCTTTACAGCATAGTTTATCAAGACTTTTTTTCTGCTTCTTGTTTAGTTCATGTAAAAATTTGCACATGTACACTCCCGTTCAAAAGTTTGGGGTCACCCCCTCAAAAACATGTCATTTTTTTAGGCCCATATCTCCGCCAATTTGCGTCCGATTTCAAAACCCTAGGTTTCATTCAAAAGATAATAAGTCAAAGAAACTTTGAACATGATTTAAAAGAAACTTTTTCAAAAAAAAATGTATGTAAACTTAACCCAAAGTTGCCAAATTTTCTAAAAAATGAATATAAACTTACGGCACTGTCGCTGGAAATTGGGTCGACCAAATTTTAAAATGAGAGCGGTAATATCACCCATTTTCTATTAGCTTTCAACTGCTTTTTACAGAACTTAGCTAAAAAATCTAGAAAAAAAGTTATTAAGTAAATTATTCCTTGATGTCATCGACCAAAAGTTTGGGGTCACCCCTCAAAATGCTGTATCGGCCAAAAGTTTGGGGTCACTATCGTAAAACATGGAAAAGTGATTTGTTGATATCTTTGTCATCTTTCATTCAATTTTAATTCTTCTTGGCTTATTTGAAACAAAATCAATGATACTTACTGCATAGACATTGAACCACTCATATTTGTTGAAATTTACATACTAAAACTTAACGTAAAGTTGCCTCATTTTTTGAAGCGTGGTAAAATGTGCTAACTTTACATAACATTTTTATATACATAAATCGTTAGATACGTTAAGTTGAAGACATCAAACGTAAATATAGTTAATTATCTTTGAAATGAGCCAAAAATAATTAAAATTGAACTATAGATGACGAAGATATCACCAAATCACTTTTCCATGTTTTACGAAAGTGACCCCAAACTTTTGGCCGATACATCATATTGAGGGGTGACCCCAAACTTTTGGTCGATGATATCATGGATTAATTTAGTTAATAACTTTTTTTCTAGATTTTTTAGCTAAGTTCTGTAAAAAGCAGTTGAAAGCTAATAGAAAATGGGTCACATTACCGCTCTCATCTTAAAATTTGGTCGACCCAACTGCCAGCGACACTGCCGTAAGTTTATATTCATTTTTTAGAAAATTTGGCAACTTTGGGTTAAGTTTACATACAAAATGTTTTGAAAAAGTTTCTTTTAAATCATGTTCAAAGTTTCTTTGACTTATTATCTTTTGAATGAAACCTAGGGTTTTGAAATCGGACGCAAATTGGCGGAGATATGGGCCTAAAAAAATGACATGTTTTTGAGGGGGTGACCCCAAACTTTTGAACGGGAGTGTATCTGTATAATGTGTCTTTCACAAGTCAAATAAGCGCTTTCGTTTCATCATACTTCGACTCAGAGTACATGATGAAAAAACACGTGTTTTTACTGAACAACAGCTGAATTAATCTGTTGTTCAGTCGTTAACCATAATGTCTGTGCTAATTCACCACTGCTGAATAGTAGTCGAAGTATGATCATTATTAAACAATGGGAAGTTTATGTTTTGATTTGAGCGCTGCAATTCATCATCTCTAGGATAGCGCAGATAGGAAGGCATGCGGCTGGCAACCGACGGGTCTCGAGTTCGAATCTGGATTTAGGTAAATTTATGTGTAGTTACATATTATATCACAATATTTGTTCACAGCATTAAATTCCAATCATCAACTCTCGTAGAAATTGAAAAATTTAACATTTTATTTATTTTTATTCATTTTTGCTAAAGCTGAATAACAGCTTTACTATATAACTTGTAAAACGATTTAACCACAAACAGTTCAGTTGGTACACAACACTATGCTTTATAGTTTCTCCAAATTTGTGTGAACAAACCCGAACAAAGGTTGTGCCTGAAAATTATCCAAATGTTATTCAGCATCATGCTGAATCAATTCGTCGTAAAGGTGCTTGTAAAATGAGCGATTGTTAGTTGGGAATCCCAGAACGATTTCCTGGAGGAATCCCGGGAAGAATCTTGGAAAGGTTCTCGAAGGAATCCCATGTGAAACTTTGGAAATCTCAGGAGAATCTCCTAGAAGAATCCCAGAAAGAAATCTTAATAAAGACCCCTGGAGAATGTCAGTAATGGTTACCGTAAAAAAATCCTTTGAGAAATTTCAGAAAAAAAACTCTAGAAAAATAGAACAAACTCCTAGGAGAATTACAGAAGTAACTCTCTGAGGAGTACTAGGAAGATCTCCTGAAAGGATCTCAGGAAGAATTCCAGAAGGAATGTCGAAACTCCTATGGAGAAATTTCAGAATAATCTCCTGGAGAAATCGTGAACGGAATCTCAGAAGAAGTTCCTGGAGCAATCCCGGAATCCCAAATGAAACCTCTTTAGGAGTCTCAGGAGAAACTCCTAGGTTGCTTTGTTTTTTTTTTTTCTCTCTGTTCTACATGGTGGCAGCCTACTAAGATCGATCGAAAAAAAAACAACATCGCATGTACAAAAACAAAGCGAGATCAGCATCATCACCAAGATCAGCCCGACAGCGGCGAAAACACGAGGAAACAAAACACACGAATGTTTGTGCTGGTGCTGCTGGGGCAATTCGAGCAAGAGCTTCTACATACATAAGGGTACAATCTGATGATCATCTTCCGAACGAAACGGCTTTTCCCGCGCCTCGGCGAACCCAATGCTGGATGACGACGGGCATCATCTGGCGAGCGGGAACGCCACCTCACGATGCCCGGTCATACCTCTAGGTATATTGTGTAATAATACCTACAGAGGAGCAGGTGGTACCTGTTACCTGACTGGCGCGATGATGCTGGCCGATGCTAGCGGGTTGTAACAGCGAACACAGCGCCAGCCAGCGGCGCTCGAGGCGATAATCCGCGTAAAAAAGACTAAACGGTTTTAAAATGGCGCTGTTTAGGAGTTTCCGTGCTACAATGTTATAATGATTACAGCATTTAACTCCACCGATCATACACTGAAAGTAATCGGCACTTGCCAATTGGTAGGGAGCGGGCACCGGTTTTGGCCAGTCTAAGGGAAATCATTTTTATAAAAATAATCAATAATCCTATGAAAACAACCAATGCGTCAAAAGAAAGGTTTCAATCTATATTTTGACGGAAAAATGCAGGAATCATGCCAATACTTGATTTTTGTATTAAAAGTGGCACTGGCCAAAATAGAAGCTCTGCCGCAGTTTTGGCCATATTCTTAAGTTTGGTTTCTATTTTGGCCAATCACGTGTATTTCTTATGGGAGTGGCCAAATTAGAAGCACCCTGGCCAAAATAGATATATGGGAGCAGATTTTTTAAGAAAATATATTTTTTTCTTCCAGTTTTTAATCAAAATGTGTGGTTTTTACAGCTGTAATCATCATATTGTATTAGGATCTACTAGTAAAAAATAAATTTACGCCGATTTAGATAGCAACAGGCTCAATACCGCACTATGGCCAAAACTCCGGACTGGCCAAAACTGAAGCTTCTACCCTATTCCCACATTTCCACATATCATCTCATGCTAGACTAGCAGTTAAAGCACCCGTCTAGTATACAACAGGGCTCGTGGGTTCGATTCCCACCTTAGGAAGTGGTTTTCTTGAAATTATTAATACCCACGTACTTGAGTGGCAGTCCGTGTAACGGTGGTTGGCGTGGCAACGCTGTAGCGATAAAAGTACAAGAAATTCATCAGCCTACTACAAAGACTGTTCGTTCTCGCTCGCTACAGGCGACGCGACGCCACGCGGCACACTGGAGTAACAGGGTCCAATTCATGGCCAAAAAGTTTTAACACGTTTTTATGGTGTATTATGTATGTACTAGCGATAAAATTGTGAATTTAGATATTGAGGAAGCATTTTGGATTATAAATAGCCATATTAATCCACTTAAAGGCTAGAAATGATTTCTTATAACCTCTGCAAGGACAACGTTTATTTTCACCCCCAAAAATCGCTTGAAGCGTCGAACATTTTTATTTGACAACAGAGAACTGAAAAATAATTATATTTCCATGAAAAATATTGTTTGGAAACAAGGGCCATCTCGTTTCATAGAAATTCTCCTAGAAGTGTGAGAGAAATTCAATTCTTTTATAAGTGTAGATAACGTGTTTATGCCTTCAGCAAAGTTGTAAGGAGTGTCATAATTGGGAAACTTGTTCAATCTTCACAGTTGTTCTATCTTCACAATTTTTGGGAATATGGGCCGTTATTTTTGAACGGTCCCTTAAACTCAGTTCAAATGTTGTACCTTTTTCTAGATATTTTGGGAATCACATTTTCATTTTGGGGTAACTTTTATAGTGTGGAATATATCAGTTTGAATTTTTCTATTAAAACATGGCATTTTACACAACTTTATACATAAAAGTAAGTTCGTGGAGTACTGAGTGAAAAACTCAATGAGTTTTGCTATAAAAAACAATATTTATCTGAAAATATTTTCTTACCGGTGCATCAACATAGGATTACATGCTACAAATAGTGAGCACTTTATTTGAGTTGTTTTTGATTTTTTTATAACAAATTTTGAACACAACAGTTCTAGCTACATTAGATTACTACTGCATTGCATACATTTAGGCGGATGTATGCAATGCTTCGGTGCATGGAGATTTCTGCCAAAATTTACTAAATTAATTCCATTTGACACATTTTGTTAAGAGAAAGAAGACCAGATTTGTATTCTGCTATGATCTATCTACCGAGAATAAGTGTCCGTTCATTGAAAAAGTAGTCGAAACGAAGTTGTTATATCAAAATCATATATATAAAATCCCAGCGTTGTCTGTCTGTCTGTCCGTAACGCTTTGAAATGTTTCGCTGAAATGTTTCACCATAGTTGTATCAAATTTCTAAAAGGTACGAGAACATTCTGGATGTTTTTTGACTTTCTAGGAATTATAAGAAGAACCTTCTGGAATGTTCTGAAACATCAATATTCTAAAAATTCTAAGAACTATCTGGAAGTTCCAGAAAATAAATAACGTTCTGGAAAGCTCTAAAATATGGAACTTCTTAAATTTTCGAGAATCTCCTTGAAGTTTCTGGACGCTTCAGAAAAAAGAAGAAGAAGAACCTTCTGCAGCATTATGGAACACCTTTTTTTTGGCGTAACGTCCCAACTGGGACAAACCCTGCTTCTCAGCTTAGTGTCTATGAGCTCAGTTATTAACTGAGAACTTCGGCTTCTAATAACCACTTCTAAGTTGTTAAACGTTTTAGAAAAGAACCTTCTAGAATGTTCTAGAGCATGAAACTTTATTATATTGGGAAAAGGTTATGGACGTTAAGGAACGAGCAAGGAACCAAAAAAGAACCTTCTAGAATGTTCTGGAACATCAAAATCCATAAAATTTTCAGGAACCTCCTGAAAGATACTGAACGTTACAAAAGTAAAACAATCATCTGAGATATTCTGGATATCACACTTCCTCAAATATCGAAAACTTTCTGTGCGTTACTGAACGTTTCAATCAGAGAAAGGAGAAGAACCTTCTGGAATGTTCTGTACACTTTTCATTCTTAATTTCAAGAACTTTCTGGAAGTTAATGAAAGTCCAAGAAAGAAGTAAAGGACCTTCTAAAATGTTCTGGAACACCAAAATTAATTAAATTTCGAGACCTTTCTAGAGATTACTGAATGTTTCAGTAGGAAGAATAATAATCTACGAAAATGTTTTAGATAATCAAAATTCTTAGAACTTTCGAGAAGTTACTGGACAAAAACTAGACAAAGACCTTCTGCTTTTTTAAATTTACAAAAAGTGTCTGAGAGTTTGTGAACGTTCCAGAAAGAATGAAAAATACCCTACAAGAAGGTTCTGGAACAACCAAATTCATAAAATGTTTGAGAAATTTCTGGAAGCTACTGAACATTCCAAATGAAAACAGAAAAAAAATCTCTAGAATATTCTGGAACATTAAACTTCCCAGGTACTTTCCAGAAGTTACTGAATGTTCCAGAAAGAACAAGAAAACTAGCCTTCTGGAATTTTCTGGAACAAATTTTTTAATGCTGACCCAGTGGCGTCGCGTAACCTCACTTTTTACCTGTGCACCAAGTATAAATTCTTGAATTTTTTGAACAAATTTGCTTGTAATAATTAAAAAATGACGAGAATAACAGCTTTCACTCATTTGTATTTCAATATCGATCATAAATCCCTTGCAATTAAAAGTTTTAGGGTCGGTGCACAGGTACAAAGTGAGGTTACGCGACGCCACTGTGCTGACCATGTTCGGGGAGTTTGCCAACGTTAAAAAAAAGTCAAATGGACCTTCTGAAAAGTTCTGGAAAATCAGAATTCATTAAATTTATAGAACTTTCTGGAGATTACTAAACGTTCAAGAGAGAAGCATTCTGGAGAGAGATTCTGGAATGTTCTCGAAAACAGTTTCATTGAAGAAGTGTAACTGGAATTTTAAAAACAATCTTTTTCTAGCTAACGTGGCTAGCCACGTCGGGTCAGCTAGTTAAACATAAATTGTAACTAAAAACTAGTCAAAAAGGTGTAAATTTCAAAATGATTTATTTTTTCGTCTGGTACTTTCTGGTACCCGTTCTCTTGCGATTCACAAAGGATATGCCTTATATTTTATTGTAATTTTATCCAGATCGCGGAATGCTGCAGAATCTGAAAACTTTTTGAATGCTGAAAATGGTTCAAAATTGACAAAAACATGATTTTGAAAACTCTTCTGTAAGAGAGCAAAATAAATGAAACCAGGTGAAGTTTTTTGTTTAAATGATACACCCTTATCAGGAGAACTGTGTTACATACTAAGTTATTTTTTCAAATTGTCAATATTTCGATAATTGAAGTTCTTCCGATGAGTTATGATGCAAATGAAAAAAAACAGTAGAGAAAATCGTCAAATTTCGGCATTTATTCATAAAAAATATGCATCCCAAAGTATTTTATTGATTGCTACATAATGAAGCATTACTTCATTTATCTTTAAAAAATATTAGACTCTGGAAAACCCAGAAAAAAAATTTTCGACTTATGGCCAGGAATTTGGCCTATTTACGCCTGTGTGCGCGGTGACGATAAACGTAGAACGTTGATGATGAACGAAAAAATGCGGGCTACTGAGAATACTGAGATGCGTGCGTGTGGTCCCAGCAAGCTGCGGATTCGGATCTGATCTGCCTAGGTTTTTAACCCATCTCGTGAACAAACAAGGGGATTTTGTAATCGATCAATTTGTGCGGAGAGGCAGCGGGCTTAACCTACAATTTAGGGGGGTGATGCCGTCGTTTTAAAACTGTCCGTTTTTTTGCTGTTCGTTTGAACTCCATCCAGTATGAATGACGATGAGATGAATAAACTTCCGCTTCGTGTGTAGTTGTTTGTTCTTTCGCTCGGTGGTGGCGCGCCATTCATGTGAATGTTTTTTATTCCTATCATTTTTTTTTGTCGAACTCCACGCCGTCGACCGTGGCCTGCTTTGATTGTAAATCAATCGGTGCTTTGGCCATGGCTCTACTAGCGTCTCTGTATGTGGGAGCATGGTGAATCGATCCAGAAGCGTCTGGAATAGGTGGTTGCCTCCACCTCAGTTGGCCAAAAGGGCAATCAAAATTAAATTTTGACGAGCAGAATATCCATGCCAGGGGAATTGGCGCGATGGTGGATCGTCCGATTTTCGTGTCTGTGTCTGCGTCTGCTGACGTGCTTTATCGAAACACGCTAATTGCATGGCATGCTCGGATGCTATAGGAGCTTCATAGTCTCTGAACGAGCACTTGACTCCTTTTCCTCCTCGTTCTCCCCAAACAGTAGAAAAAATCTAATCGGTGAAGCTTGCTAGGATTATCCTCATCAATCGCTAGTGCGGGGTGCGGGCGGGAAAGGTCGTTCAAAAATTCATTATCAATTCCGATGAATTGGCTTGCTGAGCTTCTCTCCTCGGTTCACCGCGCGCGCGTTCTTCGTCGCCAAGTCGACGAACGACGCGACGCTTCTTCATGCGGAGCGGACGGAGCCAAATGTGAGTAGGTAAATTCGCAGCCCCACCAAGCCAATCCATTCAGTAGGTATGCCGAATTTCATTTGCTTCGAGCCGAGGCAGGAAGGATAACAACAAACAACGAAAAAGGCTTAGGTTGCTGCGTTCGCTTTTCTTCTTGGTAGTAGGAACGACGAAAGTTTTCGCTTCGAAGAAGCTAAACTCACCAAAAAGGTGCGACTTCTAATTCCGACGAATCGAACCTTGTTTGGGAAGGGTTTGGAAGAAATTCCGTTTCAGTGATTTGCAATTACTTTTGAACAAATATTTAAAAAAAAATGCTACCTACTCGTAATTATTTGAAATAGTACTAACCTTTTCTTTTTCTTTATTTCAGGTACGTATCTATAACTTGGCAATTATTGATCAGTGAGTAGTGGTGTTACACACGTTGCTGTACAGTCCTGTACAGACTGTTGCCGTAGAAATGGGTGAGCTCGTTTAATTTTTTCCTGATTTATTTATATCCCATTTCATGTCTTTTCGAACAAAATATCTATTTTTCTTCGGAATTTCTGCAACTGAGTACTACAATTAACAATGGAAGATAAAACAAAAGTCTCTTCTTCTTTTCCAACAAAGCAACCCAGTCGAAAAGTCGAAGCGAAACCTTCCATCATCAAGCTGTTCACTGCACAGGTTCTTTAACCTCCGAATCCACTACGGACTGGTCCCCTAGGTTGTGGCAATTCGACCATCATGCCAGAGGCAGTCAGCCAGCCAGGCAGCAGCAGATCAGCTTTCAAATTAGTCCTATGATTGATATGAATATTTATGGACCTGCGCGCGTTCGAGCTTGAGTCACCATTGCTGGCACTGCTGATAGTGCCAGAAGAGCCTTTAAGCAGCAATGTACGCCTTTTTATCTCACTTGATAAATTTCCACCCAGACCAACACAGGTCACAGTAGGCCTCTTCTACTACTAGGTTTGAAACGGAAGAAACTTCCCTTTGGACCTTTGGATGTAATAATAAATACATAAATGAATAAATTTTTGGATCTCGGTTTCTTACTCTTACTTTTTTTTTCGTCGTTGGTGCGAATTCCGGTCAACCCGTGAAGGGAAGCCGTCAGTCGGTCGTAAATTTCTCAAAAAACTTTTGCCGCGTCCGGACGAATCGTTTGACAATACAGTTGACCGACGACCGTCGACCGGGCGAGCACGAATTTGAAACCGCGACCGCCCGTCAGACGATGCACTTCCGACTCCCGAGTTCTGTGCAGCAGCTGGACTGGATGAAATATGGTCGAGGAAGGGGAGGAGGTTATAAAAATTGTAAAATAATGACTCAAGGAATTGGGAGGATTGAGCCACAAGCGCCGGAATTCGTAAACCACCATCCAAGCAGTCTAGCAGTCTAGATTGAACAGGTGGAACAGGTTAGTGCACCGTCTGGCACCGCCTACTGAGCCCAACTGCGACAAAGCGGCATATTTACATTATTTTTAGAAGAACGAACCCTGGTCAAAAAGGAAGAAAAGTTTAGATTCCAACGTTGAAGTTCAACTGAATACTAGGAAGTATTTCTTGGCATCTTATACCAAAGATATAAGTTGTTTTGAAGGCAAATAACTTGTCAGAACTGCTCGTAACCCATATCCGCTCAGCGTCCTGTTTATAGGACAGTACTTTTGAAGTGAATATATAAATTATTATTATTTATCTTTAATATCGAGATTTTCAGCCCTTCTCTGCTAGTTCATTTCGTGAATATCTTAAGAATTACACAATATTTTAACATATTGTCTCTGAAGAAGTTATTCAGAAGGGAAGATTTCGTACATGATGAACAAATAACTTCGGAATCGGCTCACTAGATGGTGCAAACGTTGCTGCAAAGATTACACTTGGCCATGGTTCATGGGTCAAATTTCAAATTTCAATTCGTTTTCCTAATCCGGCGGTTGCTATGATCAAAATATTGTGTCTGACCTTGTTGTTTACAATTCTGACTCAAGAAACATTATCAGTTTTCCATGGGTAGAATGATTAAGGACAGACTTGTTAGAATCCCAAAATGGCCGCCACAATGGCCGACTTTGGCACCTACTCACGACTTTGAGGGCACAAAACTCTTCATAAACAAAACAAGCGCACCTGAGCTTCTCATTTTAAGCTTATTACAAGTGAGCAAGAACAGAATAATAAAATGCATTGTTGTTTGAAGCTTGCTTTTTGAGATTTGTGCGTCTGAAGTTTTGATGCACTGTTGAAGCGGGATTTCAAGACGTTTGTCCTTAAATTTAAAATGCGATTCCGGGCATCATCCAGGAGTTCTTTTCTAGGTTCCTCTAGATTCTTCAGTTCATTGTGTAATGACATCAAAAGTTTTTTCTGGGATTCTCAGTAGGAATTGGACAAAAATGTAATCCTGAAGGAATCATTGGAAAAACGTTCAGGAGGAATTTCCTGAGAAGTTCCTTACAAAGCTGCTGGGTGAATCCTTTAACAAATTGTTAAAAGATTTTCGCAAGCACTTTTTCTAGAAATTTTATAAGAAACTGTTAAATGTATTCCATAAACAAAAAAAAACTAATAGAGGAGCTCCGTAATAAGCTTCTTAAAGGTTTCCATTAGAAACATTCAAGAAAACTCTAAAATACAATGCCGGAGGAATCCCGGAAGAAATTCCTGAAGGCAACCTGGAGGAAGCTCTTAGAAGAAATCCTAATAGGAATTTCTTAAGAAATGCCGGTAGGAATTCCTAAAAAACCGAGAAGAAACTACTCGAGGGAACCCGGAAGAAATCCCTGTTGATGTTCCTGAAGGGATGCCAAAGAGAAATCGCAAGGCAATCTAAGAAGACACCGTGGAAGAAATCTTTAAGAGACTTCTGAAAGTACCCTCTATGGAAATCCTGGATGAATCTCTGAGGAAACTTCTGAAGAAATCTCAAACGAAGGAATGCTCAGGAGGAACTCTTTGAAAGATCCCTGAATGAATTTCTGCATCAATCTATGAAGGCACTCGTCGAGGAATCACAGAAGGAACTCCTGAGGGAGTCTCAGGACATCTCTTCTAGATACCTCTAGAAGTTATTTATGAGATATCTCTAGTCTTCATTTTATAATGTCTGTTTTCCTCTGCGATTCTCAGTAGGAATTCTTGGACAAAAATGCAATCCAGAAAAAACTAATGAAAAAATCCAGAATAGAGTTCCTTACAGTGCTTCTGGAGGTATTTCTGAAGAAATTCTTTAAGGAATTCCTTTTAGGTATTCTATTAGGAACTTTTGGGTGAATTCCATAAGAAATTTAATGAAAAAACAACATCTGTAGGAGCCGCTGGAGGATTTCCATTAGAAACATTTATAAGGATTCTCCTGCAACAATCCCGGAAGAAATTCCTGAAGGAAACCGGCAAAAGTTTTTAGATGGAATCCCAGAAAGAATTCCTGAAGGAATCCCTTTAGGAATTCCTAAAAAGAACTGCAAGGAACTCCTCGAGAAAACCTGGAAGAAATATCAGTTAAAGGTCTTGGAGGGATGTCTGGAAGAATTCCTAGAGGAATTTAAGAAGACACTCTCGAGGAAACTCCTGGAAGAATCTCAGAGGGAACATCTGAATCTCAGGTGAAGGAATTTCAGAAGGAACTCCTGGAAGGATCCCTGAAGGAGCTTCTGGATCAATCTCAGTAGGCACTCGTCTAGGAATCACAGAAGGAACCCCTGAAGGAATATCAGGACATCTTTTCTAGATTCCTCCAGAAGTTGTTTCTGAGATATCTTTAGTTCATTTTGTAATGATTTCAGATGTTTTTTTTTTCTGGGATTCTCAGTAGGAATTCTTGGACAAAAATGCAATCCAGAAAGAACTAATGCAAATAGCCAGAATGGAGTTCCAAAGGTACTGAAAAAAATTCTGAAGAAATCGTTTGAGGAATTCCGCAAGGACCTCTTTTAGGAATTTTAATAGGAACTCTTGATTGAATTCCAGAAGAAATTTCATGAAAAACTTCTGGAGGAATTCCGTTATAAGCTTTTAGAGTATTTCCATTGGAAACATTTAAGAAAGTTCTAAAATAAAATCCTGCAGGAATCCCGGAAATGATTCCTGAAGGCAACCTGGAAGCAGTTTTTAAGAATTCCTGGAGGAATCCCGGTAGGAAATCCTAAAAAAATCTGGGAAGGAAAACATCGAGGAAACCCGGAAGAAATCCATATTGAAGTTCTTGGAAGGATAACTGAAGGAACTCCTAGAGAAATCTAAGAAGACCCCCTGGAGAAAAGCTTCAAGAAACTCCTCGAAGTCCTCTGTGGTAACGTTTAGCCTATCGACTGACAGCTGCCGACGAGCAGGCCACGACGCTTTTTCTTTCTTCGGTCAGTGTTCGACTACTTCAGACGTACAGCGGACGTCTCATCGAGAACCATCAGCCAAATTCCCACAAACCACAGATGGAAATCCTGGAGGAATCTCAGGAGGAACTTTTGGAGGAATCCTTAGGAAGAATTTTTGAAGGTACTCTAGGAAAAATCCCAGAATGAACTCTTGGAAGCATATCAGAAGGAACTTCTGAAACAATTTCAGAAGGCATCCGTCCAGGAATCCCAGAAAGAACTCCTGGAGGAGGAATCTCCGAAGGAACTCCTAGAGGAATGCTTAGAAGCAATTCCAGAAAATACAAGGAATTTAAGGAGGAATATTACTCTGCAGAAGACGAATTCGTTAGTATTTATTGCTGACTTTTATCCACTCAGTTGCCCATCAGAGTTTCTCTCTAAACATCAGCAGCACTGTCTGTCAGTGGTGAATATGGAACTTATCTAGATATGCCTACTTCACCACTAACTGTACATAGACAACATGCTGCTAGGTGACGCTAACGTTTTCTATGCCTGAAAAAAAAATGGATTCTTACACAGCTATCGAAAGAAATTCTTCTTGCTGTGATCCAGCGATTTCTCCTGATAATTCTCCATAGAATTTTTCTCAAATTCCCACCAGACAGATAATTGTGTTGCCCTTTACCGACTATACCAGAAATAAACAAAAAGAGCTTAAATTTCGAAGACACAGTGTGTGTTCAATTGACAAATTGAGAAATCATTTTGTAAAAAAATACCACTTGTTTTGGTTGGATTCGATCCCACGACTCCGTATCGCTAGTCCTGTGCTTTAACCTACTAAGCCACAGAACAAGCTACGATTCTGTGAAATAACAAGTCAGCTTTAGAAGTACTTCATATCTCACCAGGTTTAATCTTTTCATTCGTTCCGAGAATTCTGTACGGATACCGACCAATCATTTCCTAAGCATTCTTCCCGATATTCTTTCAAGCGTTGCTTCCGGTATTCTAAAAAAGGATTCCTTGCGAGATTCTTCCAGAGATTTTCCCAAAAATCTTTCAGGGAATCCTCTCGGAATAACTTCAGAGATTTCTCCCGGGATTCTTCCAGAAATGCCACCCGAGATAGCTTCATTGATTTCTCAAAAGATTCTTTTCGGAAATTCTCTTGGGATTTGTTAAAAATGTTTTCTGGGTTTCCGTTAAGAAGTCCTTTAAAGATTCTTCCCGAGTGTTCTGTAGATGTTTCTCCCGGACTTTTTTAAGTGATTTCTCCCGGGATTCTTTCAGGGATTTCTTCTTGCTCTTTTTCGGGAATCTTTAAGCAATGTCTTCCGGGACTTTTTCGGAATTCCTCCATTGATCATACACAAAAAACGCGACACGAGACAGGACACAATACTTATAGTTCTTACGAAAAATTAATAGGATTTCAATTCCGACGGATCATCCGTAAACCGTCCTGTCGATGGGCAACGTCGAGCCCAAAACCGGTCGACTTAACGTTGCTTAAAATCCTTTTGTTTTTTTTTTGTAAGCACTATAAGTATTGTGTCCTGTTTCGCGTCGCGATTTTTGTGTATTATCGAAGTTCTTACGGTAGCACAAACCTCAAGAAAATAAAGCCTCCATTGATTCTTCCCGGGTTTCCTACGGGAATATCTCCTGGGATTCGACGATTCCTCCTGGATTCTGTTAAGAATTTCTCCAGAATTTTTTTTTCTGGAATTTCATTATGAAATCCTCCCAAGATTGTGCCAGGGTGTCCTTTAGGGGTTTCTTGCGGGATATTATTTAATGGATTTTTCTTGAGATTTCATCAGGGATTGTTACTAAGTTGTTTCCCGGGATTCTTGCATGGATGTCTTGCGGACTTCCTTTGGAGATTTATTCAGGAATTCCTTTCATGATTCCAAGGCTCATTTTGGAATTCTTTAAACGATTCTTCTAGGATTTCTTCATAAGATTTCTACCGGAATTCCTTACGACACTTATTTGATTTCTTCCGGAATTCCTTCATAGATTTATTCCGGGTACTTTTTCTGGTATTTTTTAGGTATTCCTTCCGAGATTGAACTAGAGATTCCTTTTGGGATTTATCCTATTTTTTTCTGAGATTCCTTCAGTGATTTCATCTAGTACAGTGGTCACCAAACTGCGGCCCGCGGGCCGCATGCGGCCCTCGAGAACGTTTAGTGCGGCCCGCGAACCGATTTTGAAATATTTTAAAATGTGGCCCGCCGAAAGTTTGCAACATTTTATTAATTATTGTGAAATAAAATTACCTTGCACAGAGTTATGTAATCCTGTACAAGCTTTTCCGAATCAACATTGTTAATTGTCAAAATTTAATTATTCTGAAATTCACTTCGATCACATTTTTACCACGAATAATTTCTCATCCTTAGCGATGACTTCGAAAAGGGGAGAGGACTATGCATGAACACTCCCCTTGGTGAGCATTCCACTAGCTACAGCAAGCGCTGAGTTATCCTCCCTTCCCCTAGAAATTTGAACCCTTGATTCAGTACTATAGACACCTATAACGTAGAACTCAAGCTCTAGAAGAGAGGGAGGAACTAAAACAACTGGTTTCTCTGTAGTTCAAACAGGATTCGGGAGACCGTGGAAGACACGGAATCCCATTTGTACGTCCCCGTACACATCCTTCCAACAATGTGATCTGTACCTCATATTTCTTGTATACTCCATGCTCTCTGTTATATCAGCATTGACGACGTTCTGGGAATTCGTCTAACACCTTTAGTGCCACGTAGCTTGAAGTACTCTTAACACTTAACACTCTCAAGCTGTTCAACGTCATATTCGACAACGTCCTTTTGCAGGCGTATTCTTTCAGGCCGAAGTTCTGCTTCACTTATCGTCTGTTGTCAATCGTGCACTCGCCCGTGATGACCACCGCTGTCGGCTCCACGTCCTCCATCAACTCGCCGTATACCACGAGGGTCGTCGGTAAAACTTTATGCCCGATGGTAGTGTGAGCCTCAATACACCTTCGAACGTGTACGCTCCGGGCTCATGATTGACCCCTGAGGTATCCTCGTGATGATGTTGTAGCTCATCTCTCTACTAGATCTCTAGTATCCGGCATAGCCTATCCGGGACTTCTAGGTGATGTATGGTGCTTTCGAATTTCGATGGTCGTCGGAATACTGTCTGAACCCGATACCTGTTCACCTTGTGCGATTTCGCTTGTCACCGGGATGACATGGCTTTGGTTGGCTTGACCGTAGAGGACGAGAGCCCATGGTCCTGTTTTGTGGTGCAGGAACAGTGTTCCCACGATCCTCTGCACTGTCCTAGAAAAGCGCTCCGGGAGTGTCGACGAGCCCTATGACCGTGACTACCCTGTAGACTTCTTATTCAGTGCCAGTTTAGCTGTCTTGTACACCTCACTCTGCTGTGTTGTTCCCTGATCGGTACGGGTTCTTTGTATCCTTCTCCTAGCTGTTAGGCAGGATGCACGAAATTCCGCGATTTCCGAACATCATCAGTACACTCGTTTCTGGATAGGGATCGTCTTGGCATTGCGGCGTATACGAACGATTGACAGTTCCTACTAGGTCTCACTATACAGGTCGTCTGTGTTACCCTTCATGAGCACTTACTTCATAAAAGAAAGACTTGACTTGTAGAAGTTTGAGATCAGCCTTCCACTATGACTCTTGATAACCCTCGACTGTGGCCCTTTTCCTAGGTAGTCGACACCATGCCGAGTCGCATGGTCAATATGCATGTACCAATCGTCCTTCAGTCTGAGCTAGGGTTAAGACCCGGACTCCAAAAGGTCACAGGGCTCTGCAATGTGTAGGCACGTTTGTCTCCTACGCTCGCGCCATCCTTGTTGAACCTGGCCCTAGATTGGTGCAGAGTCAGCCTCTCGTGTTGATCAAGGGGCTGCCCCATCGACCGCTTAGGCGTCTAAGTTTCCACCGATGGCCACGGCAATACCCTCTGCGCTGGATAACGCATGCGCTGGATAAGGAATATACCATGGACGAGAATTGGTCTATCGTCCACCAGGATATCGTTTGACGTAGATACATTGGTTTGTTTGTCTGACCAGTTGTACAGATAGTCGCTAGTTTATCCGCCACCGAGTTCCCGTTGTCAGTGGGAACGCGATACGGGTCCACCAGCAAGCTACTCCGCGACTGACTACCACAGCAGTTACTGTGTGGCCTTATAATGCTATAGGTTTGGCTGTGGAACCTGCACTATTGTCGGCTGTTGGGTCTTCCACGTGTCTTCAAAAAACTTGCACTTCCTGTGGAATTTGCTGCTATCGAAGCATATACAAGGCCACGATTTGTGGCCTTGCTCGAATCACTTGAAGTACGCTTCTGGCGGATCGTAGGTGCTGATCAGATACACTGACAAGCCAACTCTGTTCTTCCCGACTTCGGCTGCTTTGTTGACTGAGAGCTTAACCGTGATGATCTGGACACCTGTAGATCTGTAGAGCTACCTAACACTACTAGTTAAGGGCGGCTACTAACTCCTTGTTCCGGTGTCAACAATGGTGAGCCGCTTCCATTGTCAGGGCCCCAACCTCTACTTCCTCTCACAGGAATTCTTGGGCTACCGCCTTATAGGACATCGCATTCTTCTTCACAACCACCCGCGCCCAGCAACAGGAGCCAATTTTCGCCCCCCATGGCCCTCAGAACATCGGTGAACCTCGGCCAAGAACCTTTTTCTCTCCTACCGTAATCCAGGGTTTCTTTCTCATGGACCTTCCGGTTTCATGCATCACTGGCAGGGCGTTTCACGTGTCCAGCTCGAGACCTACGGCTCCGGCGAGCAGCATGGTCTCGTACGTCATTGTCCCTGCTTCCGCTAATAACGAGTTGTTTCAGTGAATCTATCCTCCGTCGCTCCTCGAGCACAAAGTTATACTCCTTCTTGGCCAAAGTCATCGACTTGCGAAGTTTCAGCAGGCCCTGCTTAAGGTCCTTGTGTTGATATTGTTCCGCTCGCTGGTGTATCCGATCAGCTCAACCAGTTGCTCAGCAACTATCATCATCTTAGGTAGTCCACTCCTGTTGCGGTTCAGCGGCCACGTGACTAACATCTATGCGGAGCGGATCTGGTATGATGGTTAGAACACTTGACTATCACGCCGAGGACCTGGGATCGAATCCCACTCCCGACAAACTCGCAAAATGTGAGTTCTTCCTTCGGAAGGGAAGTAAAGCGTGGGTCCCGAGATGAACTTAACCTAGGGCTAAAAATCTCGTTAATACAGACAAAAAAAACATCTATGCTGCTATTAGATACTGCTAGGTGTATTACTCCGTCGTTTGTCTGGTTATTGCTCACACTCGTGTAGCCCAAGCACGACCGAAAAACAGGGGAAATAGGTATAGATGCAAAACATGAATAAATTTTCGGCAACAAAAACACGCCAACCATCGCATCGCCTGCTTCGTCCACATGTTGTTGGCATTTGGTGGCGGTGCGATGGCAGCGGTGGCAGCCACATGCTATCGTTTGACAGTTTCGAAATAATGGCGGCAGACCGGCGGTGGGTGGACGACAATGGCGTGACGGGTGCCGGCCGAGAGGACGCATAGGGTTGACCACCCCGGGTCGCCGCTGCGGGACGTTACTTACTAGGAAATGAAGAGCGCTAACTCAGCTGCCGCCGGCCGCATGGGTGGCCCGATGCATAACAAACAACAATAGCCCACATCACAACAACAACGCGATTCGACGAACAACGTGACATCGATGTGAACGCGTCGCTTGCTTAGGTTTTCTCTGCGCGATGCTCAAAGATTGTTCGCCGACGCTGCCAACCTTTTACGAACGCGCGAAGATTGAGATATAAAGTTTTGGGGCCAAAATTAATATGTTATACGCAGTGCCCGTGTTATGCTAGTGCGTCGTACCAGATCATAAACTTTTGATGAACGCATCGGAATTCATGGTCCGTGGAAACGGCTCTCTAACAAGGCAAGGCAAGGGTGGTGCGTGTGATTCCATCTAACAAGTATGCAACCTCTTTCCGCCATCTTCCGAGCCGCAGCCGGACGATGAAAGTGTGCAGCTCAGCTGATAAGACCATTTCATGCTTCAACGACCGGCTCGCCTGGCTGGCTTATCAGTGGAGTGGTGTTTGGCAAACATTGTATTCCTTACAGTGCAGTGATTTATGTTTATTGCAAATGTCTTCCTCATTGGAAGAAGCGCTGCCGTCAATTGTTTTAAAATTACTCATAACAAGCATCAAAGCAATCACTGTGCGATCCGAGATTGGCAGCGTGCGATGATTGACAATTACTACTGACTGGCAGCGTGCTTTTTGGGCGATCGTCCGTCCGTCACCGCCTACTTCGTTTGGTCAGTCCGTCAGCGATGCGGACGCCTTACATAACTTCCTCGGCGGCAGTTACACGACTCGATGCGATAACAGATGGAAATGGCTTTTCTCCTCGTTATACTTCGAACGAGTTGTAACAAGCGCACTTACAACTGCGCCTATTACCAGTCGAGAGTCGAGTCAGTCAGTGGGACACTCTTCTATTTTCAACTCAGTCATTCGTTTTGTTGTTTACTTTTCCAATGTCGGTCGATGGACGGTCGCTGCCGGCCTGATAGGTCAGAAATATCTTCGAGTATCGATCGGGGAGAGAAGACCCCTCGTCGCCGCGCCAATCGGTATACGACGATTGTGCATGCATATATGTATTGTTTGCTGATGCTCGCCCCTCGTTGTCTTCTGTACGATTGCGGGACCGTTTTCCTACTGTTTGTTATCAAATATTGAACTACGAATGAAGTCATAAAT
The DNA here is from genome assembly GCF_035046485.1 of Aedes albopictus. NCBI lineage: Eukaryota > Metazoa > Arthropoda > Insecta > Diptera > Culicidae > Aedes > Aedes albopictus. Next base: position 20,700,073 of record NC_085136.1, on the reverse strand, counting down.
GAACGCGTGCTTCAATGAGGCGATATCGATGGAAATCGCTAAGAAATGTCATAAAATGGCTTGAGAATCTAAACTTTTAAACTGAGTTTGTTTACTGGTTGCGATCCGTTGAAAAATTAATATCTATTAAATAGATTTCATTCGTTCGAATCTCGTGCCTCCACCCACACACGACGAAAACGCGGTATGTGTAACAATTCCCCTTTTTTAATTAATTCCATCCACCTGCGAGCAACCACCGCCTCCACTACATACTTGAAGGTACGGCGTTGGTATCTATCTACATATGCACTAGGTATAGTGACAATGTGCTGCTTTCGATTGGAATATTTTCTCCATTGAAAATTTCATAACCCTCGGTCCGTCCTGCCGTTTCACGCGGCATCTAGTAGGCATTTGCAATGAGTACCACACAGCTTCGCACGTTCGCTCGTTGAATGTTTACTGGTAGATATTTGCATTCAGAGATGCGACGAGACAAAGCAATCTAGATGACTGGAAAAGCTGGATGCCTCCCGTCAGGCAGTAGGCCGTAGGAATTTGGGAATTTTAGGCTTACTTGATTCGTTTCGTGGATCATGCTCCTTATTGAATAAATTTGCATTTTAAGGTTTCTCGTACCTAATCGCAACTGCTGTTGACTCTTCACATTTTGATTTTAACTTTAATACAGTAATAACCTTGGCGCAATGTTGGGTGGAAAGTTCTTAACGATTTATTCCAAAATTTCAAAGACGTAGGCTAAATAAAGATCTAAATAAATAAAAATGTTAGCATCTGCAGCTGACTTGGTCACGTCCTTGCGCCAGCTATCTAACCCTATACAAAAATTCAAAATGATTGATTTTAAATTGACTTAGTTATAGCGACAGGTTCCCAAATGGTACGATACCCTACTTCCACTTTTTTTCCTTGTTGTGCTGGCTGGTGCACTGTTTTTGTCTCCTAATCTCAACGCGAAAATGCTTCGGAATAATGCAGCCAATAGTGTTTAGTAGTGGTCTCCCGACTAGAAAATTATATCAAGTTTGTATCATATTGTGTTATGATGTTATAATATTTTTCTCCAACTTATTATGTTATAAACTAGGTGCAGGATGATGTTAAAATAACTAAAATTGTAACAAAAAGTACACTGGTCTAATCAAGATTATATCCTATTTTGTTAAAATCATATCGAAATTGTAACAAAATGTGATATGAACTTTAGCCTCTGGATTACTGGTTTCTATCATAATTTGATATACATTTGTTACATTATTTCCCAAATGTCGAAGATTCAAAACTAAATTATAATTCAATGAGTTATGAAACAACATTTATAACATAATATGATATAATTGAGTTATAGTTTTTTGAAAACACCAAGTATGTTGAACATGATTATATCACAATAAGATTTAAATATCATGATATGTTAGGGTTATGTTATATTTTTGTTACAATTTTCTAGTCGGGCTACTACTTTATGAACACCAGTAAAATGTTAAGTTTCAAGAATAAGTATGTTTAAAATAATGATGAGCAAAACACTATGCTACAGTAGAGGTACGATAACCACAACATTTTTTTTTACGTTCCACTTATCGAATAAAGTTTGACAACTGTAACAACTGACAGACGTCAAAGTAGTACCAATTGCTGCAGAATGTATAGTCAAAGTGCAAACAGAAAACATCGTATCGTTTATTACGTAAACGTTTATGTAGGGAAATGCAAAAGAAATACATGAAAAAACACGTCGCATCGCTAATGACGTTTATTTTTGATAGATAGTGATGCATAAATTGCAAAATTGTTGAAGTTAGCGAATTCCCAGTTGAAAGCCATTGCCGGTTACGCGTTTGATTCGATCTAATGCCTGCTGTGTGAACCTGTGTGAACTATCAACTGATAGCTGGTAGCAGTTGTGAATCGGTAATAATAATCAAGATTTCCAATGAGCACTTGATGACATTCATCGGTTGGGTTGACATTCAATGAATGTCAAAGGCGATACTCTTCTATCCGCTCTGGATCCTTGGATACAGCAGTTCAAAGGTTTGCTTGATAATTCGCACGACCTAGCAGGGAAATCCCCAATTCTTTGGTACAACCCAAGCCGCACCTGCAACATCATCCAAAATGTGGTTTTCTATGCTTTGGTCTGAATGAGTTTCACTGAAAGCACACGTAACTTCATTCTTATCAATTGAGTTGCATTTAAACTCCGAATTTCGTAAAGTTTCGGCTTTGTTTCATAGAAATCACCAAATACCTCGTGTTTGACATCGATTCGTGGAGGCGGATCTTACATATTCTTCACAAGTGATAAAACAGTCAGCTTGCATTAAATGTACTATGTTACAGTCATGCAACGCTAACTCTGATTTGTTTGTTCAGATTATATTCCTAAAGTGTTGCGAAAAACTTGCGCGTCGTTTCATTTTGACAGTTCTCTAACTTGTGATCAAGAAGGTGCAATGAAGTAACACAGAACTTCAGTAGCTTTTATGGTGTGTTGAGCAGCAATTCTCACACAAAGCTAGTGGTATAGTATGTAAGGTGAGTAGTTAATACTCTTGGTATCCATGGTTCAGGTCTAGACAAAATCTTTTTTTTCCTTTTTTATCATTCCCTCTTATTCAAGTTGAATAACGATTTAGAATCTGCGCTTTTTTGAGTTTCAAAGAAGAAACAATAAGGCAATCCATGACGATATATCGCGATGGGGGTGACAGCTGAAATTGTAAACACAGTGTACGTGCAGCTTACCAAATTTTCGCCGAGTGTACTCGGTGCTTAACAAATTCCTTTGTGTTCAACTGTCACCCCCATCGACGATTGTCAAAAATACATGGTAAACAAAGAAAATCAGCTGATCACATCTGTCTCATGGATTGCCTTATTGTGTTCTATCGTCTATAATACAGACACTGAATAAATTGCACTAAAGTTGCTGTTACTGGGCTTTGAAAAAAGTCGTGTTGCTTGGGAACACCTTCCCGAAGAACTTTACCAAAAACCGATTCCCTTTTGTTTGTTCTGGACCCTGAGACACAGCAGTTCAAAGTTTTACTAGAAAGCACTAGTGCCACTTGGCGACCAAATCGCCAGTTAATTGGATACATTACTAGATTGATATTGACCTTCTGAAGAATCGAAAAGTCGAAAACGATATTGCGCATTTCCCACCCCACTGGACCCCTTTCGCAGTTAGTATAAGTGCGGGATCATGAATAAAACTGCGATTTTGCATCGAATCGTGTCGGTGTCTTCTGCGCACTTATGCATTACAAAGTGCTGGATAAGTGCGCAGAAGACACCGAAACGATTCGATGCAAAATCGCAGTTTTATTCACGATCCCGCACTTATACTAACTGCGAAAGGGGTCCAGTTGGGTGGGAACTGCGCAATGCTCGACTCTTCTAATCTGCTCTGCATGCTTGCACGGTAAAAAATCTGCACTGTGATATGAACTGATTGGCACTTGAATTCGCACTACTGTTCAACCAGTTTGTTATCAATTGCATATCATTTGACAAAGAACATCCAATGCCTCTTCAATTTTAATGGAACTTCACATCAATTCGTTTTTGACAATGTTTTGATTTCAAAACTAGAAAAAAAAATGTATTCAGCGGCAGCCAGATTCGATACCAGGACCATCAGAGTCACGATCAACTGTTTTACCACTGTTTTTTTCACACCTGTTGGAGAGGTTTGAATCGAAGCGAAGCACTTTCTACCACCTGTCATCTATATTTACTTTCATGTCCAAAACAGTCATTACCAAATCAACAGCTTTTCACTTTGGATCGTATTGCTTTTTACAGTAGTGCAAATCGAAGGGATTTTTAGTTCATTTCTCCGGGGGGTTTGTTTTGGTCCTCAAATCAACACTGACAGCATTGCGATCTCAAAGGAAAAGCCTCTCTGATTATGTAGATAAGGATATTGAATAGTTAAGGGATTTTTCCCTTACATCGAGCGTGCAGAATTTTTACCGTGTGGATACAATACAGCAGCAGTTCAAAGCATTACTTCTTGACTAGCGCCATCTCTTGACAACCTGACGAACTTTGTTGAAGGCATTGCCATCATTCAGTAAAACTGAAGATATTGCATATGCTGATTTATGAGTGGTGATATTTACTAGAGTGAGTATAAATCAAGCCTAACTTTACTAAACACCCTTTGTTACAAAATCCATGAACGGAGAAAATCGATGTTGAAGTTTGCTGTTTTTATAGCAAATAGGCCAGCTAAGTGCCTCTATTGGTCAAATTTCCAACCTTTTGGATCTTTTTTAGCATTGTATGGAAAATCTTTTCTAGATAGCAGTATATCTTTGCCGAAGAGAGACATCAGGGGGTACATGTACAGGCATGTAAGGGAACTTGAGAAAATTTCGAGGCCAAGGTAGTCTCAGGAAGCTTCAGACGCGTTTTTGGGACATTCCAGAGGGTCTCAATAATGGCGTTTGAAAGAGTTGCAGGGAGATTTTATGAGCTTCCAGGGAGGTTCCAGAGAGGTTTCAGATTTGTTTCAGGAGGTTTAAAGCCCTTTCTGGAGCATAGCAAAGGGTATAAGGGAAGTTTCAGAAGGTTTTGAGGACACTTCGAATCCCGTGAGTCGCCTTAAAATCTTCTGAAACTCTCTGAAGCGCACCCTTGACTCCCTAAAGCGACCTGGAATGCTCCTGAAAATCTCCTGAATCCCCTTGAGACGGTCTAAAACGCACCTGAAGTCTCCTTTTAGCGGTTTGAAACGCCCCTGACTACCCCTTGAAACGCTATGAAACGTCACCGAAAACTCCCTGAAACTGTCTAAGACCTTCTTATTCGTCTCCGAAATCCCCTGGACTTCCCTTAAGAAGCTCTAAAATTCCATTAAAATCATTCATGGAATCCCCTGAAATACCCTGAGAATTACGAAACGCATCTGAAACCTCTGGAAGCCCACAGGAAGCCTATGAAACCCCCTGAAACCCTCTACATATGTAAACCGATTTGAAACCACCTAAACGGCCCCTGAAAATTTAATTAAACTCCTGTAAAGCCCCTTGATTATCCTGAAACCTCCTGAAACGATTCAAGATGGCCTTAAAAACTCCCTGAAACGCTATACAACCCCTTGAAACACACCTGGAACCCGATGGAAGACCACAACCCCCCACCCGTAAATCACTCTGAACCCACTCAGGATAGGAACCTCATTAAAACCCTGGAACTCCTTTAAAACTTCTGAAAACCCTGGAAGGCCTATGATGGTACCCTGTAATCCCATGAAATTTCTTGAAACGTCCCTATAAGCCACATCAAATCCTTTTCAAACCTTCTGAATCATTTGAAATCGTTCCGGAACTCGTTCGTAAAATCTTTCCTGAGCGAAGTCCGGGAGGAATCCCGAGAATTAATCCAATTAAAGATCACTAAAGAAATCTTACAAGTCATCCCGCAGTCAATTCTTGAAGGAATCCTCGATGGAATCCCGTGAGGCTCACTTGGGGGATCTCTGGATGAATGCCGCAAGGAAATCTGGGGGGAAAACAGTATCATTTTAGGAGAAACGATGAAAGGAATCCCTTTTGAAATCCCGCAAAACATTCCTGAAGGAATCGTGGATGGAATCGCGAGAGCAATACATGGGGGAAATTCCGCAAAGAAAACCGGAAAGAACTCCGGAAGTAACCCTGGGAAGATTTCCGTAGGAAACTCCGAGAAGAAGTCCTGGAAGTAACGTGGGAAGAAAACCGGCAAGAAATTCGGGAGATCAATCCCTGAAAGAATCACACATGGAGTCTCAGAGAAAATTTCTGAATTAATCCCGAGAGGAGGAAATTCCGCGAGATCGGGTACACCAAGAAGTATTCCAGAAGAAACCCAGAAAAGAAATCCCATGAGAAGTCCTGAAGGAACCCCTATTGGAATTTAGAAGAAAATTTCTGAAGGCATCCTGGATTATTTTATGAAAAGCTGGCAAGAATTCCGGGAGAATCCTGTGAGGAACTCCAGAAGAATCCCGAGAAGAATTGCGGGAGAATCTCGAAAGGATAACTTGAGAAACTCCCCGTAAGAAAAACCGCCAGGATTTCTGATAAGAAGCCCTGGAAGAATTTTGGAAGCAAATCCAAGTAGAGGTCCTGGAGGAATTACATTTCGCGCTGTCGGGCAACAAGTCAGCTGCTAGCTTCTGGCTTCTAGCAGTGTCTATCTTCTGGCAGCTTCTAGCTTCTCGCAGCTACTAGCTTCTGGCTTCTTGCTTCTAGCAGCTTCTGCCTTTTAGCAGTTTCTAGCTTCCAGCAGTTTCTGGTTTCTAGCAGAATGTGACTTCTAGCAGCTTCTGGCTTGTATGAGCGTTTGGCTTCTAGCTACTTCTGGTTTCTTACAGTTTCTGGCTTTTAGCAGTTACTGTATTTTAGCAGCTTCTGGCTTCTATGAGCTCCTGGCTTCTAACAACTTTTGGCTTCTAGCAACTTTTGGTTTCTAGCATTTTATGGCTTCTAGCAGTTTCTGGCTTCTAGCAGCTTCCGGCTTCTAGCAGCTTTTGATTTTTATCAGCTTCTGTCTTGTTGCAGCTTCTGGCTTCCAGCAGCTTCTGGTTTCTAGCAGCTTCTGGCTTCAACCAGTTTGTGGCAGCTTCTGACTTTTAGCAGCTTCTAGCTTCTATGAGCTTCTTGCTTCCAGCAGCTTCTAACTTCTAGCAGCTTCTGGCTTCTAGCAGCTTCTTGCTTCTATCAGCTTCTGGCTTCCAGCAGCTTTTGATTTCTAGCAGAAGCTTCTCGGTGCTTCTGGCTTCTAGCAAGTTTTGACTTTTAGCTGCGTCTGGCTTTTAGCAGCTCCTGGTTTCTAGCAATTTCTGGCTTCCAGCAGCTTCTGGTTTCTAGCAGATTCTGGCTTCTAGCAGCTTTTGGCTTTTAGCCGTTTCTGTCTTTTAGCAGCTTCTGACTTCTAGCAGCTTCTAGCTTCTATGAGCTTCTAGCTTTCAGCAGCTTGTGACTCCCTGCAGCTTCTGGGCTTCTATGAGCGTCTGGCTTCTAGCAGCGTCTAGCTTCTATGAGCTTCTGGTTTCTAGCAGAAACTTCTCGGTGCTTCTGGCTTCTAGCAGCTTCTGGCTTTTAGCAACTTTTAGCTTTTAGCAGCTTCTGGTTTCTAGCAATTTCTGGCTTCCAGTAGCTTCTGGTTTCTAGCAGATTCTGGCGTCTAGCAGCTTTTGGCTTTTAGCCGTTTCTTCTTTTAGCAGCTTCTGACTTCTAGCAGCTTCTAGCTTATATGAGCTTCTAGCTTTCAGCAGCTCCTAACTTTTAGCAGCTTCTGGCTTCTAGCAGCTTTTGGCCTCTAGCAGCTTATGGCTATCAGCAGCTACTGGCTTTTGGCAGTTTCTGTCTTTTAGCAGCTTCTGGCTTCTAGCAACTTCTGACTTTTAGCAGCTTCTGACTTTTAGTAGCTTCTGGCTCCTAGCAGCTTTTGGCCTCTAGCATCTTCTGGGAGAAACCATAGGGCACTGGGAGAATATTGGTTAAAAATTTTACATCCGTTTGTTTGAGTTTTTAGTGCAACAAAAGGAGAACTTTTCATTCCTTCCAGCAGTACCTAACCTCGAGTATTGTAAGACTCACTCAAAAATGTGGTAATAATCATGTATTAGGCGCTTTGCTGCAGTGTTCACCCAGTAGGCGGCATCGCCGGTCGGGTTACTGCGCTTGGCAACCTGTTCCAGCTGTTCCTTCTCACCTGCCGCACACCACCGGTCGAATCCTTCCTCCTTTCCTCGAGTCATTATTTTACAATTTGTGTGTCCCTTCCCCCTCTCTCGCCCCGCCAAAAGTCCATACCGAATTGCACGGAACTCGACTCGGAAGTGCATCAGCGACGGCACGGTGGTCGCGTTTTCTGTTCTTCATGTTCGTCCGGTCGTCATTCGTCGACCACACCCTTCGACTCCGATTCTTGTGCTTCTTGCTTCTTGCCATTCGACCGCGCCGGCGGCGCGACAAATGTTTTTGAAGAAATTTACGACCGACTGACTGGCTTCCCTTTGACCGGGACTCCCCCTGAAGAAGACAAAGCAAGCCGTGGTCAGAAATTTTATTCATTTATGCATGTTTTATTAAATCTGAGGGAAACTTCTTCCGTTTCACAAATCCGAAAGGCCTACTTTGTCCGGGTGAAAATTTATCAAGTGTGATAAAAAGGCGTGTGCATTGTTGAAAAGGGCTCCAGCTCGGCGGCGTGGCGGTCCAAGCTCGAGCACCGCGCAGGTCCATAAATATTCATATCAATCATAGGACTCTAATTTGAAAGCTGATCTGCACCCAGGTTGAGGGGGAGCTCGCATATGATGGATAAAATGCCACAACTCCGGGCTACCATGGTTTCGGAGGTTGACAGAAGCTGTGTACAAGGATGGGAACACTCATTTGGAAAGAATTACATTCACTTGCAGTTTTCTCAACTCAGAAGCGTGCAATCAAGAAACGATGTATGGACGACTTTTACCTTGTGATTTCGTCAAAAACTTTGCCGAACAGAGTAGGGGTCGCACACGCATACCGAAGTCGTGAGGGAGCTGCGAAGGCAACTCTCCACGAGGTGAATGTAAATTACGCTCACCTCGTGGAGAGTCTCTTTTACATTTCTGTCACGACCTTGGGATTCGTGTGCGACCTTTACTCTATTCGGCAAAGTTTTAGACGAAATTACAAGGCAAAAGTCGCCCATACATCGCTTCTTGATTGCACGCTTCTGAGCTGAGAAAATAGCAAGTGAATGTAACTCGTTGCAAGTGAGTGTTCCTATCCCTGGCTGTGTAGTGAACAGTTGGAACATTTTTCACTTCCATCACAGCAGTCCATGATTGCAGCATGGACTGCTATGATGGAAGTTAAGGAAGCCGAGATGTTATCAAACATGGAATCTGGACTGGTCTAAATGATCTGAAATGATTCCTGAACGATTCGGAATTCGAACTGATACCAAAAGGAATGTAATTTTTATTTCACATCTTCTTCCATCGACCGGAGACGACAATGAGTCACTCACTACCCGTCATCGCTTCGTTTCCCACCATTTATTTCAATATTGAAATTGCTGGAGGAGCAATTGACCACTTGGCCGGAATGGCGTGAAGCGAAGCACCAGCAAACGATTGGTGGTTGACAATGGATGGAGGAGGACAGTAGACAGTGAGATGGAAGGAATAATTTATATGTACTTACATATGGTGGCACGACCGGAGACCGGACGGAGGTCGCCACGACCCGGAACGTGATAACCTTCCCTCACACACAGTATACTGCATATAGTGTGTCGTCGAGTCGATATAGACGAACGACGTGTGCACTTGCTCTCTACGTCAATGAAACTTGTAATAAAAAGGCTTATAATTTTACTGTTTGGCAGTTCCACCATATGGTGAATACTTGATTTCTTCGAGAGAAAAACAAATTCTAATCATCAATGCGTGGTCGTAAACCTCTAAACCTTGTTTATTCCGAATGAAATCTGACCTATTCAGCAAAACATATAAACTAGGATGGTGCACATAATCGTTTTAAGGAGAAACATCAGAGAATGCAAATATGGCTGCCACAATGGCCGTCTTGGTCCCCTACTCACGTTTTCAAGAGCACCAAGCTTAAAAATTCGTACGTGAACAAATGCGCTTGCTTTGGAAAAGCTGATTCTTTTCGCAAGTAACCACAGCCAGAATAAACAAATGCGGCTTAAATGGAATTACTGTATAAAATTTTCAATAGCGTTTATTTTACTAAGGTTTCAAGCGGGTTTCACCAAATCTAATGTACTACATAGCCATTCATAGAACAAACCCTCAAAATGGAAATGGAATCCACTAGTTCTATCGTTTTTCTTGTGAGCATTAATACTTGCAGCACATCAGCGATGCATTACAAGCATTAAAGTGGTAAGGCCTACTGTGTTGCGTTGTATAATATAATTGTGGATGTCAATTCCATACAGCGTCAATTCCATATACCAACCGGGGTGTTTTGTTACATGAAAAATAATAGTGTCATTGGGAGTGACGTTGCTAAGAAGATTAATGTCACTCTATGGGCCCTTCACATCCTGAGTTGGAATACAAGTTTTCTACTCTATGTTCTGTCTGAAAAATCTTGATTCGAGTGAAAGGACGATCCATTAAGTATCATTTGGGCACGATCGGTTATGTCTACGTTTTGCGCATCGCGTTTGAAGTTTGTATGGGGTTTTACATGGGAAAACACACTTTTTTGCATTTCCCTCATAACAAGCTCATTTTTTTCTAAAACCATGTAACCATAGCCTAGGGTGTCCTGAAAAACTTTGTCGAAGACCGCGAAGAGATCTGATGCTTATGAAAAAAGTTATAGCGTTGGCGAAACAGCATGATTTTGTTATTATTGTTATTCCTTTACATGTTAAAACATAAACACATGCATTCGCTTCGTTGATTATAACTATTTTCACAAGCATTGGATCGCTTTGCGATCTTCAACAAAGTTTTTCATAACATCCTAGGCTATCATTTAATAGTATCGGTTAAAAAGTTTCAGACAAACTTTTTCAACTTATGACAAAAATGCAAAAAAGTATGTTTTCCCATACAAAATCCCATAAAAATTTCAATTGCAATGCGCAAAGTGTAGACACAACCGATCGTGCTCAAATTTTGCACAGATACTCAGGACCCGAAACGGAACCAAAAACGGTTCCGATGACCCATACTACTATACATTCACTCAAAAAATGATTTTTCGTAAAAAGGCTCGGAGGATCAAGTCGCATATACCAATCGACTCAGTTTGATGATTTGAGATGATGTCTGTATGTGTATGTGTATGTGTATGTGTATATATGTATGTCTGTGCGCAAAAGAGTTCACTTACTTTTAAGGCACTTCCCATCGGCCGATTTTTCGGCTTATAGCTATCTAGAATCGAACCGGAATTCTACCGCATTATTTGCTATTAAAAATGTTTCAGATCGGCCAAGGCGTTCCGGAGTTAAGGCCATTTCAGTGATCCGGACCAGCACCGGTAGAACTGGCTGTATATAAAACTGAACCAAGCCCGCATGATGGGGCACATCAAACTGCGGTGATTTTTGTAATCTTCAGCATCGTTGATGAATTCTGTTGTGAAAATCTACACTGAAGACCAGAAATTCCACGATGTCGGTCCAAAACTCAAGATGGCAGCCTAATATTCAAGATGGCAGCAAATTCAAGAACGAGGCTGTTTGATTGAGTTTTGGTTTATTTGGTATATTTGGAATGGAAAAGAAGTCTGCACTCCAAAAATAACGACCAGGATATCCATGATGGTGGCCTAAAATTCAAGATGGCGGCTCCAAATTCAAGATGGCGTCTGTTTAATGGAAATATGGGCATATTTGGTATGGGGAAGTATAGACTCCAAAAATGGCGATCAGAATATTAAAGATGGCGGCCTAAAATCCAAGATGACGGCCTAAAATCCAAAATGGCGGCTGCAAATTCAAGATGGCGGCTGTTTAATTGAGTTTTGGGCTCTACAACCATGCAATATGGGTATATTTAGTATGGGGCAGATGTCCGGAGTCCAAAAATGGCGATCAGAATATCCAAGATGGCGCCCTAAAATACAGGATGGTGGCTCCAAATTCAATATGGCGGCTCAACATTAAAGGCTGTTTAATGAATTTTTAGGCCCTAAAATCATTGAATATGGGTATATATGGTATGGGCAAGATAACCGGAGTTCAAAAATGGCGACTAAAATCATTGGATATGGGTTTATTTCATTTGTGGAAGATTTCCGGAGTCCAAAAATGGTGTCCGCAATACGTGATCTGTAGTGTATAAACTGTACTGCCATTCTCAGCATAGTTGTCCCATGTTATATGGGATTCCCATATAACATGGAACAATTGGCCGTAGAACGGCAGTATAGTAGTGGAAGAATTTATGATTCTTATCCGCATAGTAATAATGTGTCTTTCGGGTTGGGTTCAAACACTCGGTTAGGATGATACTTATTCGTGCTGATGATGTTGGCTCGAGGAATGAGCAATAAAAGAGATAGATACAATAGTTGATTGGTCTTTTATATCATTACAAAAGCATTGTTAGGGAATCGTCAGCTTTGACCTTTGTCAAGCCTACCTATATATCTATATATCTACTCGGATTTCGACAAGTTTCAAGAAAAAAAAACATGATGAAGAGAACAAAACTGCTGAAAATACGTAGATAAATATATAAGCTAGAATAACATATGTATAAGCTAGATAAAGTTAGATAAAAATATGATTTTAATTAAAAAGTGTGCACTGTCATCTGAGACAAATTTCATTTTTCCTCTTTATATCTTTGGTAGATCGACTGGCGGGTTAATCTACGATTCATGACTGCGCAGTCTTTTGATTCGGGGAAACGAGGTTTATTATGTGCCCGACGTTTCAACACTGGGGTTTCTTGTCATCTCCAGGTGTAATTAATTTTTCGCTTTTGGTCTTATGTTTCGTCTAACTGTAACTGTTTTGTCAGGTACATGACTGATTTGGTTTGTCTAGTTCTGCAACGAATTATACGCATTTGGTTCAAATCTTCTTCGTTTTTACAAATTAAAAGACTACGTAGTCGATAAAATCAAAGATTTCCTTTTGCCTGAAAACTCTGCGTACGTTGGAATTCTTTAGTATACATTTACAACTACGTTTCTAAAGATACTCTTATATCTGCTCTGGGTACCGAGATAGCGAAGTTTCAAACTATACTAGCTAACTTTCACCACCTAGCGGTGAAATCACAAACTAGTTGTTGAATCACCAGATAGCTCTTGCATTCCTGTAGAACTTTGCCAAAGACGACACTTTTCTATCTGCTCTAGATCTCCAGATAGAGAAGTTTGAAACTTTTTTTTTGAAACACTACTTGACGACTAGTGCCACCTAGCGGCGAACTCGCCAACTAATTGTTGAACCACCAGATTGCTCTTGACTTCCTGAAGAACTTTGCCGAAGACGGTACTTTTCTATCTGCTGTGGATCTCGAGATAGCGGAGTTTGAAATTGTACTAGACAGCTAGCACCACCTAGTGGCGAAATCACAAACTAGTTGTTGAATCACCAAATAGCTCTTGACTTCCTGAAGAACTTTGCCGAAGACGAAACTTTTCTATCTGCTACGGATCTCGAGACAGCGGAGTTTAAAGCTTTACTTTACAACTAGCGCCATCAAGCGCCGAAATCACAAACTAATTGTTAAATCACCAGATTGCTCTTCCTGAAGAACTTTGCCTAAGACGGCACTTTTCTATCTGCTCTGGATCTCAAGATAGCGGAGTTTGAAGCTTTAATTGACAACTAGCGCCATCAAGCGGCGAAATCACAAATTAATTATTGAATCACCAGATAGCTCTTGACTTCCTGAAGAACTTTGCCGAAGACGACACTTTTCTATCTGCTTTGGATTTCCAGATAGAGAAGTTTGAGACTTTACTTGACGACTAGTGCCACCTAGCGGCGAAATCACCAACTAATTGTTGAATCACCAGATAGCTCTTGACTTCCTGAAGAACTTTGCCGAAGACGGCACTTTTCTATTTGCCCTGGATCTCGAGATAGCGGAGTTTGAAGCTGTATTTGACAACTAGCGCCATCAAGCGGCGAAATCACAAATTAATTGTTGAATCACCAGATAGCTCTTGACTTTCTTAAGAACTTTGCCGAAGACGGCACTTTTCTATTTGCCCTGGATCTCGAGATAGCGGAGTTTGACAACTAGCGCCACCTAGTGGCGAAATCACAAACTAATTGTTGAATCACCAGATTGTTTTTGACCTACTGAACAACTTTGCCGAAGAAAAAGTTCCAAATAAAGTAGATCTTGAGATATCGCATGCGATAACTTATGAGTGCTTCTACTGGCGAGTGTACATAGCAACCATTTTTACATAGCGCCTCTATCGGCCAAATTGCCAACTAATTGGATGATAGTTGGCATTGTGTGGTAGATCTATTCTAGTACTACAACTTTCCCAAAAAAAGTATGGTGCTATCTTGTAATACGCCTGAGATATTCGCTCACACCCCCAATTAAACGAAATCACATAAGCTCATCTGTGATTCCCTCAACACGGATTCCTACTGCACCGCCGAACCAACCGTGTAGTAGGGGTCTAGACTGTACATTCGTTATTATTTCGATGTTTACAAGGTTTTCATCCAGGTATACTACAAGTATCAGTTCATGTATACACAGATAAAAATAATGAAATTTACACGTCATGTAAACTTCATTTTAGTCATGTAAAGTTAGTGTTATCATGGTTTACATGACAAATCATGTAAATTAGTGTTAAATGTCATGTAAAGACTCAAAGTCATGCTGAATTATACGAAATATAATGGAAGTTTACATGATATTTCACGAACTTTACATGATATGTCATGTATATTTCTGTGATATCCCTCGCTCCAATTTAGTGCATCATATGTCATAGAATTTTACACTCTTTTTTCGATCAGTGTATTCCAAGTTCACCAGTCGTTGTCCGCAGATAGTCTGTAAAGAAAAAAGTAAGCATCTAGCGCTCGATTTTAATACACAGATAAAAATAATGAGATTTACACGTTATGTAAACTTCAGTTTGGTCATGTAAACTTAGTGGTATGATGGTTTACATGATATTCCATGTAAATTTGTGTTATATCCCTTTCGGGACGGAGCGCAAAAAAGTGAAATTTCCATACAAATGCTCAACTTTGGCTCACTAGAACTCTTAGATTTCCCAAAAAGCAACAATTACTTTTCCTCATTTGAAACAACTACTCTTTATCTTTCGATTTCTAGCTTTGACTACGTGGATAAATCAGAAATAAAAAAAAAACATGCGACAGATAAGTCGTTTTCATGTTTTACTGTTGTTGTCCACTTTTTGTTTACTTTGTTGTGGTAAACATCACAGGCAACGTAAACTAAAGTTTGTTTGCGCATATACAAGTATAAGTAAGGCGCCATCCACAAATTACGTAACGCTCTAGGGGGAGGGGGGATTATGGCCAAGCGTTACGGTCCATACAAAAATTTTCGAGTTTTCATACAAAAAAGCGTTACGGGGGGGGGGGGGGGGGGGGGGGGAGGAGGGGTCAAAAAATGTCGATTTTAGCGTTACGTAATAAATGGATGCTGCCAATGGCTGAATTATTGAAATAGTTTACATCACATAAAACAAAGTCTAAACAGATAAAAAAAATATGCAAAACTGTTACCGCCCAACAGCACAATTGTGTTGGTTCGTCACGAAAGGGATATGTGATGTAAACACACAGAGTCATGCTGAATTACATGACATATAATGGAAGTTTACATGATATTTTATGACTTTTACATGATATGTCATGTAAACTTCTATGATATCCCATGCTCCAATCATGTGCATCATATGTCACAGAATTTTACACTCTTTTTTTGATCTGTGTATCTGACATTAATAAAATACTTCACTGTTGGCAGTGTCACCATGAATGAAGGTTGAACTGTTCATGATAGTGCGTGTGTGAATCTTCATACTCGCACCAATACACTCTTACACTTTTGTTCAGAGGTACCACCTTAGCTCAACAGGCAGCAGTGTCTTCGGTGACGCTTGCAGTTAGTATGGGAAAACAACAGATTTCCATGTTTTCTTGATAGACTGTAGTCTTCGAGTTAGTTCAAATATTCTGCAGTTCGCAAATCATTTGCTCTCAGGCCTCGACGCTCGCATCCCGACTAGAAAATAGTAACAAAATTATAACTGAATCCCAACAAACCATGATATTTATAACTAATTGTGATATAATCATGTTCAACATCCTTGGAGTTTTCAAAATAGTTTAACTTAATTATATCATATTATGTTATAAATGTTGTTTGATAACTCGTTGTATTATAATTTAGTTTTAGTCTTCAACATTTGAAAAATAGTATAACAAAATTGTATCAAATTTTGATAGAAAGTAGTAATCCTGAAGCTAAAATTCATATCATATTTTGTTATAATTTTGATACGATTATAACAAAATAAGTTATAATCTTGATTAAACCAGTGTACTATTTGTTACAAATTTAGTTATTTTAACATCATTCTGCATCTAGTTTCTAACATGATAAGTTATAGAAAAGTATTATAACATCATAAAACAATATGATATAAACTTGATATAATTTTCTAGTCGGGATCGTATTTGCTTAAGTTTGACGTTTGCTCACTACCGCCATCTACTCAACGATTTGCGAAACTCAGCTTGGTTAGCATTGGGCGATTATGTTTTCGTGACGATGATTATAACCGCAATCCGAAATGTTGTGATACATCTGGTTGTCTGTGCCGTCACTGTTACCTGCGATAGCTGCGAACCATATGAATACACAAAAAGCCCGTCGTTCTTCCATCCGAATGCGTTGGAATGCAAAAAGATGTGCACGACATTGGAATAGGCACGCTTATTCCACTCAGGTCAAAGTCCCTGCAAATGGGCGGCAACGCCGGCGATTGGGGCGACATCTTTGCGACGGAATCTGATGATCCCGTAGGTACGGAGGTGCGTTGCCAACGCCACCCCCCATGTGGAGATGATTGATCTGTTTCTCTTCCACCTTGCATATCTCGTTTGTATTATAGACCAGATACAGCAGTCGCAAAGCGTTTTCTTGGTTACTTGATCCACAATAATGCTGGATCCATCTTTCTAGACGCGTCGCTTCGCGTCGCGTCTTGTCATGGATGTCTTGGATCTTTCTTTGCATTGATCGCAATAAAGATTCTCTCCTCGTGCCTGGCTGTGGGTCCATTCGGGTCAAGCATTGGTCCCCGATTCCGCCGAGTCATGGCTTTTGATGTGTTTCGTTTGTATGTTGTGTGTATTGACTGCATTGTCCGCCCCTATCTGGGCATCTGGGCATCAGATTCCCGGAATGGCAGTCTCATCAATGTACCACGTCCGGTCGTAATTAGAGTTGGGACCGAGCGAACTAGGTCCGCGCCCGCGTTTGTTGGCTCCGATCCAGATGTGAGAACGCGCACGGACTGCCGCCCATTTTATTGGACCTCGTCGAGGAGAGATGCTTATTACACACATCACCTCATCCCGACGCGACGGAGGGAAATGGGTCAGACCTAGTCTCGATTTTTGGTAGTCGCCCGCCCATTGACGTCACAACACAAAAACAGAGATCCGCCCCCATAACGAGTCGAATCGAAACAAACAAATTCCGTGGCAATCTTTGATGTATTGTACCGTAATTACGAAATTGATTTTCCCAACCCATCACATCGCTTCGGGACGAGCGAGCGCCGTACTAGTTGCATACCAAAATATAATCGGCGCTAGAGAAATACGAACAAAAAATAGCTACAATTAACCCATTACGGCAAAACGCCAACCTAAACATGCGGCCAGCGATCGAGCGAGCGAAGCGGGCCGGAAGACCGCCGCCGCCGCGAATCCTCAATTATCCCCCCGCCGAAAGCGGGAAAAGTTCAATGAAAGCGAAATTTTCGCGCGCGCGTTTTGGATATCCGGCGCGGTGTTAGCGCCGGTCGATTCCATGGCAACGGCAAGCAATGGTGAAGTGATGCCATAACCGAACGCTGGAAGATTCGTGCACGGCTGTCTTCGATCCGCCCGACTGCTGCCACTTGCCAGGCCAACCGCATGTCGTTGTTTTTTTTTTTTGTTTTGATGCAAAGATGCAATGCAGTTTTGTTATCCGTGCGCGATAATGGGGGTTTCGGTGGTTCGATCGCCGCTTTTTTGTTGTGAGTCAAGCTCTCGATGACGCTGGAAAGGTTAACGTTAGATCATTTTCGTTTGTATGTACCGGGGCTAGGTAAGGTAGACCGTTTGCCATTTATGCGCGATTACGGCTTCGTACCACGAGTTGTGCGCTACGCACCATAACTGGCAGGCAGCTGTGCGTAAGCTCTAATCGCCATGTAATTTTGTAAGATAATGTTCCGTGGCAGTTATGTGACGTCGACCTCTAGCCATTTAAAACTCAAGAAAGCTGAAATTCAACGTTTGAACCACGGAGAAACAGACGGTTCACTTTACCCGTTTGCCATCGATTACTCTTTCAACGGTTGATTCAAATGTGCAATATGTAGGTGGTGGACTGGCCACTATCGGCGCTGGTATCGCTTTTGCTCTTTTTTGACGTTTGCTCACTACTGCGACTAATACGCCTCTTCAGCTGACAGGTCCGTGTATGCCACTGTTTACAATCGCCGAACAAAGGCGCAAACGCTAAACTGTCATTTTCATAGGAGAACTGTCAAAGGCCCGAGAAATCAGCTGATTCAAGACGTCAAATGAAAAGGCCCATTGATGGCTAGACCAAACACAGCATAATTAGCACTAACTGGTCGGGTACGTTTTCGTGACGATATTTTTTAATATTGTTATTCTCAGCGTTACGTCTGCTTCTCTGTGTTTGAACTATCAATCACAGCAAACCAAGCAGCAAACACTGAAAACCACTGAACGACTCAATTAGACCGTCAATTCCGTTTAAATTTTCACCTAATGTAGCTTATAGAAGTTCAAAACAGTATGGTATTGCGGATTTTAGAACAATTTCCACAAAAACAACAAATGTCATTGGCGTCGTATCCAAGGCGTCGTTTGGATCGTTTGATGATACCACAGTGAAAATCAGCAGTCTGGCAGCTGCGGTAGCTTTCCAAGATTCCGTAAAACGGAAACTTTTCTCTGAGTTAGTCATATAACTTTGGATATTTTAGATTTAACCCTTTGGAGCCGGAGGGGTCATATATGACCCCAACATAGAAACGCCTGTATAAATTCACCCATTCGATAAAACAGAATACTGTCTTCAGCAAAGTTGTTGCAAATTGAACCCTTCATTAGGGTAGGGGAAAATGGGAACATTTGTATTCAGGACGTCATTGATAACCTAGAACATCCTGAACACCATGAAATTTGGAAAAAAACAAAATAATTGACATACCAGTTGTACTAAAAGCTGAACTTGGATTTGGGTTACGTTTATATGTATTCATTTAGCCTTCGTGATGAATATCAAAAGGTGTTTTATATTTTGGGATGTTCTAGGTGTTCCAAACTGTTATTTAGTGTTTAAGTGTAGAATTAGCATTACAGCATACACAGAAATAAAAACCAAAAAAAATGTCCTTTAGTGAAGTCCTTCAAAGCTTCAAAGCTATAATTTTATGTATTTTCGCCACAAATAATAGCATTGCATAAACTACTGGGATCTGTGAAGCTCTTGACATCTACAATGTCATTTATAGACACTCAACCAAATTAGCTTGGACTTCAGAACTTCAGGTCTACACTCGTAACAGGAGCCATATCTGCTATACTGAGTAACGTTGCATATTTATCCGTGGTTACTGGACCAATTTGAAGTCTACTTTTTTTCATAAACCCTTTGGACATATAGGGTCGTCAACACTAGTCTATAATGAAATCTTTCAAATCTACAAGAAAACTAGTGTCTTCACCATAAATAGTAGCACAGCATAATCTGCTGAGATCCGTGAGCTCTTGCAATCTTAAATGTCATTTAGAACCACTATGTGAATGTTCCAGGTCAACCAATCTATCTTTGAGTTCAGACCTTCAGGCCTACACTCGTAACATCAGCTATATCTGACATACTGAGTAACGTTTCATAATCAATCGCGGTGACTGGACCAACCTGAAGTCTTCTATATATTATTATGAACCTTTGGGACATTGAAGATTGTCCAAACTATCCTGAAGTTTAGCTCTTGATAGTTACATTAGTTATTCTCACAATGAACTTTAAACAGTAATCAGTCATCCCCCTGGCATATCATGGGTCACTTCAAGATAGTTTTGAGATATTCCAGATCAACACCAGTACTCCGGAGACCATAGCTTCGGGTCTACACTTGTGATAATAGCTGGGCTTCCTTGCTGTTATGAAGATTAGTTGATAAAAACAACTACTGTTACTTTCAGAAGACTTACTTGACATGATAGATTATAAATCGTAGCTTTTAATGAAAGAAGTAACCTTAACACCCGTAGACTTTAGCATCCAAACTCAAGAACAGTTTGGAAGACCTAGAATATCCCGACTGATCTGATACTGTCTGTTGAATTTTTAGAAGACTTACTGGACATGATAGATTACAAATCGTAGGTTTGTATAATGGAAGAAGTTACCGTTACACCCGTAGACTTTAGGATCTAAACTCAAGAACAGTTTGGATGACATAGAATATCCCGACTGATCTGATATTCTCTATAAACCTTTCAGTAGACTTACTGAACATGATAGATTACTAATCGTAGCTTTGTATAATGAAAGAAGTTACCGTTACACCCGTAGACTTAAGGATCTAAACTCAAGAACAGTTTGGATGACCTAGGATATCCAGAAAAAATATTCTTCATAATATTCTACCATTTTTATGCTATTGACCACCAAAACCACAGGAGAACGTAGAAAAAAACTCATAATAGCGCTTGGAGAAGTTTCGGCTTCAAAGGGTTAAATGTTGACATGTTTCGGCCACCCTAGTAGAATAACACTGCTATTGAGTATGCTGTCCATAAACTACGTTGACCAAGTTGAGGCAAATTTAGGCTAAATTTCTCCAAGATGTTTTCTACAACATGTAGAGAGGAAAACTGGAAAATAAAGTGTCAAATTTTCCTATTTTTTTCTTAATAGTTTTTACATGAAATCAACAATACTTTTTGGCGGAAACTGTTCCACATTTTCCCGACTGTTAACAAATAATTATGCACAAGAACTTTTTGAAACAGCCGCCATCTTAACTGTTATGCTGTTATTCTGGGTATTCTGGTTGTTATTTTTGGTAATCGGACATCTTTCACATACAGGTCGGACTTGATTATCACACGAGTGTTTGTTCTGTGTTTAAATCAATAAGTGACTTATTGATTTTGATAATTAAACCCTTCTTGAAGGTGAATTTTCCCAAGTTTACCACCAATATAATGGGAACTCTACCGCACTGTTACCTTCTGAAAAAAGATCCAGAAATACCTACAGGAATTACTCCAGGAAATCCTCCAGGAATTGTTCCTGGAAATACTTTAAGAATTCTTCCCGGAAGTATTCCAAGATTTATTTTGGGAATTCCTCCAGAAATTACTTCATGAATTCTTACAGGAAATACTCCAGGAAATCCTCCAGGAATTCGTCTAAGAGATACCTCAGGAAATTCTTTAAAAATTCCTCCATAAATTACTACATGAATTCTTCCAGAAAGTATTCCAGGAAGTCCTCCATGATTTCCTCCAGATTTTTTTTTCAAGAAATTCTTGGAATTCTTGAAGGAATTCTTGGAGAAATTCCAGAAATAATTCGTCAACGAATACTTGGGGCAATTCCTGGAGAGATTGTTGGTGGAATTCTTGAAAGTAGTCTCGTAGGTGTTCGTGAAGAAATTCTTGGAAGGGAATTCTGGAGGAATTTCTGAAGGATTTCCTGGAAGAACTCCTGAAGATTATATTGAAAAACTACTGGAGGTATTCCTAGAGGTATTTATAAAGGAATCCCTGGCCAAATTCCTGGAGGGATTCTTGAAGGAATTTTTGACAGAAGTATTGGAGCAAGTCTTGGTGAAATTCTTCTAAGTGGTCCTGTAGGAATACTTGAAAGAATTTCTGGAGAAATTCCTGGACGGATTCTTGGAGGAATTCTTAGCAGAAGTCTTGAAGGAATATCTGGAGAAGTTCTTGGAAAGATTCCTGGATAAATTTTTGGAGGAACTCTTGAGGAATTTCCTAATGGGATTTTTGGATGAATTCTTAACAGAATTCTTGTAGTAATTCCTGGAAAAAATCTTGGAGGAATTCTTGGAAGAAGTCTCGGAGCAGATCCTGCAGACATCCCTAAAGGTATTCTCAGAAGAGTCTGTCCCAAGAGTATTTTCTTGAGTAATTTCTGAAGGTTTTCTGTAGGATCTTGGAGATTTTTTTCTGTAGAATCTGGAGGATTTTTTTGATGAATCCTTGAAGGAATTTCTTGAAAAAATCCCTGAACGTTTTTCTGGCAAAATATGTGATGGGATTCTTGGAGTAATTTTTGGCAGAAGTCTTAGAGGGACCACTGGTGAAATACTTGGAGAAATTTCTGTGGGATTTTTTGGAGGAATTTTTGGAGGAATTCTAGGCAGATGTCTTGAAGGAATTTCTGGTTGAATTCTTGGATAAATTCCTTGAAAAATTCTTGGTGGAATACCTGGATGAATTCCTTGCGTAATTCCTGAAGATAGTATAAGTGGAATTTCTGGAGGAATTCCTGGAGCACTTCCTGATTGAATTTCCGGTGCAATTTCTGGGGCAATTTCTGGAGGATTACCTGGTATATATTTAAAAAAAAAATTAAGAAATTCCCGGAGTAATTCCTGAAGGAGTTGTTGGAGTAATTTCGCGAGGAAGTTTTGGCGTAATTCCTTAAGAAATGTAGGATTTTCTAAGGATATGCCTGAAAGAATTCTCGGACGATTTCTTAGAACAATTCCAGGAGTATTTTTTAAGGTTTCCTGAAGGATCTTAGAGGTGTTCATGGAGAAACTTCTGGAGGTACTCTTGAAAAAAAAAATCCCTGTCGAAACTCCTGGAAAAAATCTTTGAAGAATTTCTGGAGGAATTCCTGAAGGATTTCCGTAGGAATTCCTTGAAAAATTCTTGACGAATTCCTGGAGGAGTTTCTGTAAAAATGCCTGGAAGAAATCTCGGAGGAATCCCTGGAGTAATTTTTGGAAGCATTTATGGAGGATTTTCTGCAGGTTTCTTGCGGAATTCGTCGAGGAATATCTAGTGAACATCCTAGAGGGATTCTTGGAGGCATTCCTTGAGGAATGCTTGGAGAATTTCTTGGCAGAATTCTTGGAGGGCTTCCTGGAGAAATTCTTGGAGTTATTCCTGAACGAATTCTTGGAGGAATTTCAGGAGGGATTCCTGTAGGCATTTCTGGAGGATTTCCTTGGAGAATTTTCTTGAAAAATATCCGAGAAAATCCCTGGAGCAATTTTACTGAATGAGCAACCCAGAGATAAATTCGTGGAATAATTCTTAAAGTAGTACCTCGTGTAACTCCTGAAGTAATTTTTGATGATTTCCTAGGCAATTTTTTAAGGGAATTCCAAAAGAAACCTTTTAGGGAAACTCCTGGTAGAATTCCTGGAGAAGTTCCTGAAGTAATTTCCGTAGGAATCCCTTAAAAATTTTCTTGACGAATACCTGGAGGAATTTCTGTAAAAATGTCTGGAAGAAATCTCGGAGGAATCCCTGGAGTAATTTTCGGAAGCATTTATTGAGGAGAAATTCTTAGAGGAATATCTAGAGAACATCCTAGACTCTAGAGGGATTCTTGGAGGCATTCCTCGAGGAATGCTTGGATAATTTCTTGGCAGAAGTCTTGTTGGACTTCCTA
Organism: Aedes albopictus; assembly: GCF_035046485.1. NCBI lineage: Eukaryota > Metazoa > Arthropoda > Insecta > Diptera > Culicidae > Aedes > Aedes albopictus. The sequence goes on along the minus strand of NC_085136.1, from coordinate 20,676,639 downwards.
GAGAAATTCTTGGAGTAATTCCTGAAGAAATTCTTGGAGAATTACTGGAGAATTTTCTTGAAAAATATCCAAGAAAATCGCAGAGATTAATTCGTGGATTTACGCCGATAAAGTAAGGAGATACAAGAGTAGAGCTTGTAGAGCTTGAAGGTCCTAATTCCAGAATAGTTTGGATGGCCTAGATTACCAAGTGAATGTTGCTAAGTTATCAGAATTTTCCGCTGAGGCTCTAAGAGTAACGTGGATTATATTCCGCGAGCATTCGCTACAATAGAAATATCCAAAGGTTTACAGATATTGCGACTCATACTTCAAAACATATTGGGGTCCATTTATTTATTTATTTATTTATTTATTTATCTACATCTTCAGTAAGGATACTGTACAGACTGATTATGCCAGTGGACACCCAACTAGCAACACATAGAGATACTCGTAATATTATAAGGTGCAACAGGCACAATCGTGAAAGAATTATGCCGATAGAGTGAAGAGAAACAAGAGTAGAGCCTGTAGACCTTAAAGGTCCTAATTCAATAATAGTTTGGAAAGCCTGGAATAACCCATGAATGCACCGAAAGCATTTTAGTTGTGCACTGAGGCTCCATCAGCAGTATAGACTACATGTCACGAATATTTTTTTACATTTAAAGCATGATACAGTATGTAGATATAGCGTAACCCAAACTTCAAAGTGTATTGGAGGCCATTTGTATTTCACGGAATGTCCAACTTCCATAATATCAAATTGCTCGTAGCATTGTGAGGAATCCCCGAAGAAATTTCAAAAAAGATCCTTGGAGAAATTACAAGAAGAATACCAGAGGAATTTCTGGAGAAATTTCTGTAAGAATTCCTGGAGCCCTGGAGGAATCCTTGCAGGAACTCCTGCAAAAATTACGGAATTTCTGGGATAGCTCCTGAAAAAAAAACTAGTAGGGATCCCAGAAGGAACTCCTTTAGGAACCATAATGGAACTCTTGGAGTGATCCCTGAAGGAACTTTCAAAGAGATCCCAAAAGTAGTGCCAGGAGGAATCCCTGATTGGAATTATTGAGGAATTCCTCAACATACTTCTGGACTAATTCCTAAAGGAACTATTGTAGAAATTCCTGAAGAAACATCAGAAAGAATCGCTACAGGAAATCCTAGACTAATCTCTGAAGGACCCTTATGGGAATCTCTGAATGAGCGTCTGGATTTCTAAGAGAAGTGGTTTCAGTGAGTTTCAGGAGGCCTCGGTGTGGTTGCAAAGGGGTTTAATGGGACTTTGCAGCCATTCCAGAGGGATTTCACGAGGCTCCTGAAACTTCGTGGACAGAGGTATTTCAATACATTTCAAGGCGTTGTCGTAGGTTTCAAGGGATTCAAAGTATGTAAGAAAAGTTTAAGAAGAGATCCAAATGGGGTTTGTAGCGGTTTCAATGAGATTTCGGGAGGCTTCAGGGGTTGTAGAGAGCGTCACAGATTTTCATATAAACTTCAGAGCTTCAGGAGGTTTCCGGGAGTTTTAGGGGACTTCCCAGATTTTCAGGTGAGCATCAGAAGGTTTCATGGGTGTTTCAGAGGTGTTTCAGACTTCAGAGGCGTTTTAGAGAGATTATAGGAGGCTTCAGGGAGTTTTCGTGTTTTCAGATGAGCTCCAAAGAGCTTCAGAGGTATTTCCAAATGCTTCAGGGCGTTTAGGTAGGTCTCAGGCGATTCAGACGCCGCCAGAAAAGTTTAAGGAGGTTATATAGTGATTTCAAGGGGATTTCGGGAGACTTCAGGGGGCTGTAGAGAGCTTCACAGACTTTCATGCAAACTTCAGGGAGTTTCAAGGGGTTTCAAAGGTGTTTCAAGGAGTTTCCGGGCGTTTTCGGGGGCTTCAAAGACTTTCTGTTGAGCTTCAAGGGTTGGGGGTTGGGTTTCAAATCGAGGCGTAACGAAATAATTCCAGTGAAGGTCACAGGGGATGGTTTCATTGAGTTTCAGCAGGCTTCATCGTATTGCAGAGGGGTTCAAGTGGACCTTAGAGGTGTTTCAGAGGGATTTCAGGAGGCATCAGGGAGGTGTTTTCGGGTGAGCTCTAATGGGCTTTAGAGGTGTTTCAAGAAGTTTCAGGGCGTTTTCGTAGGTCTCAAGTGTTTCAGAGTCTGTCAGAAGAGTTTCAGGAGCTCCAGATGGGGTTTACAGCGGTTTCAATGGTATTTTGCGCGGCTTCAGGGACTTTTAGAGAGCTTAACAGACTTTCAGGTTCACTCAAGGGTAAACTTCCCGGGAGTTTTGGGGGGTTTTACAGACTTTCAGGTGAGCTTCAAAAGGTTTCATAGGGATTTAAGAAAGGTTTCAAGACGTTCCAAGGCGTTTCAACGGGTCAAACGGGTTTCTGGAGGTCTTAGGGGTCTTCACAGGACTTTAGGTGTGCTTCAGGAGGGTCACATATCACATATAGTACGGGTGTATTGAATGAAGGTGCACACTGTGCACTGCACAGTTTAACACTAGGAGCACCGAGATCAAAAAAGTTACGCGGAGCACCGGGATCGATAATTTGTTTTAACTAAATTTTTAATTGGCTATATCTCAGCAATGGCTCAACCGATTTTCAATTTTTTTTATCAATCTCATGTCCGAATCTTAAAATTTCAGATGCTTGAACAGAAATTGTTCTAGGGGTGTTCAAATTCCCTCTAGAACAGTGCAACCGATACAAATTTTGTTTCGTTATGCTTATCTGGCTGTAAACGTTCCAAATATTTCAGAAAACATCATAAATCTGAGGTGTTCAAATGAAAATAGTAGAAGATAACTGGATGCATATCGTTAATCTAACAGAAACATATTTTGAACATCCCTAGCGCTCCCGGCACAGTGGCTAGTTGCAATTAAATTTTCAATTGACTATATCTCAGCAACGGCTCAACCGATTTTCAAAATTCTTTTACCAATCTCTTCTCCGAATCCTAAAGTTTCAGATAATTGAACAGAAATTATTCTAGGGGTGTTCAAATTTCCTCTAGAACAGTGCAACCGATATATTTTTTAAAATGTTTACCTAATAGGAAGCGGTCTGAAAATTACTGTACGCATAATGGATGTGTGTGGTATAGTATAAGATAAAATATTTTGAACATCCCTAGCGCTCCCGCACGATAATCGAAAATTTGTTGAAACTAAATTTTAAATCAGTTATATCTCAGCGATGGCTTAACCGATTTTCAAAATTATTTTCCTTACATGTTGTCCTAATCTTCTAGTTTCAGATAATTGAATAAAAAATATTCTAGGGGTGGTCCAATTTTCTCCATATCAGTGCAGAAGATACGATATTTTTCAGCCATTTTTTCTTCATTGAGGACGTTCAAAATATTTCCTTGAACTTCATAAACCTACATTATTCAAAAGAGAATAGTATAAGATCTATCTGGATACATGCAGTAAACCTCAATTAAAAAGATGTTGAACATCCCTAGTGCTCCTTGAATTGTGACCGAAGCTTGACTGTAACTAAATTTTCAATCGCCTATATCTCAGCGATGGCTCAACCGATTTTCAAAATTATTTTACCAATCTCTTGTACGAATCTTCAAATTACAAAAGCTTGAATAAAAAACCCTTCTAGGGGTGTTCAAATTGCCTCTTGAACAGTTCAACTTGTTTCAAAATATTTATATCATTGTAAAAGTTCTAAATATTTCGGTAAACATCATAAATCTTTGTGATTCTAATGAGAATAGCATAAGATCACTTGATACATATTGTGAACTACATAGTAAATTGAACATCCCTAGCACTACTGGCATTGTGATCGAAATTCGGCTGTAACTATATTTCCAAAGGGGTAAATGTCAGCGATGACTTGACCGATTTGCGGTGTTCAAATGAAAATAGTAGAAGTAACTGGATCCATATCGTTAATCTAACAGAAACATATTTTGAACATCCCTAGCGCTCCCGGCACAGTGGCTAGTTGCTATTAAATTTTCAATTGACTATATCTAAGCAATGGCTCAACCGATTTTCAAAATTCTTTTACCAATCTCTTGTCCGAATCCTAAAGTTTCCGATAATTGAACAGAAATTATTATAGGGGTGTTCAAATTTTCTCTAGATCAGTGCAACTGATACAAATTTTTTTCGACATGTTAATCTGGTTGTAAACGTTCCAAATATTTTAGTAAACATCATAAATCTGAGGTGTTCAAATGAAAATAGTATAAGATAACGATACATATCGTTAATCTAACAGAAAAATATTTTGAACATCCCTAGCGCTCCCGGCACAGTGATAAGTTGCAATTGAATTTTCAATTGGTTATATCTCAGCGATGGCTCAACCGATTTTCAAAATTATTTTACCAATCTCTTGTTCGAATATTCAAGTTTCAAACAAATGAACAATAATCATTCTAGGGATGTTCAAATTTCTCTAGAACAGTGCAATCGATATAATTTGTTCGACATGTTTACCTAATTGTAAACGATACAAGCGCTTCCGTAGACATGATTAATTTGTATGGTTCAAATGGGAATCGTATTCAATAAAATATTTTGAACATCCCTAGCGCTCCAGGCACGATGGTCGAAAATTAGTTGAAGCTTCATTTTAAATCAGCTATATTTCTGCGATTGCTTAACCGATTTTCAATTATTTTTTTACTAATATGTTGTCCTAATCTTCTAGTTTCAGATAAATGAATGAAAAATAATCTAGGGCTGGTCAAATTTTCTCCATACCAGTGCAGCAGATACGATTTTTTGCGACCAGTTTTTCTTCATTGTGAACCTTCCAAATATTTCCGTAAATATCAAACATCTATGTGATTCAAATGAAAATAGTATTAGATAACCGAATGCTTATAGTGAATCTCACAGAAAAATATATTGAACATCTCTTGAGCTCCCGAAATTGAGATCAAATTTTAGCTGTAACCAAAATTTGAATCTTACATATCTCAGCGATGGCTCAACCGATTTTCAAAATGCTTTTAGAACTCTCTTATCATAATCTTCAAGGTTCAAACAATTCAACATTATAGGGGTGTTCAAATTTCCTCTGTGTAACCGATATATTTTTTTTTCGATATGTTTACCAATTTAAACGTTCTATAAATTTCCGTAGGCATAATCTATGTGTGTAGTTTATATTAGAATAGCATAAGAATAAATATTTTGAACATCCCTAGCGCTCCAGGCACGGTGATCGAATTAGTTTGAACAAAATTTTTAATCAGCTGTATCTCTGCGATGGCTTAACCGATTTTCAAAATTCTTCTAGTAACATGTTCTGCAGTTATTCAAGATTCAAACAATTGAAAAAAATCATTATGAAGGCGTTCAGATTTCCTTCAAACCATTACTACCATTACATTTTTTCAATTTGCTCATTCATTGCAAAAGTTCAAAATTTTACCCCAAACATCATACATAAATCTACGTGGTTCAAATGAAAATTGTATAAGATTACTGCATGCGTATCTCAGCCGGTTTTCAGGGTTTGTTTTAAAAATATGTTGCGCAAACCTTCAATTTTCAGACAGTTTAACAATAGTTATTTATGCAACAAGTTGCAAAATGATGATTTTTTCAGCACGAGTCGTACATTTATCCAACGAGGCTTGCCGAGTTGGATAAATACGACGAGTGCTGAAAAAATCGAGTTTTGCAACGAGTTGCATACAAAGTTTTTTGTAATTGCAAAAAAATCCCATTCAGTATAATCCTTGTGATAATCTTGCTACACGTACATGTATCAAGACGAACCACGTGGCAGCATTTATGCGCATCAGCGTGGTGCTTTTGTTTGATCAGGTAGGCTATGATAGGGTAGGCGTCAGAAATTTGCGCAAACTCCCGTCGTCGTCATACCGCAACCGTATTATGGACAAGAGCAAAAGTAGCTTCAGCTGCTGCTTCTACGCCTGATCTGCAAATCTAATCTGGATCTGGATAGTCCTGATTCGGATTCGAGCTTATTAGAGGATGTAGAAGTATCAGCTGTGTCTACGGTAGCCTCGAAAGTTTTCGAAAAGTGGGTTCTAGCAAAGGTGCCGAAAAGTGCTACTTTTCAGCACTCTTAAGAGTGCCGAAAAGTAGTACTTTTCGGCACTTTTGTTTTTGTGAAGAAAAGTAGGCCGTTTTAATGTTACAACCGCGAGTGAAAAGTAGGGGAAAATGCAACGCAATTACAAAAAAATCATTCTATGGTTGCTGTGTAACAACAACAGCAACAGTGCAACCTAAAAATATATTTTTCAACATATTTGCCTCATTGTAATCATTCTGAATATTTCGCATACTAGCACTCCCAGTACGTTAAATTCTTAAGTTCCACAGTTCGTAGCTAAGAGTTGTCTTTACTAATTACCATTTTGCCTTAATATATCACGTGACATGCACGAAGATTCTCTTTGAAAAGACTACACCGTCTTCAACCAGAGGTTGTACAGACTGAACGATCACAAATATGAGACAACGGACAACACACGAAAAACCCAGTAGTCGTCCAGTGATGAATTTTCCGATTCACGAAAAGTTTTCACCGACTGGAGCAGGAATCGAACCCAAACTGCGAGGCTTACGAAACGCCTAGACGACTGACGCCTCTAACCGCACGGCCACGAAGGCCACAAAGATTCTCTTTAGTAGTAGTCAAAGTTTTTTACACGAAGTTTTTTCCTTCCATCATAAAAATCAGTTTTGTACCAGTTTAATTTCTCTTTTTTTATTACTAAATTCAACGAAACGGCTTGACGGTTTTTGAAACATTGATGTAGTGAAAATATTCATGACTCATTCACACTAATTCAGTGTAAACCAAATGTTCATCAAAATAAAAAAAAATCATCAATTTAAATCTGTGTCAATTGGAACAATTCTCGCAATATTTATGGAACACTTTTGCTCTATGTGTTTTGCAAATACATGCTGCACATGTAGCACAAAATATGCTGCTCCTTATTTTTCCGTGTACACAGTAGTAGCATATTGATTTCGTTGCAGATTTTCGATGTGAAGCCGGCTCTCCAGTACACGCAAGGCACACATATTCTGAGCGTGTCAGTATGTGACTGGCACAGAACATTCGGCTGCATTTCTTACAGTTGATCAAACTAGCCTTTTCCAAGCAGGCCTCACATTCATTTCGGGCAAGTTGTTGGTGGTCATCGTTCTGATGTAGGCAGTCAGGTTTATGACTTATGAATGTTTATGCGTTTTACTGCTGTATTAGTGAAATGTTGAGGGGGGTTGTAACGCATTGTACCTAATACATTTACGCACCGCGAATAATGGGAAGGCCATATCTTGTGAGCTCATAGGAGGACGGAAATGAAATCAGGTACCTCCGTTAGTGTAAAGCACAAACTATTGCGGAGATTCCACCTGTTTAGTCTCCTGCGCGAAAATTAGTTGCGTGGATTTTTCTTGCGTGGGCCCACAGATATAAAAACAGACCGCGTCCTGGTGAATATTTTACGCTGTGTTCTTAAGTACAAATTTGGTGATAGTTTTGCTTTGTAAACAAACATTTATAACGCACAAATCTTCACAACGGGCAATATAAAGGTCCTTTCTCATTTCATCGGACCGGGAAAGGATAGGTCCCGACCAGGATAGTGAGAAATAAGTCATGATATTGTTGGAAATAAATCGATGCCCGAACGTGGCTCTGTCCGCTCCTAGAATAGTCCTTTATAATTAGTGTTTTATCGGCTTACCCCAAAATTTACCCTCACATGGCTACGTGCTAGGATGCTACGTGGATACTTGATTTCAATTGTTTCAGTTACAGTTGCCACCACGTGTGTCCAGCCACGTGCAGTACTATAAGCAGCTGTGTATAATGTTGTCTTGGTTCTGGAAATTGAGTTCTACACCATTTATCATCAAAATCTAATGCAAATATTACATGAATCACGCCGATTTATGACGTTTCCATCTAGAACATATACAATGTAGTAAAAAAGGGCGAAAAATATTGCAACGGCTGTCCTTTTGTGTAGGAAATTTGAACAACCCTCCACTATATAGAATTTTATACAATTCTCTTATGAATCACCTAGATGTATGATGTTCACGGAAATATTTAAAACTTTTACAATGAAATTTTTAAAACTGTGCTGGAAAAAAAATTCAACACCACTAGAATAAGTTTTGTTCAATGGTTCCAAACATGAAGTTTCAGACAAGAGATTAGTAAAAGAATTTTGAAAATCGGGCGAGCCATCGCTGAGATGAAGCCAATTAAAAATCATAGTGCCGGGAGGGCTGGGGATGTTCAAAACCTGTTTCTGTGAGGCTAACTACATGTTTCCGGCATTTTTATACTTTTCTCATTTGAAGCCAGCAAATTGGTGATGTTTGCGGATTTTTTTTTTATAACGCTTACAATGAAGTGAAAATGACTGAAAAAATGTGTGTCGGTTGCACTGTTCTGAAGGAAGCTTGAACACCCCTAGAACGTATTTTGTTCATTTGTTTGAAGTTCGAAGACTTGAACAACATATTAGCAAAATAACTTTGAAAATCAGTTGTGCTATTGCTGCAATATTGCAGATTGAAAATTTAGTCATCTTTATAAGAGCGCTAGGGATGTCCCAATATTTTTTTCTGTGACAGTTTCAGAACGTTTACATTTAGGTAAACATGTCGGAAAAAAAATTGTTTCGGTTATCTGGTTCAGGGGAAATTTTAACATCTCTAGAATGATTTTTGTTCAATTGTCTGAAACTTAAAGATTCGATAAGTAAAAGAATATAAAAAACCAGTTGAGTTATTTTGCGAGATATAGCCAATTGAAAATTTATTTATAGTTTAATTTCAATCACCGAGTGTGTTTTTATGTGATTCACAATATGTATCCTTTTATGTTATACTGTTCTAATAAGAATCTCGCAGATTTCTCATGCTTGTGAAAATATTTAGAACGTTCAAAATGAAGTAAACAAGTCGAAATAAAATACACCGGATGCAGAGCTCTTGAGGAAATTTGAACACAAAACAAAATTCTGACAAGAGATTAGTCAAATAATATGGCAAATCGGTCAAGTCATCGCTGACATATAGCCCATTGAAAATATAGTTACAGCCGAATTTCGATCACAATGCCGGTAGTGCTAGGGATGTTCAATTTACTATGTAGTTCACAATATGTATCAAGTGATCTTATGCTATTCTCATTAGAATCACGAAGATTTATGATGTTTACCGAAATATTTAGAACTTCTACAATGATATAAATATTTTGAAACAAGTTGAACTGTTCAAAAGGCAATTTGAACACCCCTAGAAGGGTTTTTTTCAAACTTCTGTAATATGAAGATTCGTACAAGAGATTGGTAAAATAATTTTGAAAATCGGTTGAGCAATCGCTGAGATATATGCGATTGAAAATTTAATTACAGTCAAGCTTCGGTCATAATTCAAGGAGCACTAGGGATGTTCAACATCTTTTTAATTGAGGTTTACTGCATGTATCCAGATAGATCTTATACTATTCCCGTTTGAATAATGTAGGTTTATGATGTTCAAGGAAATATTTTGAACGTCCTCAATGAAGAAAAAATGGCTGAAAAATATCGTATCTTCTGCACTGATATGGAAAAAATTGGACCACCCCTAGAATATTTTTTATTCAGTTATCTGAAACTAGAAGATTAGGACAACATGTAAGGAAAATAATTTTGAAAATCGGTTAAGCCATCGCTGAGATATAGCTGATTTAAAATTTAGTTTCAACAAATTTTCGATCATCGTGCTGGGAGCACTAGGAATGTTCAAAATATTTTATCTTATACTGTACCCCACACATCCATTATGCGCACAGTAATTTTCGGACCCCTTCCTATTAGGTAAACATTTTGAAAAAAAATAAATTATATCGGTTGCACTGTTCTAGAGGAAATTTGAACACCCCTAGAAAAATTTCTGTTCAATTATCTGAAACTTTAGGATTCGGAGAAGAGATTGGTAAAAGAATTTTGAAAATCGGTTGAGCCGTTGCTGAGATATAGTCAATTGAAAATTTAATTGCAACTAGCCACTGCCGAGAGCGCTAGGGATGTTCAAAATATTTTTCGATTGTATTTACGATATGCATCCAGCTATTTTATACTATATTCATGTCAACCACGCAGATTTATGATGTTTACTGAAATATTTTGCACGTTTACAATTACATAAGCATGTCGAAAAAAATTTGTATCAGTTGCACTGTTCTAGAGGAAATTTGAGCACCCCTAGAATAATTTCTGTTCAATCATCTGAAATTTTAAGATTCGGACATGAGATTGATAAAAAAATTTTGAAAATCGGTTGAGCCATTGCTGAGATATAGCCAATTAAAAATTTAGTTACAACAAATTTTTGATCTTGGGGCCGGGAGTGTTAATATTTTAATTAATACACGTTACCCATTAAAACACGACTTCCCAAAACAACAAACACTTTCCAAACCGAAAAAGCCTACTTTGTTCGAACGGCGGAATGTGACATTCACGTATTTCCCTAATTTGGGTTAAACCAAGGTTTCAAAATCCATCTGCGCGCAAACATATTCCAATGAAAGCGATACCACGTGTCCAACGGCCAAGTCCCGAGTCGCTGCTGCGCGTTTCCAATCAATTAGCAGCGGCGGAGTTAGACTTCTCTGTTTGGTCGTCGTCGTAGCGATTGCAAAGATGCATTTTAAATTAGCTCCGGTCGATTTGTTTGGCGACGGTCGGCGGCGTCGCCACAGCAGATCGTATAGCAGTGATTAAAAACATGGCGGTGGTGCCGTGCGATCGACCATTTGGAGGTTAGAGTGTGCAGCACTACTAGTGCACACTAGTTAATTTGTCGTTTTATGTGCGTTTTGAGTCGCAGGAGGCTATGGCCGGTCGCGTCATGTGGTACCTACCCTTCTATTGGCGGTTGATCACGAGATTTACCACTTTGAGTGTTTGTGTTTGATTGTTGAATGAGTAGGCGGCGGCAGAGAGGAAAGGTTGACTTCGGTTGGAGCGCAGTGCAAACTTGACACTCGTGGGACGTAAACAATTGATACCTCTGTCATAATTTTGCACGCGAACGCAACTAGAATTTGCGCGGTTGTTGTGATTGAGAAGGAAACGCGCGGCCTACTCGATGGCGATAGTGGAAGTTTTCGATGCACTCAGAGAAATGGGCATATTATTTTGATGCACTTCTGTGTTATTTTTATTCAAAGTGTATCAACTGTCACTGTGAAATATTCCATGTTAGAAATATTTCACTCATTTTGAAATTTCTCCAGAATATTTTCTCGGTGTCCATCTCCGAGACGAGGAGAAATCTCATCTTAATTTGCTTGACTAAACAAAGTGACTGAAACTTTTTCTCGCATATACTAGCGGCGCGCGTGGCGTGAGGAGTGCACATGCATTTGTGTTGTTTGACGCCGCTCGACTCGCACCTTCTTCGCCATCCCTATGGCAAACGGCAAGTGCAACTTTTGTCGAGGATGGTGTATATATGGGGCAATTTACGCCTAAGTTTTGTTGCGCGCGTACGTATGTACGTTTGTATACACACAGCACAGCAGAAGAAAGAAACTCGATTGGACTCCGCTTGAGCTAGATACCTACTCTTCACTCGACTCTGACATTCTCAAGATCGTTTCGTTTTTACCCAATACCTAGCCTAGCTATACCGACCATTTCGCCCTGTTTTTGCAACAACCCTAAAGAGGCTATAGCTGATACCTGGCGGGACTAGGGTCTATGTCGGAACGTGGGTAGTCCTCGTCGCCATTGCGGCCACGTTTTTACGCGAAGTTCACGAGCACGAGCAACTTCCAGTGCGGTCGTCCGTCGTCATTCTATGCAAAAGGTGAATCAATATGTTTGTTTTCGTCGAGTTACCAATGGTGACGAACGACCGCCGCCGACTACTACTAGATAACTGTCATACCGAGTCGTTTTTTTGTTTGCACTTTTTAGAGCGCTACTAAGCTGATGCAAAAAGTCGCTCGCCAACGTCTACTGCGACCTGCGACTATTGTGGCACAGTTCGAGGATCCATTGATTACTTTTTTTTTCCTAGCCTGCTTTGCCTTCTGCTCGTTTGCGCCACGTGATTATTGCTTCGTTCGTAGGGGCATGACACTCACCGGTCGGTAACAGGTTGCACGGGACACACGGGAACCAGGCAAATGAGTTTGTTCATTTTAAATCCCAAATGACTGTCTGTCAATCGATTTGACAGCGGGGGCTGCTTGGATAATAATTAACGACAGCCAGCACAGTGGTTCATCTCTGTGTCTGTGGGTGGGTCTGGGTAGGGGATTTCTATTATCGATGCTCTGACATTGAGATGACGGACTAATTATTATTATCCTGATTGGTCCTCCTAGCTGGTTTTGAAACCAGACGAGAGATGCAAATGCAGAATGCGTGGTGTCTGCCCGGGACAGATGGATTGTGGGTGTTGGGGAACAGTCATTGTTTTCTGTGGAACTTCACGTGGCGACTTCATTTGGACTTGGACCATGTGAATTGTTGGGAAATTTCCATACGGCTATTTGCAATTTTGAACCAACCTCTAACTATTTTTCAAACATCTAAACCGTATCTACAAATTGCGTATTTCAAGTTTTTTGGAAGAATTCCAGTTTTTAAGAACTCCCTGAATGGCCTACACATCGGATCTACAGGCGTAATCAGTGATCCATTGGAGGATTATGAATTAAATTCAGTCTTACATAGTCTCATGTAGTTATGAGCTGTCAAGTGGTTAGCTCAATGTTTTTTGATTTGAAGATCTCCAAAAACCCCCTTAGTATAGGTCATCGGATCTACAAGCGTAACTAGTTGTCTCTACGACCTTATTTGTTAAGTTTCATATTTACACAACTTCAAGTAGCTACGACTTATAAAGTTGAGGTTTCAACGATTTTTTGTGGTTTCCAAGAAGTTCCATAAGTAAAGGTTTACAAGCTTAACCAGTCTGAGACATCTCTGAAACCCCTCCAAAGCCCACCTGAAAGTCTGTGAAGCCCTCTAAAATCCTCGGGAACCTCTTTGAAATCCCATTGAAACGTCTCTGGTCTGGAACCCTCATGAAAATCTCTGAAGTTAACTCAAAAGCCTGTGAAGCCCCTTAAATCCTCCGAGATCCGCACTGAAATCCGCTGAAGTGTCTGAAATCCTCCTCAAGCTCACCTAACGGCCTGTAAAGCCCCCAAGACCCCCAAGACCCCCAGAAATCCCTTTGACCCTTAGAAACGCCCTGAAACGCCTTGAAATCCTTCTATAATCCCCATGAAACTTCTGGAGCTCACCTGAAAGTCTGTAAACCCCCTAAAACTCCCGGGAAATCACTTGAGACATTTTTGAAACTCTTCAGTTTACCTGAAAGTCTGTGAAGCTCTCCAAAAGTCCCTGAAGTCTTCCAAAATCCTCTTAAAACCACTGTAAACTCCATCTGGATCTTCTGAAACTCTACTGACAGACTCTGAAACCCTTGAAACCTACGAAAACGCCCTCAAACGTCTTGAAATACCTCTTAAGCCCCTTGGAGCTCACCTAAAAACACGGGAACCCACAAGGGGCCTCCTGAAATACCTCTAAAGTCCACTTAACCCCTCTGCAACACCATGAAGCTTGCTGAAACTCACTAAAACCACCCCCTGTGACCTTCACTGAAATTATTTTGATACGCCTTGCTTTGAAACCCCATGTAAAGTCTTTGAAGCCCCCTAAAACGTCCGGAAACCCCCTTGAAACACCTTTGAAACGCCCTGAAACTCTCTGAAGCTTACATGAAAGTCTGTGAAGCTCTCTAGACCTCTTGAAGTCTCCTGAAATCCCCTTGAAACCAATGTAAAACCTACTTAGATCCCTCCTTAAACTTTTCTGTCGGCCTATGAATCGCTTGAAACCTACGAAAGCGCCCTGAAACGTCTTGAAATACCTCTGAAGCTCTTTGGAACTCACATGAGAACACGGAAACTCACTGAAGCCTCCTATAATCTGGAACCTCCTGAAGCTCACCTGAAAATCTGTAAATCCCCCGGAAACCTCCTGAAACTCTAAACTTTTCATGAAACTCTGTGATGCTTCTTACAACCCCTAAAGTCTCCCAATATCTCCTTGAAACCGACGTAGAACTTATTTGGATCTCACCCTAAATTTTTCTTACAGACTTTGATTCCTTTGAAACCTACGAGAACGTCCTGAAACGTCTTGAAATACCTTTTCCCATGCTGTTTCTGGAGTCTCGTTTAATCTTTCTGGAAGCCCTATAAAGTCCCATCAAAACCCCTTTGCAACCACATCTAGGCTTCCTGAAACTCACTCAAACCACTCTCCTGAGACCCCCCACTGAAACAACTTAAAACGCCTTGAACCGCTTTGAAACCCCCCCCCCCCCCCTGAAGTTCTCCTGGAAGCCCCTGAAGGACCAAAGAATCTCCCTCAATCCTCCTGAAGCTCTCCTGAAACGCCTCTGAACCCCTCCTCCCTTAAACTTTCTTGAAAGTCTACTGAAACCCCCTCAAATCCCTCTGAAACCACACAGAACCTGTTCATAAACTGCATGGGAATGGGAGTCTGGCCGAAGCCTACGGTTCATACGAATTTCAAAACCAGTGTAATCCCAGAAAGAATCAGTGATATGCTTCCAAAAGATCCATCATGGATTCCTCCAGAAAATTCGGCAAGAATTTCTTCAGGGATTAGTCAAGGAGTTTCTTCAGAGATTCCTACAGGATTCCTTAAAAAGATTTCTTCAACAATTCCTCTAAAATTTCAATCCAGCAGGATTCAGGGATGCCTCTAGGAGATCTCCCAGACATTTCGACAGGAGTTCCATGAGAGATTCTTTCAGCAGGATTCCGAGATGCCTCCTGGAGATCCATCAGTGATTCATCCAGAAGCTCATTCAGGGATTCCCATAAGGGGTCCTTCAGAGATAAGTCTAAGAGTTCCTTCAAGGATTCTTTGCGATGTTTCTTCAAGAATTTCTACAATAGTTCCTTTAGGAGTTAGTCCAGAAGTACGTTGACGAATTCCTTTATAATTCAAATGAGGAATTTCTCCTGGCGCTACTTTAGGAATCTCTAAAAGTTCCTTTAGGAATCACTCCAAGAGTTCCATTATGGTTCCTACAGGAGTTCCTTCTGGGATCCCTCCTGTTTTTTTAGGGATTACCCCAGAAATTCCTTAAGTAATTTCTGCAGGAGTTCCTGCAAGGATTCCTCCAGGGCTCCAGGAATTCTTAAAGAAATTTCTCCTGGAATTCCTCTGAGATTCTTGGAAATTCTTCAAGGGTCTCTTTTAAAATTTCTTCGGGGATTCCTCTAGGAATTCCTTCGGAATGCCTCATTGATTCAGATTTTTCAGACATTCTTTCAGGAGTTTTTTTAGGGATTTCTCTAGGAATTCCTTCAGGTATTCCTGCAGATGTTCCTCCAGGGATTAATCCAGGAGCTCCTTCGTGTTTTTCTGAAGCATAGTGGGTCTTTCTCGGATTGCTCCAGAATTTTCTTTGAGTTCTTTGAGGCATTCTTCCAAAAGTTCTTTCAGAGATTCTATCAGGAGGATTCCGGGATGCTTCTGGAGATCCATCAGTGTTTTATCCAGAAGCTTTTCCAGGGATTCCAGTAGAAGTCCTTGAGATATTCTTTTTGACGTTCCTTCAGGAATTCCTTCAGTAGTTCCTTTAGAAATTAGTCCAGGAGATCCGTGAGGAGAATCTTCCTCTATAATTCTAATCAGGGATTTCTACTGGTGTCCGTGTATGGATCTCTCTAGAAGTTTATTCAGGGATCACTCCAAAAGTTCCATTATGGTTCCTACAGGAGTTCTTTCTGGGATTCCTCCTGGATTTTTTTAGGGATTACCACAGAAATTCCTTAACCTATTGGAGACGGCATTTACGCTTTTCTGGATGTAATTTCGCTGATGTAGAACACGTTTGTAAAGGTTGGTTTTCTCGGCTGGGCTAAAGTGACCCATTTGTCTCCGAAGAATTAAGTAATTTCTGCAGGAGTTCCTGCAAGGATTCCTCCAGGGCTCCAGAAAATTTTACAGAAAGCTCCTTTCTCCTGAAATTCCTCTGGAATTCTTCTTGAAAGGATCTCTCCTAAAATTTCTTCGGGGATTCCTCTAGGAATTTCTTCGGAATACCTCATGGAGATTTTTCAGACATTTTTTCATGAGTTTTTTAGAGATTTCTCTTGGAGTTCCTTCAGGTATTCCTACAGAAGTTCCTCTAGAGGTTAATCCAGGAGTTCCTTTGGGTATTTCTGCAGTATAATAGATCTCTCAGGGATTGCTCCATAATTTCCTCCAGTGATCTCTCCAGGAGTTCCTTCAGGGATCTCCTCAGTACTTCCATTAATTTCATCAGGAATTCCTTCAGAAGTACCCTCAATAGAACATAAGTTCTTTGAGGTATTCTTGCAGAAGTTCTTTCAGAGATTCTTTCAGGAGGATTTAGGGATACTTCTGGAGATCCACCAGGAATTTCTCTAGAAGTTTCTTCGGGAGTTATTTCACGGATTCTCATAGAAGCTTCCTTCTGATGTTCCTTCAGAAAATCCTACAGGAATTAGTCCAAGAGTTCCTTCAGAGATTGATCCAGAAGTTCAAAGAGACTCGTACAGATGTTTCTTCAGAGATTGCACCTAAATTCCTTCAGGGACTCCTCCAGAAGTTCGTTCAGATATCTCTCCAGGGTTTCCTTCAGAGATGCTTACAGGAGGATCCAAGAATACCTCCAGGAGAATGCAGAGATTACCCCAGAAGTTTCTTCAAGGATTCCTACAGATATTCATTTAAGGAGTCCTGGAGTTTCTTAGGGGATTCCTCGAGAAGTTCCCTTAAGTTTTTTTTTCCAGCAGTTCTTTCAGAGATTTTTCTAGACGGATAAATGGATGCATCCAGGAGTAACATAAGAGATTACTCCATAAGTTTCTTCAGAAATTTCGACAGGAGTTCCTTTAGGGATTCAAGAATTTCTTTGGGATTAAAATCAGGCATATCTCCAGGATTCACTTGAAGGATCCATCATGGAGTTCCTACATGAGAGGATGTCTTTCAGGAAATCCTCCAGGATTGTCTTCTGGAATTCCTCCAGAAATTCTTTCGGGGATTCCTCCTAAAAATCTTTCGGGTATTCCTCCTGGAATTCATTCAAGGATGCCTCCTAGAATTCCTGGATATCCTTGGCTGATTACTCCTAGAAATCCTGTGGAAACTCCCGGTGGAATTACTTTGGTGATTCCTGCTAAAATTCTTTCGGGGATTCCGGAGATCCTCCTGGATTTCCTTCGAGAATTCTTCCTGGAATTCCTTCGGGGACCTCTCCACAGGGATTCCTCCAAAATTCAAACCAGGGATTTCTTCAAAATTTTCTGCAGGAATATCTTTAACTCTTCAGATAGTCGGCACACAGGTCTATTGTGAAGCCAAGTAAAACTCCCGGAAACCCTTAGAAACACATTTGAAAATCATCTAATCTACATCCTGAAAATCTCTAAAGTTTACCTGAAAGTCTATGAAGCTCTCTAAAATCCCCTGAAGCCTACCGAAATCCCGTTGAAACCTCAGTGCCTGTTCATAAACTACAAAGGCTCGAAGAGAGAAGGGGAGTCTGGCTAAAACCTACGGTCTTTACAAATTTTCAAAACTGTGCGATCCCGGTGTTCCGGGATCCCCGAGATTAGTTGTTTATATTGCTCCGGATCCAAGGACAAGAACATAGCCAGGAAATGCAAACTCTAAGATATATAATTATGTACTTTGTGGACATTCAGGGCCATCCAAACTGTTCCGGAATTTAGTTCTTGACATCTACAGCCGCTACAGTAGCTATTTTCGCCATAAAATGGATGGGTTCTATCAAGTATAACCCCCTTGGAAATGTACGAACGATTGCTAAATACCTTTTGGAAATATTCCAGACCATCACTATTACTCCGAAGACACGATCGTCAGATCTACACCGAAGACTGTAGCTCTTTCCGCCAAGTGATTTGACAAAACCAACCAAGTATCACTATAAACGGTATTGTTACACAACCAAACAGAATACATGATTTTCTAAAACTGCTTCAAAAGTACCATTCCGTGATATCTTTGAGTTTATCCAGGTCATCTAATCTACCATGGAGTTCAAAGCATCATATCTACACTTGGGACAGTAACCTTCCTACTAAACAGAATAATGTTGAGTGCAATCAACCATGTTTACTAAATTTTAAGTATTGTACTTTTTGACATATTCTGCGTTCTCCAAGCTGTCCTAGAACTATTTTTTCTTGAAATCTACTGCTCTATCTGGTTTCGCACTGAATAATAACATTATACAAAACAAGGTGGTTGTTGAACACGTCTCCCAAATGCGTCAACTGAAGATTACTTCATCCAGACTGGCCGTTCGTCAATTTCTTCAACTGACGATCACTTAATCCAGACGGTTGTCCAACACCTCTTCCAGTTCCTTCTACTGTAGGCATCTTCATCTAGCCGGTTGTCCAACACTGTTCCGATGCTTCCAACCTATCTTCCAGTTCCACCTACCGGAGACTTTTTCATCCAGACGATTGTCCATCATCCGGTTCGTTCCTAACCGAGAACCAGTCTTCCAATAGTTACAACTAAAGATTACTTTATTCAGATGGTTGTCCAACACATCTTCTGATTCTTTCATTAGCAGGTTATTTTTCTCAGACGGTTGTCCAACCCATCTTCCAGTTCCTTTAACCGACAACTTCTTCATCCTGGTGGTCAAATTAAGAAAATACGTGAATGTCACCTTTCATCGTTCGTACAAAGTAGGCTTTTGCGATTTTGGAAAGTGTTTATTGTTTCGGGAAGTCGTATTTGGTGGGGAACGTGCAGTAATTAGAAGATTAAACTGTGTAGTGCACAGTGTGCACCCTTACATTGAATACACCTGTTTTATACGGGATTAGAATCTGAAACTCCAGAAAATAGTCGCCGTCTAGAATATCGGCCCGCCATTTTGGATTTGCTGATTACTATTCTCGAACTCTAAACATCATCTTTATAAAAATACACCCAGATAACATAGGTTGAAGGCTGAAATTCCACAAAATGTGGGTTGCTCAATATTATAGCCCAGTTTCGTGTTCAAAAAGAATAGATCAAGAAATTGCTTGAACAATTCATAGCCGCGACTGCTTTTTAAATTGTCAGTTCTCCGCAACTGCGTACTGCGGTCGAAGAAAACCAGTTTCTTGAGCGATTCAGACAAGGAATTTTCCACGCATCAAGATAGATCGAGAAATTCGTTCTGATCTACAAACTAAGAGCTTGATGGTTAAATTTCATACTCATACAACCTCAAGTAGCTTCGACGTATCAAGTGTTGGTTTCAACTACTTTTTTGTGGTTTCCAAGAAGTACCATTAGTAAAGGTCATCTAATTTACAAGCTTAACCAGTCTGACATATCTCTGAAACCCCTCTAAAGATCACCTGGAAACCTGTGAAGCCCTTTAAAATCCTCGGGAACTTCTCTGAAACCCCATTGAAACGCCTCTGATCTGAAACCCCCTGAAGCCCCCTGCGAAGCCCCCTAAGACCCCCAGAAATTCCTATGACCCTTGAACCGCCCTGGAGCGCCTTAAAACCCTTCTGTAATCCCCATGAAACCTTCTAGAACTCACCTAAAAGTCTTTGGGCCCCCTAAAACTCCCGGGAAATCACTTGAAACATCTCTGTGAAGTTCACCTGAAAGTCTGAGAAGTTCTCTAAAAGACCCTGAAGCCTCCCGAAATCCCCTTAAAACCGCTGTAAACCCCATCTAGATATTCTGAAACTCTTCTGACAGACTCGCTGAAACCCTTGGGACCTACGAAAACGCCCTGAAACGTCTTGAAATGCCTCTGAAGTCCCTTGGAGCTCACCTGAAAACACGGGACCCCCTGAAGCCTCGTGAAATACCTGTAAAGTCCACTGCAGTACCATGTAGCTTGTTGAAATTCACTAAAAACTCCCATGTAACCTCCTGAAGCTTAGCCGAAAGTCTTTGAAGCCCCCTTAAACCTCCGGAAACCCTTTGAAACACCTTCGAAACCCCCTGAAACTCTCTGAAGTTTACACGAAAGTATGTGATGCTCTCCACAACCCCCTGAAGTCTCCCGAAATTCCCTTGAAACCGCTGTAAGCCCCATTTCCAGCTCCTGAAACTCTTCTGACAGACTCTGAAACCCTTGAGACCTATGAAAATGCCCCGAATTGTCTTGGAATACCTCTGAAGCTCTTTGTAACTCACCTGAAAACACGGAAACTCCCTGAAGCCTCCTATAATCCCATCTAAAACGCCTCTTAAAGTCCCATTAAACCCCTCTGCAACCCACTGAAACCACCCCGTTGAGACCCTGACTGAAACTATTCGAAACGCTTTGAAAAATCTCTAAAACCCCCATGAAACCTCTTGAAGCTCACTTGGGAATCTGTGAAGCCCCCTAAAACTTCCGGAAACACCTTGAAGCACCTTTGAAACTCCCTGAAACTGCCTGAAGTTTACATGAAAGTCTGTAAAGCTCTCTACAACCCCCTGAAGTCTCCCGAAATCCCATCGAAACCGCTGTAAACCCCACTTGGATCCTCCATTGACTTTTTTGACAGACTCTGAATCGCTTCAAGCCTACGAAAACGCCATGAAACGTCTTAAAATACGTCTAAACCTCATAAAACCTCCTGAAATCCCTCTGGAACACTTGCAAAGTCCCATTAAACCCCTTTGCAATCACATCGAGGCCTTCTGAAACTCACTGAAACCACTCCCCTGAGACTCCCCACTGAAACTATTTGAAACGCCTTGAAACCGCATTGAAACCCCCCCAAAAGTTCTTCTAAAAGACCCTGAAAGACCAAAGAATCCTCAATCCTCCTGAAGCCCTTCTGAAACGCTTGGAAGCACCTCTGAAACCCCCACTGAAGCATTCTTGAAAATCTACTGAAACCTCCCCTAAACCCCTCTAAAACCCCACAGGGCTTGTTCATAAACTGCGTAGTATCGAAGCGGGGGAAGGGGAGTCTGGGCCGAAGCTTACGGTCCACACGATTTTTCAATCCTGTGTAATCCCAGAAAGGTTCAGTGATATGCTGCCAAGAGATCCATCAGGCATACCTCCAGAAAATTCTGCAAGAGATGCCCTCAAGAGTTTGTTCGAGGATTAGTCGAGGAGATTCTACGGAGATTCCAACAGGATTTCTGCTAAAATCCCTTCAAAAATTCCTCTATAATTCCAATCAATGATTTCTCCATAAGTTCCGTTAGAGATCTTTTCAGGAGTTCCTTTAGAGATGTCTTGTCATTAGTTCCTTCAGAGAAACTTCTCGCAGGATTCAGGGATGCCTGTAGGAGATTCGAAAAGAGTAAGAGATTCTTTCAACAGGATTCCGAGATGCCTCCTGGAAATCCATCAGTGATTCACCCAGAAGCTCTTCCAGAGATTTTGATAGGGGGCCCTTCAGAGCTTAGTCTAGAAGTTCCTTTAGGGATTCTTGCGTTGGTTCCTTCGGGAATTCCTGTAGTAGTTCATTTAGGAATAAATCCAGAAGTTCCTTGAGGAATCCCTCTATAATTCCAATCAGGGTTTTCTCCTGGCGTACCTTTAGGAATGTGACTAGGAGCTCCTTCAGGGATCGCTTCAGCAGATCCTTCAGGGATCACTATAAGAGTTTCATTATGGTTCCTACAGGAGTAGCCCTGACTGGAGATCGATTTCTCTTGGAATTTCTTCAAGGATACCTCCTGAAATTTCTTCGGGGATTCCTCTAGGAATTCCTTCGGGATGCCTCATGGAGATTTTTCAGACATTCTATCAGTTTGTTTAGGAATTTCTCTAGGAGTTCCTTCAAATATTTCTACAGAAGTTCCACCAGAGGTTAATCCAGGAGTTCCTTCGTGTATTCCTGCAGTATAGTAGATCTATCAGGGATCGTTTCTTTAGAGTTTCCTCCTGAATGCCTTCAGGGATTTCTCCAGAAGCTCGTTCAGAGATCTCTCCAGGAGTTCCTTCAGGGATCCGTCCAGGGTTTCCGTCAAAGATTCTTACAGGAGGATCCAAGGATACCTCCAGGAGAATTCGACGATTACCCCAGTTCTTCAAAGATTCCTACAGAAGTTCATTTGGGGATAAGTCCAGGAGTTCCTTCTAAGATTCCTCTAGGAGTTCCTTAGAGGACTCCTTGAAAAGTTCCTTTACAGGTTCTTCCAGGAGTACTTCCAGCGATCGCCTCTGGTGTTCTTTCGGAGATTTTTCTAGGAGGATTCATGGATGCCTCCAGGAGTTACATCAGAGATATCTTCAGAAGTTCCTTCATAAATTCCTACAGAACTTCCTTCAAAAGTTCAAGATTTTCCTTGAGACTATAAACTATAATAAGGCATATATCCAGGATTACCTTGGAAGATCTCTCATGGAGTTTCTACAAGAACTCGTCCAGAATTTCTTTCAGTGAATCTTCTAAGATTTCCTTCTGGAATTCCTCCAAGAATTCTTTCGGAGATTCCTCCGGAAAATCCTTCGGGGATTCCTTCTGGAATTCATTCGGGGAATCCTCCTAGAATTCCTGGATATTCTTTGCTTATTCCCCTTAGAAATCCTTTAGAAACTCCTCCTGGAATTACTTTGAGGATTCTTGCTGGAATTCTTTCGGGGGTTCCTCTTGGAATTCCTTTGAGATTCCTTCTGAAATTCTTTCGAGGATTCTTCCTGGAATTCCTTGGAGGACTCCCCCATAATTATTTTGGGGATTCCTCCTGAATGCCTTCGGCTTCTGCAATTCTTCTAAAATTTCAACTAGAGATTTCTTTAATCCTTCAGATAGTCGGCACACAGGTCTACTGTGAAGCCACCTAAAACTCCCGGAAACCCTTTGAAACATATTTGAAACCTCCTGAAAATCCCTGAAGTTTATCTGAAAGTCTATAAACCTCGGAAAAAACCCCTAAAACCTGCCGAAATCCCGTTGAAACTACAGTGCCTGTTCATAAAGGCTCGAAGAGGGAAGGGGAGTCTAAAACCTACGGTCTTTACAAATTTCAAAACTGTGCGTTCCCGGGGTTTCAGGATTCCCCGAGATTAGTTGTTTATAATGCCCTGGATCCAAGGACAAGAAAAATAGCCGGAAAATGTACACTTTGAAATATATCTTATGTACTTTGTGGACATTCAGGGTCATCCAAACTGTTCCGGAATTAAGTCCTTGACATCTACAGACGATACAGTAGCTGTTTTCAACATGAAATGGATGGGTTATATCAACTATAATTCCATTGGAAATGTACGAATCATTGCTAAAATCTTTTGGGATATTCCAGATCATCACCATTACTCCGAAGACACGATCTTCAGATCTACACCGAAGACTGTAGCTCTTTCCGCTAAGTGATTTGACAAAACCAACCAAGTATCACTATAAACGGGTAAACAAATAGGATACATGATTTTATAAAACTGCCTTAAAAGTGACATTCCTTGATATATTTGGGTCAATTCAGGTCATCTAATCTACGACTGAGTTCAAAGCTTCATGTCTACACTTGCGTTATGACAGTAGCCTTCCTGCTACACTGAATAATGTTGCGTGCAATCAACCATGTTTAATAATGCTAATTTTTAGTATTGTTCTATTTTTTTGAAATATTCTACGTTCTCCAAACTGCCCTGGAACTTAGTTCTTGAAATGTACAGCCATATCAGTAACTGGCTGCGCTCTGAATAATAAAATTTTTTATCTTTATTAACGAGATTTTTAGCCCTAGGCTAATTCTTCTCGGGACCCACGCTTTACTTCCCTTCCGAAGAAAAACTCACATTTTGTGAGTTTGCCGGGAGTGGGATTCGATCCCAGATCCTCGGCGTGATAGTCACGTGTTCTAACCATCCAACCAGGTCCGCTCCACAATAATAACATTATACAAGACAAGGTGGTTGTTGAACACGTCTCCCAAATGCGTCAACTGAAGAGTACTTCATCCAGACTGGCAGCCGTTCGTCAATTTCTTTTACTGAAGATCACTTAATCCAGATGGTAGTCCAACACATCTTCCAGTTCCTTCTACTGTAGGCATCTTCATCTGGGCGGTTGTCCAACACCGTTCCGATTCTTTCAACCTATCTTCCAGTTCCATCTACCGAAGACTTTTTCATCCAGACGATTGTCCATCATCCGATTCGTTCCTAACCGAGAACCTGTCTTCCAATAGTTTCAACTAAAGATTACTTTATTCAGAAGGTAGTCCAACACATCTTCCGATTTTTTCAATCGCAGGTTATTTTTCTCAGACGGTTGCTCAACCCATCTTCATCCGACGACTTCTTCATCCTCTATTGCTGCAAGCGAAGATCAATGTAATCCGTTTTCAAATTAGGAGTGTTATTTGCATTGTTGTTGCAATTGCGAAAACCTTAAACAATTGCTGGATAAATTAACAATTCCTTAAGGTCCCATTAGACGTGGCAAATATTTGGCCAAACAAGCTGAACAAATGACCAACACAGCGTGAATCATAGCAACCATGGATGAATGTCGGACTTCAATGGCAAATATTTGTCATAATGACAAACAGTCTAATGCCATCTTAACGATATATTAACAAAGGATCGCCGAAATTCACAAAGACTTGACAAGAAGTTCATCAATGATCTTAGACAGAGTTCGCCTACTAGCATGACGAAAATCTATGGGACAATTTGCGAAGAATTCGAAAGTTTCGAAAGGTACATACAATCGGCATGTAGGAACATGTTTCTGAGCATCGTTTTTTTGCGGAGGGGCCTCAAGTTTTTTTTTTTCGATTAGCGTGCATCGTTCCAGATAGTAGGCGACGATAGAAATCAGTTTTCTTCTAACAAGCCATGAAGAAATGGATGGATACACATAAATTGGTGAGCTCGTTCCATGCTACATGATACAATCAATATATAGTCTGAAACCGCATATTTGAGTAAAGATTCAAATTTTGAAATAGTGCCCTTGAATACGAAGCTGTTTCGCACTTCTTAGTCCCGTTATAGGCCAACAATTCCCACAACTTACCATATTCGCGAAAACATTTTCCCATCACATCATAAAATTCGATACAAATCGTTTCAACCACCCACGCCAGAGGATAGAAAGCCATAAGACCTCCTCTCCCGTCAATTCGCAATGTAAACATCTGTCCGCCGGGGCGGCGGCGCTTGCGATGTGTGTTCCCACTCGCCCAAAACCCACCGAACTATCTGTATACGTACTCTTCCGTGAAAATAAACAAAACAGCGAAGACCATTCACATTTCTCACACCCACCAATCATTGCGAGCGAAATGCGCCAGAACAGAATTGGGGCTCGTCGGAACGATCGCACAAGGGTGCGGTGATCCACGATCGCGGAAGATCGACGACGCCACCGCCACCGATCTCGCGAATAGGGGTGGTGATCTACATAGATCGCCCATCAACTCACCCCACTTGACAAGCCGGCGCGCAGAAGTTGAGTTCGCGTTCGCAGCGATCGCAGCAAACATCAACAAAAGCAACCTTCAACTTTGATTGGCGATCTTGCCGCTCGCTGCATCGGCAGCGATCGACAGACGCATTACCCGGTGAAACAGAGCATCTCCGAGACGAGTCGAGTGAGCACGCGCCGCTTGTGAGTTGCGAGCGATTTCAGATCATCGTCATTCAACGCTGCTAGAGCATGATCGTTTAATTGCGACGCGATGGTGCGGTAGCGGGTGTTGCGATCGAGCCGTACCTTACAATGCAAGTTGCGCGTGATCGTGAATACGACTCGACGAGATAACATGGCAAGATGATGAGTCGGTGAAAATGGATCGTCGCGTACTCAGATGGGTACCTGCGTGTACTGCGATCGTGATCGCGATCTACGGCACACGAGCTAACAACGCAACTTATGGTTGCCAGCTAGGATCCGTCAGATGCGTCTCATGCAGGTCGGGTCCAGTATGCGTGCAATATTAAAAACAGCCATAAATGTGGGGAATTTATTTGCAGCAATTCACTTTTACGATCGTGATCCCACAGGAGAGATCAGATGGCAAAAATGCGGAAGAACAACGTCGATCGCCGCCACCGGCTTCATTGTGTGGAACCGATCTTAATGATTGTTTGTGAAAGCGACTCGGTACTGTGCAGCACAAAATGGTCAAATGAGATGGTGCAGTGGTTTGTGGTTCTGATCTAGTATACATTGTGATTTGCATCTACTTCACTATCTTTTGGAAAGATCATTGCTTGATTGGTCTACCCCAGTCGTATAATCATCACTCCGTAACTGTCGGAAGTAGCATGATCAGCGATTTGGACCCACATAGCCGCACAGATACAAATGTGCAGCTATTCAGCAAGACTAATCTGAGTGTGTATTTTATTTTTAATCAGTGGCGTAGCTCCGGGAGGGGAGAGAGGGTGTAGAGTTAGGGAATACCCACGAACCCCCTGAAAGCCTCTCATATCGCTTGAGACTTTTGGAATGCCTGTGAAACACCCTAAGACCCTAAGCATCCCTGAAACCCGCTGGCACGGCCTTGAAACTATTCGGATTACTCTTGAACTGCCTAGAAATACCATTGAAACCCTCTGAAACATCCTCGAAACACTCCTGAAACTTATTGGAACGCCCCTGAAATCCAGTGAAAGTCAATGTAATGCACCTAAAGGCTCCTGGAACGCCTTGAAACCCTTTGAAATCTCCTAGAACACTCATGAACCCCCTGAAACCCTCTTTTTTTTTCTTCTAAACCATAGGAGGATAATCTGCTCAACAGACACCCTAATAGGAAGGTTAGGGTAGTGTGGGGCTGAGGCCGTCTTCTACAACAAAAGTAAAAGCTCTCCTCGTACCCACTAAACCATTCCTATGGTCGCCAAACCCTACGTCTCTCCGGAACCACCAAGAAGGTATTGCTTCAGAGAGGGGCTAGTGCACATCGCACCCTCAAGGTTAGCTGCGTAGCCTAGCAGCAACGAACATCGATGACTCGCTCTGGAGAGTCCATCACGGTAGCATGCTGGCGCTTAGCCAGTTTCCCGAGTGGTCCTCGCCACTCCCTTTGTCCTCGGAAGGCGAGCAAGGTTAACCCCACCCGCGCCCAACTGCTTTGCAGACATCAAGAACTGATGCCCACGTGCAACCCGATCTGACCTGCTGAAGGCAAGGGTATCACTACCCTTCAGGCCCTATCAGCTGCACCAGAAGGTTGCTGACAGCAGGGTCTCCACCTGACCCGACCCTTGCCGGGAACCCCTTTCCCACCGCGGGCTCGGATCCAACCCAGTAGACCGACGCCACGACTGCACCGCTACCGGCACTTCCTCTCCGCGGCCACTTAATCGCTGTAAGGGTCGATCTCGACCGCAGGGCACCGGTATGACCTACGAAGCCGACTCCAAACCCCTGGACCACCTCTTGTACTGCATCTGGACTAGCCACTCTCCGAGTCCACGCGCCACCTCCTCTGTAGCTCCCAGACGATATGGGTGATAGCCGTTGAAACGGCGTTCCAGCCAAACTCATCCCTACACATCCTCTGGACCAAGTTGTCCGGGTTTGTGTCCTCCCCACATGTGGCAAGCATGCGGTCACGCATTGTGCGAAAACGCGGGCACACGAACAAAACGTGTTCCGCCGTTTCCTCTAAACCATTGCACACTGGGCATTCGGGAGAATCCGCATGCCCGAAACGGTGTAGATACTGTCGGAAGCTGACAGGATAGTGCACTCTCCTACACTGATCTCCGTCTGCTGCTCCGACTTCCGGTTGTTAACAACCGTCACCTCTGTCTTGTGGTGAGCCAGCTTCAGTTTTCTGGATCGCATCCACGCCTCCACAACCTTGATCGAGTGGTCGGTAGTCAACTTCACCTCCTCGATCGTTTCACCGTAGACTTCGAGCGTAATGTCGTCGGCAAATCCGACAATCTCCACTCCCACTGGGTACTCTAACCTCAACACCTCGTCGTACATGACATTCCATAACACCGGACCCAGGATGGAACCTTGCGGGACTCCTGAGGTTATGTGAAAGCACTTCCGACCCACCTCCGTGTCGTAGACTAGTACACGATTCTGAAAGTAACTTCCGAGAATCTTGTACAGGTACTCCGGTATCCCCAGACGCAAGTCACTGCAACTCCCTGGAACCTCTTGAGACCCCTGGAACCCCTTGGGCCCCTGGAGCATCTTTGAAACCCCTTGAGACCTAATGAAACACCCCAAAAACCCCATTAAACACCATTCGAACACCCACGGAACGCCCCTGAAGCTCACTGGGACGTCCATTCCATGAAAACCCTCGAAAACACTCCTCTTGGGCCTCTGAAGGCCCCAGAAACGCTAAAATATTTAAAATTGATCAAGCAGTTGTAAATTTCTCAGGCCATTAAGTTAAAATTTGGACTAAAAAGAATAAAAAAAACTTCATATTCTCATTCTCATATCTCATCATATTTTGCGTGATTTTTAAAAAAATTCATTGTTCTACAAGTTTATTCAAAAAACATTTTTGAAAAGATTCCTGCAAAATAAATGCAAATCGGTTGAAAATTGAGAATGATATGGCACTTACAGGCGCCACTTCTAAACCTCAATATTTTTTTAATTTTAAACTTTTTTTTGTGATTTTAATCTGGAGAGCATACGAATTGCACGTTTCATTTTTTTCTCCTTGATCCCCTGGAACACCCTTGATACCTCACGCCGCTAAAGATCTGGAACGCCCCTGAAATTCCTTGAAACTTCCCTGGAACGCAATTGAATCCCTCAAAACTGAAATGCTCGGTACGCCCCTGAAACTTCCTGGATCATCCCTCAATTCCCCTGGACCACCACTGGAACGCCCCTGAAAGCTCCTGTAACTCCCTGACAAACCCTAGAACGCACCTGAGGCTCCCTGAAATCT
This sequence comes from Aedes albopictus, assembly GCF_035046485.1. Taxonomy (NCBI): domain Eukaryota; kingdom Metazoa; phylum Arthropoda; class Insecta; order Diptera; family Culicidae; genus Aedes; species Aedes albopictus. Next base: position 20,647,747 of record NC_085136.1, on the reverse strand, counting down.
CATGGAACACTTTTTTGAATCTTTTTGACTCCCCGTTTGGAACATTGCTTGGAACTCCCTCGACACGGCTGGAACCTTGCTTGAAACACCTCGGAAGTCCTCACCTGAGACTCCCTGGAACACCCCTGAAACCCTCCGGAACGCCCTTGAAACTCAATGAGACTCCCTGGAACTCTCTGTAACATCCCTGAACCCCCTGAAACCTCCGAAATACCCCAAAAGACCCCTTTTGAAACCTCCTGAGATCCCTAGAATTGGAGTGTATCCGGTGGAATTCCAATGCAATTATGCGGCATCAGGGGGAATACCGCTGATGTTAAGAGAAAAACTCCGACGGTCTACTGGGTGGACTTCAATCAGTGAAAAAAATATCAACAGCTTGAGATGCCGTGTGGTATTCTTCCAAGATTTTTTCTGGAATTCCTCCAGGAGTTCTTTCTAGAATTCCTCCATAGATTACTTCTTCATATTTCTTCATAGATTCCTCCTGAACTCCTTCAGGAATTTATCCAGAAGTTCCTTCAGAGATCTCTCCAGGAGTTTGTTCAGGAATCTCTCTAGGATTTTCTTTGCCGATTCTTACAGGAGGATTAAAAGACACCTCCAGGCTCCAGGAGAATTCAGGGATTCTCCTAGAAGTTTCTTCAGGGATTCCTACAGAAGTTCATTCAGAGATTAGTCCAAGAGTTCCTTCTATGATTCCTCCAGGAGTTCTTTATGAGATTCCTCGAGAAGTTCATTGAAGGATTTCCAGGAGTTGTTCCAGGGATCGCTCCTAGAGTTCTTCCGGAGATATTTTCCAGGAGGATTTACGGATGCCTTGATTTCTCCAGGAGTTCTTTCGAGAATTTCTACAAGAGTTTCTTCAAAGATTCTTCTTGGAGTTCCTTCGAGTTTTTTTTCTGACTATAATCAGGCATATCTGCAGGATTTTTATTGATGATCTCTCATGGAGAATTCATCCTGGATTTCTTTTAAAGAATCCTCCTGAATTCTTCTGGAATTCCTCCAGGAATTCTTTCAGGTATTCCTCCTGAAAACCCTTCGGGAATTCTACCTGTAAATTCTTCTAGGATTTCTCTCGGAAATCATTCCCCCTTCCAGGAAAGAATCCTCCTGGATATCTTTCAAGGATTCCTCCAAAACCTCCTACGGGTATTCTTATTGCAATTTCTTCTAGGAATCCTCTTGGAATTCGAGGATTCCTCCTATAATTGCTTCGAGGATTTCTCCTGGACTGCTTTCGAGGATTCGTCGTTGAATTTCTTCGGGGATTCCTCCTGCCTCCTGGAATTATTTCGGATATTCCTTATGGATTTCCTTCGGGGATTCCTCCTGGACTTCCTTCAGGACTTTCTCCAGGATTTTTTTTTTAGGAATTCCTCCTGAAATTTCTTTGGGAATTCCTCCTGGTATTCAATAAGGTGAAGATATGACGAAGCCACACTTTGAATTTTCAAGAGAATAAATCTGAAGAACCAAATGACGGATTGCACTGCAAAGCTGATCGATTGGTCACCATCAGCAGTATATCAATCGATTAACTTTTCTGCGCGGTGCGACATTTGGTTCTTTAGATTTGTGCTTTTGTAAATTCAGGGTGTTGCTTCGTTCTTTAATCACTTTAATGGAATTTCTTCGCGGATTTCCCCTGGAATTCCTCCGAGGACTCCTCCTGGACTTCTATCGGGGATTCCTCCTGGATTTCCTTCGAGGATTCATCCTGAACTTCCTCCGGGGATTCGGGGTCCTTGTGGAATTCCCTCTGGACTTTCTCCTGAAATTCCTTCGGGGATTCTTTTTCGACTTCCTTCGGAGATTCCTCCTAAGCTTCTATCGGGAATTTCTCCTGGACTTCTTTCGACGATTCCTTCTGGAATTCCTTCGAATATTCCTCATGGAATTCCTTTAGTGATTCCTCCGCGAATTCCTTCGAGAATTCTTCCCGGAATTTCTCGGCGATTCCTACCGGGATTCCTTGATGGAATTCCTTCGCGGGTTTCTTCTGAACTTCTATCGGGAATTCCTTCTGGATTTCTTCCGAGGATTACTGCTGGACTTCCCTCGGTGATATCTCATGGATTTTCTTCGGGATTCCTCCTGGACTTTCTTCGGAGATTCCTCCTGGACTTCCTCTGGGCTTCTTTCGGGGATTAGTCTAGGAGTTCCTTCTAAGATTCGTACAGGAGTTCCTTAGAGGATTCGTCGAGAAGTTCATTTAGAAATTATTTCGTGAGTTGTTCTAAGGATCGCTTGGAGGAGAACGTGCCTCTGGAGCCGACCTACTGAAGGATCGCTCATGGAGTTCTTTCGGAGATTTTTTCCAGGAAGATTCACGGATGCCTCTAGGAGTTACATTAAAGATTTCTCCAGAAGTACCTTCGTGAATTCCTACAGAAGTTTTTTCAGGGATTCTTCTAGGAGTTCCTTCCAGAATTTCTCAAGGCCTTCAATCAGGCATTTTAAAATAAAATATTTTCTTGAATAATCTCTCATGGAGTTCCTATCAGAATTTCTCCAGGAATTCTTTCAGGGAATCCTCCAGGATGTCATTCTGGATTTTTTTCAAAGATTCCTCCTGGACTTTCTACGGGGATTCCTGCCTTCGAAGATTTCTCCTGGAATTCCTTCAGGAATTCTTCATGAATTTCCTTTGAGAATTCCTCTTGGACTTCCTTCGTGAGTAATTCCTGGACTAATTTCGTGGATTTCTCCTAGACTTCCTTCGGGGATTCCTCCTGTACTTCTTTTGGGGATTTCTGCTGGAATTCCTTGGCGGATTATTTCTGGGATTCCGCCCGAAATTATTTGGGGGATTTTACCTGTACATACTTCGGGGATGCTTCCTTGAATTCCTGGAGTTTCGTAGAGGATTGTTCCTGAACTTCATTCGAGGATTCTTATTTCGGAGATTCCTCCCGGAATTGTTATGTGATTCCTCCTGGAATTCCTTCTGAAATTTCTCCTGGAAATTCATAGAGAATTCATTTTGAAGTTCCTTCCGGGAGTCCTCCTGGAATTCCTTCGAGGATTCTTCCAAACTCTTTCTAGGATTTCTCCTGGAATTCCTTCGATGATTCCTCCCGGATATTCTTCGATGATTTGTCCTTGAAATCCTTTGAGGATTCCTCCTCGAATTTCTTTGGAGATTTCTGCTGAAATTTCTTTGGAGATTCCCACTAGAATTGCTTTGGGATTCCTGCTGTAATTCTTTCGTGAATTCCTCCCGGATTTCCTACGAGGATTCTTCCTGGAATTCCTTCGACGCTGCCGGCCAGAAATAGCTCTCACGTCGCCGCCGAGCAAAATATAGCCGGCGCAGAGGTCTACCCAGAAGCAACATCTCAAGGAATCCTGAATGATATCTTTTTAAATAAAGTAGGGTATTGTACCATTTAGGCAGGTGTACATATTTTGGGCACATGTCACTATAACTAAGTCAATTTTATTCCTAATAACTTAGTTTTTGGAACACGATGAGATACGTACAGTATATAACACTATACAAAAATTCAAATCAATGGTTTAAATTGACTAAGTTGCCCAAATGGTGCAAGACCCTACTCTAAAAACAAAAGCTCAATACAATTTGCTGATATTTTGACTAAAGACTAAAGATGCTAATCAGAATTTGAGAATCAGAAAACATAGTGCACATCTTGTCAGTGTACGATGTATGCTTATATTGAACGATTTCCTAATTCTGTTCAGCATTGCGTACCCCGTATATAAATCGTATATCTGACACATTCCAAAAGTCGCAATTGGGTTGTTTAATGAATAAAATATTGCTATTTTCTATAGCCTAAGCGAAAGAGCTCATTTTTCTGAGTATTACGTTAATTTATTGGATTCCAATACCTTTGTTTTGAAGGTCAAATTAACAAAACAGTTTTAACTTTCGTGGATAGAATGACAGTTCAATCGCTAAAATGACAGTTCGACCCGAACAAAAAAATTTCCCCATACAAACTTTAAATGCATTTTAAAAATAGTTCCTGGACTCCAAAAATTATGAAATTTTGGATTTAGACTAATTTTAGGGCGGAGAATCCGATTATGAAATAATCCGGGTACCCCTAAAGAACCCTATTGCCAATTCAATGCCAGCTGTCCCCATAGGGACATTTCCATATAAAAATCTCTTCGCGCACCATCATCATCATCACGTCGTCATCGCCGTTGCCGTGGCAACCTTTCCTCAATCGCGCTGCTGGCTGCTGACTGCCCAAAACTGGCTTGCTGCGCTTTTGTCTGTGCGTACGCGTGCTCGCGCGTAAACCAAAACCCACCGCCATCCTAGTAGGTAATTACCTCTCCACGCTTCTGCGGTTCACATCCACACAGTAGGTTTACGATTTTTTTGGCCTAACAAATGAATTCCCAAATTCCGAAAGGTGCCACCCCTCTGGGGTGCCGTTTGAAATATAGCCCCCAAGACCTTCACATTCCGAAATCCGAACCGCCTCTTAGGACCGAAAATAGACATACACACTTGTCCGATTTGAGTGACCGGCCGACCACCCCTCATGGGTATGCCGCGCTGCCGCGCTGATGACCGATCAAATATGCAGCTCCCAAACTAACAACCTAATAAACTCGACGCTGCGGAGGAAACTTGACTCGGTCGGAAATTGGCTGGTCTCCTCGAATTACTTTTCCAAGCCGTCGTCGCCGAAAAGGTGACTTGGAAATCGGGTGACCTTTCGATAGAGGGCGACTTCATGCGAATAGGCCGCATATTGTGTATCACTGCGCTGTTCGGATTTTAACAACTGCGGAGAAAATGAATCCATCAATCAAAGTAGGCAATCTATTGGCCGTAGGCGTTTGCAGTTCCGCCGCGGTTGCTATGATCTCGATCTGCATATTTATTCTAACCACACAGTAGCTGCTCTCCATCGAACACGCGTTCACCTTGAAAACCATGTGTGTGCTAATTTTTACACCTTTTCTCCGTTCTATTTTCAGATGAGACAAAGCCATACCAAACGGCCGATAGCTCGTGGGACTGTTCTTTGTCGCCTCGAACCACGATCGGCGGCGCACCAGTGCCTCCTACGACTACGGCAACCAACGGCGGCGACGACAATCAGCACCAAAAGCACCAACGCCTACTGAGTTGCACCTCGGATTCCGTCGAGTTCCGTTCGGCGCAGCTAATCCCGTACTCGACGTCCGATCACCAACAGCAACAGCAGCAGCAACGCAGCATCAAGCTCGACTACAAACCGTCCACGCGGACGGTCAGCTCCGAGGACAGCTGCTATTCTGAGGATCGGTACATATCCTCGGACGAGGACGACGACGACGACGAAGAGGACGAACTCGATCTCGACGAGAACGACATCCGGGAAGAATACCTGCGGAACCGTAATCGCCGCAACAACCAGAATCACCATCACCATCACCCGCAACAGCAACAACAGCACCAGGAACAACCAAAGATCCCAACGCCAAAGGCAGCAACAGTAGGCGACGACCATCATCATCAGCAGCCGCAGCCGCAGCAACCGGAAGGAGGCGGTGGTGAACGTCGGCGAAGCATCACCCAACTGCAGAACACTCTCAACAAGGCCAAGGCGCACCTTTCGTTCGATAAATGGAAAAGTCACCACGGCGGTGGTGGCAGCGGCAGCAATCAGTATCATCACCATCATCATCAACAACAGGTGGCCGCTGCTGGTGGAGGCGCTGGCGGTAATGTCCACCTGATTGCCGATCTCGTCAATAACAATCGTAGCAGCAGCGGAACTAGCCTTATCCACAGTACCGGTCGGAACGCACTGCACGGTATGTATATTATGTGCTAGAGTTTTAAAGATATCTTTTATGCTGTTCATCCATTAGCCACGTAGGTTTTTTGGGGGAGGATTAGATTAACCATATGTTCATAGCCATCGCTAGAACCAGAAACGGGTTGAAAAAGCCGTTTCGCTTCCTTCAACCTCACAGCACCGCGTTAATCTATCATAGTACGCCTTCTACATATTATGCAACGGTGCCGTATCATCTTCAAAATTGTCAACACACTATCACCTGGCATCCACGTACCAACGTGAACCCTCTGCCACACAGCCATTTCTCCGGCATTCCAGCATATACTTGTGCAAATGCAGAGGATTCAATGATCTGCCGTGGCCAAGAAATAGGCTCCTAAAGGCCTATCTCAATTTTTGTATAATTCGATCAAGCATTGATTAAAACGACATGTTTACTCATTTTTTAAGTATTCCTATTAGGTAAAGCCCATAAAATATATTTTCAAAAATTTTAATAATTTTTGCAACACTCCTTGTTTAGCACTTAATTTTGGGTAAATTTTGTTTACCGTGTATGTCAAACAGGAACATTTGTTGTCAAAAGTGAGCCAATGTGGTGTCTTTTGCAACCCGCCGTTTCACTTTCGTTACGTCAAGGTTGACCTCGAATGTCAAACAAGACTTGCTCATCATTATTTTATTTTCGAGTTTATTAACTATTCTGTTATTGTTCAAGTTCGGAAAAATTACCATTGAGATCAGAAAACCAAGCTCTTTTGTGTTATGTACCAAGAGCGGGAAAATATTTTTCATTTTAGGACCCTATTGTAATCATCACTTCCATCCCTTTTCCTAAATTTGACCTGTAATTTGACGTAACAGGCGTCATTCTCACCTAAATATGAAAGTTCACCAACACTCACACACTGAAAATGCCTGATAGTTTCAAGCAGTTCCAAGATCCCCTTACCGGGGACCCCTTTCCAATCGCGGGCTCGGATCCAACACTAAGTTGTTGTAAGGGTCTATTTCGAGCACAGGGCACCGGTATGACTTACGTAGCCAACTCCGAACCCCTGGACTACCTCTTGTATAGCATCTGAACTAGCCATTCTCCGAGTTCACGCGCCAACTCGTCTGTAGCTCCAAGACGATGTGGGTGATAGTCGTTGAAACGGCATTCCACCGTTCCCTCTAAACCAGCAAGAACCGGACATTCGGGAGAACCTGCATGACCGAAACGACGTAGATACTGTCAGAAGCAACCATGGCCTGAAAGGACCTCTAGGTCAGGTGGAATATTACTTCCCCATGGCGCCTGTTAACATAACTATCTACCCTCGGGATCAACCTATGGGTCCATCTTCCTTCGGTGAAACTGTCCCACGCGCGCTGCCATTTGACCATGGAAGCCAATCTGACAGTCCTGCTTATGGTTCGTGTGGCGCGCATTTCGAACCACTCCTCCACAACTGCGAGCAAGTGGGTCAGCAAGTGCAGTCAATTCCACTCCCCCGTTCGATTCACCGAAACCGACGATAGCCACTGCCACCGGGAATTTGCGGGACTCCTGAGGTTATGTGAAACCACTTCCGATCCTTCTCTGTGTCGTAAACTAGTACTTGATTCTGGAAGTAACTTCCGAGAATCTTGTACAGATATCCGGGTATCCGCAAACGTTGGAGCGCATCGGCAACAGCCGTCTAACTGGCGCTACTGAACGCGTTCTTTACATCCACAGTCACTACTGCACAGTTGCGAATCCCCCTCCTCTTACGCTGAAGCGCTATCTCGGCTATCTTTGTTACTGACAGGATAGCGTCTACGGTCGACCTCCCCTTTCGGAAGCTGAACTGCCTAGCTTGCTCGAGAGCCCCCTTACACCCTCGGGTTGCCTCAACGGTGTGTTGAGGATGGCCTTCTCGAGAAGCTGCCTCGCCCTGTCGAAGCATATTGGTCTATATGCCGACGGATCTCCGAGTGGCTTCCCCGCCTTTTGGAAACAGAACCAGGCTCTGCCGCTTCCAAACCACTGCTGGGAAAACTTCCTCGTCCACGCATTTGTGCATAGCAGACATAGCAGACATCCTGGGAGCTATCCCCGTAGGTTCCACATCGGTGACTCTCTACTCATCGCCAGCCCCAGTCCTTGGCTGCCCTACGTAAGTAGGCCAAAGACTAGGATCATGGAGCGGAAAAAGCCCCTCGATGATCCCCTCCAACATCTCTGGAGATTGCTCTGTAGGAGCCATACACCTCTCGTCTTGGCCATCACGATCCTGTAGGCATCACCCCACGGATTCGCATCGGCACTCTGACAGAGACCCTCGAAGCAGGCCTTTTTGTTTGCCTCTATCTCAGTCTTCAGCGTTTCATTTCGCTCTCCCTCAGTTCGTGCTCGCTGCATTCGCCGGCTAGTCCGTAGGCAGGCGCGGCGCAGGTCCGCAATCGCTTGCGTCCGTCAGTAAGATCCTCTATTTCTAAGGTGGACTTACCTAGGCATGGTCGCATCGCACGCTCGCGATAGCACCGCTACCACCTCGTCACCGCTTAGACCGAGTATAGGTTTCGCTCACGGTGGAGCGCCTTCCTCAATACCTTGTTCTATACTTCAATGATATCTTCCACTAATGAGGGCTTGGTCTTTGCCTAGACGCCTATTCTTCTAACCGCTGCCTGCTGTGTTGTAGTCGATACTTAAGCGAACCGCCAGGTGATCGCTGTGAGTGTAGCTATCGTATACTCTCCAGTTCAAACTACTTGTTAGGCCAGGATTACAAAAGATAAAGTCTATAATTGACGCTGCACCGTTCCCACTAAAGGTATTCTTGGTACTAACTTTAGACAGGTCGACATCTAGCATGGCCAGTGTCTCTAGCATGATCTGACCCCGCTGGTTCGTAAAACGGCTTCCCCATTCCATGACCCAGGCATTGAAGTCACCTGCTATTACAACCGGCCTTCGCCCTGTCAGTACGGTCGTTATATAGTCCAGCATCTGCGTGAGCTGGTCAATCGAACTGGTGAACTGGTCAAGCGACCACGAAGTCCTTGTAGGTAGTAGACACCAACTCCTGGATGAGGTATCTACCGTCGTTCACATCGCCGCCATTTTGCGCCATGGGTACTTGCTGTTCACTAATTTCCCGGAACAAATCAAACACATGGATGGACTCGTATAGCCTTGTCGGCTTCAACGTCACATAACCTTCACAGATTGCTCCTGTCAGGGTTTTTGCAGTCCTATGAATTGTGTCCTAGTTTTAGATACCCGAAGAAAACATCCGGTGGCTTGTGTAAGCCCAGCTGGTATACTGACCAGCCCACCTTGAGCTTCTCTATTTTAACGAACTTGTTTGTGTCCGCCACAGGTAGCTGTACCAAGGCTACCTGTGTCCCTGCTGGGCCCTTCCGTAGCCGAACGGATGCGATGGCCACCTCACACCGTTGTCGCAGTGCCGTAACGAGCTCTAGCGCGTCAAGTGATCTCATCTAGGTTCTTCACCTTCAGAGTTGCCTCTGCTGTAAGAGCCCTCACCTCAACGCCTTTACCAAGGACCCACCAAGGACCTCTTCCGCCAGACATTTGTAGACGGAACCCTTGCGTTTCTTATCGCGCTTGAGCTAGAGGATCATTTCACCTGTACGAGTACGTCTCATCGCCTTCAAGGATTTCGTGTACTTGATGACGAGCGCGTCGCCCTTCTCTCGCTTGGCACCTGCACATTTAGCGGTTTTTTCTACCTCCTCTTCCGTTAAACTGTAGTCGAAGCACCCCGCCCCCTCTGATCCGCCCTATTTTGTGATTGCTGAGGGCCTAACAATAGTCGCAGCCTCTTGTTCCCTTCTATCCGGGACGGGTCTGTTTTATTCAGGCCCACCCTTCCCAGTATTCCAAGACGCTTGGCTGGGGTTCGTCTTACCGACATTATCGGCTTGCGGGCAACGCATGGCACCTCCTCACCTGACGGCTGCCTCACCCGCTACTGAGAGTGCTTATCAGTCGCATGCAGTCACATTCGCCGCACCCTTTGGGCTACTTGTGAAAGCTAAGGGTGGACGTCGTAAACTTTGTTATCGCAGGTTCTGTCGCTGCTGCAGTTGCCATGAGCTTTTCTTGGTCTTGCTTGGCTTCGTTCATTGACTGTCGAAGTCGCAACAGGGCCTCCCGAATAAAAAATACAGTAGAAAAACCGAACGTTGTATTGTAACAGTACTATTTAAAACCATATTTTTACAATAGAAACCACTGTAAAAATAAAAATACAAAAACAATAAAATGTAATGTAGAACACCATACAGTAAATTGTAAATAAGATTTTTACAATATACTATACGGGTTGTTAAGTATCGTAACAATATAAAAAAATATTTTTCTCCATATATATTTTTTTGCAAAACCATACATTATATTGTAAATGAATTGCTATAAATACTGATACGTGGGTTTTAATAAACCGTACATTGTATGGTACACATATGGTTTTAAACAACAAAATGTACCGTAAATATATTGTTTTTAATTGTAGTTTCACCACTGGTTATACATTTAATTAAATGGTTTTGGAATGGTTCTCTTTTGTTATGTTGTATTGGTTTACATTACATAAACCATGTAATGTTATATTATCTTGTCATTTTCCTCCTGTTAATGGCATCTTAGGCTTACTAGCATTATGAGAATGCGCTTTGGGAATTCTCCAGAGCGTTTTGGAAAACCTTTCATATATTGGATCGCCCACGTCTAAGTCTGAGTCGAGGTCTGAGTAGTCTCTGATTGCATTAACAGTTGAAGCTTAGGCTCCCATGCCCCACCAGCTAGATAACCGGGTTTCTCAAACTAAGCATTATTTGTGGCAACACTTTGAGCGGCATGATGGAACTATGCCGAGCGCGCTGAGCATTATTAGACCACTAATGTAGTTGCATGAAGTGGGTGACGAGGTACATAAGTATCATTACAGCGTGCTTAACCGTTATTGCAATATTGAGGCTCCAGTTTGACTAAAGTTTGAAATACACGTACATATCTGGAGCAACATTTGAAAAGGGCATACAAGCATTGGTAAACAATGACTTTACACGTCGCTCCTGAGCCCCCATCAGCTTATTCACACAAACTAGGATCGTTATCAGATAGAGCGAACATCGATCTTTCGGATAACGGTGTTCATTTGCGTGGGCGGGCTGCTGTTATGCCCTACGGAGCGTTTTCGAAAAAAGACACAAAACCTCTTGGCCCCACAAAATGTTGCTCCAGATATGTATTTAACAACTCATTAGAAAACTGTCAAGTTCGATTCAAGTATAAGTTAGGTTAAAAAGCGAACCCACAGACGAACCTATATTAGAATTTCGTTCAGTATTCAGTCCAGTCCATATGTTAAAGATGGCTCTACGTCAAAGATAAAGTTCGTCAATCGTATTCCTCTCATCGCACTCTACATACCTAGCCCTCCATATCTCTTGGATCTGCGATTCTTAAGACATCTGGTTTACTACTTATTTAAACATTTTATTGACTTTAAATTGATGTTTCAACTTATTCACTTTTTTCTTTCCTTTCCTTTGCATCATAAAAGTCACAAAGATCAACAAAACAAAGCACGGAAAAAATCTAAAACTGAATAAATAATTAAAAATGCACGGAAAAATAATGTTTCGGAAAAGTGAATGGTTCAAACGTAAGAAAAACAGTATAATATAGTGTTACATAAAAATCGAATGTAAATGTATAGTAGCTACAATGTGCGAAGCTTTTAGTGAACCATTTTATTACAATATACATTATTGTAGCTGGTACACTGTATGGTGCAGGAATGGTTTTCACCAAACACCCTATGGTTAGTTTTTATCCGGGCTGCTTGAGGTCTTTACTAATGCTGGACTTCAAGGACGCAAAGTCAATGGTGGAGCCAAGCTACTGCACAGCCACCTCCATCGCAGAGAGCCCATCTCACTTTTGATTGATCAACCATCCTCCTTCCACTATCTCCTCCGACGATCTAGCCGGGGAGGGAATCGGACTTCCATCGCTGGCACTGTGTGCACCGCTTCCTGTTCCTCCTTCCTCATCTTCTTAGCCCTTCTTGTGCATTGGGATCATTTTTCACCCACACCGTACTATGCGTCAGCGAACTGTTCCCAACGTGATGCATTAGGAAGATTCATGTTTAGTCCTATGAGTAGCACGGGAAAGAAGGTCCACTACGCACGGGTCGCTTGACACCTTGAATTAGAATTAGCAGTCGTATTCTTAGCCGGCAATCATACGACTAACTCGCAGAAGGAGGGGTCGTCAGACCCCTGGACTACCGTCCCTGCTGTCCCCTAATTGAGCATGACATGGCTGATGCAGATTGCAGGATTGTAGCAGCTTATCCACAGGTAACTGATGTTTATCGGCCTTGAATGGAATCACGCCGAGCTTCGGTGTACGGTCGGTACATGTTCATCTACACAACTGGTTGATTTGCGACCGGAGCATACATCTGTCCTCATTCCACACGTTGAACAGGACGCTCCAATACTACCGCAGGTACCCTTCTCCAGGAGGGCAGGTGCTTGCGTGCACCTTGGCGTAGATCAAATTACCTTTACCGTAAACTTTCATGAACGTCCAATGGCTGAATTGTTGGTGGACGAAACAAGTCTAGACTGGTCCACATTTTACGATCGAACATGACTTCGGACGGAGATTTGCCTTCGGATGCTGACGGATTCGGTAACGAACGGTATGTCTTCAGGAAGGTGTCCAGTGTTTTCTCTCCCCTCTCGGATTTTGTTGATCACTCGCTTGAATATATCCACAAAATTGATTGATCCCGCTCTACAGGCAAAACAGCGCAAAACCAGCGCTGTTGAACTGACTGGCATGCCGAGGCGAGCGAACTGACTCCATAGCATTCGACTTGGTCCGGATCAATGCTGAGTAGGAAGTGTTCTCCCTCGATAGGCCCAGCGTAATCGATATGAACCCGCTACCACGGATGCGCTGATTTGGGTTACGACAGTGGCTTTTGACTGCAGCTACGCAACTGGTGGAGATGGTGTAGGCAACGCATCCAGAAACTGCTAGGAATCACAAGGCGCTCCTTAAACATGATGCACCCTTGAACCGTGGACAGTGAATCACTACGGTCGAAGAACCACTGAAGCTCTCGGTCCTGGATGGTCGTTTTGGACAACCGTGCTGGATGTAGCGGTAGATCTTGCTAAGAACAACAGGGACCAAACGGGTAGCTTGCTGAATCGCCCTGAAATGGAGAAAAAGTGCGTCAACTGCATCTAATGGTATCTATCTTACATCGTTTTCGGTTATGACGCTGACTACGACAAAGTCTTCTTCCGGCTTAACTTGTTGTTGGTTGAAGAACCGGGAAAGAACGTCGGCGTTCGCGAACTTCTCGGTGTTCAAGTAGACGATGTCGAAGTCGTAGATTAGCAGCTCAAGCGCCCAATGCTGCAGTCGATTCGCTGTGTAGGCTAGGAAGCCTTTCTTCGATGCCGCAGATCTTGCTCGTCAATGAGTGCCGAGTGTTGATGGTGTACTGGCAGCTTTCGTCCATTTCTACCTGCAGGAACGCATCCGACAGGTCGATTAGGCAGAACATGTTGCAGTTTAAGGACTGTTCAATTTATAAAACGGACAACTTGCTTGTGCGATATCTTTTTTATTTTTCAATAAAAAAATAGGAAAAATATAACATTAGACAAAATGTCCTTTTTTGTCTAACTGAAGCGGTTTTCGTGAAACATCAATAAAAACCCATTTCTCATTATTCGACATAACTTTCCACATACTAAACATGCATATTTTCATGAAATTTTTAATGTATTGGAATCTTATACTACTCTACTAAAGGTAAAGCTCAATAGTTGGTAAGTAATAACGCACCAAGCAGCCTCCAGCTTGATACAGTAAGTTACCTTGTTTACAAAGAAATTATTAAAAAATATTTATTTAAGTCCTGTGATGCAATAGCACAACGGATTCGGCTCAACATTTGTCCCGAACAGTAGAATACTGCTTTCTGGATGATACAGAAGAAAAATTTACTTTTAATTGCATTCTTCATCAAAAATTTAATCCATAAAGATGGTCATAGTAAAAACTGCATACATTTTGCTCCATTGATGGCGATTTTCGACTCTAGCGAATCTTGTTAATATTTATTTTCAACAAAGTTGATTCTATGTTATTGTATACCTTATTCAATAACAATCGGATGTAAAATTTTATATTTTCAACATCATTGTTATGTAAAATTTGGATTAGGTTGCATTGTCATTTGGAAGAACCTTGAACGAAACTGAATCGATTACTGTGCCTGTAATGGTACACAGTAACCAAACCAGCAATGCTATTACGAAGCAGTTTTCTGCATTTGAAACCACATCATTCCTACTTTCGACTGGATGTATAAAAAAATTGTTTATTGAATATGTTCATGCCCTTTTTGCTTTACAATGAAATTTTAATCAAAAAATTGAATCTCATTTGAGACTTTAATATTTCAACAACTAATTTTCCAATTGAGTTTAAACTTCGCCAGAATGTTTATTACTCATGCTGCTGCAGCATGGCACATACTTTTCTGATAATCAAAACGATATACCATATGTGAACAGTAATTTTGTGTATATTTTCAATTTTCAGCGATCGTAAAATTCACCTCATTTAACATCTGGCCGATTTTCTATGAAATAAAACTATTTTTATCCGATTCAAAAATCATTACTATAATGACAGATGATGTACTGAACAACGAAGCAAGGGTGGTTAAATTTGAACTACGCGTCTTCTTTTTATAGCCTTGTAAAGTTGTCCGTTTTATAAATTGAACAGTCCTTATTAACTTGACAAAGATGTCGGCAGCAGATGCGAATACTGATGTGGCTGGAGATCGTCTTTAAGGCCCGTGGAATAGTCTCCACAGGTACGAATAAGCCACTGGTTGCTTCGGCTGGAACACTGGAGATTTTCCTTTCTTTTAGCATGAATTTGACCTTCGCCTTCGTTACAGCCCTGGTGCATAGCTGAAAACGCCCGAGAAGCCTGGTTTGAGGGAGCGGACGGAAGTTGGAGAGCTGCGAACCTAGTTGCAGAACTGGTCCATTGGAACCGATCCGTGATTGAAGCAAAGCAAATTGAGCTGACAACATCGATTCGACCTGTGCGCTTCTCCCTCTTGATAGTGACTGGAACGGTAGCTTCTGGGGTTACTCTGACGCTGTTGCAGTACTTTAGACTATTGCTGCAACAGCGTCGGGACTGCTAGACGCAGTGTCAAACTGCTAACTGACTTGCCTGCCGATGACTTTCGCTTTCACGAACCTTCGAACTCGACACAGAGTTTGTTCACCCGATAGGCACACGTCTTGTACTCTTCAGTGACTTGCTTCTTGACTTGTAAGCACCGATACCTGATACCGATGCTGATCACAGACTCTGGTGTTTCGAATAAGCTTTTCAACTTACTCACCGTGTCGTCGAACCTGATCTCGTTGAGACTCTTCGGGAGGATGTAGCTGGTGTACCTCTCGTGCTTCGATGGGCCTAGCTTCCATAGCAGCAACCTGACCTTGGCTTCATCGTCGAGTCGAACGGTGTTGAAGCGCACGAACTTTTACTACGGCTGATTTGTTATTGTTTATTTATGCTTTCACCAGGGCTTTCACGCATCTACGGGTAGCAATGAGCATAGCAGTGTTGGCAGTGGTAGCAATCGATTGATCATTGAGTTGGTTCAGTTCCCAACGTTTTCTATAAACACAGCACCACGCAAGCGTTCAATTGGTAAACTCATGTAGAGGTCCATGCATCGTTTTACTGGGCCCATAACCTATCGCTATCACAACATACTACGAACGGTCTAGCTCAACGCAGGTTACTTCGATCCAGTGGGGTGACACGGCTGTCAAACTCGGTACATCGCCGCTCCACCCATCATCATTTTTGGTACGCCGCGTTTTGGTACCCACTTTCTGGTCGGTTTACCCTAACTTGCTCCTGATTTTCGGGTGTGTGGCTCGTGTGTTGCTAGTGCTTATTTCAGAAATTACACATTTCAAACGAAATCGTTGTTTTTGATGATTGTTTCTCTTTCCTTATCACTTTGCACGATATTATATGTAGCAGCGAAGCAGTGTCGATGTTTCCAGCGCTGTTTTTCCATGTTTTAAGCAATCAAAACAAAAACATTGGACGCCATGTTGAATTGAATGCTGGGTAGATGATTCTGGCCCTTCGTCATCCCCCTGCTTCGATCTCAATAATACCTCGTCAACTCCTATTATACAATATTCATGGGTTTCTTAATGAGTTTTCTTCTTGCCTCCATTATAGCATCCACCATGTCTACCACCACGGCACCGGTCACCTCCTCACCCATTCCGCCGACGGGCATCATCAGCCCCGGTTCGGCGTCCCTGGTAACGACGACCCACACCGCCTCGCCCAGTTCCACCAATTCCTCACCTTCCATCTCGTCGGAGCCGTTCTCACGACTATCGCGCTGGTTCTCGATACGTCGCGGCTCGATGAACCAGTACGACGTCAAAGGCCACAACTCGAGCGGTCCGGCATCTGCGACGACGGCGACGACGACGGGACATTCCACTTCCGCTGGCGGAAAGGAGAACCGTCGCAACAGCATCGACCACGTGGACTCGACCGGGTCGCTTTTCGGCGGCGGCGGCAATGTTAACAAGTTCGACGGCGGCAAGCTGGCCATGAACAAAGTTCTGGAAGCGGACGAAGATCCGCTGCAGTTGGCGTTGGACAGTTTTGCGATGACCCGGGGGACGGAGCCGAAGAACGTAGAACGGAGACACATCCCGGTGACGTTGCCTCCGGCACCGTCCGGCATGACCCAGCAACAGCTCAAACGGAGGCACATCGTAGCGGCCATCATCCACAGTGAGAACTCGTACGTGGCCTCCCTGCAGCGACTGGTTAATGTAAGTATTCAAGGGTCTTTTCTCTAATGTTAGGATTTTAAAATTCGACTCCCTTCAAAACGCAGGAGTACAAACGGCCCCTCGAAGAAAGCAACCCGCCCATCCTGAACCCCACGAAAACTGCCATACTGTTCCACCGCCTGCCGGAGATTCTCCAGCTGCACACCCTCTTCCGGATATCCCTGGCCGACTACATCCAAAGCTGGGACTCGGAGGAGAAAATCGGCGACGTTTTCGTTGCGACCTTCAGCAAATCCCTAGTTCTGGACGTCTACAGTGGGTTCATCAACAACTTCTCGATCGCCATGGACCTAGCGCGGATGGAGGCCAAGCGGAAATCGGCCTTGTCCGATTTCTTTAAGGTCAAACAGATATCCGCCCACGATCGGTTGTCCTTCTTCGGGCTGATGGTCAAACCAGTTCAACGGTTTCCCCAGTTTATCCTATTTCTGCAAGATCTGCTCAAGTACACCCCGCAGGGCCATCACGATCGGATGTCGCTGCAGTTGGCACTGACCCAGCTCGAATCGCTGGCGGAGATGTTGAACGAGCGGAAACGCGAAGCGGAGCAGTTCCAGGCCTTCAAGGAGATGCTGGAGAACATCAGCGGGACGTTCAACATCCGGTCGTTGGTGTCCGGAGGAACGTCCGACAACACCATCAACAGCACAACCACCCGGTACCTGCTCCGAGAGGACAACGTGACCCAGCTGGAGTTCAACCAGTCCGGCTCGGTTGTGAAGAGTAAAAAGCGCAGGTTGCTGCTGTTGAACGATAAGGTGCTGTGCGTTTCGGTAGCGCCCAAGCAGTCCCATGAGTTTGGGTCCTCGGAGAAGCTGACCTTCAAGTGGATGCACCCGGTGCAGGACGTCGAGATCGTGGACAACAACCAGTCAATTACGCTCTCGAGGATACTGACGGCAGGTGAGTTTGGGGAGATTTGGGATGGCTCGTACAGATGGTTATAAATGCCAAGGACTGAACTCCAGGACAGTTTGAACAATCTAGAATGTCCTCAAATTGTATAACAATATCTATTGGTGTACCTAATAAGGAGGTTCAGTAAACATGGTTGATGACGCTTGAGGTAATAGCTACTGTTACAAATGTAGATCTGAAGTCCTGAACTACATAGTACCTTGGCTGGTCAGGAATACTCTAGACGTATCTTATAATAGTTCAAAAGTTCCCAAGGGGGTAAAGTTTATAGTTAGCTATGTAATGTTACATTTCATAGCTAAAGCAGTTAGTAAAACGGCTGTAGATGTCTAACGACTGAACTCCAGGACAGTTTGGATTTCATAGAATGCCCCGAAAAGTTATAACATAACGATGTTCAGGGAGGCCCAGGAAACATTTTACTCTTTGTAGCGGAAATGGTTATTGTTACAACTGTAAACCAGAGAATGTGAACTCCAGGGTACACTGAAACCTTCATTTAGGTAAAATCTATTGAGGTCCCTCCATTTAGGTAACGTTACCTAAATGGAATTTGATTATGTTCAGAGCAGTTGGAGTACTCAAGATTACAGATACAGTTGGTTTACGGGAAAAAAGCAGAATTAAGAGTTAAGGGACGTTTACGGAGTGTTTAAGGGTTAAAAGTTTAAGAGTATCCCAGAACTCCCTGGAGTTTAGGCCATCTGATCTACAAGCGTAATCAGTTCATTGTCAGTTTGAGGATCTCCAAGAACTTCCTTGAGTATAGGTCATCGGATCTACTAACTTATTTGATTTTCTCTAAGAGATTTACGCAATAGAGGAGAAGTTGAAAGGGCTTCTATATTCCCGTGAAACCGTGCTGAAGACCATTGAGATGCTTGAAACGCTCTGAAACGCCTCTAGAACCCCCATGAAATTTACCTGAGAGCCTCTGAACTTGCCTAAAACCACTCTGAAACCTCATGAAATGCCATGAAATGCATTGAAACGCCTTGAAACGCTTTGAAACGCCTCGAAAACTCCTATGAAACCCCATGAACCGCTGAGGCCCCCTTAACCCTCTTGAAACGATTTGAAACGCTTTGAAACGCCTCTGAAACCCCTATGAAATCTGCGAGAAATTCACTTGTGAGCCTCTGGAGCCCCCTAAAACTCTCCTAAAACCTCCTGGGACGCCCTGCAACACATTGAAACCCTTGAAACGTCTTGAAACTCTTTGAACCGCCTTTAAAACCTCGATGAAATTCACCTAAGAACTTCTGAAGCCCCCTAAAACCCCTGTAAAATCTCCTGAAATGCCCTGAAACGCATTGAAACGCTTTTAACCGCTCTGAAACACCTTTAAAATCCATATAAATCCTCCGTAAAATTTACCTGAGAGCCTCTGAACCCCCCTGAAACCACTCTGAAACCTCCTGAAACGCCCTGAAATGCATTGAAACGCCTGGAAACGCCTCCAAAACTCCTATGAAACCCCATGAGCCTCTGAGGACCCCTTTACCCTCTTGAAACGCTTTGAAACGCCTCTGAAACACCTATGAAACCTGCGAGAAATTCACCTGTGAGCCTCTGAAGCCCCCGAAACCCTCCCAAAACCTCCTGGGACGCCCTGCAACGCATTGAAGACCCTTGAAATGCTTTGAAACGTCTTTGAAAACCCTACAAAACCTCGATGAAATTCACCTAAGAACTTCTGAAGCCCCCTAAAACCCATGTGAAACCACCTGAAATGCATTTAAACGCTTTGAAACGCCTTTGAAGCCCCCTAAAACTCTCCTAAAACCTCCTGGAACGCCTTGAAACGCTTTGCAACGCCTCTTAAACCCCTATAAATCCTCCGTAAAATTCACCTGAGAGCCTCTGCAGCCCCATTAAACCGTTGTGAAACCTCCTGGAATACCCTGAAACGCAATGAAACGCCCTGAAACGCTTTGAAACGCCGCTGAAACCCCCATGGAACCTCCGTGAAATTCACCTGTGAGCCTTTGAAGCCCCCTTAAAGCCTCTTAACATCCTGAAACTCTTTGAAACGCCTCTAAAACCCCTTTAACCTTCCACACCGCCAGCTGGTGTTGTGTACAAGAAACAAACTTTTTTCAGCGTGTTGTACAAAATACAACAGCGCGTCTACTGGAGGGTTAAAACTTGTGTGAAAGTCACCTGAGAGTCTCTGAAGCCCCCTAAAACCCCTGTGAAACCTCCTGAAAAGCCTAGAAACGCTTTGAAACGCCTTGAAACGCTTTGAAATGCCTCTTAAACCCCTATAAAACCTTCGTGTAATTCACCGGAGAGCCTCTGAAACCCCCTAAAACCTCTGTGAAATACCTTGAAATACCTTGCAACGCCCTAAAACGCATTGAAATGCCTTGAAACGCTTTGAAACGCTTTTGAAATCCCTGTAAAACCTCCGTGAAATTTACCCGAGATCCTCCGAAGCCCCCTAAAACCCCTGTTAAATCTCCTCCGTGAAATTCACCTGCGAGGCTCTTAAGCCCCCTCAAATTCATCGGAAACCTTCTTAAATGCCCTGAAACGCCTTAGAAACCCCCATGAAACCTCCGTGAAATTCACCTACAAGCATGAATGAAGGCACCCTTAAACCTCCTGAAACGAATTGAAACACTTTGAAACGCCTTTAAAACCCCCATTAAACTTCCGTCAAATTCACCTGTGACGCTCTGAAGGCACGCTTGAACCTCCTGAAAGGTCATGAAACGCCCTGAAACGCATTGAAACACCTTGAAACGCCTCTGAAACCCCCATGAAACCTCCGCGAAGTTCACCTGAGAGTTTCTGAAGCCCCACAAAATCTACTGAAATACCTTGAAGCTCAAATGAAATCCATGTGAAAAGCACCTGAAAGCCTCTGAAGCCCCCTAAAACACCTCAGAAACCTCCTGAAACGCCTTTAAACGCCTCTGAAACTCCCGTGAAATTCACCTGTGAGCATATGAAGCCCCCTAAAAGCCCTCTGAAACCTCCTGAAACGCCCTGAAACGCCTGAACTGAATCCATTTAGGTAATGAATCCATTTAGGTACAAATTCTATTTGGGCAGTCCCGACTCGTTACCTAAATGGAGGTTAGAGTGTAGTTTGGATGATCTGGAACGTCTTAAACATGTCTTGAAGTGGTCTTTAAGATACCAAGTGGTCTATAGATCTTGGCAGTTGATGTTGACGTCTGTCTGATGTTACATTTATAGGACGTCTGCTGCATTTTCCCAGAACCTTTTTGTGTTCAGCATATTCTAGGTTATCGAATGTTACTTTTGGCCTTACTTCAGAGTTCGAAATCTTATGAAATCGATATCTCAACCAATCCTCAGGTATGAAACGAGGCAACAGTCTGAAGTCGAACTCCAGCTTCGATTCGCCGTACCTGGCGCCGGGAACCCTGCCCGGTATGAACACCAGCTGTTCCACCATGAACAGCTCGTTCGGCGGTGGCGGCGGCGCCGGTGCAACACTTCCGGGTGGTGCGGCCAGCAGCGAGGCGGACAACCTGTGCAACGAAATGAACGACCTGATGCACGACTACGAAGTCATGTCCCGGATCAACGATCTGGTCGGCTCGCTGAAGGGTTCGTACAAGGAGATCAACCTCGGCGTAACGAAGTCCATCCTGGCGGACATTCAGACGTCGATACAGGTAAGGTTTCTCTGATGAGATATTGAACGCCTCGTGATGCAACGCTTCTTCCCCCAACAGAAAAAGGACGAGGAAATCCTCTGGGTGGACTCGTGCTGTCTGCAGCTGGTGCTCAAGAACGCCGCCAAGGGCGGCAAGGAGGACATCACCTACACATTCCAGATCGAGAACCCCGTGGTCAAGAAGGACTGGATCACCGAACTCCGGCTGGCGCAGCTGGCGCTCGATACGAACAATTCGCCCGCGTGGCAGATGGGCGCCGAGCACGAGCAACGATACTCCCTGGCCAAGATGCCCCTGTTTGTGAAGGCCTACCCGGCCTACAAGTCGCAGCATCAAACCGAGGTAGGTGGAGCACGGTTTCTTTGAGTCATTGGGCATGCGAGATTTCCATGCCTTAGAAACGCAACTCTGCGTTACCGAACTCCTCATTTGCTTTCATCATCTACACTAACGCATCCCATCCAGCGCCTGGTAGAAGCATTCCGTTACAGATCCCTCAAGGGTGGTGTCAAGGACCCCCTTGATCCCGTCCTTCCCAATCCAAGAAACGCTTAAATTCGGTGGTTGTGGTGTTATTTAATGGTCGCCTCCTCTATACCATTCTCGAACCGTCTCTTCCCCAACTCTCTCACAGGTCTGCTGCGGATGTTACTTCTCATCCAACCTGGCATCTTCGGGGGCGTATCGGTTGAAACCGTCGGCTCGGAAGCGCTCCAAGCACTCCAACACGCTGTGGATCTGCTCGACGGACAAGATCAACAGCCACGTGACGATCCTGGCGCACAACAGCGCCCAGCACCACAGCAACGGGGGTTTCGGCGAGGTAGCCCGATTCAGTCTGACCGAGTCGATCGTGACCTGTATGGAGTACGTGAAGGAGGGCGGACTGATCACCGGGGATGACGTCGGGTCGGACTCGATCTGGATGGGTACCAACAACCACCGGGTGCTGATCTACTCGGCCAGCTATCCGATCAACGACGAACAGCTGGTGAACCTGTCGCTGCCGGGAGTTCCTAGTCAGATATTGTACTTCAACGAGAGGGTCTACGTGGGGTTGACCAATGGGAGTGTGCTGGTGTTCAGCAAGACCGAAGCCGGCATCTGGAGTTTGAACAGTCCGAAGATCTTGGCGGTGCAGAGTGAGCCGATCACGAGCCTGCTGGCGATCAACAGCAGTGTGTACTTCGCGGCCGGTAAGTACGTCCATGTGATTAACGGCCGGACCAACGAGGTGGACAAGAACTTCCACATTAAGCACACGAACTCGGCGAACGTGAGCGCTAACGTGAACCTGTTGGCACACTCGGGAATAGGTTTGTGGATTTCGTTGAAGAACTCCAGCATCATCTGTCTGTATCACACGGAGACGTTCAAGCATCTGCAGGACATCAACATCGCGTCTAATGTGCTGAGGGTGACTTCGTCGCATCAGAATCCCTCGCGGGAGTCCAACTCTTCGATTCAGGTGACGGCCCTAATGGCCGCCAAGGGTATGTTATGGGTGGGTACCAACGTAGGGATCACGCTGACCATTCCGCTGCCAAGGCTAGAGGGTGTTCCGATCGTGAGCGGAGGTGTGAACATCTCGTACCACGCCCACTTGGGCCCGGTAACGTTCCTGTTGCCCTTGGTTACGAGGTCGTATCAGACCTTGAAGGGGGTGGATGTCGCAGCGGAAGTGAAGGTTGAGTCCAAGGAAACGGAAGCGGCGGCGGAGAAACAAGGAGATCAAGAAAAACAGAAGGAAGCAGCGACGGCGTTGAAGGAACAGATTTGCTCCAGTCCGGTGATCTTGAGGCGGAAGAAGCCGGCTCCGATGGATTCCGGACGGATGGCCAAGACCCTGCCGCGGAATCTACGAACCAGCAGCGGTGCATTCTCGCCGTCGATCCACTCGACACTGTCCTCGTCCTCACAGTACTCCGATCAGGGATGTGACGTCTACGGTCTGTACGGAGATCTAATCTTCGTTAAGGAAGACCTAGAAAATCAGGAAGATCGGAACATCTTGGACCCGAGCTATGACTACCTGCGAAGAAGTGATCCGGACATTGCGGCGATCCCGGCGAAGGTTTCCACCCTCGATCGGAGACTGCGGATGAAGGTCAGCCGACCGCGATCGCTGGACCTGTCGAACTGGTCGATGGAGTCGCGATCGTCCAGCGTCTACACCTCGTCCGGAAGTGACGAGAATGTGGGAGGTCGCAGCGGAGCCGGAAGTAAGAACGTCTCGCGTAACAGCTCAAGCGCTAGTCACAAGATGAACAACTCCGATCTGGATAACATCAACGAGAACGAGGTAGCTACGCACCTAAAACCGTCGGCCCTGGATGCGGTTCCGACGGTGACCAAAGAATCCTTGTCGGTGGTTGACCTGGACAAGTTCCCGACGACTCCGGTGGCGTCAACCAATACGACCAAGCGGAAGAAGCACCAGTCGATGAACGGCGGGTCGGCAGTCAACGGAGCCGGTGGTGGAGTAGGTGGAGATGGTGCAAGTGCCGCCCGGAGGACCATACTGACGCTGACCGGTGGCCGAGGGTACGTCAACTGGAGGCATATCTGGGAGCGAACCGGCCCGCTGGATGGTGGAAAGTCGGCTACCAGCTCTCCACAGAATCATCACCATCAACGGACCGCTTCGGTCACGTCCCTGGCCGGCCTAGGGCAGACTAATTCAACCGATGCCCATCTGGTCATCTGGGAGAAGAAGTTGTAGGAGGAGGAGAAGCAGGAGAGGGAGATGAAGACGTGCGACTTTTTTCTTAGCTTTAAAGGAGATTACAGCAGGAGACTCTTATTGGTGCGCGTGCGAGTGTACATAATACGAAGGTATGGATATCCCAGTGAACCCCTTTTCTGCGGGAACACCCCCCTTCCGATGCATATACATATAGGGCAAATGTGATAAGACTTAAAAATATTTCTCGTTGTACACACACACACATTTCGATTTACGCGCATTTTCACATCTTACACTCGGTAAGGCTATAAGAAAGTAAGGTAATCATCCGATTCTTCCCAAATTGGACATTCGAAACTAGAGAAAGATGTATATTTATCTATATGTTTTATGAGAGGAAAATTCTTATCGTCAAAAGAGAGAGAAAAGCGAACAAAGAGATTTGTTAGCTGTATTAGTAACTAGTAGAAGCGTATCGAAGAAAAATCACATGAATTCTATTGCGTTCTCAGTTTAGTTCATGTTTCTATCGAATCATTTCAAAAACTCACAAAAAGCTAATTTTCTTTTAGAAGTTAAAGAAAAAGAACAAGATGGACGCGCTCGCGCGATCCATCCGTATTTATTGTTACTCACACTCACACAAACAAGCAGACACTCAAATCAAAACACACACACAGTAGGCCGCCGTTGTTGTTAAACTCGAAAGATTTCACTCACACACAGACACTCACTCACTCATACCGGAAACCGGAAGCAGAGCCGATGGTAATAACACGGGAAACAAGTTAATTTCGACAACGAACCGCGCGCAGTTATTCTTCTTTCTTTTTCGCGTTCA
This sequence comes from Aedes albopictus, assembly GCF_035046485.1. NCBI lineage: Eukaryota > Metazoa > Arthropoda > Insecta > Diptera > Culicidae > Aedes > Aedes albopictus. The sequence continues at coordinate 20,622,901 of NC_085136.1, read as the reverse complement.
CTCACACTAGGAAGCAGCAGTCGTTAACACAAATACAAACGTGTAAAAACCGAAAGCGAAAGCCACTTAGCAGTTAAATGTTCAATAATTTTCAGTTTAGGTAAACTACTAGCGCAAGGTGGTTTGGGTGCGTTCTCTCGCTTCAATAAGGAGGGTCTTGTTTTAAGAGTGTTTAAGGTTTTTCGTTAAGTACAAATATGGAGGAAAAGTTATCAGAACATTTAAGCTGGTTTTTACTTAGGGAGCTACAAATATTTGTACAATGAACTTTATAACATACAATTCTTGAATAGGAGATCACCCCCGGAAAGGTTTGAACACCGCGCCCCATGTCTAGTGGAAAACGGGAGAAGATTGAATCCAACAAAAGTGAATTTCGAGTTGCGTGGAGCGACTTGTACCTATAGGGAACAAATTCTGCGACAGGAGAAGTTTAGGAAGGTTTCGTTAGGAAAGTTAATTAAGCTTAGTTAGTTATTATTATTGTTCTAAAGCTTCTTCAACTGTTCTAATCTACATTGTTTCATAATATGAAAAAAAATCAAATCAAAAAACTTAAAAACATTCTCACCTTGTTAGTTTCCTCTGTAAATGCTTCCAACTCTTTATGTACACTTCCTTTCCATTCCTGTCTACTGTCCTAGATCTGAACCATACTCTCACTTCACAAAACAAAACAAAAACAGAACAAAACCGAATCCCAAAAATCAAAAACAAATAATCTCGATGGTTAGTTAACAACACGGAAATCAAAACAGAAAACTGCGTAACAAAACTCAAGTACATATGAATAAACGGACCTAGATGTTCATTATTTGTATAAAGCAAACATAAAAAAAACGAAACAAAAAAAAAAACAAAACAAACGACCAGCTTCGTTGTCTCTTACATATATCACCAGCATCCCTTTTCGCTACTCTCTGCACCTCTGTGTTCGATGCATCCAACTGTCTCAATTGCATGTGATTTCGTGATTGCCATTGATTCATAGTGATTCGCAATAATTGCAAGTTTTAAAACTTCACCATCAGTCAATTCAGGATATCACAAGAAACACCCTTGCATGTCGTATTTTTTTTCAGAAAATTTCGATAAACTGACAAAATGTCTTATGAGCTTGTCAGTTGGAAAAAAGTTACGTAAATTTTGCATTCAAAAGCACGAGAAATGATGTTCATAATACATTTAGGAAATTAAGTGGTTTTTGAAGAACGAAAAAATCTATAAATGTAATAGAAGGAATGAAGACGGATCGTAGCAGGCTGTGCGCGCGAGCGGCTGCGTTTTCGAAACTTTCACGCGTTTTGCTTGCTCCGCGTTGTTTTGATTATGGCCGTAGTACGACTGCAGCGATCGACACGTTTGGTCGTGTTCGCGGCGTGCTCACAGAAAGTAAACGAAGATTAACTGGCGTTAGATCGCTGCGCCATTTTTCGTTCTTTTGTTCCCAAAAGAGCACTCAAAATAAAGAAGAAGAAGATTATGGTCGGTCGAATTGAGAAACGGCTGGTTTTACAAATTTTGCCTCGAAATGTGCTTGTAAATTGATCTCTGGATTATTCGCTATTATTATGGGAGTTTACCTTATTCCCATCAGGGCGCCGGAATTCGTTTTCGTTATATTTGCCTGTAATTTTTGTTGATATTGCTGCTGGATGGCCGGGACACGCTTAACTCTTCCACTAACAGTACCCAAATTCCCTACACCTAGGCCTGAGAGGACGTAGAGGTCTCTGCATACATTTCATAGGTGTCCAACTAATCTTCCATTTCCATCCCTCAACTGTCACAAGGACGTGGCCAGGGCAGCTCTCAGCCGTTGGAGGTGCGTCAATCTTGTCTTAGAGTCAATAAATTCTTTTTGAGCTCCTCCGCCAGGTCGTGGTGGTACTTTATTATCTTGCCGAAGAACGTTGATTGGACATTTTGATCTAACGGCGCAGCGATGTCGATCAGGGCTATTCGTCCTTCTGAAGACAATCGAGCCGATAAGGACGTTCGTAATCATTTCACAATTCTAGTACAGCTTTATGTAAGTATTTTCCAGACCTGGGTATGGTTAGTAGGGTAAAAGGGTATAATGCGCCCCACCGGGGCAAAACGCCCCTCTTCATTTTCTAGCGATTCAAGCGCTTTTCGCACGCGTGATCGATTAGAAATCTCAAATATTGAAGAATTATTGCTACCAAGCTGGTCCGTTAGTGGATTGGTACAGAAAAGCAATAAAAATATCAAAAAGTCTGAAATCGAGGCTTTTGGCGTAATATTTTACCTCTTGTGAACTGACTTCATTGTAAACGAAGCTAGTTCTGTTCACTTGTGTTACTTTGCAACTTTTATGCAGTTAAACACTTGTTGAAAGACCCTCCTAGGATAAGCATGTGGTGGAATTATCCCCTGGGACAGTTTTATCACGGGGCTGGACGTTTTTCTTTTGATGGGGCGTATTGCCCCGTTTGTTTTGAAAAGGCAAATTTTGGAACGTTTTCAAAAAACGTTTCAAAGCTCTGCAAAGTCAAAGTTCGCATGCAATACTTCACTAACATTAGTAACAACGATTTGCAGTGAACAACAGATGGAATAAGGCGCCAGTTTCAGATATATTGCCATTTCTGCTTAGGGGGGGCATATTATACCTGTTTACCCTATTTGTAGTAGGGTACAAATCTGCAGACCATGTTGTGCTTTTTAGCAAGCTGTTAAGCTACAAGTTTGGCAACATTAACGACGCTGAGCTGCCAACCACGATATGTCTTGACGATCGTGTCTTGACTTGATTTCGCTACATACAGCGATCTCTCATGTCTTTGTGCAATATTCACCGCCGATAGCTCTTCGTCGCTAGCCCTGGATGGGCACCATGAAATTTTCTGTTTTCGAGATGAGCTCACTCCATAACTGCCACGCGTTTGATGCCGTCTTATCGATCTGCTTGAACTCCAGTTGATGAAGCGTAACTTTCACGTCACGAATATCTCTTCGAACCTCTTGGACAGAGTAGGTATACGGTTTGAGTAATAGTAGTTTACGCAACAAGGTGCAGAATGAAGATTTTTACAGCATGAGTCGTACATTTATTCAACGAGGCTTGCCGAGTTGGATAATTACGACGAGTGCAGTAAAAATCGAGTTCTGCACCGAGTTGTGTACAACGTTTTTTGCAATTTCATAAATTGCGGTTAGTGGTTAGTTTTAACGAAATTATCCCATCAAATTGCACACTGATTTCCATAGCCTGGTTTAAGAAAATCTGATCATAGCAGGTTATACTGTGTAGTTGTCCCAATTTTCAAAACTGCGTCCAGAACGCATCAAGAAGTTGATGAAACCTGAAAACAGTGCTGTAATGGTTCATTACGCAACGCAAATCAGTGCTGTAATGAACCATTACAGCACTGTTTATTTGGTGTGGGGAATTAGGCCTTTTCCTGTCAGATTTGCGTGAGGTAAAACAGCCTACCGTCTACCCCCGTTGGTTTGAACGACACCTCATGCAAACCAACGGGGTTCATTTTTTAATTTGAACTTCTAGTAACCCTGTGGGCATCGAAAAACACTGGTGGTAACGCTTTTCGCTGTTTTGTTTTGATTCTGCGTTCCGTTTCACCCCGTTCCATGAGCAGAATGACGTTCGAACCATTACTAGTTTGAACGATGTGCAGATTAGAGGGGTTCAAATTAAAAAGTGTTCAGATTAGATGAGGTCAAACCAACGGGGGTAGACGGTATTACGATGAGAAATTACAAAAATATATTTAGTAACTTTTTTACTTCATTACACCAACAAGGCTAGTCATGAAAATGTTTGACATTTCTCAGGTCATTTTGATAGACCACACACTTGCACGAAAAAGGGTTGTTTGCAGTTCTGAAGGAATTTTTCGGCCTATCTTTATGCATGCCCAAGAAACCGTTTTTCTTCGATCACAGTACTCAGTTGCGAAGAAATGACAGTTCAAATGGCAGTCATCGTGGAAAGTTTCTGTCAGGAATCGGTCAAGAAGTTTCTTGAGAGATTCCTTTCAAACACCAAACTAGGCTAAAAGACGGATCATATATTCCACTTTATCGATCTTGTTGCCGTCCTTTTCATGCTCATGTTACATTTGTCAAAATGACCTGAGAGTTGTCAGGTCGTTGATGTAATGAAAAATAACGTCTGCATTTCACAGTGGTTTGAGTGAGAATGAGAACACTTGTTATTTTTCCTAACAAGTTAGTTACTAAGGAGTCACAGCTTTCTACGATCGTTTCGTTGCTTCGCATAACTCAATGGTCCACTGCACGAATTTATGCTGTCCTGCTTACTCTCACAGAAAATCTGACGTTTGAGCGGTGCCGACACCTCTCAAACGTCAAATTTCGTGTGAGAGTAAACAGGCCAGTATAAATTCGTGCAATGATCCATACTCCTCCTCCTCAACGAGATGATCTTCAAACTAGAACAGTCCCATCTTATACTTATGACACACATGTGATACAGGAATCACTGTTAAATTGGCTTCTTTAACGGTATTGAGATTATTGCATATTCTGAATCTGCATTCCAAACTGAGCCGAAATCCAAATTTTCATGATTTTCGGTGTCTGGGAACTTATTTAAAATCAATTTGAAGTTTGTATGAGAGCGATTTGTCGAATCACCCCTCGTCGCATTTTGTACTGGGCACAGCTGTCAAGCAGTTGCCCAGCTGTCAAAAGGTGATTTCTATAAATCTCTTTGAAATTGATTTTTGGTACCAAAATAAAGTCCTAAAAATTTGAAAAAAAAATCAGAGGCTCAGAAAAAGGTGGCTCTTTTGTATAAAATCAAAAAATCAATACATTTTACAAAATTTAAAAACCCAATTGTGCTTGAAATGAGTGCCACAATGATAAATCTCTCCACTAAAGCAAGTCTTGTTAGAAATTTCTTGACACTGCGTACCGTTGTACAGGAATCACACTCGTATCACATGTCTGTCCGGGGTATTAGAAGCGAACTTCTTCAACTTTACGGCATCAAGCGGTTTGGTCAAAGCATCTACAACTATTTCTTCTGATGGACAATACTTCAATTTGATGATGTTGCGTTCCTTTAGTTCCTTGACATAATGTTGTTTCGTTTCAATATGTTCTGATCTCCGACTAGTCCAAATTGAACCAAATTTAAACAACTTTGATTGTCCTCCATGACTGTGGTGGGTGAATCTTGTTGTTCTCCAAAATCGTTTAGCAAATTTTTCATTCAAATTATTTCTTGACAAGCTTCACTTAATGCCACATATTTAGATTCCATGGATGATAGAGTGACACTATTCTGCAATCTGCTTGTCCATTGAATAGCACCTCCTCCATACAAGAACAGGAAAACGGTAGTAGATTTGTGGGTTGCAACATCTCCTGCAAAAACAGCATCGGAATAAACGGATAGCTCTTGCGGTCTCCCATAATGCAGCTTCAAGTCTTTGGTAGCCAGTAGATATCGAACCACTCGTTTAGCGGCTGTCCACAGTCTGCTTCGGTTGGTGATGATACTTTCCTCCCAAGAATCGATGCACATGCCGCAATATCCGGTCGAGCGTTAGTTGCTACGTAGAGAATAGCTCCAATCAAGCTTCGATAGTTGTTGCTGCTTTCCAAGGCTTGGATTCCTTCCGTAGTTTTGATGTATCCAGTCTCCATGGGGGTCCTTGCACCTTTGGCGTTTTTTCATTCCAAATTTCTCTGCTAGCTTCTCGGTGTATCGTTTCAACGTTAAACTGTAGTTTCCTTCGTTCCGTTAAACTTCCAATCCGAGAAAATACGACAAACCTCCGAGGTCGATTATAACTTGAAGAACTTTTTCAAATGATCGTGAACAACTTGAATTTCAGCTTCGGTTTCCGCTCCAATGAGTATACCATCCATATATACAACGAGGATGATGGTCTTGATAAACAAACAGGAACCCGTCTTGCTCTGATGGAAGCCGATTTTGATCAGGACATTACGCAGCCTGATTCCAACATCTTGCAGATTGCTCAAGGTCATATATACTCCTCCCCAATATGTAAACCAGATGCTCTTGGACTTTCACGACGTGTCCAGGCGGTTGCCGCATGTAAATTTCTTCTTGCAACTCACCATATAAATATGCGGTCTTAACATCAAGTTGCTTGAGTATCAACTTCCGTTTGCTTGCCACGCCCTCTTCATCACAGGGGCAAATATTTCTTGGTAATTCTCGCCATATCGTTGGGTGAAACCCTGGGCAACTAAACGGGCCTTAAACTTCGTGACTTCTCCGGCAGCATTAAGTTTTCTCCGAAGCCATTTGCATCCGATGCACTTGCCTCCTTTTTGGAAGTCGAACTAGAGGGTCTTGTTTCCCGGACCGAAAAAAATCCCGGGATTCGGGATTTTTATTTTTCAAATCCCGGGATTTCCCGGGATCCCGGGAAAAAATAAATTTTCCAAAAACCGAAGAAAAAAATGTATGGCATGAATTCTAAAACATGTTTTTCGACAACAAAAACGTTCAATATTTTTCCTTTTAAAAAATGAAGATTTGGACATTGGCATAGCTGGAATATTTTCAGAGGAGGGTGGGGGTGGCTTGGTTTTAGTATGAGTATAATAATATTCTTAGCCACCTTTTCAATCCAAAATTAAATGACTAGAATGTGTGAAAAATTATAATTAAGTATACGTTTTCTTTTGGGGTAAGTTATCTTTGACTATTAAGTTACGTTTGTCTGATTGAAGTTTTTTAACAGAACTAGTAGAACTTATAAAGTTTCTTAAGAAAGCCGAAATAACCTTGAGACATGTAGGCATGTAAGACGTGAAAAAGTTCTAGATGGAAGTGGAATTACAAGAAAAGCTATCGTCGGATTCTTTCAAATCTATGCTTATTATCTGTACATTCTGAAAGAAAACTATAAGTTAAGACTCAACAGAATTCCGAAAGAAATTATTAATAAGACCCACAAGGTCTCTCCTTGTTTTTTTTTTTTCTGGAAATTAATTTAAGAATTTCTCTGGCTGAATTTTGATGAAAAGGCTTGGAAAAGTGATTTGAATTTTTTTTATTGGCAGCTTTTTGAGGTTGCTATAAAAATGTTTTGTAAATTCCTCAAAAATTCTTTCAATGAATACATAAGGGACGCCAATAATCCACCAGGAGGTTTTTGGTTTTAAAATGACTTCGAGAATTCAATCTAGAAACTCCACTGATATATTTTTGGCTTATTGACAAAATCATAACCTTCGGCAGTCTCTTCTGATGTTTTTTATAGAGAATGTTTAATAAATTACCACAATTGTACATAATTGTAGGAAATACTGTGCATCTCAAGTGTTTAACAGTTATAAATTGAATACTTTCTTTGCAAAAAAAAATACATTCATGTGGTAAACACGATGATATTTCAATCTGAGAGGTTGAAAAAAATCTAGAACTTTCTTGAAAATTTTAACTTCAAAATTCTCTATTGACTCATGCCCAGACATTGAAAGTCCCTTTTCTTGCGGAATTCCATCAAAAATAACTTCACGGTACATTCCAGAGATTACGTTATAAAGTCTTATATAAGTTCCTTTTGAAACTTTTCACCAATTTTCATGACTTATGAGCCCTCAAAATGTCTGCGAATGATACCACCAAAAATTATTCGGTCAATTTGTCGTATTTTTCTAGGAAATGCTTCAAGTAACCGATCAAAACTTGAATACATCAACAGATTAAGAGATGTCTCCAGGGACATCTAAAAAATGTATGTAGTACTTCTGAATCAGAAATCTAGCTTCATCTTACATAAGATTTTCTAAAGAAATCTGTCAGTAATGGTGTTAGGTACTACGAAAAATGTTGCAAGATAACGGCCCTAAATTCTAGGACTATATATTACCAGAACAACCTAAACATAGACTGAATAAATCCTAAGAATTAATACTTCGACATTCTGTCGAAAAGTCCATGTGGCAATTGCATCTGCCAATGTAATGCAAAAATGAAAATATTGATTAAAAGAATTAGGGTGAGCAGTTATATTTTAGTAGAAAACACTATTGCCATCTTTAAATTTTCGGGAAATCCCGGGAATTTCGGAAAAATATGCCGGGATTCGGGATTTTTTGAATCCCGGGATTTCCCGGGATTTTTGTCCCGGGAAATCCCGGGCAAGACCCTCTAAGTCGAACCATATCCCATGTAGGTACCGTTTCCGCGATGTGATTCGAGTTCATCTAGCATGGCGGCCTGCCATTCGACTGCTTCTGGTGCGTCCAATGCTTCTTTCAACCGGATCGTTCATGTCAGCGAAATTCGTTGCCACAGGTTCTGTAGGTAATTGGCGATGATCACTGCTTCACCCCAATATCGCTTTGGCAGTCCTGACTCAGCCAGAAGACATCTCAGCATCTCGTTCAAATAACGATTTTTCCTTTCAGCTTTTCCGTTCTGCTGTGGAAAATACGGTACAGTAATCTGGTGGATAATTCCGTGGTCAGCCAAAATCCGCTTCATATTATTGCTACAGAATTCGCCTCCGTCCGAACGTAATATCTTCGGCTTGCACCCATGCTGGTTCCTTATCATGCTAACGTACTCTTCTATCATCTGCAAAGCTTCCTCCTTGTGTTTCAACAAGTACACGATGCAGTAGCGGCTAAAATCACGCGGTGATTATTGTGCGTTTAGCACTAAATTGATTTCCGAAAAAACTTCATTGACTTCCGCTGCCTTTCCTATGCGTTAAACATAACGTCGGAAGTAGTGCGCTGTACAGTAAATCTGGTTTGCTATACAGCGCACTACTTCCGACGGAATGTTTAACGCATAGGAAAGGCAGCGGAAGTCAATGAAGTTTTTTCGGAAATCAATTTAGTGCTAAACGTACAATACCCTTCTTCGGCTCAGCTTTCTTACCTTGCAACAGCTTACAGTCTCTCCGGAAATGACCTTCTTCCTAGCAATAGTGACACACTCTCTTCGTTGCTTCACGGAACTTCGGTTTGCCACCAGTCGCAGTCCTAAACGCCATCTCGCCAGATTCGTCTCCATCCGTTCTCCGACGCCAGTCGTCCAGCAGCTTCCCATTCACGTACTCGAGTGTTAGCTCTTCCTCAGGACGACCTTCCAGCGTGGTCACAAGAACATCGTAGGACTTCGGCAGACTTGCGAGAATCATTGCGGCAATCCAGTGGTCCTTAAAGTTTTCACCCATCGCATTCAGCTTGTTGATCAACGTCGTCATATTCGCCAAATGTTCAGGAACGTTTCTTCCTTCTGACAATCTTGTCATTATCAACTTCCGCAGAACATGCACCTTCGTCGCAAAAGTAGCGACTGGCTGTACTGCTGTATTGCAGTGGCTGTAAGTGTACGTGGCCGTGGTCGCTGTGAGTTGAGGCAGCATACACAGGGGATGGCCAAAATGTTTGGGATAGGCAACTTTTTTTTCTCTCACAAAAAAGTTCAACAAGCTATAACTTTTCATAGAGCGCATCAAAAAATCTCAAATTTTGAATGTTTGTCAACCTATTATGTGTGCATCATTGGTACAAATTTGGGCTCGATTGATTAATATTTCGCAAAGTTAGAACCGAATTTTTGAGGTGTCATATCTCGGAAACCAGTGAACCGAATTGAATGAAATTTTGAACGTACACTAACAATATGCAAATGCTTCACAAACGATTAAAACATAGGTACTTTTTAAACGTTGAAAAAAGTAATCATGGATTGACACTTTTTGGGTTTTTCTCGAAAAAATGTATTTTTTTACATCAATGTCAATAAATTTTAGTGTTGATATCCAAAGATTTTCCACTTCTGTTCTCAAGTTATCTCTAATCAGATATATTAGAGCCTATTTAGAATCAAGGAAGAACGCATTTAGTAATTTTTGTGTGGTATTGTAAATTTGACTTATTTTCCTCTATATGGGTAAAAACTTCAATCCGGTATAACTTAATTGGCCGTGAGAAAATATTACATTTTATAATGTCGTCTTAAGTATCAATATGTTGTTGATAAACGTTAAAAAAATCATTCAATTCGGTTCACTGGTTTCCGAAATATGACAGTTCAAAAATTAGTTGTCTAAATAATAGTGTTTTACCCAAACGGTTCTAACTTCGCGAAAAATTAATCAATCAAGCCCAAATTTATACCAATGATGCACATATAATAGGTTGACAATCAGTCAAAATTTTAGATTTTTTGATGCACTCTATGAAAAGTTACAGCATGTTGATTTTTTTTGTGAGAGAAAAAAAGTTGCCTATCCCAAACATTTTGGCCATCCCCTGTACTTACTCCAGTTCGAAGTAGGTCAGAACGACAAAAAGTAACGTCGATGATCGGCTCCGTAACCCTTTGGAGCCGGATTGTTTTGCCTTCGTAGCAACAACTTCGCTGGCCTCGTATTTGTTTCTTATGTTCGGTTTCATCGCCGGGGTCGTATTGACCCCTCCGGCTCCAAAGGGTTAAGATACCTGTAGTGCCTTCATTAGCAAGATCGATGTCAAGCATGACCCCAGTGAGTGTAATCAGTTTCGTATCTTTTAATTCCGCCCTACACTGAAAAACAAGAAAACCCAAATTTGAGTATTTTTAAACTCACTTTTGAGTTCTTTTTTGCATCCTGTTTCATTCGCTCTCTTTATTGTTGTCAGAGAGTGAATAGCAAAACAACCCAACTTTGAGAGTTCGATGCGGGAAGCCAAAATTGAGTAAGTGGCACAGTACCGAAAGTTGAGTAATTTTAACTGACGGTTGAGTAAAAAGAACCTTGACTTTAGGTACTTTGGCCGTATACGCCTAAATGCAAACTACCTACCTAAACATCGACTCCAGCAACTCAAAATTGGCTTCCCGCACGCAACCTCGAAGTTGGGTGGAATGAACTCACTTTTGGGTACTTTCGTTTTTCCGTGTATGTTGCTTATCCTTTGACAGATACGCGTATTTCGACTACCACTTGTAATCTTCCTCAGTGTCAGTTATGTCAGTGGATAACTGACACTGAGGAAGATTACAAGTGGTAGTCGAAATACGCGTATCTGTCAAAGGATAAGCAACATAGGGCGGAATTAAAAGGTACGAAACTGATTACACTCATTCGAAGAGGGTATTCTGCTTAGAGCGGTTCGAAAAGTCGGTACAAGATGACCCCTGTGCCTCTAGTAGGATCTGACCACGCTGGTTCGTGAAACGGCTTTCCTATCCCACGACCCAGGCATTGAAGTCACCTGCTATTCATACAATCCAGCATCCACATGAACTGCTCGATCGACCACCGCGGAGAAACATAGCAGCTACAAAAAAAGACCCCGTTTACTTTGCGAAAACGAAGCCCTCATAGGTAGTACACACCAACTCCTGGACGGGGTACGCGTCGTCCATATCGCCGCCATTTTCCCGGACCCATCCGCGACCCAATTGCCGTTGCCGTCGAGGGCAAGGTACGGGTCTGCTATGATCACGATATCCGTCCCCACTCAGAAACTGCCTGACAAAGCAGTTGCTCCAGCAGCGTCACAGTGGTTCAGGTTCAGTTGCGTTACATGCACTGTGATTTGTCAGCTACGGCTGTTCTGAAGTTCGAGCACCTTGGACCTCCCGTTGGATGCTTGTTTCTCACAAATTTCCCAGACGTTCCAGACATTTGGAGTAAACCTCCCTGGTGGTTTGTGCAAGGTCAGTTGGCATACTGACCAGTACACCTTAAGCTTTCCTAGTTTAACGGACCTATTTGCGTCTGCCACGGGTAGCTGTATGAATGCTACCTGTGTCCCTGCCGGGCCTTTCCGTAGCCGGACGGCTGCCGTGGCCACCTGGCACTGTTGCCGCAGTGCCGTGACAAGCTCTTCCACTTCGGTGACCTCGTATAAGTCTTTGACCTTAAGAGTCGCCTCCTGTGTGAGAGCCCTCAACTCTACTCCTTCACCAAGGACCTCTTCCGCCAACCTCTTGTAGGCGGCACCCTTGCGCTCCTTATCGCGCTTCAGCTCCAGGATCATCTCGCCCGTACGAGTACGTCTAATACGTCGGCTCCCACACCCTCGAGCTTGGCGTCGCTTCGCATCGTCTTCAAGACGTCCAAGTACTTGACGAGTATCCAGTACTGTATCCAGTTGACGAGTCCAAGTACTAGATGAGCGCGTCGCCTTTCTCGCGCTTGGCAACTTCTCTTCTGCACCTTGGCTTGGCGTCCTGCCCTCCTACCGGCGGTTTCGTCTTCCTTTTCTTCCGCTCAACCTTAGTCCAAGGAGCTGGGGTGCGACTTTCCGGCATTGTTGCCGACCTTTGGGGTAATAATACGCTTGGCTTTGCGGGCGCCGCCGGACATCTCCTCACCTGACGGTTGCCTAGCCCGCTTGTCACGAGCATTCGCATCAGCCACCTTACTCGGACTACCTGCAAAAGAGAAGGCCTCCGTTTGGGTAAACTTTGACACTTTCTCCTTCACAGGTTCCGCCGCTGCTGCAGTCAACATCGCGAGTACCGCGTGCTCCTGCTTGGCTTTATCCATCGACTCCCGATGTTGATTCAAGACCGTTTTCAGGTCCTTGCTTATATTCGACTTAGTGGACGCAAAATCGATGATTTTGCCAAGCTGCCGCTCAGCCTCTTCTATTGTGAGTCGTCCTTTGTTCTCATGACTGACGGCCCTCAGCAGCCACGCTCCATCCATTATCTTCACCGGCTGGCTTGCCGTGGAGTGGACTGGAGTTTCCATGCTTGAGCTACGTACTACGCAGCTTCTCGAGTCTAGCTCATCGCTTCTCCTTGCCGGAGACCTCATTAACCAGCTCCTTGCGAAGGGGATGACCGCACCACTACTACTTGCATCTACATTTTGATTTTTATTTTTGGAAGTAATGTTTTAATCCCACGAGTATCACGGAAAAGAAGGTCCACCACGCCACGGCCCTGTATTAACGCAGTAAGGGACGAAATACTGTGCAGGTACCCTACAGGCTCCGTTATTCGAGTATCTTTTTCACCCTCTCGATCACTCATTCCTCGGCACGTGTCGTTTGACACCTTGAATTGGGGTTAGTAGTCCTATTCTTAGCCGGCGACTATGCGGCTGACTCGTAAGCGGGGGGTTTTGTTAGGCCCCGGGACTGTAGTCTCTGTTGTCCCTGTAGATCGTCGGTCAGAATTTCTGCATCTGACCAGCTGCCGCGTCTCTGCATATCGTGGCGATTATCTATTGCTATAGCTCTGGTAACTGGCTTTCGAACCAAGATTAATTTACCACATCACTTGTAATGTAACGTTGCCGAATACGTAATCTATCAGTACATCTACGAGGATGCGGATGCTCCAGATGGTTATGGTAGATCTGCTACAAATTCATTTCGTATCTTTGTACATACTATCAAGGTAAGTTTATCATACGAGGAGCCAATACGCTAATTTTACTGATAATATTCTTTCTCTCCGCAGATGGAAAATTGCCGACAAAAACAATGGATCTCAGTTGAATGTAACCTTACAGAATATCTTAACATTTTAATCAGTTTTATGGAAATGAAAATCAACCACCCTCTTTTCTATTAAGCTCAGTGAAGTTCCGTACACTAATGTTCAATCTTCCTTTCTTACGTTCACAAATAAATCCACCACCCCCACCAAAACAATAGGGCGTGTTCATCTTCAACCTGGTGCAATGGACCCCGGTCAAGTACCTCGGCTACTCGTACCCACTGTGGGCGCATGCTTTCGGCTGGTTCACCGCCCTGTCCTCGATGTTGTGCATCCCCGGGTACATGATCTGGCTGTGGAGAAACACCCCCGGCGATCGGGCTAACGTAAGTCTCATACCTTTGAAAATCTGTGATTTTCATTTAATTAAAAATTGTTCAAATCAAACATTTCCTGTAACAATCCTATTCTTTCCACCGCAGAAAATCCGACTGATCGTCAGAATCGAGGACAGCGTCTCCGAGCTCCGGGAGAAGATGCAAGCCGGCCAGGAGAAGGGCATTGAGCTGTAAGACCAGCTAAGAGATCCCTTTACCCTCCACACCGCCCCACCATAGATAACCACCCCTACGGTCTGCGATCCAACTAGCCGTTTTTGTGTAGGCTTAAAAACGACGACTCCCCCCTTTTCTAGAACATGCAAATCGACGCGAGCGAGAGAATATAGAGTCACAGACGATTGCAATACTTTCACCATTTCACGCACATATGCTTAACCACACAGAGAGATGCTCATACATTCACACACTATAGCACACACTATATTTTTATCATCCAGTTTCGGTCCATAGCGTAATGTGACGAGTTAATTATGGATATTATTGCAGTATTTTACTAACAGTGTTTTGAGAAAAGTGCCGTAGAAATACAATACATTACCATACTGTAAGGAGAATGGTAACCATACTAAAATTGTTTGGGTGATTGTTAAAAAAATAAAATCAGTTTTTAATTCGTTTCAATATCTTACATCCAAAATTATTGCAAACCACCATTTACCATAAAAAACCACCATTTACCATTAAAACGATAAGCAGTATCGTAATTTAATCGTGTTTTGTTGGATTGGAGCAAAACAACTTCATCATGATGTTATGGTTTAGTGTATTGTATTTCTATAGTGAATTTTCAACTAAACGAGTATTTGAAGACAGAGAAACCAGTTTTATTTATTTAGTTAATAGTTAACTAACCAATAACTAGAGGGAAAACAATGCGCACGCACACACAGCCAAACACAAACGCACCTTTAAAGTTAAGATACAAAGAAAAAAACTATTCTACTGTTATATCTACCATAAACGCTATCAATACACCTAAGAGTCGCGCTAGTTTGTTTGAGAGTAAGCCCGATTGTAAATCATTGTTGTGTTAGAACAATAACCTATTGCTAATCTAAAATCTCGTAGATCTAGGATTCGATGGAAGCAGCTACTCAGACCATTTCACCATTGTAAACAGTTTGCGATCGACTCGGTGAGAGTCAGTTGTCGAGCTGGTTTAGGCGAGAGTTCTAATCTGTATTTAAGTGAGTTGCTTCGAGCTATTTTTAGAATACGTACTACTAGGAACAGTGATGTGGCAGTTTCAATGGTTTGTTTCATTATTTAGAATAAAGCGTCATCTCTTCACAAACACACACACACACACACAACAGCAAATTAGAAAACATAAAACTGAGAACATTTTGATTCCTTACTGGACATAAATACGGCGGATGAAGTGAAGCGAATCTGTAGGCGCGACGAGTACCAACGACATCTACTATTGAATTCCAACAAAAGTTAACGAAAACCACTACAACATCAGAGCGTATGAGGGGCGTACATACCACACTACACAGCATCCTACCAGACCGCAACATCGCGGCGATACAGATCGAATGCCCCGAACAAAAGGCGGGGACCCCATCCACCCAATGTATTTAAAAGTACTACTAAAATCAGTAACGAATAGAAAATGTGATTTGTAAGAAGCTGGTCGGCGGGTTTTATGGCTGTCTTTGTTTGATAATCCGAACACTTCCTTACCCAACTAACATTTTCAGCGCTATAAGCTTCAGTCATTTGCTTTCTGTTGTGTAACCATCGAGTAAAAGCAGTCAACGCTGAATAAAAGGAAAGCTAGTCAAATATAAAGCATAAACTAATACACGACTGCAAAACAAGCACTATCCAGCTACCAAACTCGGTTTTCAGAAATCCATTGCTTGTCACTGGGGCTGCCTTTACTCCACTCTATTCCAACTCCGGGAGATTTCCCGGAAGATGTGAAAACTTGAACACATCGAATAGCAGTCCCCACTAACAAAACAGCTGCTACTATACAGTACAATTCGTTATACTGACAAATCCCCAAACCAGCAGCGCTTTAAAGGCCGTTATGCGATTTCATTACGGCTAGAAGCTGTAATAAAGAAACTGTTGGTTTACCAACACGGCTTGTCGGATGTAAACATTATTGTCAAAACAAACTTTAAGCGGAATATATAGCTACTACACAAATTCTTTACAGCTATCCATCTCTGTGCTGTGAAATCATTTGGGTTGCTTTTATTGCACTTTAATTCAATGCCGGAAGATTTTCCGGAAGATGTGCAAATCGAGTAAGAGTCCCAGCCACTACAACAGCTGCTTTCATACAGTACGTTTTGTAATGTTACCAAAACACAAAACAGCAGCGCTTCGTAGCCGTTTAAAGAACACTCTTTCAGCTAGAAGCTGTGAAGAAGAATCTGTTGGCGCAATCACACAGCTTGTTCAATGTAAACATTATTGCGTTTGACGTTTCACAAGCTTTTGCAGCAAGATGAAGTTGGGTAAGGTTTCTTGTGGCACAATTATGAAGCCTTGTCTGGAGTAAAACAAAACGGGCTATTTTCTATGTTATTTATATATAGCAGTGTGGCAGCGAGGACATCATCGGGACCAGTGGATACGGAGATCGGGAGTTCGATTCCAAATAGCGGCAAGTACTTTAATTATTCAATTTTAAAAGTGATAATTCCAGTTCCACATGTACTGCGTCACGGTATCCATAACATAATTATATTTAATCGTTTCATTTGGGGATGCCGTATAACTATTATTTAACAACTGCGAAAAGGCTGAAAAAGCGCCTTCTCAAAATGTTATTCAGTTAGTGGTTACATAGGAGCCGAGAAAAGAGCTATGACTTGGTGGCATAGAAGCTTCTCGCACAGCATATACATGCTGATTAAGTTCGCCAGATTCATTGGTATAGGGCTTGCATAGAAGCTTCCATCTATATGTACAACACAGTAACTCAGCATCAAGCCGTATTGAGGACGCTTTGTTGACGTTTACATTAACAATAAATGTTAGTTGGGTAGCTTCCTTCAGCACGGGATTTGTTTCATCGCAGTCATCACAAGAACGTTTTGACTTCCCAGACAACCACTAATCGTATAAGATGTTGAAGTGGAGGTCATATACATGCATGCCACCATTTAGGCGCGTCTCCACTTTATCATCTTATGCAACATCTAATACGATTACTAGTTGTCTGGGTTGGTCATCTCTCCCACTGCCTCGAGTTCTCCCTGCATTGGAGTGTTCCTCGTAGTGCTACTTCCACTATTCAATCGTCAAAATAGTTCTGTTATTATGCAACCCAAAATGATTTTTCTTCATTTGTAAGCTTTTCACCGATATTAAATACCAATGTCTAGGGCTTTATAAAAAGGAAACTGTAGAAAGCACTCACCTCTTGGACTTTTGTTGGTACTTCATCATATGGTGCGATGTGCGTTTGCATTCATAACCAATCACTAAGTTGTAGGTTTGATTGTAAGATATGAGCTACTCTCTGAATTAGCAACATTACCAGGGAAGTATGTTGAAGGCATAGTGACTTCAATATTATCCCCCACGAACGGTTGGATCATCCATCTTGACGGCCACGAAGTTTCGGTAAATTAATTCTGTAATTAGAAAACATTTGATGCTGTATGTTCCAAAATAGCAGCTCTAAGAGAGAAAGTTGACTGTTTTCACATACCTACCTGCATTAATTTTCGTCCATGGATTTCCATAACTCTGTGAAATCGATACTGTCGTACGCCGCCTTAATGTCGATGAACAGGTGGTGCGTTGAGAATTTGTGGCATTTTTAGAGGAAGTGCCGGGCGGTGAATATCTGGTCCGTTGTCGAGCGGCCGTTGACGAAGCCGGATTAATAACTTCCCACAAACTCATGCACTTTCGGTGGAATACATCAGAACGACGGAAGACGCACTTTGTAGGCGGCATTCAGAATTGTGATCACTTGACTGTTCACACACTTCAACTTGTCACCTTTCTTGTAGATGGGGCAAAAGATTCCTTCTTTCAACTGATCCGTTAGCTGTTCGGTGTCCCAGATCAGGACTATTAGTCGGTGCAGACAGGTGGCAAACTTTTTCAGGCCCATTTTGATGAGTTCAGCTCCGATACCATCCTTACCATCTAGATAACGTATTGTTCTTGAGCTGCTGGAGAGCATCCTTAGCTTCCCTCAATGTGAGAGTTAGCTCGTTGTTACTCCCAGCTGCAATGACGTAGTAATTTCTCCCGCTGTCCGCTTTCCGCTGCCTTGATCCTCCATGTCTGAGCTCCCCGCAGCATTTGGGTGTCCGTCGTAGTGCTGCTTCCACCTTTCGATCACCTCACGTCCGTCCGTCAAGATGCTCTCGTCCTTGTGAACGGCACAGCAGATCCATTTGTTCGCACTCCGTATCTTCCGGGCGGCGCTTTTTCTCCCGGAAGAGGTGGATCTGCTTTTATATCTTTTATCTTTTATATCTTTTATATCGTTCCACGTTCTGCCGAGGCCCGTGCTGCAGCATGACCACCCTCGATGCGTTCTTCTCTCCAAAAATCTATACATTCATCGTCCAACCAATCGTTCCTTCGGTTCCGTTCCAGATACTTAACGTTGGTCTCAGTTTCCTTGTTGATGGCTGCTTTTACCCTACTCCAGCTGCCCTCGCGATTCTGCACGTATTAGGTGGCGGCATACCGTACGTTGTTAACAACGGAGAGTTTTTGGTTCATTTTTACCATTGCCAGGTAGTGGTCGGAGTCGATGTTAGCGCTACGGTTAAGTCCTGACGTCGATAATGTTGGAAAAGTACCGTCCGTGAATGAGAACGTGATCGATTTTGGATTCCGTCTGCTGGGGTGATGCCCAGGTGTTACGATAAGGGAGGCTCTGCTGGAGGTAGGTGCTATGTATGGGCTTGGGCATGTTCTTGGAGGCGGCGAAATCCTGTTCAATGAAGTAGTTTGAACATGGTTGAAGTTGATGCATCCTGATCTTACTCATTTGTTGACGAATAGGTAAGAGCAGAAATGCAGCAGCTTCGATCATGTTCAACCTACTCATTGAACAAGACTAATGAGTCGTAGGCCGTTTTCGTTCGTCTGCTGGTGGGCGCTGAACTTTCCAATCGTCGGTCTGAATTCCTTCTCCTGGCCTACCTGAGCGTTTGGATCTCCTATCTCCTATGATGATCTTGACGTCGTGGCTTTGACAGCGGTCGTACTCGCGTTCGAGCTGCGCGTAAAATGCGTCATTATCACAGGGCTGGTAGCGAAGACTGATGGTTGAAATAGTTATTTTAGTGACCAAGTTCACGAAAATAGTGACCAAATAGTGACTTACAAATTGCAAAAAAAAGTGACTAAATAGTGACTTTTTCCAAAAACCAAACAGATTTCTATGAGAATTATTGCAGATATTTCCTTTAGATCTTATAGCAAAATTTTAGGGAATAATTGTTGAGTCTAATTTGAAGAAATATTCTGTCAATTCGTGGATTAACTGCTGGCAAAACTCATGCAATGGTGTTTCAGGTATCAGTAGGTCGGCTCTAGAGGCACGTTCTCCTCCATTCGGGAAATTTGTGCCATCAATGCAATAGTGTTTGCTAAAATTCCTGGAAAACCCATAAATCCCTCCTTCCCAATTTTATTTATTTTAATTTAATTTAATTTTTATTATTATTTTTTTTTTCAATCCTTAACCTCGAAACAGCCGCGAGTACTTCGGCTTCCCAAGCAAACATAGTTTTAAAGCAGTAATAAATTGTAAAATGTAAAACCATTGTAAAAACAAAAGATTTCGGCTCAGTTATGGCCATGTGGCACCCGAGCCTTCTAAATAAACGAACAAGTAAAAAAAATGCATAGACAATGTGTGGACAAATTTATGTAAGAATTTCTCACATTTCTTTAAAATTATTGGCGAGGAACCCCTCAAAACTATGAGACGCGAGCATTAAACAGAAATTGATTAGACAATTATGGCAGAATTCCTGTAGTATTTGTTAACGTAAAACATTTCTGATACATTACAAACAACGCTTATGGACAAAAATGACGAAAATTTTTGATAAAAATTAAACAAAATTTCCATTTTTTTCAAAAACTCCAATATTTGAAGTATTTTTGAAGAAATTCTAAGTTTTTTTTAGCGGATTCTCCGTGGAGTGGAGTTTCAGAGGAAGTCATTTAGTTTACAGAGTAGCTAGTGACTGGAAATCTGGAAATATTGAGAAGTTCCAGCTACAATCAAATAGTCATCAGACGTTTTGATGTATTCAACAACTTCTTCAGGAAATAATAAGTGATGATATCGTTTCCAATTAGCTTAACAAATGTCAGTATAAAAAAGTTAGAACCAAAATAGTCAGAATAGTGCGACATACCTCTTGTAGTGCCCAATTTTCGAAGAGTACTGGAATATATCATTTCAAAGATATCTCTTCCAGACATTCGTCAAAGAGTTTTATCAGGAAATGGTCCACGAAATATGCAAGATTTTTTTCCAAGCGCTGAACTAGATTATCATACCTACAGAAAATCTATCATAAATTCAACAAAAGCTTTTGCTAAAGATGAAACTTTACGAGTAATGTTCAGTGATTTACAAATTCCTGCATGAATTCATAATGAAATTGACAGGTGCATAATTCGAGGCCTGTAGGGTCTCACCGAAAACTGTAACTTTAATTCCGCCAAGAATTTCTTCAAGAATTCTGGAAAATATTTCCTCAAATAAAAAAAAATCTAATTTACATAATAAACATATTCAACTTTTTATTTCAGAGGATGTCATTACAAATTTGTAAAGATTTTATTGGGATTTGGTCCCAGGTCCTCGGCGTCAAGTGTTCTAACCATTACACCAGGTGCGCTCTTGTTAAGATTTTTCACCATTATTTGTTTTGGTAATAGTTAAAAAAAAAACATTCATCACTCTACTGTAGAAAAAAACATAAACTTCAATGGAAAAGAATGCTTTCTAGTATAGTTGCATGAATCTTGTGCAAAAAGACAAGAGAAGAAACAGTTTCGGACTGAAAATCTATCTAATAAAGACACCTAACTTAACTTAACAATACTACAAACCAAATCAGTCACTCAATATAGGCGATTGATGAATTTGCTAGCACAGCTACTAAACATATAATTGTCTCCAGTATCAATACGTGATTTGCACTTTTTATCACTCCGAATCTTATTTTTCTTGTTGACTAGATTATCATTTGCCACAAAACTTTAAAAATAGTTGAAAATAGTGACTTTTCAACAGAAAAAGTGACTTTAGTTGAAACATCTTGAAAATAGTGACTTTTTAGTGACTGACCCAAAAATAGTGACTAAGTCACTAAATAGTGACTCGCTACCAGGCCTGTTATCATCATCAGTACTTCCGGAGTGTGGGTTGTGCACGTTTATTATGCTAATATTGAAAAATCGGCACTTGATCCTCAACTTGTACATTCACTAACCGATCACGCACCTCTGCACGTCGCTCATCACTATAAAAGCTGTTCACAGCACACGTAAGTTGCCGCAACTCTAGAAGATGATATGATTACCTCTAAACGTTCGCACCATGGATCCTGTCCAACACTCCTGCAGCGTTACAATCCTTCTATAGATTGACGAGTATGTGGGTGCTCCCGCTGAAATTGAAAGATCTGCAGTTCCACGTATCGAGCTTCAAATCGCAAGTCCCTTTTCGTCTCTATGGTCGTCGCCAATGGTATCGGTCCGCATTCTTTTCTTGTTGATTTTTCGGTGCTTGTCTTACGGCTGGCTCGCCGGGCCTGACACTGTTGCTGACACCAACCCACTAACCCAAGGAACTGGGCTTACTTTCCCGGAAGCTACAGGTTTTGCATTGACATTTCCTGCAACTACAGTGCAAAGTAGCTAGGCTCAAGCGCCAGTTTGCTCTGTGGGTGGTGTTTTTTAAGGTGAAACATCAATAAATCCCATTGCAATTTTGCATTAAACTTTAGAGGCACAAATCTGACGAACGAAACATCGAACTAAGCCGCACTTGTTAATCCTGACTTTGCTCACTTGCAAAAATAAGCAAATCGAGCGTCGGTGATCAGATTACTGCCAACCCGCGACTCTCGAGCGTCTTTCCAAAAATAGCAACGATCAATGTGCTAAACGCACACCGATGTCAGGTGCCTGCAACTCCACTTGAGAGGTGCCACTCTTGTTTCACTTCCGATTACGGCACACTTGACGTATCCAGCCACTTCTACTGGCATCTTCGAAAGTCTAGAGCTCCACAGTAGCATTGTCGATTCCTACAACGTTAACGGAAATAACAACGAGGTATCTTGACAGACTCCAACTCGGGAAGTATGCGTAATCAGGTAAACCATTTCTCCAGATGCTTTTCTTCGATCGGATCTTCTCATTCGGTCTCCGCTCTCCAGGTCTCTTGAAGAAATACCTTAAAATACATTAGGTAAAGCACGATGAGTCCTAAGGAATCGTAGAAAGCCATTAGTGTACGAAGCAGGTAGTAGGTAGTAGTGGTGGGATGTTTGGCACCGGACAGAAGCTCCCTGTTGCGATCTGTGCAGAGCTTGTCACTGAAGGCATCTAACGTTGTGTTCCATGGCATGCTGAGAACTTTTCTAGGGCGATCTTTACATTGATCTTCATAGACTTTTCTGACCTCAGATCCTCTCCAAGGGCATCAAGTACCACACTTAGAAAAATGACGGATTACGGTAAAATTTTACCGTAATCTCAACAGCTGAACGTACGGTAAAAATTCGGTGATTTTTCAAACCACCGAACGTACTGCGAATCTCAGGAAAATTCATCTGTCAAAATTACCGGAACGTTCGGTACTTTTTACAAATTTACCGTAAAAATCGCAGAACGTTCGGTATGTTTGTTTACAAATGAATTCTCAATATCACTGAACGTACGGTAAATTTTACAAATTTACGGCTATTTTATGCGAGCACAAAAAAATATTTTCATAAAAAAACGTCGATGATGGGCAGGGCCGGATTTACAAATGTGGGGGCCCGGGGCCACAGTGTTGTGGGGGCCCTTCATATAGAGGGTATATTTTTTTCCAAAATACGTGGGAAAATCTAAAAAATATGAGTCACTCTTACAAATATAATAATGAAGGTATTAATGTCATTGTGGAAGTATCTGAATGTAGAACAATAAGCATGGAAAAATTATGATATCAACAGAATTTATTCATTACAGATTTAAAATAAAAGAATAGTTATTTATGTAACAAGTTGCAAAAAGTTGATTTTTTCAGCACGAGTCGTACATTTATCCAACGAGGCTTGCCGAGTTGGATAAATACGAAGAGTGCTGAAAAAATCGAGTTTTGCAACGAGTTCCATACAAAAGTTTATGCAATGATTTTTTCATTATACTCAAATGAGTTGCATAATGAACATTATGAAACTATTTTTCATTATGCAACTCGTTTCAGTTGCATAATGAACCGGTACGGAAAAGTTGGTCATTATGGTACTCAAATGAGTAGTATAAAATAGAAATTATGATACTGAATTGCATAAAGAAATTTATATAAAGTAATAAATGCTTTTCACAAGTGTATTCACGGCATTAGATCCCAGAAGAAATCATGCCAGAGTTCATAGAGAAACTGCAAGAAGAATTAATAGCTGAAATTTTCAAGAAATTTCTCTTAAATTTGTAGTGCAATCGGTGGTGTCGTTTAAGCGAAATCGAAAGATAATTCTAGTGGATATCGTCTGCAATCTCTGGTGAAGCTACAGCTCGATCACCATAACGCGAGGTTCACAAAACTCTATAATAAAAAAGCAAATTCTTATTGAAAATGCTGAAAAATTTTGGTGGGAATCCACGATAAGTCCTGAAGAAATTTCTGACTAGTTTTCCAAAACAAATACCGGAAAAACTTTTAGCTAACTTCTACACATTTTTTCTCTGAAATTTTCACAGGTGATCTATGGGTTTTATCAGGAGTTCGCCATCCATGGATGTAGCCTTTTTTTAGTAAGAAAATTTCTCAAATAAATTGAAACTGAAACTTTTTAAAATAATCTGTTTGAAATTCATGCTATATTCCCTTTTAAAAATTTTTCAACAGTTTCGATTTGAGTGAGTCGTAAGCTGCCTAAGTAAAATAAAATTCAAAAGTTCCGAAAATACTTCTAAATTTAGAAAAATAATCTTTAATTCTTCCAAGAACTCCATAGTAAATTCTTGATTTTTTGACTCTGAAATTTATAAAATTTTGGAGTTCCTCTAGAATTAAGCCGAAGATTTTCTCCAGGATTTTCGGTAGTTTTTCTAAAGCAATTGCACAAAAAAGTTTTGGAGGCAAAATTTAAAATTTCATAAATAGCTGGACAAGTAACTGCAGTCTTTCTAAAAATAATCACAAACATACATCTTGTCAGTAGACGGTAATTTAAAGTTCGTATGTTAAAAATCAAATCCAGAGAAGTTTACTGCACCATTTTTTTTCTTGCTTCACATTTTTTTTTTCATTAAGCGAAATTTTGTGGGGGCCCCTGCTTCACATTTTTTTTTTCATTAAGCGAAATTTTGTGGGGGCCCCTGAAATGTGGGGGCCCGGGGCCCTGGCCCCCCTGGCCCCCCCCTAAATCCGGCTCTGATGATGGGATTGAATACATGACCTTCTGATCAGGAACCACGATTGCTGCCACTGTACAAGAGAGTCTTGCTTGGAGATGGTGCGCAAATTCTAATAGAAGCACGCCGGCGTGGCTGTCAAACGCATTTCACAGTAGTACGGTAAAATAGTCCCATCACCAATCTGTTCGGTAAAATATTCACAGGTCTCCTGTAAATTTGTCTGATTTCACCGGTTCTTCGGTAATTTCCTAGATTTCACCGATTTTCTCCTGCAATTTCATCGCCTTAATACTGTAGTTTGCTTGTTTACAGACCAGTTTCGGTGATTTTTTTCACCGAATACTGTAATTTATTCTAAGTGTGACTGCTGACGAATTTGACATCCAGTTCCTCATGTGGAATCCATCCTGATAATGAACGTAGCGAACGTGATTCGCTAACTGGACCGCTTCCTCTTCCGCGTCAACACTAGTTAACATATCGTCTACGTAGTGATGATGGCAAATGCTCGTTCAGGACATACAACGCTGTACTGGGTGAACAGATAGCGCCACATGTTATTATGTACTTGCATCACATATTTGCATGGTTCTGTTGAATCCTCACTAGCACTATCTGCTGATTGTGTTCGTCTGCAGGTCGCATTCTTATTTGATGAAAAATCTCAACAACGTTGCCTCCGAGTTCGATCAACTGCCACCTTAGGTCTAGTTTCCGATGGAGGAGCATTTCATACTCAGCCGCTGGATACCAGAACAGACGCTGTTCGAGCCGCACCTCCTTGGTGGCAGGCGCTCGGGTCGTACCTTATCTATCTAGTTGAAGTCAGAAGAACAACAGTGCCCAGGCTGCACTACCAGCTAACCACACAACTCTTAGCTGGCGGTCTTTGTCATAGCTTGATCCGTGGAAGCATGAGGTAGGAACTTGTGAGGACCAGAGCTTTGTTGGACGCTCTCTTCACCGACTCACCGTTCTGCAGACAAATTGATGGATCTTCAAATAAATGGTAAAATCTAGAGCATCCTAAGTAACTGTTGAGAACCACTGAACAGTCTCGCGTCTCTCGCCGCTCTGCTTGCTCACCGATAGCATTTCAATATGCGATCGGTTGATGCACAAAAGCAGACATTAGATTTAGAAGTTCTGTAACCGTCATTGTATATACGTGTCGCGTCAATGTAATGTAGTTTTCATGTCCAATAAAGTATATTTTAATTTGTTATTCGTTTACACCTGGAGTATCATTACACTACCATGTGTCTCGGCCACCCCGAACTCCAGGTTGTAACAGTAACAATTATACTTTTGCGGTAATCCTGAAGTAATTGCTAAGATAGAATAATAAAACTTAGCAATAAAGCTCTTTGTTCTGCAAATCCGAGATTAAATAAACATAAAATATCCATAAGACTAATCTGACCCACTCTTCAGGAGATCTTCAAGGATGCTTTTGAATACTGCTTTGAAACTAGTTGTATTTATGTACTTGCACTGATGATTGATTATAAGAACTTAATGAAACTTTAACAAGAATAGCTTAAGGCATGTTGATCTTTTAGGTGTCTTTCTCAAAACTGCTAATAGTGCATAATAAATGAAATCTTTTACCTAAGCATTATGTAGATGCGAACTAGGTTTGTCTCAGGGATGAAATGTTAATAGGACAGATCGGTGAAGTACTAGATTTGTAGTAAAGAGCTGAATTTTAGTATGGTGAGAAGGTCAGTCAACATAAACAACATAGTTATCCAAAGTTTTACTCAAACAGCATCAAACGGGCAAGGAATCATAATACCCACGCTTTTTGCACCATTTCATTGCAGAAACAGAGAATTGACCTTCTCACCATACCAAAATTCAGCTCAATACTACAAATCTAGTACTACATTGAACGTGCCCCATTGAACTGCGAATTAATTTTTATCAATGAATATTGTCCGTGCCATACCCACTTTTTCGTTGATATGCCACACAAAACATACGAAAATTACAAAGCGCCTCAAAAATAATATCAATCATTAATATTCGAAGACATACATTTCCTATAAAAAGAAAAGGCTACGCCACTTTTTCAATAGGGCAGATCGGTGAAGTACTAGATTTGTAGTAATGAGTTGAATTTTAGTATGGTGAGAAGGTCAATTCTCTGTTTCTGCAATAAAATGGTGCAAAAAGCGTGGGTATTATAATTCCTTGCCTAATTTGATGCTGTTTGAGCAAAACTTTGGGCAACAGTGTTGTTGTTTTCTCCATTTCTTGCAACATAAACAACATAGTTATCCAAAGTTTTGCTCAAACAGCATCAAATTAGGCAAGGAATCATAATACCCACGCTTTTTGCACCATTTTATTGCAGAAACGGAGAATTGACCTTCTCACCATACTAAAATTTAGCTCATTACTACCAATCTAGTACTACATCGAACGTGTCCCATTCTCTCTAAACATGGCTACCGTTTCAAGTGAACAAAACTCATGCAGCCGCCATCAATTGTTATTACCTTTAATCCAAACCACCTCAAAACAATGATGGAACCAAGTTGCCTTGCATGAAATCTACAACATTTATTGAAGATTGTTTTTACAAGTGATGATCTTAAGGCAGATTTGTTCGTCTTAAATTAAATTTATTCGTTTTATTCAAGAGTAACAGCCTTTGACAATTGCTTGTTTAACTTTTTGGAGCTAGAAAGTGGTTTCTGTACATTTCGCGTTAGGATGTGCAAATTCTAGGTGTTTAATAAGTGCATTACTAAAGCACAGACAAACAGACATAACATTCTTCAAAACGGCTTGGAACATGCATTTAACGATCAATTCAAATTTCATTTGATTTGCGCGATCGTTCCACCAGATGCGCTAGTGTCCGATCGCTTTGACGTTTGCCAGTGTACACGTTGCTGAATGATGCAAACGAAAATTACAGGCGATTTGTGTAGTAGTGTGCGTGTCAGCAACACGTCAAATCGAAATCCATCATGGCCGACAGCAAGGATGTTTTCGATCATCTGGCAATCATTTGGCTCATTTGTCTATAACTCAGTTCAGAAGCCCAATATTACAATGTGGTGTTCGGCAAACTTGTGGATTAGTGTTTTTCCTACAATTATCACCAAGGACGCCATATTCTAGCTCTGATATTTACGGAGTAAAAGTGTTAGTACCACCTACTCATACTAAACGATTGGATTTTTCGATCGTTTAGTATGAGTAGGTGGTACTAGCACAGACAAACAGACATACTACTTAGAAGAAAATTGCTTCAAAAAAATCGTTTGGCATCTCACTAGCACCCTCTATAATGCTCAATCCGAAGTAATCATTTGCAGGTGTGGTTTCCCCCGGTTCGATGTAACAATTTTGCAGATGACGACTCCCTCGTGGCGTCATCCATTCATAAAACATGAATGAAGGTTCATGATTGAGTCATTTTATGTAAACATTGATCGGCGTCGCGTTCTTCACCCGTAACGTGGGTAGATCACCTTAGAATGGTGCGTTGCGGTGTAAGATCTACCAAATCAAATTTTGTTCTTGATATTTACCGTATTAATAAATATTCCAAGATCAAAGTTTGATGCTTTTTTTTGTGTTTTGTAGTTAAGTTTGTTTCAATGTACTGCTAATCAACATTTCATTTCAGTAGGTTTGAGGTAAATTTATCGTATGATATAAATAATGTTGTAAAAATATGCAACTGTGACGAGCGTATCACTAATATGTAGCTTATTTGACGTACGATGTTAATATTATTTTATATTTCAGATTATCAACCGAAGAATATGGTAATTCAACCAAATGTCATCAAGACGACGAGGAATCCAGGATGAATCGGGCAGACAACGGATTCGAAGAAGACTAACAATGTTGTGCCTGAACGTTGACCAAGCGTATCCTTGGGGGTTTACCCTTCCACTAACAACACCCAAATTCCCGTGACACCTAGGCCTGAGAGATCGTAGAGTTGTCTACATTTTTCATAGGTGTCCAAAACTAACCATCCTTTCCCATTCCTCAGCAGTCGCAAGGACGTGGCCAGGACAGTGCTCGACCATTGGAGGATTGCGTCAGTCTTGTCTAAGAGTCAGAGATTAGTCCCAAATCTTTGTGCTTTGGTTCGGACGGGAAGGAGGCAACCCTCATAACAGCGGTCTAGGACTGTACCACCTACGAATTTGTGCGACTCGCTTAATGCTAATGCTAATGCTAACATTGATCGGCGTCGCGTTCATTTCTCTCCAAAATTGAGAGGTGATGTTGGCACACCAGCGCCACCATGACACATGCGAGCACAGTCCGAACCACACTATATTTTCAAAATGACCGTTAAATCGTGCGATGATTTCGATTTGAGTAGTATGTCTGTTTGTCTGTGGTACTAGTGCTCTCACACCGTAAATATTAGAGTTAGGATATGGCGTCCTTGGTGATAATTGTAGGAAAAACATTAATCTTCAAGTTTGCCGAACACCATATTGTAATATTGGACTTCTGAACTGAGTTATAGACAAATGAGTCAAATGATTGCCAGGTGATTGAAACCATTCTTGGTCGACAGTGTCGCGCGCGGTTCTACCACCAGGTGGCAGTGTGCTCATGAACATGACACCGGGCAAAAGTTTTTGATGAATTTCTTCTAAGAGTTATGTCTGTTTGTCTGTGCCTGTTGGATTTTACCCTCCATTTGGTTAAACCTTGGACAGACTGGTGGTATTCGTACCATGGTACAATTATCTTGAAATGAGTTTCATACTGATAATTGTCTTCATTCAAGATAGCCTTGGAATAATTTTCTTGACAACTTGTACCATGGTACGAACACCACCAGTGTGTCCCAGGCCTTAGGTTGAATTTACCTACTGGCAAGTTTGCCACTCTAGGCACATAAATGTCATTGACAATCAGGTCAGAGAACAGAGAAAAATAAATACCACTTTTGTACGAACAAGTGAACAAGTCACGCGGCTATTTTCACTCTGCCACAAAATCCGAATCCTGGCCGTCGATTACAACAGTGCCGAAACGATTCAATGCAAAATCGCAGTTTTATTCACGATCCCGCACTTATACTAACTGCGAAAGGGGTCCAGTGAGGTGGGAAATGCGCAATATTATTCTGCTTAGTTCTTGTTCCAGAGTAGTGGCTCTAGCTCAAGAATTGGAAGCTTTAAGTTCTTAAAGGAGAACAACTCAGATGAATTGTACAAAGCATAAACTTTTAATTAAATGTGTTGATGTTATGTGTTGAAAATAACCTTAAATACGTCTTAAAACATATTATAAGATTAAATGCCTTAGTGAATTAAGTTGTTTTATGCACGATTTTTAAAATTAACTTGAAGAAAACTTTAAAACCGCATACGAACGGAGATTGTTTTCTCTTGATAAAAGCAACTATACCGCCGTTCTACACCCAATTGTCCCATGTTATAGTAAAAGACACTATTATGCGTAGAACGGCAGTATAAATGTTTCATGAATTCTTCATGCTATGATAAAGCTTCCATAAAAATGAACAAATCTAAAAGGAATTTAAATTGTTACTTGGGATATCAACCACGCGCATTAAGGCGAAACTGGAAGCATTTTCTCATTTTTTCGGTTTTTGATTTTTTATTAAATAACGAAGCAATATTTTTAAAATCGGTTTTCGTGTACATGTAGAGTATGGATCAAGGTATCTTCTGAATTTTTTTGAGTTGGAAAATGTTTTCCATTTTTGCAGAAACCATTTTTTTGTGAAATTTTGTTCAAAAATGATTTTTTTGAATTGAATTTTGAATTTGAAAAATTTCCGTTTTCCGTCGAGACTGTATTGCGTGGTTTAATAGGAGGAATCAGAATTAGGTTAGTTGTTTAAGATGTTTAGATTCATAAGTACTGGATAAACTCTAGTGGTCTCAACTTATGTAGTCATTTAAAAGGGGAAGCCCTTATTCTACAGTTTTTGGTTCAATAAATGAAATGAAATGAAATGTAATCCATGCATCGGACCTAAATTCGGAAGTGGTGCGCTGTACAGCGGACCTGGTATACTATACAGCGCACCACTTCCGAAGTCCGACGCACGGTTTTAGAGAAAAATCCAACTTTGCTAGTCGAAAACTCCGATTTTCAACTGGATTGATAATATTTAAACTGAGTGATCAACAAAACGACCACCGCACTTCAGTCACACCTTCAGAAAACTACGTTTGATTCCTGGTGTAATTGAAAGGGATTCTGCGGTGCCACCATACAAAATTAAGACTACCGTCAGTGTACCAGTAGCCGCTCATGACCCAATAGCCGCTCACTGTTGCAAAAATCAAGTTTTCACGCATAAATACACTCTTTTTGTCGCTGATATTCTTGAACAATATAAATCATATGAGAGCAAAGCCATTTTATGCAATATTTACCGAATAACATAAATTTTAAAAACAAAACAGTAGAATTTTTTGAGCGGCTATTGGACCCAAAAAAGCAGTAGGAAATTTGTGTTCCAATAACCGCTCACGCAAAAAAAAATACGTGAAATTCGTAAAATCTGTCGATTTTAGTACACAGTGTATTTAATCACTATTATACACTCCCACTGAACACGAAAAAATAATTGTAAAAACATAGAATTGCAAAAATAATTCACTTTTCCGCAAAAGTCTATTTAAAAGATGGCATACATTTGTCCGTGAGCGGAATTAGGACCTCTTTGGTCTCACACAAATTGTAATAAAATCATACATTTTTGAAAAGTTCTACATAAGTCTTGTTTTGTATCTGATTGTACTTAGATTAAACTAACATAAAATGCAAAAATATTACAAATTGGCTTACCAGTCACTTAACAGATGATGTTTTTCTGCAAAACTGGCCTTAGATGAGCGGAATCTGGTACCCTGACGGTATCTTTTTTGTGTAGCATGTGAAGTTCATGTTAAGGCGAAACTGGAAGCATTTCCTAATTTTTTTGGTTTTTGATTTTTTATAAAATAACGAAGCAACATTTTCAAGATCGGTTTTCGTGCACATGTAGAGTATGGATCAAGGTATCTTCTGTATTTTTTGTGGTGGAAAAAATTTTCCATTTTTGCAGAAACCATTTTTTTGTGAAATTTTATTCAAAAATGGTTTCTGGAAAAACGAAAAACATTTTCCATCACGAAAAAAAAAATCAGGAGATACCATACTCTACATGTGTACGAAAACCGATTTTGAAAATATTGCTTCGTTATTTTATAAGAAACCAAAAACCAAAAAATGAGGAAATGGATCCAGTTTCGCCTTAAGTAACAACTATGCTTTCGTATCCCTCAAGGGAACAATTTATGCAAATCAATGCAACAATTTCAGGGTCCAACCTTTTCCGAATTGTGCACACTGAAATTGTTGCCACTTCTATCTGCCAGGAACAGCTTGTAGCATACAGATTATGATTTGCGAAAAGTGTCCCCAAGCCGAACCGCTTATCTGACTTACACCACCGTGTAATTCATGTCACATGCTGCTCAAACAGCAATCCCAAGTGCATCAGCATCTCGCCAACATGCAGTGCGCACCAAACGGTGCGCCGGATGCGCTTCGTTAACCGTCGTTGGAAACTGCATCCATCTGCGCGCGCGGGGTTTGAAAATTTTCCCTCTTTTAGCAGCTGGTTAGTCGCCAACAGCAGTGCCACCGGGCGAGTGCAAGATGCATCGTTCCTCCACGTGGTGTCGCGAGATTGTGATCTTGATCGTCGCGTTGAAGTTGTGCTACGTGAATCTGTGCTCCGGTGATTGGGTGGAGATTCCCTTTTTGCAGCCATCGACGACCACCCAGAAGACAACGATCATTCGGAAGAACATCAACCGTCCGGTGTTTGCGGTTGATTCGGGATTTATGAGCCATGTGCTTCCGCCATCGTTCGCGATCGCCAGTGATCGCGAATCGGAGGAATCTGAAGAAGAAGAAGAAGATGGTGAAATCTCTCCTCAATCTCCGATAAATTATGCCACGTTGTCGACTCCTGTGAGGATTACCAGTTTAGTAGATTTTGAGGAGTTCAGACGACGGTCTACAACCACCAGTACAACCGAGTCGCCGTTCAACGTATTTCCGGAGAAATACTCACATTTTCAGAAACGGATCTACGAGTATCCGCGAGTGAATGTGTCCACCAAATTGGGATGGAGTTCGCCGAAAGACGAGATGCACTTTGTGATGAGTTCGGATAAGACTTCCCCGGGTCAAGTTGATCGTCAACCCATGAGCAACAAATATCAGGAGGAATCGATCGAGTACCTGAATGGAGTGGCTCCTGGATCGATGCCTCATCGACCACCTTACCAGACAGTGAATGATCGAGTTGAGATACCAGTCCCTTCCTCCACGGGGGAAAACGACCGTCAATCTGAGGAATCCAGCTCATCTGAGGACAAGGACATCTACTCGTCTAACCCAAATCGAACTGTGGAAGAACGTCCCCTAGACAAGGATCGCTTCCACGACTTCGACGACTACGACGAAGTGCATCCCCTAGAATCGCTCAACAATGTGACCATAGTTAAGCGTCGCAGACGACCCGGTCCGCAGGGACAGGTGACTATTGTGAAGGTTTTCCCTCCGAGAAGACATCATCTTCGCCCAACGGCGGATCCTAATAGCGAAGGGGGCTTTTCCGGGTTCGTGAATTTCCTGAAGCGCATGCAGGACAAGTTTATGCAGCGAACGGCCAAGAACATCGGCGACAAGATCAAAATTCTACAGGACTTGAAGGATCAGTTACTGCTGAGCATCGGTAAGTGAGGTCATTTAAAGCGAACTTGGGTTAACGATTCTCCGAGGATTCTTTAGCTTAGATAATTCGAGAGTACCTACCTATTTGACATAATGCCGTTTGGTATAACGTCTACTCTGATTGATTGTTCTTCATAGTATGCTAAAAAGCCATTATGCCATCTCGATAATTCGGTATTTTTACAGTAATTTCCGGTACGTGTTCTACTAAATTATGTTAACTGATTTCACTGGTATTGAACCTCGAATTTCGGAGATTCTGGTCGTTAGCCGAAATTTAATTAAGAATATAAGCAATATACCTAATAATTTAAGAATCCGTAATTGGACCTCGATCTTTTCAGAACGAAAAATGACCACTTTGTGGCGCGATCAAAACGAGCAGACTGGAGAAGATGATCAAAAGAAAGGTAATCGTCGCGTGAAACGGGGCGGAGGCGGTTGGATGGATTACGGAGACCATGGTGGTGGTCACGGTGGAATGGACTTCCCGTCGGCGGAAGCGGCACAGCTGACGATTTCCTTCCTCACATTTGCGGTTTTTCTAATAAAGTTGGTTTTGGTAAGACACGTTTAGATAACGAATTTGAGACAAATAAGTTATTTTTACTTGTATTTTTAGCAAGTGATCAATACGATCAAGTCGAAACATTACACGTACAATTCGCTGGCTGGATTGAATGGGGTCACTGGGGCTACGTTGAAGATTGTCAACCGAAGTAGAAGAAGCACTGATCCCAACGCGGATGATCATTGGAAGCTGAACATTTTGAGTGCGATTAACAATTATAAATTCTCATGAGATAGGTATATTTATGATAAACACAAAGACATTAACGAAAACTCTATACTTAAAGAGGACTTTATTATGATGACCTTATCTACTCCCCTTGCTCGATATTCGCCTAGCTGCTCATTGGAAGACTAGCTGTCGGAATCCTTCGAGACCAGTTGAAACCGTTGAAACCCGCGAAGGGGATGAAGAAGTCGTTGATGATCATGATAGTTTTGAACCATTGGGGTTATGAACGTTCATGCTAATATTGGTTTTCTAACTGTAAACCTGAAAAAATCTTCGGTCACTATCCGCAACAATGCAGGACTTTAACCATGACCCAGGTGGTCGTACTTATGACATTGGAAAGGTAGTTCTCAAAGTATGAAGAAGTCATGAACCGACCATTTTTTGAATTATGCTCTAACGCTTACGGGACATCACCATCCAAGAAGTAGTGAATGAACTCAAATCTGTTTTGGGACACCACCACTCAACGTTATGATTGTCTGATGATTTTCAAGAGAGAAGAGCAGGATTGTGTGCGGACGATTTCGAGCTGAGCAAGCAGATACAAGCGACATACTCAAAATGGCCGAATTTCGTTTGAGGTTTACAGTTATCAACAATCCAATTCATCTACAACTTACATCTAGTTAGGCTGCTAATGGCAAAGCGTGAATCAGTTATCATCTCCGTTCAGCCGAACAGCTTCAGCTTGTTCCGCGACCGTTCGAACGATCTTCGTGCTGATCCCTTGGATTTTGAAAACGGCGTCCTGGAACTTCTCTCGGATAAAGTTGCACCGTATGTCGATGTGCTTTCGCCAGATTTTCATGGGTTGTTTGATTTAATTCAACATGTGGGAGGTTGTTTTGTGAGTTTCGCGTACGTGGGAAAATGTGCAAATTTATGACTTGATGACGGCATGGTGGTACCCCTCCAGGAGGTCCTTCTGGGATTCCGCAGGAATCCTATCCGAGATTCCTCCAAGAAATCCTTTCCGGAGTTTTTACAAACTTTTTCCAGGGCTCCTCCAGGAGTTTCTCATAGGATTCTTGATGGAATTCTTCCGGAATTCCGAAAGAGCTTGCGTCTGGGTTTACTTCAAAAGTTCTTGTCAGGATTCCTCCAGGAAGTAGTCCCAAGATTCTTCCAGAGATTTTTTCTGGTATTTCATAAGAAATATCACCTGAGATTCTTCCGAAATTTCTGTAGCAAATCATTCCGAGATTCCTCCAGGAATCCCTTTTAGGATTACACCAGAATTTTTTCCTGAGATTACTCCGGGGATTTCTTCCGTGGTATCTCCACAAATTTGTTATACGATTACTCTAGAGATTTCCTTCTGTGATTCTTCAGGAGCTCAATCTGATATTGTTTTTGGGCTACCGTCAGTGTACCAGTAACCGCTCATGACCCAATAACCGCTCACGTTGCAAAAATCAAGTTTATACGCATAAATACACTCTTTTCGGTGCTGATATTCTTGGACAATATAAATTAGACGAGAGCAACCACCATTTTATGCAACATTTACATATGGATAACATAAATTTTAAAAACAAAACAATTAAATTTTTTGAGCGGCTATTGGACTCAAAAAAGCCTGTAGGTAATTTCATGTGTTCCAATAACCGCTCACGCAAAAAAATACGTCAAAATCGTAAAATCTGCCGATTTTAGTACACAGTGTGTTTAACCTCTATTATGCACTCCTACGGAACAGGAAAAAATAATTGTAAAAAGAAAGAGTTGCAAAAATAATGCACTTTTCCGCAAAACCCTATTTAAAAGATGGCATAAATTTGTTCGTGAGCGGAATTAGGTCCACTTTGGTCTCACACCAAATGTAATAAAATCGTACTTTTATGAAAAATTCTACATAAGTCTTGATTTGTATCTGATTGTACTTAGATTGAACTAACATAAAATGGAAAAACATTACAAATTGGCTTAACAGTCATCCAACAGATGATGTTTTTCTGCGAAACTGGCCTTAGATGAGCGGAATCTGGTACCCTGATGGTACCTTGAGAAGATCCCTCTAGGATCCTTCCTGGGATTCCTGGGATCCTTTCCTTTCAGGCTTCCTTCAGATTCCTTCTGAGATTTTCAGGGATATCTTCCGATATTTCTCAAGGAGTTCTTCCTCCAGGAATTCCATCCTAGATTTTCCTAGTTTCTTTTGGAATGTGTTCAGAAGCTTTTTTGACTCCTAGCAATTTCACCCGGGATTTCTTCCGGAATTCCTCTATTGACGAAAAACTACCTAAAAATGAACATTTTGACCATTTTTTGAGATCCCTGAGGAAACCTACCATATTTTGTCCGATAACTCAAAAACGAAAAAAGATATCGCAATTCTGAGCACATTTCATGATTTGTTTGACCCCATACAATTTTTGAGAACTTTACCCACCAAAAATCGATTGAGGGTTTCAGAAAAATGTTGCTGAATTTTGCCGAGCTGAAGGTTTCAGCAAATATTTTGCTGAACTTCAGCAAAATTTTGCTGATTTATTCAGTAAACTCTGCTGATCACCAGTAACGTTTTGCTGAAATTCAGCAAAATTCAACAAAAAATATTGTTGGACCCTTCAGCTCGGCAAAATTCAGCAAGACATTGCTGAAAGCGTTTGGTGTGTAGGTCCCGTGGGGGACCACTTAGCCTGGAGATACGGACTTCAAATTTTGGCATGATGGTTTTATAGCTGAAACGATCGTTTTGCAATATTGAACTTTTAACATTTCCAACTTTTGCAAATATAGCGATGGCCTAATGTGCGCGTATATTTTTAATATAAAACCTATTTTGCCCTCCCCTGTTTAGAAGCTGTGTGGCACCTTAACCACAGACAAACAGACGTAACACCTTGAACGATTTTCATGAAAATCCATCACCCAGTTCACACTACCATCACCTGGTGGAAAAGTTGCACGAATCACTGTGTTGTGCAATATCGTCAACAGAAGGCGCCAGTGTGAAACGTCAAACGCATAGAAAAACGATGCGCGCGCCTCTGGCTGTGAAGGCCACAACTATGAAAATTTTAAATGATCATTGAAGTAAGTGTTACGTCTGTTTGTCTGTACCTTAACCCTCTCTGATACACACCGCTGGTTCAACTTTCCCATGAAGATGATTACACGATCGAAGTGAGTCGATCAGGAAGAGATCTGGCATTGCAAGATTCAGTGCCATTCCAGGCAATTTGGTGAACGGTCTCCAAGGTTTTATGAGAAGACTAATGTAAATATATGTAAATACTCAACAAGTTTAATAAATGTTGTTTCTATAATTTGAGTTTAATAAACAGTTTGAATGTAAAATAACTATTTTAATGTGACTGGTGGAAGAACTAGAGTACACTAGAAGGATTCAGAAGGAAGCTCCATGTTACATTATTTTAATATGGTGCATATCTGCCTTGCACCCTTTATATTCTACACACCCTTCACACACACTTCACATTGTTATTCATATTATCTCCTTGCGTGTGTAGACCCGTTCAGTTGAATAAAGCTCTTTGTAACGAACAGACACACCGAATCTTTTCTTCTGTACCATATCCGTAACATGGTGTCAGAAGTTTTCGCGGTATAAAGTTCGGAAAAAACGTGGTTAATCGTCGGGCATCGTAAAACCCGTGGTCGCGTTAGTGGTTGCGTAAAGAAAGCGATTTAAACTTTCGTCGCGTAGTGAGCCAAAATGGCTGAATTAGCAAAAATATTGGAACATCAAACCAAACTTTTCGAGAAGCTTCTCCTGCAGCAGCGCGAGCCCCAAGCTGCAGCGCCAGTGAGCCAAAATGTGCCACTCCCTCCGCCATTATCACTCGAGGGGGACATGGACGAGAACTTCTCGTTTTTCAAGGATAATTGGAAGAATTACTGCACCGCGGTTGGCATGGATGAATGGCCGGCCACGGAAAATGCGAAAAAGGTGAGCATCCTGCTGTCGGTCGTGGGCACCGAGGCTCTGAAAAAGTTTTCCAATTTCGACCTGACAGCAGCGGACAGAGTATCGCCTGACACCGTGCTGGCAGCAATGAAAACCAAGGTAACCCGTACCAGGAATATTATCGTGGATAGGCTGGAGTTCTTCACGGCCAATCAGACAACCGAGGAAAGCATCGACGACTATACTGCCCGTTTGAAGACTCTGGCGAAACCAGGAAAGTTCGGAGGCCTAGAAGCGGAAATGATCACCTACAAGCTGGCAACTTCCAACAAGTGGCCACATCTCAGGACGAAGATGCTAACCATGGCAGATCTCACGTCGGGGAAGGCGATAGATCTGTGCCGCGTGGAAGAAATCACTGCGAAGCACGTCCAAACGCTCTCGTCAGACAAAATGGCGGAAGTAAACAAACTGAAAGCATCGTCATCGAAAGCGCGTTTGTGTAAGTTCTGTGGAGACTGGCATGTCTTCACAAAAGGTTCGTGCCCAGCCTACGGAAAAAAGTGCAAGAAATGTGCAGGAAAAAACCATTTCGAAAAGGTTTGCCGGAAGAATCGATCCAGTTCGTCGAAACGGAGCCGCACGCGCAGAGTCAACAAGATAAACGAGGACACTTCGGACGGAAGCGATACAGATGAAGAATACAGCGAACAGTCGGAGGAATCAGAAATCGAAGGAGAAATTGGAAAGATTTTCGACAACTCTAAAAAAGGAGGACATGTTTTGGCGGAAGTTTCCCTGAAGCTGAAAAACAAGTGGAAAAATGTCAAATGCGAGCTGGATACAGGTGCCAATACCAGCTTGATTGGGTATGATTGGTTGTGCAAGCTGACTGGAGAATCGGAACCGGAACTGCTCCCATCACCGTTCAAACTCCAAGCGTTTGGTGGTGGAATAATCAATGTTCTGGGTCAAGTCAAAATACCCTGCAAGTGCCAATCAAGAAAGTATCTGCTAGTGCTCCAGGTCGTGGACGTCAGCCACAGGCCGTTGCTGTCCCTGAAGGTATGTACAACGTTCGGTCTGGTCAAGTTCTGTAACTCCGTCAGTGTGGTTCCTGCTCAACCGTCGTCGCCAGCAGATGTGATGAAGATATATCGTATCGAGGCCGAAAAGATTGTGGAAAAATTCAGCGACGTGTTCCAAGGATACGGAAAAATGAACGGAGAAGTTAGTTTGGAGATCGACGACAGCGTAGCTCCGGTCATTCAGCAGCCTCGCCGGGTCCCAATTGCTCTCCGGCCGCAGCTGAAAGCAGAGCTGGATCAGCTTCAACGAGATGGAATCATCACTAGAGAGCACCACCATACCGAATGGGTGAGTAACATTCTCATTGTTAAACGTGGTACTGTCGGTTCCGAGTCCATTCGCATTTGCTTGGACCCTATCCCGTTAAATAAGGCTTTGAAAAGACCCAATCTCCAGTTCGTTACCTTGGACGAGATTTTGCCGGAATTGGGTCAGGCTAAGGTGTTTTCGACCGTGGATGCGCGCAAAGGTTTCTGGCACGTTGTCCTGGATCAGGCCAGTAGTAAGTTGACGTCGTTCTGGACACCATTTGGTCGTTATCGGTGGCTAAGACTTCCTTTTGGCATTTCGTCTGCTCCTGAAATATTCCAAGCGAAATTACAGGAAATGATCCAAGGACTAAATGGAGTGGAATGCCTGGCGGACGACCTTCTGGTCTATGGTCGAGGTTCAACCATCGAAGAAGCCCTTCGTGACCACAATGTCAACTTGGAGATGTTGCTGGATCGCTTGAAGCAAAACAACGTGAAACTCAACAGATCGAAACTCAAACTGTGCGAAACGTCGGTAAAATTCTACGGACATGTTCTCTCAACTGAAGGATTACAGCCCGACTACACCAAGATTTCATCGATCAAACACTACCCGGTTCCCGCAAATAGAACGGAATTGCATCGTTTCATTGGGATGGTCACATATCTCAGCCGTTTCATCCCAAATTTGAGCGCTTCTTTCACCAAGCTCCGCCGGTTGATCTCGGAAAAGGTACCGTGGGAATGGAATCAGGAGGAGGATGCAGAATTTTCTCGAGTGAAGGCCCTTGTGTCCGATATTACAACGCTACGGTATTACAACGTGGAAGAGCCCCTGACGATCGAATGTGACGCAAGTTGTTTCGGACTTGGGGTGGCGTTGTTTCAAAGGAATGGAGTCGTAGGGTATGCATCCAGGACATTAACGGACACGGAAAGAAACTACGCTCAAATCGAGAAAGAATTGCTTGCCATTTTGTTCGCATGCGTACGTTTTGATCAATTGATTGTTGGGAACCCCTGCGTAACAGTGAAGACCGATCACAAACCATTGATCAACATATTCAACAAGCCGTTGCTAACGGCTCCCAAGAGATTGCAGCACATGCTGTTGAATCTACAACGTTACCAGCTGAAGTTGGAGTTTGTTACTGGAAAGGAGAACGTTGTAGCAGATGCGATTTCCCGTGCTCCGCACGATGATTCAGCCGAACATCACGATTATTGCAAGCAGAACATTTACAAGGTTTTCCAGCGTCTCGAAGATTGCAATGTAAGCAGCTACCTGGGAGTATCGGACAACTGCTTGGATAGTATCATGGAAGCTACCGACCAAGACCCATCGTTGCAAATTGTCAAGGACTTCATTCGAAACGGCTGGCCCAATACCATACATCGAGTTCCATCACCAGCCAGAATTTACTACAAGTACAGGAGTGAATTGTCTACCCAAGACGGATTGGTATTCAGGAACGACCGGATTCTAATCCCAAATGCATTGCAGCGGTCCATGATCCAGAGAGTACATGTGAGTCACAACGGCATCGAATCAACACTGAAGCTCGCCCGGGAGAACATCTTCTGGCCAGGTATGAGCGCACAAATTGCGGATGTGGTCAAGGAATGTGCCGTTTGTGCCAAATTTGCTCCTAATCAGCAGAAACCTCCAATGCAGAGCCATGCTGTTCCGGTATATCCATGGCAAATCGTCTCGATGGATGTATTTTTTGCATCATATCGGGGAAAGAAACACCAGTTCCTTGTAACAGTAGACCATTACTCGGACTACATTGAGCTGGATATTCTCAAAGACATGTCTGCGAAAAGCCTGATTGAAATCTGCAAACGAAATTTCTCTCGACACGGTGTCCCTCAAATCGTTAATACCGACAACGGAACAAATTTTGTGAACGATGACATGAAGGAAATGGCAGATAAATGGAACTTCAAGCACTCGACGTCTTCTCCGCATCATCAGCAAGGTAACGGCAAGGCGGAAGCAGCTGTCAAGATAGCGAAGCACCTGCTCCAAAAGGCGGAAGAAACCGGTCAGGACCTTTGGTATGTCTTACTCCACTGGCGGAACATACCGAACAAGATCGGCAGCAGCCCGGTAAGCAGATTGTTTTCACGTAGCACAAGATGCGGTGTGCCAGCTTCGTTTGAGAAATACACTCCTCATATTGTGCAGAACGTTCCTGAGTCAATCCTGGAAAGCAAGAAGAAAGCGAAATATTATTACGATCGTAAATCTCGCGAATTGCCTGCACCTCAAACTGGCTCGCCGGTTTATGTTCAAGTTCACCCAGATAGCAACAAATCTTGGACACCAGCAATAGTCAGGGAGAAACTGAATGAACGTTCGTACCTGGTGGACGTTGATGGATCCTGTTACCGGAGAGATATCGTGAATATAAGACCGCGTAAAGAACCAGAAACAAGCCCGCTCGTCTCGGTTCCCAGTTCACGAAGTGACAATCACAACAACAACACTCCGGTAGAGCAGTCGACGCCGCCTGTGATGGAAAACACAGCAACACCCCCAACACCCACAACGACGAACGTGCCTGAGATGACAGTTCCAGCTGGTAGCGCCGGCGCGGTGGGCGTCGCGGCAGAGCGTCGAAGTGGCAGGGGTGGAAATTCGATTAGCAGCAGCACCAGCAACACGCTCAACACAAACACCACAGATGTAACGAACAGACCCAAACGTGAAAGAAAATTGCCAAGTAAATTCAATGACTTTGTAATGGAAGATTAAATTTAAAAGAAGGGAGGATGTTACATTATTTTAATATGGTGCATATCTGAGTTAGGGATTTCTTTGTTATGAATCACTTTTTAAAAACTACACTTCTACACAATTTATTGTACGTACTTTACTTAACGACTACCTACACGGAATTCTGGATCAAGAAAGAGAGCGAACCACGCTGCTGGTTCGCTTTTATGAACTAAACGTGCTTACCTAGCGCATTCCATGCGCCCTATCACCTGACTGCCGTGCCGCATGGCGCATGCGCCGTGGTTCGCGCCAACGGCTCCTATTGGCTGATTCACCTAGCAGGATTTCCTAACGGCTCCCCGTCTGCTGGAAAGTCGTCCTCGGCTTTCAAATTAAGGTTGTGGAATCAACTTGGGATACCTCGTGGAAGAAACCTCTGCGTTGACTTCTGATGCTGTGCTTCCTTCGGGCTGCTGTTTGGCGTGTGCAGATGGTGGAAATGCGGATGCATGAAATTTCTTCCAGGTGATGATCTTCAGGACCCCAATGATGATAACAATGATGATGATGATCGTCAGCGTTGAGAATGTTCCGAAGGATAGCCACCCAAATAGATTGATTTTCCAGTGAATGTTGTCGGTTGTCAGATTGAGGTGTGCTATGTTGTCCCGATGCTCTAAGTGCTGCTCCTGTAAAAGCTCCAATGGGAGGCGATTTATGAATTTAACTGGAGTTACCTTTAGGCCTGTTGTTGGGATGAACGACTGGGGCTGCACATCATAATTGCGGTTTGCATATTCCTCTTCGTCGAGCTTCAACGTACACTGTTGAAATTGTATGAGGAACGAGCCTTGTAGTTTACGTTCTTGAGCTGAACAGTTGGATGACATGAGGAGGTCTGCGGCATTAACTACGATGTTTGCGTCATCCACTCTTTTGATGAAATTTTTTCCATACGTTCGTTCTA
The DNA here is from genome assembly GCF_035046485.1 of Aedes albopictus. Taxonomy (NCBI): domain Eukaryota; kingdom Metazoa; phylum Arthropoda; class Insecta; order Diptera; family Culicidae; genus Aedes; species Aedes albopictus. The sequence continues at coordinate 20,580,028 of NC_085136.1, read as the reverse complement.
CGTTGCAATAGGCTGGTTTTCCGGTAATCAGCTGTTCGATACATTCCGTCATTGGTTCTATTTGCGAGCTGGAGCATATAAATAAATCCTTGGTTTTGGAACATGGAGTTTGTGAAAGATAGGGTTTCGGTCCGTCGAGATAGAAGTTTGCATGCAGTTGAATCTTCGTGTTATTCTGTACTACTGGTTCAATGAAGTTCAGTCTGTAGATAACGTTTTTGATCCTTGGGATTTTGAGGGTGTAAATAATCATGTCTTTGCTGTAGATTACATACACGCTGGCGATGTCCAATATACTGTCCATGTTGTTTTGTTCGAGGCCGTCATGGGAAAGAAATTGCCTCGCGGTTATTAGCTCATGAGAGCTGATGATGCGGCTGCTGGGAATGTTTCTCCTGGCTAGGGTGATTGCCTCTTCTATGATTTCTAGCTGATTAATTAGTTCATCTAGGTTGAAAATGATATTTATTGAGTCGAATCCATCTAACGTCTCCGTTGTAATGTTGTCCTGATATTTAATCAAAGAATTAAGTTTTTCTGTAATGTTTTTGAGTCTATCTTCGATTGCTATATTGATTCTAATCTGCCTGTCATTTTGATCGATAAGGGCATTCGTTGTTGCGTTTATAATCTTCAAATCCTCCGCGTCTGGGCTTCCCGAAATATATTTCCATGCTTTTCCTAAACTCTCCCAACGTCTATTCCTGTTCGCAGGCCTAACCCTTGATATGATGGAACGCAATCTATGAAGCTTAATTTTCAGAATATTACTTAGCGGTTTGTCTTTGTTGATAGCATTCTGCGCCACGTCGTCAATTTCTGCAATGTAGTTTGCTAGTTGTCCTAAGTTTATGGGGTGAACTATTCGTAGATAACTGTTGCTAAGTCTGGCTTCTCCTAGAGGTATGATGGCTATAGGGTTACGGTCTAGGTCGTGTACTCGTATGTCGGTCCAAGTCGTTTGTGTCAAGATACATAATCTGAAATCAAAGAGAGAGAGAGTGAGCTCTCATAATTACGGTGGTTTTTTGACATGTTTTTTATGTATTTTGATGTTCATTGTGTCCGTAATAGTCTTTTCGTTTTGTTCCTGAATTTCTATTTTCCTGTATCTGTCGCGGTATGGTGACGGCTTAGCTTTTGTTTTAACTAAGACTTCCTGAGTCCTAATGTTCTCATACTCTTTGGATCCTATAACTTGCTTTGTGTTGTGTCTCCTAACTTCTTGAGCAATATTGTCCCTAGCCGTCATGATTATTCGTTGTTTTGTGAGATTTATGTCGTGTAAATCTAGAGAGGTCGCGTTGCCGAATATTATTTGGCGGGGAGTAAGCAGAGTTGCGGAATGTTTACTATCATTGTATATGGCAGTGATCAGAGAGAGTCCCTGATAGAGTGTAAGCTCATCAACTTTCTTCCTATTTGCCATGTACATTTCAAGTAACGTGTTATGGAACCTCTCGATTATGCCGTTACTGTTGCTACTACTAGCATAGTGAATGGCAACACCGTGTGTTTCCAGGAATGTTCTAAAATCTTGACTTCTGAACGAGGTTGCCTGATCACATGTGATCAGTTTTGGAATGCCAAATGTCTTGAAATACTCGGTGAGGGTTTCGGTCAACTCCTCTGACGTCTCGTTGGAAATTTTATAAATTTGAGCGAATTTGGAGAATGAGTCGACGAGTGTAAGAAATTTTTCACCCTCTTTCACATACACATCAATGAAGATGTTTTCGAGTGGTTTTTCGTACATCCGTCGTGATATCTCGATTTTAAACGGTTTTCGCTCGTATTTAGAAAATTTGCAATCTTCGCAAGCTTTCACAAAGTTTTTAATTTTAGTGATCATTCCGGGGAAGAACACTGACTTCTTGACTTCTTCGTATGTAGTCTTCCAACTCCGATGGTTGAAACTATGACATTTTTTGATAAAGTCAATTTGTTCTTTCTCGTAAATGATATCCGGAAGTCTCAGATTTGAGAAGTGGATTTTCATGCCAGGGTTGAAATTGCTTGCGATGATCCGTTTACAGGACAAGACAATGTCCACAGGGGCGAATATCCCATTATTGGTGCCTGGGACCAAGCAGTCCTTCAGGATCTTCAAGAGATCCTCCTCGGTATATTCTTTCCGGTGGTATATGTGCCTCGTGTATCCTGGAAATATAGTAGCATTAATATAAGGGCTCTTCCTATTGTCATCACTGACCCTGAGGATAACCTGCAATTTGAATTGATTAATAATTTCCGGATCGTAAGCTGGGTGGATATCGAAAACTTCGTTTTCAAGAACAGTTTGAATGTTCAGTTCAACACGAGGGATCCTCGATAGGCCATCGGCTACGACGTTTTGTTTTCCCTGCTTGTAGATCAGTTTAAAATCGAATTGCTCTAAGTACAGTCGCTGTCTGGTGACTCGACCGGTAGCGTCTGTAAGTTTCAGTTCCTTGGTCAATGGTTCGTGGTCAGTGTATATAATAAACGTCCTACCATACAAATATGGGCGAAACGTTTTAGCAGCAAAGTATATAGCGAGTAGTTCTTTTGCCGTGGCGGAATATTTCTCTTCCGCTTTTGACAAAGTCCGAGAAAGATAAGCAATTGGCTTCTCTTTCCCTTCAATACTCTGTGACAACACTCCTCCAATGGCAACGTTGGAGGCATCTGTTGTCAATATAAAAGGTTGGTCGAAATCGGGATATGCTAACAAAAGTTCTGACGTCATTATCTTCTTTAATTCGTCAAACGCTTTTTTGTACACATCGTCAATTTCCACTACCTTGGTTTTACCTCTGAGCTTGGAGGTCATAGGTTTTGCTATGTGAGCAAAACGAGGAATGAATCGCCTGTAATAGCTTATCGTTCCTAAGAATGATTTTAATTCTTTAGGGCTCTTTGGGAGAGGCCAGTTAACGATGGCTTCGATTTTCTTCGGGTTAGGTTTGACCCCTTCTGTAGTCACCAGGTGCCCGAGGAACTCGACTTCTTTTCGGAGAAACTCCGATTTATCGCTTTGTACCTTAAGATTGGATTCTCGTAAGGTTTGAAGAACTTTCTTGATGTCTTGAAGATGTTCTTCCAATGAGCTCGAGAAAATAATGATGTCGTCCATATAGACGAAACATCGAATATTCAGGTGTTTACGGAGGACTGAATCCATAAGGCGTTGAAATGTAGCGGGGGCATTTTTCAGCCCAAAGGGCATTCGAACGAATTCGAATTTACCTCCATCTACATTAAAGGCCGTTTTTGGAATATCGGCAGGATCGATCTCGATTTGGTGAAAACCGCTAGCGAGATCCAGCACCGTGAAGTATTGTGCTTTGCCAAGTCGGTCCAAAATTTCGCTTATTTCCGGAATTGGATATCTATCAGCCGGAGTTTTTTCGTTCAACTTCCTGTAATCAATAACAATTCGGTACTTCCGTTGCCCAGAATTGTCCATCTTTTTGGGCACCACCCAAATGGGTGATGTCCAAGGCGAGCAAGATTCTCTAACTATTCCTGTTTCCAGTAGTTTTTGAATCTGCTCTGCTACCACCTGTCGTAGGTGATAGGGATACTTGTATGTCTTCTGATGAATAGGGGCTTCATCAGAAGTAGTGATTTTGTGTTTCACTTGATGGGTAAATGTCAATTTTCTACCCTCTTGAAAAAATACATCCCTAAAAGGACGTAGAGTCTGAATCAAACGAGTTTTCTCTTCATTGTTCAGATGCTCGCTAGGGAAGTTAAGTTTTGGTGGTTTCTCGTTTGTCACTACGAAACCATCATTGCAAAATGGATCAATCCTTTGTGGGACTGATTGGGACCTGCTTGAAAGGTGAACCATGGCTCTGTTACCTTCAGCAGAATACAGACCAGGTTTCAGAATAACTTGAGGAGAAAGATTTATCTCCTCATTAATCAAAAATGTACCGTTGCTTGTAGTACAAATAGGGGCGATAGAGTTCTCTTGAATGTGAAAGTTTACTGAGGAAGGGTAATATCTTGAGAACTGGTACGATTTGTTTCCGATTATCAAATGATGGCGTTTAGTGTCCACTACCGCTTTCATTTTGGATAAATTTTCGTATCCAATAAGTCCATCAAAGAACTTATGGAACTTAAAAACATAGTATGGCAATTTTTCTGGAAAACAATCAGAGAAAAGGTTCGCGTGAACCACTTTATCAATAAAAAATTTGCCATTTTTGTTCGTCACCATAGACGGGTTGGTGACTGTTTTCGCCTTTTTAACATGCTCTGGATTGATGTACGATTTGTTTGCTCCCGTATCAACTAAGAAATTTAGGGTTCCTTTCGTTGTTGGGAAGCGTACGTACGGAATGAAATTTACGTTTTGTTCTTCGGTCCCCTTGCAGTCTGAAAATTTAGTTCCTCGTCAGAATAATCAAGGTCATCATTCTCCGTAGGAACTTCTACCGGAGGCTCTGGTTCATTTACCTCCTCCACCTCGTTATTGTGGGCCTCAGCACGTGGCTTTGGCTGGAAGGCAGGTTTTTTATACGCCGAATGTTTATTCGGATTAGGTTGCGAGGTGTTGGGTTGCACATGTTGCTGACTGCTCGAGTTTGCACCATGTGGCTTAAATGATTTATGTTTGCCCATATAAGTTTGGTTGGAATATTGGGGCTTGATACGCGTCTCCGCATTTTGGTTGAGCAATACCGCTTGGTATGCTTCCTCTAAATTTCGCGGTTTCGAGTTCCTGATAATGGAGCCCAATGGTTCCTGGATGTTATCCAGGTATTTTGTCACCGTGATAATTTCAATTATCTCGAGGCCGGTGAGCGGTTTTGATTGAAGGTTTGCTTTCAATCTGATGCTTGTTTCCTTCATCTCATTAAAGAATCGGAGGTGTGTTCTATCGGCTTTCCGCAAGCGGAATAGAGTCGATAGGTTTGTGGTGAAGTCTTGCTCGTCACCATAATGTTCAACGAGTATCTTTTTTATACCGTCGATTGTGCTGGGGTTGCCACTAGCACACAGAAGTGTGCGTGCTTCCCCTTTGATTTTGTTTTTTATAGCCCTTAGGTAAAGGCTGGAAATGGAGTACCCCCCACTTTGATTCTTGACTTTAAAGTCATTATAGAGGTCATCGACCTCCTCGAGCCAAGCTGCGAGCTCTTTCTTATTGCCCGAGAATTCGGACAAGAATTTGAAGGGATCGGGGAGCTTGAACGCATCTCCGCCCTGTTTATTTCCGACCGCTATTTGGCCACGTAGTTCGGTCAATTCAGACCGAAGCTCGTCCAATTCAGAATCGCGATCGTTTTCGTTTTGTGTTGCGAGTTGCAACTTAAGCTCTTCGACCATAGTCTTGAGCTGCTCAATCTCTTCAGTTCGTGTCGCGGGAGCCATCTTTTACACTGAAGCGCGCAATAATCACCGCACTAAATTCACACAATCACTTGTAAAAGAAGTAGAAAGTAGGGTAGAACTTACGTGATGATGAAGATCATCCGTGGGTTGCGATCTGGCGGATATCGTTCGTCGTCCGGTTGCCTTCTGCGTTGAGCGGTTCCTTCTGCGGTCCGACCTCTGCGTTGATGCTGGAGCTGTCGTCGATATCTCTTTTCTAAACACCAATCACTCGCGTATCCCACTTCTGACACCAGTTAGGGATTTCTTTGTTATGAATCACTTTTTAAAAACTACACTTCTACACAATTTATTGTACGTACTTTACTTAACGACTACCTACACGGAATTCTGGATCAAGAAAGAGAGCGAACCACGCTGCTGGTTCGCTTTTATGAACTAAACGTGCTTACCTAGCGCATTCCATGCGCCCTATCACCTGACTGCCGTGCCGCATGGCGCATGCGCCGTGGTTCGCGCCAACGGCTCCTATTGGCTGATTCACCTAGCAGGATTTCCTAACGCTGCCTTGCACCCTTTATATTCTACACACCCTTCACACACACTTCACATTGTTATTCATATTATCTCCTTGCGTGTGTAGACCCGTTCAGTTGAATAAAGCTCTTTGTAACGAACAGACACACCGAATCTTTTCTTCTGTACCATATCCGTTTTCAATTTCACCCGGGATTTCTTCCGGAATTCCTCTATTGACGAAAAACTACCTAACTACTACCTAGCAATTTCACCCGGGATTTCTTCCGGAATTCCTCTATTGACGAAAAACTACCTAAAAATGAACATTTTGACCATTTTTTGAGATCCCTGAGGAAACCTACCATATTTTGTCCGATAACTCAAAAACGAAAAAAGATATCGCAATTCTGAGCACATTTCATGATTTGTTTGACCCCATACAATTTTTGAGAACTTTACCCACCAAAAATCGATTGAGGGTTTCAGAAAAATGTTGCTGAATTTTGCCGAGCTGAAGGTTTCAGCAAATATTTTGCTGAACTTCAGCAAAATTTTGCTGATTTATTCAGTAAACTCTGCTGATCACCAGTAACGTTTTGCTGAAATTCAGCAAAATTCAACAAAAAATATTGTTGGACCCTTCAGCTCGGCAAAATTCAGCAAGACATTGCTGAAAGCGTTTGGTGTGTAGGTCCCGTGGGGGACCACTTAGCCTGGAGATACGGACTTCAAATTTTGGCATGATGGTTTTATAGCTGAAACGATCGTTTTGCAATATTGAACTTTTAACATTTCCAACTTTTGCAAATATAGCGATGGCCTAATGTGCGCGTATATTTTTAATATAAAACCTATTTTGCCCTCCCCTGTTTAGAAGCTGTGTGGCACCTTAACCACAGACAAACAGACGTAACACCTTGAACGATTTTCATGAAAATCCATCACCCAGTTCACACTACCATCACCTGGTGGAAAAGTTGCACGAATCACTGTGTTGTGCAATATCGTCAACAGAAGGCGCCAGTGTGAAACGTCAAACGCATAGAAAAACGATGCGCGCGCCTCTGGCTGTGAAGGCCACAACTATGAAAATTTTAAATGATCATTGAAGTAAGTGTTACGTCTGTTTGTCTGTACCTTAACCCTCTCTGATACACACCGCTGGTTCAACTTTCCCATGAAGATGATTACACGATCGAAGTGAGTCGATCAGGAAGAGATCTGGCATTGCAAGATTCAGTGCCATTCCAGGCAATTTGGTGAACGGTCACCAAGGTTTTATGAGAAGACTAATGTAAATATATGTAAATACTCAACAAGTTTAATAAATGTTGTTTCTATAATTTGAGTTTAATAAACAGTTTGAATGTAAAATAACTATTTTAATGTGACTGGTGGAAGAACTAGAGTACACTAGAAGGATTCAGAAGGAAGCTCCACGAAAACTAAATCCATTTACCTAGGATCACGGTGAGAGACAACAAAGGGAATCACTTAACCCCAAGGAATTGTTCTTCCGGAGGTCTTACTGGGTCGGTGGATCAACTCCCAACATAATGGGTCTTCCAAAGGCATCCGACCACGGGGATGCTACGGTGATCTGATTTTGTTGCCGCTTATCATGCGCAAACAGAGCACACTAATACCAACATTCACTCAATACAGCAGCGGGAGAAAATAAGGAAAAACGCACTTTGGCGACCAAACTTTGCAAAAAGAGGTATTGTGTGACCTTTCACAAAGAATTATCACTCTCTGTAGGAACTTTATCCAAACATCGACACTCTCAAATTGAAAATTATCAAATAATGCAGCTTTTTCATGATCAACACTTTTATGAGATCTAATGTGATGTGAGCGTTTTGCACCGATATCCCTCGTAAAAAAGGTAAACATTCAAATTTCACGACTGTGTTGGTGAATATTATGGCTGGAGCATAAACTTATGCTCCACGTAAGGAGGCACAATCCAACCTGTCAAACTCCATAGTGAAAAAATAGGATGCCGTTCCCTTGCATCCGACTCGAAGGACCACAATGCATGCATCTTACTCGAATTTTCCTTAGTCTTCGACAGCAGCATGCAATGCAGTCAGGTCCGACATCGACCAGTTGTGTGTAGGGGGCGAGGGGATCCAGAGCAATCCAGTGGTCTAACCGGTGATTTTGGCGTCGTGGGGTCGGTTGGCACGTGGCTTTCCCGTTCACAATTTAAAACACGCGCGATTTATATAGATACACTACTTAATCAAATTGGGGTCTGCAGTAAACCTAGTGGTTAAGGCTATGGATCGCCAATCCGGAGACGGATTCAGGAAAATTTTCTCGACTCCCTGGGCATAGTGTACCATTGTGTAGTTTTCGTTGCATAAGTTGGTACTTGTCGAGACGATCAATTGGGATGTCTTCGATGTTGGGTTCGGGTAATGCTTGGAGTGACGAGCCGACAAGGAAATGCGAGGGAGTTAACGGTTCCAGATGGTCCGGATCCTCCTTCAAGGGCGTTAGTCGAGAATTCAAGCACCCTTCTACTTGAACGAGCAGCGTTGTGAAATCTTCTGGAGAAACAGGATCTTCGCCTATGACCTTCAAGAGGTGTTCTTAGCCGAACGCACGGCAGCCTCCCGGAGACCTCCGAAGTGAAGGGCGCTTGGGAGAGAAAAATACCACTGATACCTTGCATAGCACAGTCCCTTGAAACGATCTTTCTGTGAGTTTGATCCTTAAGCAGCTTCAGGAACTCCAGCTGCAATTTATTCCGAACGCCGACGAAATTAGTGCCGTTGTCTGAATAGATGTCGCTACATTTTCCCCGTCTAGCCACGAACCGATGCAGGGCTTGGAGGAATCGGTCAGTCGACAGGTCTGTGACTAACTCGAGGTACACCACCTTCGTGCATAGGTAGATGAAAAGCGCAACGTAAGCCTTCACTGCCGGACGTCGACGGGCTGGCCGGATATATATGGGTCCAAAATAGTCGACACCTGCTCGAGAAAATGGCCGGGAAATGGTGACTCGTGCTGCCTGTAGATCTCCCATATATTGCTGGATTGGCATTCGTCTCGAGCGATAGCATTTGAGGCAATTGTGGACTATATGTTTAGCAACACTTCGTCCTCCCAATGGCAGAAACCGTAGTTTACTAACGCCAGAAGAAGCTACGTACCGACATGTAATAGCTTTTCATGGTAATGCTGCAGAAGTTTGCGAGTGAAGGCGTGGCGAACTGTCAATGGAATGGGATGTGTACCGTCTTCTGCTTCCTGGGATTTGCTCAAACGACACCCTCATGATTCCATCATTGTAGATCGTCGGGTTATACCACCGTAGCGGAGAATCCGATTCCTTACCAAAAGCTGCATTCTGTACTCGTCTTATCAGAACGTTCTCCGACTCTCGTAATTTCGCTGTAGTCAGGGAAGATCCATTCTTCCTGTCACTTGTAGGTTTGCGTAGTAAGTCCATCAATCGTAGCCAATGAGCAGTTCGGCAGATCATGTAGGTATAGGAAGCTATACTGATGAATTATTGGTTGAATTCAGCATACGACGAAGCTACGGTTGCTGCAACAGTACGACGTATTTTGTACTCACCTTTTTCTCCAAGTCCTTGCTGAAGTTTTGGCCACGCTTCAGGATCACCTTCCAACCAGCTTGGTCCTTGCCATTAAAAACGATTTTCTACGATGTCTTCCGGTGGTGTTCCTCTCGATATGAGATCTGCGGGGTTTTCAACACCAGGTACGTGTCTCCAGAGTCCCCTTTCAGTGATGGCCTGGATCTTCGACACTCGGTTTGCAACGTAAGTTGTCCACGCTGTGGGCGTAGCGTTTACCCACCGTAAAACACAGATCGAATTAGTCCAAAAAAGCCTCACCACCACCTTCCCAACGGCGTCTACACTCCTTAGGTAGATACAAGCACCAAAGGCCTTTTCAGAGGCGTCTGAGAAGCAGTATATTTCCACGACAACCGCTCTGGGAACGATGACGCAACGGTGGATCTTGATTTAGTTGAACGATGATAGTTGGTTGGGCAGTTTGAGCCATTTCTCACCCACCGTGGGAGGAAGTGGCTGATCCCGGTCCAGTTTTTGACCTTTCTCGTCCTGAACTGACAACTGCTGCTACATAAAAATCTTTGCATAGTAATGAAAAAATTACAAATAAAATATGGCCAACTAAATCATAAGACTTGTGATTAATATTTTAGAAAAACACTTCGAGTTCAGTTCCGCAGCATGTGCATTTATTAACGCTTGAAACCTGACTGACTATCGCTTCGCTCAGCGGAAGTTGGAATCACCTACACCTCATCTGCAAAAAATTTAGATTCACTTTATAATAAACAAGACAGTTTGACACATGGTTTGGCGTTTCTTTTGGCTATAAACGGTATCGGTATAAGCTAATTGCTATAATATTATGACTATCTATTTTTCGCACGTTATGTAAACTTTATGAAATATGTAGCCATCCCGGTCGATCCGTCTCAAAACACGTGGCTTGAGCACTCCACAAGGGAGACCACATGCCCCTGATGAGACTCTCCTGAGGGCATTACATGTTACAAACAAAGAAGTAAATAACCACAAGACATTAGAGAATATGATCCGCGAATATTCGTATGAAAAAGTATCATCCCATATGCTTACTCGTAGTGATTGCGATGATACTTTTTCAGCTGCGTTACTGTAGAATTATCAGTTTTTTATCACTTCAAAAACGCGAGGCAAACAATCATTGAAAAGTGAAAAGTCAATGATTCGTATGAAAGCTCGGTGATACATCATGACACCTTAAAGCTCAAGCATACGTCATCATTTTTCGGAAATAGAAAAGCAGTTTTTTCGCTGTAAATCAAAACAACGACCACGAAAATGTATTCACTGTATTCTATTCCTCATGTAGAACACAGTGAATCCATTTTCGTTGCAAAAATGTTTAATTTGAACGAAAAAACTGCTTTCAAATGTTTAATGATGACGATGATTTCAATGACGAATGGTTCAACGTTAAGAATATCCAACTTTGGTCTGGTATGTTTGGCATAAGGTCATTTGGCATAAAGAATATGTGAAATATATTTTCCCTCTGGAGAAACATTAAAGAACAGCCTTCAATGGCAAGAAGGCAAACTAGTTTATATTGGAAAATCACATAATTTCGCAAAATCAATGTGATATTCCAATATAATTCAATGGATACGCATATGAAAACAGACCATGTGAAAATCAGATGGAAACAATGTGAAAACTTTTTTCAGTGTTTGCTAGTTACTCCCTATCTCGTGTACATTCTCCCCCTCCTCTTCGAATAAATTTGCGCTCCCAATTCTACTGGGAATCTACAGCACTCTGAAAGATAACTCGGTACAAAGGTCGTGCCACTGTCATTTTCCAACCTTTCAAAGCGATAGGTGAGCCCACCCCGGGAAAGATTTTGCAAAATGCTTGCAATTCACGATTGCATGAGCTTAAAGTGATGCTTCATCTTTGAACTTTTTCTCGTTCATTAATCTAACTGATCTGCTCAACCTTATTGATAAATATTTTTGGACAACATTAACAAAACTCTTGCCAGTATATACAAACAAAATTGTAATTGTAAGTGTAATTGCTCAGTCCACACCCAGGCCGACAACTGTCAGCCCATCTGCTTATAGGCAGATGTGAACCTACTAAGCCTCCCCCGTTAACATATCCTACACCGAATTAGCACACCGGGATCTTCCACAGGCAGGCGCTGGCGTTACCAGTCCCAACAAGTGTCAGATACATTAAATAGATGGGGTAGAGGATATAGGAAGATGTGGGAATAGGATGGGAAGAGGCAGAAAATAAAGAGATAGTAGAGAGGTTTCGATTTTGTTGCTGAAACGAGAAAAAGAAAGAATGATAAAGAACATTAGCGATATGTTCATAGATTATGATTTGGTCGATAATTTCTCATCTATTTTGTTTCCATATCGTTGCATTGGTGACCATTTTCATCGCCTTTCTAGGTTTTGTTGTGGCCATCTCGCGTTTTTTACGTCATGTCCTCTTTGCCGGTTGGCGACGTTCGGGATGTAAGTAGAAAAGCATGCATTTAATATGATTAGTACGACAGTAATTGTGATTGCTCAGCACTTCCAGCCCATTTGTCCGCAGTACATATCAGGCATCCCGTTTTAACAAGTCCTACACAGAATTAGAAACCCGGATCTTCCACAGACAGTCCTAACTAGTGTCAGATAAGTTCAATTAAGGATAGGAAGCGGCAAAATGAGAAGACAGTAGAGAAGGTTTGGTTCATTGGTAGCTGTGTTCATGTGATGTTTGTTTGACATTGAAAAACTATTTTCCGTAAGTGTTTAACTCTCCACCCCAAATTTAATACCGGAAAAATATCTGATCAGATGTATAGTTTGGTAATTCTATGTCCACATTGAAAAGCTTTTGTTAATACATCTTTTATCAAGAAGGAATAATGTGTTTACTGTTATAAAATAATTCAGTTAAAGGGCAGCTAATGTATTGTAATCCAGAATAAACCTACAGAAAATGTCTTAACCCTAGTTCAACGTGGTTCAACTAACTACACAAACTAAAAAGTGTTATTATATTTTACCAATAATTTCATCCTAATCTTGAGCCTAACATAGTTATGCGCTTAGTGTAAGTGGACGCCGCTTATGATTTGGTTGGACAATGACCAAAAATAGTGTTGTTTCGACAATAGAAGCATACTATGCCCTACGATATTGACGATTCTATTGTCTATGGCTCATCTATTTCGCGCCACCCAGCAGGGACTTGGTCTGGTACCCAATTCAGCATCTCCATTCCACGTAATGTACCGCACCTCTTTTGATTTGTGATATATTACGCGGAATATTGTTCTCTTCATTCGGATAGCGACTGTGTAATCCCATTGGATTGAAAGCCTTCATCAAACATGAAGCGACTAATCGGAGACTGAAGACTCTATACCAAATTTGGCTCAGAGACAGGTAATCAGTGAAGTCAGTTTTTCTCGTTTGTCAGAGACGATTGATACGTATTAAGACAAACTTTCCACTGCATCTGCCAGCAGTAATCGGTGGTCGATCAACACTCCGAGTCCCCTAATTTTACAAGGATGCCAAGGATCACCGCTCATGCTTTACAATACAGCTGGAAAAACTAGAACAACACCTGGCCACAATGATGCATAAAGCACTAAAGCGGACCGGAAGATTCGATGAGCCAGTCCCCACCTGCCAGTATATACAAACAAAATAGTTACAAAATTCCTGACTGCTACAAATGCTATATTAGTTTTTACTGCATCCTAATTTGCATAATCTCATATACAGTAACATTAGTATTGGATGATACTCATGGAGTTTCGGATAAATGACTTTTTACGAATGGCAAACATTTAACCAAAAACTAAGTGAAAACTGATTTAACCCCTTCGGGACGACTTTTTTCACCAACCTCGCCGCTGTAGAACGCGTCAGCGAGGTGCAAATGACCCAACCGTCCTGAAAGGGTTAAAATAGTACTTTCTGTTAGGTTTATTATTCCTAAAATAAAGTTGTTTATATTATTTCGATTTATGCCTCACCAAGAGACCTTAGTCATAAAATCTTACCTCTAAAGTTCACGACACAACTTACTTACTCGAATGTACAACATATCAATGGGAAACATAACATTCTATGACTTTGTGTTTGCTTATCTCTCGTCCTAGTGATGATGAGACGGTTTAAGGGTAGGTACATATGTTCATTCAAGCGGTTGTAGGTGTATTTGATGATTGTTTCATAAAGTAGTAGGGTAACAAATTATTCAACAAAAACAATTCTGTGAGACAAGTTGGAGTCAATGGCAATAGAATACCTACCGGGAATTGTGGTGAAGAGCTTATCACAGTCGATGCGCGTCGTTTCTGGTTGACCCATCAGGGCGCGCCATCGTCCCATCACCGCGGTCTGAAAGAACAGTTTTCAACGACAGAGAAAAATCGACATGAGAGCAACGTGTTTCAAGTGAGTGGGCGGACAGGCCGAGCCCAACCGGACGATCCCCGGGTGGAATGAGTGTCCGCTTATTTTAGGGGGGTGAAATTCGGGACTTTCTCATTTCACCACTCCGTCCGATCGAGCTGCGACCCTTTCGTTGTCGGGCTGACGAAGCGACACACGAAACAATTGGTTCGATACATTCTTTAGTTCTGGGAGGACTGAAAACGAAGGAAGAGGCACGGGATCTTGCTGCACATCGTGGGTCCAAAGGCCGAGCTAGCTTGACTGCTGGAAATGCGATTGAGAAAGGATTAAATAGCGATGACGCTTTTGTTGGCGTGTTGCACTCATCTCCCACCTTTGCGTGAAGCTCGATGCGCGCAAAAACGTTTACGAAACGTTGCTTCGTTGACGTTGGTAGATTCTCTCGCCCGCTCTCTCTTGTTCATATTCTCTGCGATGCGCTACTCCGAATGTTCCGCCACAGCTGAAATTGCAACACATACATTAACTAGTAACGTGATTTTTCCTGATTTCGACAAAGGGGTAGTCTTGTCTTGTGTGCTATTTTATTCTATATGTCATTACTCCAACTTGTTTGGTCTCTCTTTTTGTATGGGATGGGGGAATTCCCTAACTGGACGTTTCTATTGAAATGCAAATGGTGTGAATGGTTTAAAAGATACGGAATCTAACGGAAAACATAAACTATGGAAACTGGTTGGACCTGTCCCGAGCCCTAAGTAGAACATTCTTACGATAACAATGTGTGAGAGATTGGATGAGTCTTATAATACTAGGAATAAAGCATATAATAATGATACCGACATTCTACTTTAACCTGCAATTATTCATCGCTCCTCGGCTTCCTCGAGCCACGCCCGCTGGGAGCTCAGCGCACAGGAAGCGCAAAACTCCACGGAGACGCGTCCTCCCGGAACGATGTGGACGCAAACTCCTGCCGCCGCCGCCGCGCCGGAACCTGATTCCAACGAGTTGTGATTACTGTGTTCGAAATAGTTATGCTCTGTGGTAATTACTTGTTCTCCGCTGCTACTCGACCGTTCCCCGCTGCCGGCCATCGTCGACAACAGCTCGTCCACGTCGGGCAGCCGACTGAATTCCTCCTCGAACGACACCTCCTGCCCGGACAAACCTAAATCTGGGAGAAACGATTCGGATTCGATCAAAAAGCTGGCCAAGAAGGGATCCTCTTCCGGATGGACAGTACCGTTGTGTGGGTTGAATTTGTCCTCCTCGTCCGTCAGAATCGAATGGGGCGACGCCCCCAATCCCTCGTCGCTGCTGCTTCCAATCCTCCGCGCCATCGGCCCCGTCACGTAACTCAACCCCGATGATGTCATCGGCAGCCCGGTCCTCTGAACCGATTTCAACACCGCCATTATCCCCGTTCGGTTGGCAATCACACTTTTCAGATAGTTTCTCTCCCGCGTCAACTGCTCCACCAACTTAGACTTCTTCCGCAGCGCCTTCCGGATCTTCCCATTGCTCTCCTTCAGCTCGTCCACTTCCCGTTCCAAACTCTCAACATGCTCCTTCTTACGCCGTCGATTCTCCCGCGCCAACAGTGCATTCCGGTTCGATATCTTCGGATTCGGCCGTCTAGTCGGATTCCGCTGCAACTTTCCATTCCCCTTCACAGCTGGCGCTACGCCACCACTCTTCACCGAGGACCATTCCTCTTCGCCGCAGCTATCCCGCTCGGAAATCGTTTCCGTTTCGCTTCCACTATCGCTGAACCCAGCGAAATCATCCTCCTGGTGGTCCATTTCGTCGCCGCTGAGCTCGACGGACTTGAACTTCTTGGAGAAAATTCGATTCAACGATGAGGCCATTTGCAAACGTTTGCTGAACGTTTACTCACTCCGTGGTGATGCGATGGCGATGACGACGACGACGATGCCGAAAGAAGCAGTCAGGAAATGGTGTGTCAATTTCTGGGAGTTACTTTCACGTTGGCGGGATGGTACTTACTCTCGGGAACAATCTGAGCACCGGTTTTAGCACGGAAATTAACGATTTTTAACAGTTTTGACGATTTTTCCACCAGCACAGAACAGGATGACTCAACGCGGTGAAAGTTTTTGAGCTTTTGATTTTTTTCTGGTGATGCATTTGACAGCAAGGTGATTAAAAATCAACAAAGGTAAATATGTGGAGATGTGAGCAGTACTTTCAATTGGGTTCTTTAGGGGTATCCACACGGAACCACCAAACTACCCAAAATTGAGTTATTTTGACGCAATCCCATAGTTCCGCCCAATAAGCCAAATTTGAGTAAATTGACTGTCAAACGATAAACTGCAACGATCGACGCGCCACCATGTTTCGAATAGTGGAGGGTGTAGGTACCCTTTTCGCGGTGTTGTTTACGGTGAAGCAACACCGCGAAAACGGTACCTGTGCTCTCCACCATTCGAAAAATGGTGGCGCGTCGATCGTTCTACGCTAGCGATGTTGCGGTGGGGTGATGACGTTTGGAGGCGAATAGATTAAACTCACACTAGGTAAATTGCCTTTACCACCAGCAAAAAAATATACTTAAGAGTAGGTAAATTCAACTCAAGACCCCCCTCATTCAACCCAAATTTGAGTATATCCGTATACCTACATTTACTCAAAATTGTCTTATTGGGCTCAAGGACCCCCATTGGGTAGACGCATCTCTGTTTGTTTTTGACAACATCGGTGGGGGAAAGAGGGAAAACAACCTAATTTTGGGTAACTAGTTTATTCGATATACTCAGCTTTGAGTAAAATCGACCCAAAAATTAGGTAGTTTGATTTCTCTGTGTAGGTATAGGGAAATAGCGTGACAGAGGGGGGAGGGGGGGTCTAGAAATCCCGAAAAACGATGGACGTAATAAATGAATCTTCCCAAATCGGCGAAAATTGACGCTGAAAATGGCTAACATCTCTTCAAATGTTACGACGTCGCGACGCCACGTCGAAAATTTTGACAACTCAAGCATAATTTTTCAAATCGACGTATCGAACTTTTTCACTGATCTGAGTAAATTCATGGTCAATGTTGACGACCATTTCACTAAAATAGTTTTTTATAAAAATACTTTTCATAAGTTTTTTCGTGCACCAGGGATATATCACGCACTAGGTAAGAAACAAAACCTACTCATTCCATATAATTTTCACAATGAATTTTGACAAAAATACACATACACCGGGTTGGTCAGAGATACGTCATGCCAGATACGTCGCTTTTGTATGGTGCCAGTTTGGTGTATCTGTTACTTTTGATTTTGGCTAGATACGTCGTTTGGTTTTCTCATATATCAAAACGGTGTATCTATCAGTAAAGTTGTAAACATCAAAATAGTTAGATACGTCGTTTCGAAAAATATGCTTAGTTAAACAAATTAAGCAATAAATCATCAAACAGTGATGTGGGTTCTTCAATTTGCTTTATGAATCATGCATGCAGCAGTTAACCCGGATTTGTTTACATTCTCGAGTTACGTCGGATTGAAAAATTATGCTTGAACTCTTCCAGGTAAACAATCAGCAGCGTCGGCTGATGCGTCGACCATCAGCTGGTCGATCAGCAGTTGGAATTGCTGAAATTACCGAATTCAACAACGAATCACCTCGAAAATATAGGAAATGTTGTTATTGAGAAGACGTATTTGCAAGATAATATCTGGAGCTCGATTTGAATAGGTCGTATGTACATTTGTCGATATAAAATTCGATCAGTTTATTTTAGTTATTGTAGCAATAGGGAAGATATTTTGGAGATTTTTAATGATGGAACGGAAAGCCTGCTTTGTGATGATTCTGCTGTATGTATCAACTTTGTTCAATTTAAACGGTTTTTGCTATAATAAGCGAATCCAACTGATCGAATTTTTAATCGACAAAAGCACATACGACCTTTTCAAATCGAGCTCCAGATATCATCATATATCATTCTGATGATTAAAACGAGGATTAAAATAATGCGTAGACTATGGACTTATCCACGGTCTTCTTTTTCCTCTGGATTGCTTCTTCTTTTCATCTGTAACTGCGGGCACTGTTTACAAAAAATGACATATTCACGAGGGGGACGACTCTTCCCGATATTCTAGATTTTAAGCCAAAACCTACAAGGAATCACATTTTTTCCATAATTTCAACAAAACTGAAGAAATTAATATAAAATCGATCAAAATCAACCGTATCCGAAATATCCGATAAAATCGATTATAATGTTGGCTTATCCACATAAAATCGAACAAAATCGATGCACATCCCTGAACAAAAATGTCAAATTTTCTCGATTTTGTTTTGTTCTCCCTGTTCTTCTGGAAGGAGCTTGTTTATAAACAACAGCTGATTACGAATGTGGCTGTTGTTTACATAGTCTACGCATTATTTTAATCCTCAGTATGCCATTATGTAGCAAATAAATCTTCTCAATAACATGCATTTCCCATATTTCCGATGTGATCCGTTGCTGCACTCACAAATTCCAGCAATTCCTGCTGCTGAGCGACCAGCTGATGGCCGACGCCTCGGTCGACGCAGCCGATTGTTTACCTGGAAGAGTTGTCAAAATTTTTGAGTTGTCAAAATTTTTGACGTGGCGTCGCGACGTCGCAACACATTAAGAGATGTTAGCCGTTTTCATCGCCAATTTTAAGCGGTTTTCGAACGATTTTTTCATTTTATTCGATTCTTTTCAGATATTTCCAATTTTTGTCATTTTGCTGAAAATAAATAGCATAAAACCGATTTTAACTTAGAAAATGGAAGAAAATGAGAAAAATCCGATAAAATCGAACCGATGTTCAGTATAATGAAAACAATTATGAATAATTCAGAAAATCAAATATAATTACGGCTTATCGCACGGTAACTGAAGCAAATTCATTACTGTCGACCCCCTCGCATATTCATGAACATCCAGCGACCGAAAGTTCACTGGATGTTCACCGGATCTCGCCGGATGCAAGATGTGAGCAGTGATTTTATTGCGAATCTTTTCTGAAATCCACATACCGGCCAACAACTCGTGCGCCGACAGCCCATGCGCCGGACTGTGCGCCATACAAAACGTAAATAAACAAGTGTCAAAATGGTTCGCGCCAAGAACTCTATCTCTCTTAGGGTTCGGTTCCATTTTTTGTCTAAAATATTGAACTTCCTTATGTCTGGAAATAATGTACAGCAAAGATATTATTGACGGTAACAACGCTTCTACTTCATTAAACCACTGATTAATAGTGATTTGGCTAGTGAAAAACTTGGCGCATAGGCAATCGGCGCACAAATTGTGCGCTGGTGTGTGGATTTGAGTTAATCGTCGCAAAGTGCCCAACACACATTATCCACTTATCCGCGAGCGGTAATGGCGGTGGCGGGCATATCCAACCGGTTCGGATTTTGACGTTTCTTGGGGGAAAGTCAAAACAATTTCATTCTCCTCCTCACCCCTTCACCCACCGTTTGGTGGCGCCAACCGATTGCGATCCCCAAGAAACGTCAAAATTCGAATCGGTTATGTGCCCGCCGCCGCCATTACCGCTTGCGGATTAGTGGATACCCTGGCGCGCAACCTAGAGGTCGAAGAGAAACTTGTCGAAATGCTAAAAATTCTCGAGAAGCTCAATAGTAAACACGACCCGCAGTTACCATTTCACAGCATGCTGTCAGTTGGCGTATGACGTCATCGTGGATAAGTTCATGTAAACAACAGTCACATCCGTGATCAGCTGTTGTTTATAAACAAGCTCCATCCGGAAGAAAACGGAGAACAAAACAAAATCGAGAAAAATTGACATTTTTGTTCAGGGATGTGCATCGATTTTGTTCGATTTTATGGGGATAAGCCAACATTATAATCGCTTTTATCGGATATTTCGGATATGGTTGATTTTGATCGATTTTCTATTAATTTCTTCAGTTTTGTTGAAATTATGAAAAATATGTGATTCCTTGTAGGTTTTGGCCAAAAATCTAATATCCGAAATATCCGATAAAATCGATTATAATGTTGGCTTATCCACATAAAATCGAACAAAATCGATGCACATCCCTGAACAAAAATGTCAAATTTTCTCGTTTTTGTTTTGTTCGCTCTGTTGTTCCGGATGGAACTTGTTTATAAACAACAGCTGATCACGGATGTGGCTGTTGTTTACATAGTCTACGCATTATTTTAATCCTCAGTATGCCATTATGTAGCAAATATATTTTCTCAATAGCATGCATTTCCCATATTTCTGAGGTTATTCGTTGTACCATTCGCTAATTCCAGCAATTCCAACTGCTGAGCGACCAGCTGATGGCCGACGCCTCGGTCGACGCTGCTGATTGTTTACCGGGAAGGGTTGTCAAAATTTTCGACGTGGCGTCGCGACGTCGTATAACATTTTAAGAGATGTTAGCCGTTTTCAGCGCCGATTTTCGACAATTTCCAAACGATTTTTTCATTTTATTCGATTTTTCAGATATGTTCCATTTTTACCATTTTGCTGAAAATAAATAGCAAAAAATCGATTTTAGCTTGGAAAATGGCAGAAAATGAGAAAAATCCGATAAAATCGAACCGATGTTCAGTATAATAAAAACAATTATGAATAATTCAGAAAATCAAATAAAATTACGGCTTATCGCACGGTAACTGAAGCCAATTGATTACTGTCGTCCCCCTCGGGCTAACGGTGAGTATGAGCGATGTTTTACACTGTTCACATCCCACGATTTCTGAAAAAAAATCGTCCCGTCTTTCACGGACGACGCCCGTTGCTGTCAACACACCTCAAAACAAAAGAAAAACGACAACAGAAAATCAGCAGTTTTTTCTTCCAGCAAATTTTCCAAATTTTTCTCGGAGAAAACCTTCGAAAAAGGTTGCTAAAGTTTTCAGCAATCACCAGTGCGGTGCGTGGAAATGTGTGAATAGTTTTCCTGCGCAAGATGGAAGGTGATAGATTCTTAATGGCAGCGGGAGTGACCGCTGCCGTCGTCGTCGGTGCTTTCGTATTTTGGGGCCCCTCCGGTGAGTAATGTGCGGAAGAAAAATCGATAATCAATCAGGATAGGTTTGATAAGGGCGAGAACTGACGCTGAATCTCTCGATTTCTCGAAAACAGGTAACTCAAGGTTACGGCAGAGGCGGGGTCAGATCGCCGGATTGCATAACTTTGGGAAGACCTGCTTCCTGAATACGCTGCTCCAGGCCTTGGCGGCTTGTCCGCAGTTTATCGCCTGGCTGCAGTTGCACAACACCAAGGACAAGAAGACGTTGGTCAGTTCGCTGCAGAACGTGCTGGAGGTGGTGAATGGGACACATCCGACGTTACGCGGGGATCCGTACTCTCCGGGAGCGGTTATCCGGGCGTTGAACACCCTCGGGTGGGTTATTCCTCCGGATGAACATGATACCCACGAACTGCTGCACGTTTTGCTGAACTCACTGGAGGAGGAGGTGACGAAACCGAAGAAGATCGGTTGTTTGTCGGATGCCCTGGGGGAAGAGGAACTGAGGGCCATGATGCCTCCAGCCAGGCCTTCCAGTGCTATGCTGTCGGACTTTTGTAATGCCGAGTACGACGAATCCACGAATTTGACGCGGTACGTCCGGTCGGAAGCGCACACTCCGGATTCACCGCACTCGACTTGCACGGAAACGGAGGATTCGATGGCGGGTCTGGAGGGGTCACTGATGGATTGCGCCGGATCACCGCCGTCGATCATTTCCACGTTCTCCGGGCGACCGAGCAGGCCGAAGTCGATTCTGGCCACGGAAATGAACCGCAACGGAACGTTGGATAAGCGATCGTCAGGGTCGTGTCGGTCTCTGGAAAGATTGACGCGTGGCCCCGGGAGGGTATCGGTTTGGGGAGATCGCAAGCAGATCCAGGTTCCCCATCCGTTCCGAGGCGGTTTGAGCAGTCAGCTGTGCTGCTCCGGCTGCGGATATAAATCCGTGGTTCGATACGACAAATTCGACAGTGTGACGCTGTCGCTTCCGGAAATTAAGAATCCCGGAATTTCCGTCGGAAGTCTTCTGACTGAATTTATCCAACCGGAAACATTGAACGGCGTTCAGTGCGAGTCGTGTAACGAAACGACCAGCCACACGAAAACCCTTACCTTCAGCAAGCTTCCGGCCTGCTTGTGCATCCACATCGCACGAACCACCTGGCTTCCGACGGGGCACGCCTACAAGCGGCAAGATTTTGTCCACTTCCCGGAAACGCTCTCGATGGCTCCGTACAGCTTCGTGCAGCCGAGCCTGAACAGTGCCATGAGTACGCCCTGGGGTTCGACCATGTCCCTGTACTCGGCCAGTCTGGGGGCCGCAGCGTACGAGGCATCGATTGGTGCCGCCGGAGGACCTGCGACGGAACAGAACACCCCGATTGGATCGGTTGGCAGTGCGTTCAATTTCGGATCGTACACCTTTGGGGCCATGTTCCCGAAGAATCTGTACCGGCTGCTGGCGGTGATTGTGCACTCGGGCGAGGCCAACAGCGGACACTTTGTGACCTACCGGAGAGGAGCGCTGCGGAATTCACACAAGTGAGTTTTTTTTTACATAACAAACCTATGTTTCAGTTCAGGAAAATGACGTAACTGAATCTAATCAATCGTCTCGTCCCCCCGGAAAACAGGTGGTACTACACATCGGACACCGTGGTCAAGGAGGTGTCCATCGAGGAGGTGCTGAGCACTCCGGCGTACATGCTGTTCTACGATCGGGGACCGTCTTCGAAGTACACCCAACCGGGTGGTGGCGGTGGAGGAGGCCACGGCATGCCGGGTAGCTCCGGTTAATACCCTCCCCAGGACCCCAGCAGTACTGATAGTGACCGGTAAGTTAGTTTTAGAGAGAGAATCCGTGAAGATGTTACAGAGTTCGAGGGGTATTACGCGGCGATTAGTCCGTGTATGTTTTAAAGAGATTTCCAAAGAATTTCATAAGAGAAGGAGGTAACCAACTTTAATCCTACTACCTACCATTTCCACCGGATGCAGATAAAGATATTACGAACGCAGAGAATTTAATATAACCACAAACTGAACAGTCGAAACTAACTATACAATTTAAACTAATATATCTAAGAATTTAAAAACGTCAGGCATTTATTTTGAAGACTTGTGCGAAAAAGCACCAGCCATTTATCTACTCTATGCTTAGTTTTGATTTATTATTCTAGCAATGTTAAATATTGAATAATCTGAACTGTAAATACATCTGAATGGATCAATGAAGCAAACTTTTCTAGCGTTCACCGCATGCTAACAAAGGTGCCACCGTACCATGGACATTAACATTGTGACAGCAATGGAGTTATGTCAAACACACAAAGCTACGGTGGCGCTATCTGTTCATTTCATGGCGGCCGTTTTAGTTATTTTAATAATCCATTGCCGCTTTCAGTTTAACCGTTGTACCTTTTTGTACATACTTTCCTGCTTGCAGTTGTCAAACAGGCATTCACTCTAGCATCTCGGTTCAATATCTGTGCCATACCTTTTGGATGCTTCAACCGATCTAACGCAAATCTATGAGGAAATCAAATCGTTGATTATCGCGAGACGAATCGAGTAGATTAGAACACATTTAGTAGCGCGATTCCGCTTAGGAGTGAATCTGTTTGACGCATTTAAAAACGTGCATTGAACAACTAAGCTTGGATGGAGCGGCGATTATCCTAAAGCTAATGTAACTTCCTTTTGGGCGTAGTAAGAGTTACGAAGTTTGTTTGACAGTGATTCTTGAGACAATACAGGTTGACTGGTACTTAGTATTACACCGGAATAGAGGTAAGAGTAGACATCATTTGCAGACAAAGTTTGTATGGAAAGTAGGGTGGGGCGGGGCAAGATGGGTCGCGGGGCAAGATGGGTCAGTGCCATTTTCGGGCGCATTACTCATGTTTTGATTATGTTAATAATTTTGTTAGATGACCAGCATGAATATACAAAAGTTTGGGGCATTGATTGAAAAATTATTCACTCTCATTGGAAATGAAAAATAAAATGGTTTTTAGCCATTTTTCTTATGCGATACATTCCATATATTCTCCATATAAACGGCCGCGGGGCAAGATGGGTCACCTTCAATTTTGAACGTATTTTTGGAGCATTCAAAAGTTATTTATTTTTTATTACAAGACTATCTAATAAATGACTTCAATCAAGCGGAATGAACGCTCAAAATTATAACTTAAAATTATGATAATTTTTTAGTAAAAACATCGATTTTCAAGTCGCCTCAGGACCACTCAAATCGTAAAGTTTTTTATATTCCAAATAAATTTATAAAATGTTTACTAGTAGCTCTTGTTTACTCAGTATGGATATGGAGCATATTTGAATGCGGAACAGATCTTATATTTTGACGTTTTTCGTCGAGAAAATGTCAATTACTTAAAAGGTGACCCATCTTGCCCCGCACTTTTTTCACGGCACAAAATCGATCACTTTTTAAAACTGCTTGTTTAACATCATATTTTGTATTTAATGAACTTTTTATCGACTTTTAGCATAGCTAACTAGTGTATTAAAGAGTAGCGGACGAATGCAAACCAATCCGATTTGTATTTACAAAGTTATGGTGATCCATCCTTATGCGACCCATCTTGCCCCGCCCCACCCTATCTAACTAATCACGCAGCTCAAGCCGTTTTGCATGCATAAATACGGTGTTATAAAGCATGCATTACTGTAACGTCCGGAAAACGCTCGAAGGAATTGCGTACCGTGCCGATACTGTCTGAGGTGAAACTTGAACAACAGAAGAAACCTCTTCTTGTAAAATATTGTTTTCCTCACTAAGCCTCAGGCCGGTTTCTCTAATGGTTTGAGAGCGTAAAGTTTACTTAGGGAGTTTTGGATTTAATATTTTACAAGTTCCAAGTGGACTTGTTGGGTAAGATTCCAAAAACCTAAGGGCTGACTACTTGCAGCAGAAGTCCTGGCCTCTTTAGAGAGTTTGGTAACTACCTTGAACAAGCGTCGTCTTGACGAGGATCAAAGGGACGAATAACTTTCTGAATGAAACACTAAATTTCAACTAACCTCTTTTCATCTATTTCAAACATCCTTATATACTAGGCCTATGTCTAAAAGAATGTCGTATTATTTGTCTGCTTTCTCTATCATGTGTCTGCCCGTTGCAGTAGGGTCAAGATTAGGGCCCTATCTTTATCAGTTGTTATTTTTTCTCTGTCCTTTTCGTCAACTTTTACAGAGGCGACATTCTCTTGTAATGACTAATCCTACAATGTTGATGTGATAGATAGACTGATAATTGCGTCGAGTAGACCCGTCTGCATCATAAAAGAAAAAATCTTGAAAAAATATTTTTATTTAACATGCGTTTGTAACAAGTACCCTATATCAACCATCAAAGTGTAATTCAAGTGGAAAAGGGTCCTGAATATGGTTTAATGGAAGTTTTCTTTTTTCTGAGAAATTTGTAAGAGTTCTTACCTAATTCCGCACTAAATCTGGCCACACTGCCGCAAGGATTTGTAGAAAACCACTGGATGAATTCTTAGACATATACGTAGGTAACTCACTACAGTAGGGTAAACTTTCTTAAAATCAATCCTCAGCGTTTGAAAACATCCCTTGACGACCGGACAGACCTTGTGCCGTTTTGAAAATCCGCTCATTTCGTATGGCCTTTCGATCCTTCGATAGCTCGATGTCGTACCTCATACTTGCCTCGAATCTTGAATTTACGTGCTCGCGACCGTTCTCATTTCGTAGGGCCTTCCTTCAACTTCTTGGTCGTCTGACATTCTGCCATATCCATGGAGTCTTCATATGCTTGGAGGACTTGGTCCTTCGTCCCAAGCATGTAGATCATCGTTTTTTCTCGTTGTTTCGTCGATGAAGCTGTAGTCTCCGATCGAGATATTTTAAATGGTTCGCAGAAATCTAGCTTCTGCTGCTCTTTTGCTCGACTCTCGCTGCATGGAAACAAATCCCGTGATACCCCTTGGATACCCTGCGATTACGAGAGGTTATCGGCTCAGCGAAATTGGATCAGTACTCAGAGGGTGGCCACTCAGTCGGGAATTTCGGGAAAACCGGGAAAACCTCGGGAATTGTTGCTAGCCATCGGGATTTCCAAAATTCTAAAATTTGTACAATCTCCAGAAGCATAAGTACGAGAATCTGTGGGAAATGCAGTCAACAACTGTTGAACTATATAACATAGTGGGTGAACTGGCGTAAAAAGCATTGTTGGAAATTAATATCTTGTCGTCGAGTCATGACAATTTAAGTTAATCATAGTGATGTTACCTAACACCACAATTTGAACAATTTCACATATATTCTAAAGAACATTCTGGTGGAAAGACTGGTTGAGACACATTCAAATATTTAAAGATTCATGTGTCACTTATGCATTTAAGGATGTACATGTTTCTGAAAACATCAAGCGTCAATAAAAGTTTTATAAAACACTAGCTGTCCCGGCAAACTTTGTCTTGCCAAGTTTCGGTGGTTTGAGAACTCAAGACCGACAATTGAAAAGGCCACATCAACATTGTGTAAACAAACACGTTTCTGTCGACTTAGGGCCTTCTGGGATCCACCCACGCATCTCACCACCATTAACAGAAAGCTTGATGTTTGCGCTTTCTTTTAGTGGTGGTGAGGTGTGTGAGTGGAGTTCTAAAGGCCTCAAGTCGATAGAAACATGTTTGTTTACAAAATGTTGTTGTGACCTTTTCAATTGTTGATCTTGAACTGTTGAGGTTATCGCAGCAACGCACTCTAGACTGATTTAATTTTGATCACGCTAAATTTGTTCCAGGCTCATCAAAAATCAGCATTTTCACAATATTGTGAATTATTTTATTAATTTTCATGCTTTTTTAAATGATTTTCAAAAGTTTTTCTGCATATAAACACAGCCACCATGAATACGAATCAAACCCTGCATAAGTTATCCTGATCGGTTCACCCGTTCGTAAGTGTGGTTGCCTCAAACGGACTTCAAACTCATTTAGATATATATAGATATAGATAGATAACAAAAATTATAACTTCTATCTAAAAAAATATCCTTGTAAAATCTCTAGGAGAATATTTGATATAGTCTTTGTCCTTTGAGCGAAAAGTCTTTGAGAAATTTGGATAGGATGCTGATAAAATTTTGAATGAATGAACAAATTGCCCCAAGAATAAATTAAAAATAAAAATTATGAAATTGTGGATGAGTAATTCTGGTGAAAACATTTTTACAATTTAAAAATAGTTAGTGAAAAACAATTGAATTTTTAGTATCTGATGGAATTTCTCAAAGCACGCCTATTGTAGCTCATAAAAGAATTTCTAATATTTTGTTTGGAAGATTTCTGTTGTTTTTCATGAAGTTCTTGGATGTACTCATTTATTGAACTTGTGAATAAAAATGTTCGGAGAAAACTAGAGTAAGGTATCGGGAAAATCCCTTTTTGGCGAAGATTTAGCAGAAGTCCCTGGTAAAACTCCTGGTTCAGCAAAATCTCGAGAATTTTGAGTATTCGTAGTTTCTAGTTAAACTACCAATTGAAATTCTCGCGGGAGTTCTAGTGAGTATTCAAAAGCATCTGGAGCAATATAGTTGTATGATTTATGGAAATAAATAATTCCCAAATAATGAATCTGCCTCTACATTTTGGGGAAAATACTTTCTCAAAAACTAATCTTTCGGGAATTCCTGGAGAAATACTTGACATATCTGAAAATGTGATCAGATATTAAACTCTGAGAGCTTCATATTGCAATCGCTGATGAAATAACTGAATGCTAGACGAGTATCAGACAATATCTAAGATTTCTTTAATATCTCAAATTTCTCCTAGAATTTACGATTCCAGCCTATGTAACCTGCCTGACTTTCTGCAGTAGCCATTTACGATACCATAAAGTTCGCCTCTGGTTTTCTATTAAAATATCTTGAAAATGACTATAAAAAATACTACACTGAAGATTTCCCAAAAAATCGTTTTCAAAATTCTTTTACGAGTAATCTATCCAGATATTCCACCAGAAGTTCATCCAGAATGTTTTTTTTCTGGGCATTCTGTTATTGCCTATTAGTTTCCAACTTGGTTTCTAAAACAAACTTACCAAGAATTTTTCAGAAGAGTTTTGGAATATTACAAAGAAATCCACTAATAAGAAGTACGTAAATCCTATAATCATGCTGAGAATTTCGACCCCCTCAGGATTATCTTTTTTTTATTTTTATTTACATAAACTACTGCATAATTTGTAGTAGTTGGTCATCTATGAATTTAAGGAATGTTTAATGAAGATGTCGTTATTTCAATGCCCATAATTGGATACGAGACAAACAACACATAATTTATTTTCAAGTTCATATGAATACTATGTTAAATCCAAGGATTTTAAAATATTCGATATGAATTCTCATAAATTTTTCTTGGTAAGTTACGTTTAATTTTCACTGTAAATCATTCTATTTTAGAATCGGGAAAAAATTCAAAAACCTATCGGGAAAACCGGGAAAAACTCGGGAATTTTATTTTCCGCTCTGAGTGGCCACCCTGTCAGTAGTTGTTTCGATTCGGATAGAAGAAGATTAGTCTATTCGGAAGTTCAACCAGAAGCAGATCACCGGTAGGGCCGAAGGCGGAGACAGTGACGGAAGCATTGCTGGAGTAGGTGCAGGAAGAAGAGCACTTTACAGTAGAGTTGGCTTGCCGCTCATCGAGAAGCTCAGAAGCCGCGAGAACTATACAACGTGGGCGTTTGCCATGAAGATGACCCTGATTTGGGGTTGTTGATGGGACCTCCAGATCATTATGAGCCCATGATCATGGGTTTGAAGGCGTCTTGAGCTGCCCTTAGATCTGATACGGTTAAAGCGAAGATTCTTCAGGACGTCAAGTTGCAAACCGGTCCAAAAATCGGAGGAAGCAATGAAACTATGTATTCTACCCAGAAACCAAGACGTCGTGGTAACAACGGAAGATTCAGCAGCGGGTCGATAAAGAAGGATGATACTTGTCATAATTGCAAGAAGCATGGCCATTACGCAGCGTGTCCATGGAAGCAGCAGCAATCATCGAAATCGGCAAGTAAAGCGCGATGCATTTGCGATGGGCGATGTTAAAGGCGAGGAGTGGTAATTCGATTCGTGAGCCACGTGCCATATGTCTCGAAGTGCCGAAAGTTTCGTGAAGCAGTAGCGGAGGCCACATCCCGTCGGAACGGCCAACAATGGCTGCATGATGTCCGTTGCCAAAGGTAAGGTGAGCTTGCAGCTTGAAGAGGATCCAATTAAGGTGCAGCAAGTTCTACAGATACCGAAGTTGGCGACCAATCTTCTTTTTGTGAGTAAAATGTGCGAAACGGTGATGTTCACCTCCAACCAGTACTTAACCTTTAACAGATACGCGTATTTCGACTACCACTTGTAATCTTCCTCAGTGTCAGTTATCCACAAAAGTTTTACGGTTTTTCGTCTTTTTTTTTTGGATATTTCGGCTTTGAAAAATTAGTATCGCCCCCAGCATGGGCGTAGCCAAAGGGGGGGCAGTGCCCCCCCCCTGGCCGTCAATTTTTTTTTTAAATTCTAGCCAACTCAAATATTAGCAAAAATTAAAAGTTCAAGAAAAAAATATCTCAAAAAATAAACTATTTTAATAACTAAGTTTTTATTCACACTTATCAAACCTTTCTTACTCGAGAACCATAGGAATTTTTACCAAGTATTTCTCCAAGAGAACCATTTCCATGTTGTCATATAATTTAACAAATAACAAGCTTGGCTGAATGGCTAAATTTTATGATGTTTATTCATGGAATACAAAAACAGCATGCCAAATTTTCCAGATATGCCGGGACCAGCTGCGGTAGGGAAAAGAAGGATTTTGCAGAACCATATGTTACTATACAGTGCAGCTATATGTTACTGCTACACGAATTTCACCAGTATTCAATTCAAACAAACATCATGGTAAGAGCAAAATACCTGGGATTTTTTTAAGAATTCTTTCAAGGACACCTTCAGAAATTCCTTTAGGCATTTATTCAAGAACTTCTCCAGAGATTGTTTCAGAAAATCCTCAAGGCACTTCTCCTTTTTTTCATGAATTCTTCCATGAGTATCTTGCAGGGTTCCGATAGTGATCGTTATACGGTTTGTTCCAAGAAATACTTCAAGAATTCCTCTCACGATTCCTTCAGATTTTTTTACAGATACTTCTGCAAGAATGCATCGACGAATTCCTCCAGGATTTCATAGCTTCCTTCAGTGATTCCATCATGGATTGCTCCAGAGAATTTTTCAAGAATTCCTCTATGGGTTTCACCAGACATTCCTCCGGGAATTTCTCCTGGGATATCTTTAGAAATTCCTCCAGTGATTGTTCCAGTGCTTTTTTCGAGGATTCCTCCAGGGATTCACAAAGGAATGTCAACAGAAATTCTTTTAGGTATTTCTGCAAGTATTCTTTCAGAGATTTCTTCATATGTATATTCCTTCAAGAATTCCATTAGAGATTGCTCCAATAATTCAATCTGGAATATTTCGAAGTATTTCAGCAGCAATATTTTCCAGAAACCCTTACAGACCCTTATTTTCCCATAGATTAGCTAAAAAAATGATCAAAGAGTTCCTTGAAACATTGTACAAAACATTGATATGGCAGTCCATCCAAAGATTGTAACAATAATTCGTCCAAAAATTATTGCAGACGTGGATTCCTTCATATTTTTTTTTCCTACAAAAATTCCTCCAGGGATTTGTTAAGAAAGCTTTCCTGGGATATCCTAAGGAATTCCTCATGGGAATGCTTCCGGGATTCGAGAGCTCTTGTAGGAATTCCTCCAGGAACTGCTACTGGGATTCCTGAAGGAGTTCCTCCGTGAACTTTTCTTATAATTCCATCAGGATTTCTCTAAGAATTCCATCTGCAATTTCTTCAGGAATTCTTTCTGGGATTCCTCCAGAAATTTCTCAAGGGATGCTTCCACGAATTTCTTCAGAGATTCCTCCAGGAATTATTCCTCTGGGAATTGCTGCAGGATTCCTCTAAAAAATCATCCAAGAATTCCTTCAGAAATGCTTCTAGAGATTCCTCCAGGAATTCTTCTAGATATTTCTCCAGGAGTATTTCTAGAGCCTCCTTCGTTAATCCCTAGAGAAATTCTTCCATATATTTCTCCAGGACTATTTCTAGAGACTCCTTCGTTAATCCCTACAGGCATTCCTCTAGGATATTCCTCCAAGAATTTCTGCAGGGCTTAACTCGGGAATTGCTTCTGTGATTCTCTCTGGAACAACTTATTTTAAAAATTCCTCCAAAGATTCCCCCATGAACTTTTCTTAAGATTTCTTCAGGAATTTCTCCTTGTATTCAATAAGGACTTCCTACAGGAACTGTTTAGGGATTCCGTTACTAATTCTTCTTGAAATTGCTTCCGGGGTTCCTTCAGGAACTCTTCTAAGGATTCCTCCAAAATTTCTCCAAAAATTCCATCTGCGATTTCTTCAGCAATTATTCTTGGTATTTTTCTACGAATTCCTCAAGTTTTTTTTTTTTCAGGAATTCCTCTAGGATTTTTTCAGGGATTCCTCTGCGAATCCTGCAGGGATTTCTCTGAAAATTCCTCCAGGAATTCATCTAGAGATTCCTTCAGGAATTCCTACAGGCATTCCTCTAGGATATCCGCTATGGATCCCTCCAAGAGTTCATACAATTTTTTCAGAAATTTCTCCAAGAAATCCTCCAAGGTTTCCTCAATGCATTCCTTCATGGATTCCTCCAGAAATTGCTTCTGGAATTGTTCCTAGAATCCACCTGGCATTCCTACAGAAATTTATCCAGGAATTCTTTAAGGGATTTTTTCAAGAATTTTTTCCAGAGACTCGTACAAGAATTCCTCTAAAGATTTATTCAAATACTTCAGAGAATCATCCAAGAATTCCATCAGGAATTCTCCTAGGCATTATTCCGAGAAATTATCCAGGCATTCTTCCAGGGATTCCTCCTTGGATTCTTGCAGAGCTTTTTTCTAGGATTTTTTTTCAGCGATTCCTCCAGGAATTCCACCAGATATTCCTCCAGGAATTGCTTCAGGGACTCCTGGGATTGCTTCAGGAATTCGTTTTGGGATTCCTCCAAAAATTCATGCAGGCGTTCTTCCGGGAATTAAACTTCAAGGATTCCTCCAGCAATTCCCAAAGGAAACCCTCCAGGAATTCCTTCAGGCATTCTTCCGAGATTTCATTCATGAATTTCTCCAGGAACTCCTCCAGGAATTCTCGAGGAATTACCCTCAAGAATTTCTTCAGGGATTCCTCCAGGAATTTCTCGAGGAATTTATCCAGGAATTGCTCCTGGATATCCTTCAGAAATTATGTCTGCAATTTCTCCAGGATTTTCTTCAGAAAATTTTCTGGTATTTTTTTTCAGAAATTTCCAGGAAATTCTCCAGAAATAACCTCAGGACTTTTTCTGGGATTCTCTCAGGCATTTCTCCAGGAATTCCTCCTGTGATTCCTTCATGAATTGCTTCAGGTATTGGTCCAGGGATTTCTTCACGATTATTTAAGGGATTCCTCCAGGAAATTCTTCGCAGATTCCTTAAGGAAATCCTCTAAGGTTTTCTTCAGATAATATTTCAGGAAATTCTCCAGGAATACCTTCAGGAATTTTTTAGGAAATTCCCCTGGAGATTCCTCTAGAAATTCATCCAGTAATTCTTTCAAAAATTCCTCTAGAGATTTCACCAGGAATTTCTTCATGGAATCCTTCAGCAATTCCCACAGGAATATCTCTAGGAATTCCTCCAGGATTTTACCATGGAATTTCTCCAGAAACTCTTCCAGGAATCTCTCCAGTAATTACCCCAGGAATTTTATCAGGAATTCCTTCAAATATTTCTCCAAGAAGTGCTCCTGGACATCCTTCAGAAATTATGTCAGCAATTCCTCTAGGTATTTGTCCAGGAATTTCTCCTGAGATTCCATCGAGAATAACTTCAGGGATTCCTCCAGAAATTTCCCTAGGGATTTTCCCAAGGATTCCTCCAGGAAATCCTTCGAAGATTCCTCCATGAAATCCTCCAAAAGTTCTTCCAATGATTCTTCCAGGAAATATTTTAGGAATACCTTGAGACATGAGATTCTCCAGGAATACCTTCAGGAATTTTCCAGGGATTTCTTCAGGTATTCTTTCAGGAATGCCTTCGAGGATTTCTCAAAGGATTTTTTCAGAAATAGAAAAGTAATAGAAATAGCAATCTCCCAGAATTCCTCTGGAGATTCCTCTAGAAATTCATCCAGTAATTCTTTCTAGATTTCCTCTAGAGATTCCTCGAGCAATTCCCACAGGAATTCCAGGATTTTATCCAGGAATTCCTCCAGAAAATACCCCAGCAATTTCTTCAAAATTTCCTCCAGGAATTGCTTCTGAACATCCTTCAGAAATTATATCAGCAATTCATTCAGGAATTTCTCCAGGAAATCCTCTAGGGATTTCTTCAGAGATTCTTCCAGGAAATTCTCCAGGAATACTTTGAAGATTTTTTCAGGAATTCCTCCAGACATTCTTCCAGAGATTTCTCCAGGATTTTCTGCGGGGATTCCTCCAGGGATTCCCCCACAAATATTTCCGGGGATTCCTCCAGAAATTCCTCCAAAGGATTGCTCCAAGAATTCACCCAAGGAATTTCTCCAGAAATTCCGAATGGGTCTTACCCAAGTATTCAACCAGGAATTACGCCCGGAATATGTTCAGAAGTTTCTCCAGGCATTCCTCCAGGATTATTGCTAGAGATTTTCCCAGGAATTGCTTCCTGCAGGAATCCCTTCTTGGATTTCTCCAAGAATTCCCCCAACCCAAGGAATCCTCCAGGAATTTATGTAGGATTTCTTCTGGGGTTTCCTTATGAGATCTCTCCATAATTTACACAGGAATTCCTCCAGGTATACTTTCAAAAATTCTTCCAAGGTTTCCTCCGGGAATATCGTCGGGAATTCGTCCAGGGATTTTACAGGGCTTCTTTCAGGTATTCCTGTAGGAATTGCAACAGGGATTTATTCAGGGATTTATCCAGGAAGTCTTCCAGGAATTTCTCCGGGAATTCCTCAGCTGATTTAATCAGAAATTCCTCTCAGGTTCTCTTCAAAAATTCATTCAGGAGTTCTTTTGGAAATTTCAGAAATCCTTCAAACATTGTGGAATTGCTCCACAAATTCTTGAAATAATATAAAAAAAAAACATCACGTAATCCTGAAAAAGTTTTTGGGTACATCCCTAAGAACTTTTTCAGGATTACGTGATGTTTTTTAAAATTATTTCAAGAATTTGTGGAGCAATTCCTTCAGCGAATAGTATTGGAAGATAATTTAACAGGGATACATACAGAAACCAAGAAATTCTAGGTTAGTCTTCAACAAAGTTTGTAATTTTCAAAAGATTTCAGCTAAAATTTCTTATTGTGTAGACTTTAACAACATAAAAATCAAAGAAAAATAATGCACGAGTGAATATATAGTCATTTATGTAACGAGTTGCAAAAAGTTGATTTTTTCAGCACGGGTCGTACATTTATCCAACGAGGCTTGTCGAGTTGGATAAATACGAAGAGTGTTGAAAAAATCGAGTTTTGCAACGAGTTCCATACACAATTTTATGCAATGATTTTTTTCATAATGCAACTCATTTGAGTTGCATAATGTTTATCCGATGCGGAGAAGGACGAGATAGGGTAGCGCCCTTGGCTGAACCAAATGCCAAAACCACTTTTTCTTTCCATAGAGCTAGAGCTTAGAAAAGAAAAAGTGGATTTGACGTTGGGTTCATCCTAGGTGAATCACTTCCCCTGGCCTATACCGGAGCATGTGACATTGGCAGCAAGGGAAATGAACAGGAATGCATTTGATTAATAGTTAATGGAGATCCAGATGAGCCTGTATGATCACAAGGTGTACAATGGAGTTTGCTTGACCCGTGCAGAAGCAAGCGTGTCAGCTCAGGGGGATTCTGCAGGCGTTGCAAGCGAAGAGCAGGAGTGACAATAGCAGAAACATCTGGGGAGATGGACGATACGAAACTGATGGAAGGAAACACGGGTGAGAAGAACATTTTACAAGAAGCGCGTCGAGCAGGATTCGGAACCGGGGCAACCACAGGAGAAGCCCAAGCGTCTGAAGCTGATGGTGGACGTATCCGGATCGACGTACCGCTTTAACGGCTACTACAGCTAAAGCTACGATAGCTTATCTTCGTAAGCACTGACCACGAAACCGCACCTCCGCATTTCAGGACTACAAACCTTGAACGTCTCGTCTCCGGATCGCCCTATCAACGTCGCTGACGCTGTATCAAGAAAATGTTGGATCCTCGTCTCTCCCGTACGTCAGCTTGCAATTCTTGATCCCCTTGGGGTATCGATGTCTAACCTTAAGACTTCCAATTAGTTCACGAATTGGAATTTGCTTCATCTTCTCGTTTTCTTCTTCATTTCGAGTGTTCATTGTCTTCAACACATCGTCAACTAACCCTCGGAAGAGAAGAGAGAAAAATAACCGATATAGGCACGTCTCCTTATCGTCGAGATCGCCATGGAGAAACGCCGTTACAGCATCCATCTGGTATACGATGATCTTCAACTGCGTGACCAGCACAAGAAGACGTCGTATGGTGACATAACGGATAGCAGGAGAATACGTTCCGCTGTAGTTCCTTCACTTTTCTTGCGAGAATTCCTTGCCACTCACAGCTGTGCTGATGGTGCTGGTGACATGACAAAAGTCGGACCTTTCGATATGCGACTCGAGCTGCGTCACGTCACTCCTGTCGTAGAATGAGCTCGAAAAACTTATCTGAGTGTTTCGGAAGCACGAAATTGAGTATTTTGCGTGTACGAGAACGTTGAGGATCCGCGGCTTCGTCGCAACTTTATCCAACTTAGTGACATCTTTGAAAAAGAGATCTTTATACATGTTACGGTCAAAGTCAAAGTCAAAGAAAAGTGTCAGATAATTTTCAAACTTGCTTTGTAACTCGCCTTTTTTTTACGTTCAAAAATTCTTGTTTCTTAAGCCGGGAAGCGATATTCAGCATAAACATAAGAGATGATTTAAACAACACACGTAGGTGATAAGTTAGTTGTCTACTATTAAGAAACACTTATGCTTTAGCTTTAAATTACCCTCATACATATTTCATCGAGCATAATGCGGACCGAAATCGCGAACGACTCATTGTTGCCTATAGGATTTGTTGAACAAATTAATGAAATTGCATAGTTTTTAATGATTGTTGAAGCATTTTTTCCTCCAGCAGAGAGAGAGAGAGAGAGAGAGGTGTGTATGCATAAAAAGTTCCCCCAGTCGTCCTAGATGTAATGACAGTAGATTGTAAATTTGAAACCAATAAAATAAATCACTTTTCAAAGGTGCGCGCACTATTGCAGACGAAATTCGATCAATCGCAATGCTGCTGCTGCAACACAGTAGATTAACTGATTAGAATTGTCGTAGCTTGACAGCCATTCGCTCTAGCAGGTAATGTTTAAGTGTCACGTGGAAAATAAATGTGTTTATTGAAATACTTGAAGCACTGCGGTCTTTGAAGTTCGAATAGATGACAATCCTTCATCACGTTCATCTGGGATATTCCCACTGCCGAAATACTCACAAAATGTGTGTTCTTCCTTCGGAAGGGAAGTAAGGTTGTGGGTCCCGAGAAGCACTAGCCTCGCGGATGAAATCTCGTTAATAGAGGAAAAAAAAGAGGAAGGATATCTTAAGAGCGTGGTTCTGTAGGTAAAGTGATCGGTTAGTAAATTGAAAACCGTCGGTTTGAATCTCGCTGTGGCACGTCGATTTTTGTTTTTTTTTCCTCAACAAGGCTTTCGGATAAAACAACCGCCACCTACTCGCATCGGTTAGTAACGAATCCTATATTTTTCAATGCTTCCTTTTTGTAAGTAGTGTTGTATTCCTTTTAAAGTTTTGTTTTGTATTACGACAAAGCGAAAGAGATAAATGTACACTAAAATTTGAATTAGGTTAATAAAACATGCTTTGTCTGTCTCTCTCTTTCTCGTTCGCTCATATGCACTTTTCGATCTTGATTCTCGATCTCTCTTTCTCATTGTCAATCGATAGCTTTGGATTACGGTTCTGATTACCCCTCGCGCTTCCCCAACCCCAACGGAACGTACCTAACATATTGTAGCTAACAGCACTAACCCTCTGGCAGCAAAACGACGCTCGCCATAGAATTACATTTACACGTACATGGAGTGGGCGTGGTCCAAATGACCAGAAGTCGTCCTCAAGCCAAACAACTTCAACCCATTTGGACCAACCCAGGACAAGAACACTAACTAAATGTGAAGTCCGCTCAGGGCGATTGCGGTGGTTCCCGACTAAAGTAGGGCGCCGTGTCCTGGACCAGCAGCGTGTGGCACACGTCACAGACCCGGGCCTGCCGCCGGTTCGGTCCCGTCGGAACCGTCTTGGTGAGACACGTCTGACAGTAGATGGTGCCACAGTGGCGACAGTGCTGCTTCCGCCGGGTCACCGTGAACTCCTTCCGACAGTTCGCGCATTGGTCGATGTCGTCCTCGTCCTGCCAGCGGACTTGCGTGTCCGCCGAGCGGATCTTCTCCAGCTGCATCTGCAGCGATTGGGACAGCTTGACAAAGTCCTTCTGGACGGCCTCGTTGTTGGCCAGGTCTTCCTGCAGCACGCTCATCTTGTTCTTGAGGTCCACGTTGTGTTTGTCTAGCTTTTCGTTGGTGGCCTGCAGCTCGATGGTTTGCATCCGGAGTTCCGATATCTGGCGCTTGTTGTCGGCGTCGGCTCGTTCCAGTTCTTCTTTGTGGGCGGCTAACCGTTGGTAGTGCTGGTACTGCTGCCGGAGTTGTTCCTCTTGCTGAGCGACCTTATTATGGTAATCTCGTTCGGCCCGACGGACTTCCCGCTCCCGGTTATGCTGCTGGTCTCTCAACAGAGCCACCTCATCCTGCATGCTAAGCGTTTTCCGCTCGGCAAACTCACAACCCGCTTTCGTTACGATCAGGTTCTCATGAAGAGTCAGAACCAGCTCGTGCAGTTCGTCGATACTCTGTGGGAGGTTGATCTCCTGGTCCTTGAGCATCTCGGAATTCTCCAGGTATTTACCCGAGAGGAATTCGTTGTCTTTCTGCAGCACTTCCAGATGTCGGTAGACCTAAAATGGGATGGAGACCTCGGTGAGTCTCTCAGGGAATACATCTACAGTAGAAGTCGTTTCGGTTCGGTCATTGCGGTCAAAGTCCAAAGTCATCTGTACTTCAAGCATTCTGTTATTCATATACTAAGCAATTGACGTCAAACCCCACCCTATCCCAATATCTTACGATACTTGAACAAAAATCCCCTCCTCCCACCGGTCTCCGTTACCTGTTCCCGTTCCTCCGTCAGCTTCTGCAGCTCGTCGTTCACGGTCTGCTTGAGCTGGGCGTAGTCTTTCCTCAGCGCTGCCAGTTCGTGTTCCGCTGTGGCCGTCTGCTCGTTCAGTCGTTGCACCTCGGCCTTGTGATCTTCCCGTTTCTGCTGCCACTGAGCTTCCAAATCCGCTCGCATAGCACCCTCTTTGGCCAGTTCCTCCCGCATCCGCTCGACGCTCTTCTCCAGCTGTTGGGCCTTTTGCTTTTCGCCGTTGATCTGTTCCTGGCACTGGACCAGCTTGGCTTCGTAATTGGTACACATTTCGCAGGACGTCGAAGAACTGGCCGAGGGTTCCTGAGGGTTTTCCAACTCTTTCGGAGCCGGAGGATCTTTCTGGGCCGCTTCCTTTAGCATTCCAACCAGGGCCGATTCTGGGGGCTTTCGCGATTCTTCGCCGCGATGCTTTTCCATTTCTTCGTAGGCGTCTCGTAGTTTCTCTTTCAGGGTTTTGATTTCTTCTTCTAGGGGAACGACTAGCGACCGCAGCACTTCCGCATCTTCCTGGGCCTGTCAAGTGAGTACAAATGAAAATCAGGTGGAGGTTGTCAAATACTTTCATAGTGCGATTTATCTAATTAATGGCGTGGCCCATACTTTATGAAACCAGACAAAATTAAAAATGATGCTCAATCTGTATCACAATTTCTTCAAGAACTACTACAAATGCTACTACTATCTACTAGTATACTCTACTGTTAAGCAGTTTCCAAAGGTAATTATAAGCCAACCAATTGAACACAACAGAATAGAAAAAAGTCGCAATTTCGCGCTGTGGTACGTACATATTTGTTTACCTTCCGCATGGAATCCTCCAGATTGTCGTGGCTGTTGGAATCGGCTGCCCCTAGCTTACGGATGATCTTCTTGGCCTGGTTCAGCACCGGTGCCAAGCTCGGCGAATCCTAAAAGAAGCAATCATTCAAAGATTTCATCGAACAAATCTACTAGCACATCACAAATCAAACTAACCTGCTGTGCCGCGGCAAGTGCCTCCTTCAGGTCGTGCTGTTCCGTCCGGAGACGTTCGTTTTCCTCCGCCAGGCGTCGCATCTCGTCGTGACTGAACGTGGACTCATCCACAGTTTCCTGGACCAACTGTTGAAGCGTCATAATCTCTTCCTGTGCTCGTCGGTTCTGCTCCTCAAGATCCTTCTCGCGGTTGTACTCCATTACCATGATTTGCGATTTGGCGTCCTCTAGTTCTTTGCGCGCCGAGGCGGCTTCCTTCGAAAATCGCTTGCATTCCGCTAGATTAGAGGGAAAGTAACTATGCTTAAGAATAATCCAAATAATTCGGTGATACTGCACATTGCTAAGTAGGCTACGATTCAACTTGTTCAACAGATTATCGCCCAAGGTGATTTTAAATTATTCATTTCAAACTACTCAGGTAACCACTAAGCATTTGAATAAGTGGTTCAGCAGAACGTATTATGCATTTGAGATGCTTGCTGCCCTACATGAGCAGTTCGAATGCATAACTGCCTTGAAATAGCATAAGTTGTGCTGCTTAACCCTAAAAGGGATACCTGGGGTCCATTGGACCCCAGCCGCCTTTCAGAGCTCGTCTTTGATAGAGCACACTCAGCGAGGTGACGAAACTGAGGCCATGGAGGTATCTCTTTTAGGGTTAAAAGCTTTAGGCTGTAAATTAGCATTTCACCTGATTGGGGGGTTTTCGTTCGGGAGAAATCAGAATGCTTCCCAACTGCTCTTTATAAATGCTAAGAGCAAAGAGGATGGGAGATAAGTTATGTATTTCATAGTACATGTTGTCTTTCTTTTACAGGACCTATGCTTCTGTTTACAAATTTGTGCATCTGATTTGCTTCTTCGTTTTTCCTTCACCAATACAAATGTGTGCTGAATAGATGGATGGTTTGGTTTGATCCTATGTCGGATCATTCATAAAATTATTCGAAAGAGGAAGAGAAAATCATATGCTACAAATCGAAAAAGAAATGAAAATCCTCTACATACAACGGAATATCGTTTTGGAAACAAGTTTTGGGTGTCGAACTGACGCTTTTTAGTAAGCATTATTTATTTTGGGGATCAGTGAAGAGAATTGTCAGACAAAAGAGGCACAAAACAAGCAACAAAGAAGATGCGACGATTAGTCTTTATCCCTACTGGTGACAGATAATGACATGATCTCGAAATTTTGTGTTGCAGACAAAACGGAAGCTGAATTTGTTGCGTACTTTTCAACTCGTGAATAATCAATTAATACTAACCCAAAGTCGAAACTGTTTGATGATAGAGCTTCACCAGAGTTGCAGTGTTTACCGACTCGAAGTTACCGTTCGAAAATCGCAATGTAAGGCTTAAAAATCTCTAAACTCGTGGTGTACGATGTTAATCCCATTATTTTCAAGTTGGGACAAACTTATGTCGCATGGGTTGTTTTGTCGCAACAAATACAGGTTGCGACATTGTCATTATTGTTGCGCGATGGTTGAATTTTTATTCACTGTTGGGGATTAATTCAACGCATGCCATCGGCATAGCCGTAGCATCGTGAAGCAACAGCAGCAGATTGAGAAATATTCAGTATATTCGGATCCTAATTTCGAACCCAAATCACTACTAAAACAAGCAAAAAGTACCACCTAGCACCGCCAGCTGGAGTGTGGAAGGATGAGGAAGCGGAGAAGCGGGTTGAGAGAACGAGAAGCAGACGTAAATCTTTTTTTATTTATTTTTTTGTTCGACGAGGCGTTACGCTTTTTTGACATTTAGTCATGACGTTTCTGAAGGGATAGCACTTAGACAGCCCGTTATTTTTCCCAAACCTGCTGTGGAGTAGCACTAAATGCGTATATACGGCTAATTAGCACTAAACACCTTGTCGTAAAGGCAACTATAATGCTGAAGAAGTGCTATTTTAAATGCTTACTGGTTACTTGGGATAGCTCTTGGAATAGAACATCTTTCATCTTTTCTTTTTCATTTGCAGGACACATTTCCTTCGTGAGCCGCTGATTCACGTCCAGAGGAGAAGGAGCTTTATTATAGTCGACCATGTTGAACTTCTTCAAAAGCTGGTCGATATAGTGTTCCTGATCGATTGCCACAGCGCCGTCCGATCTGGTCACCCTTAGTCCTAACCCCTGTTTAACTAGTCCCAAGTTCTTCTTCGAACTCAGCGTTGCTTGATACTGGCCACCAACCGCCGATCGTTGGAACGAATGAGAAAATCGTCCTATAATGTCGAGCTTTCCTTCAACGATTCAATGATAAACGCAACTATCGAACTTCGACCGCTTGAATCCCATTTGCTTGAGCTTCGTGTCTAACTTCCGGTTCCATACTCTGCTGGTCTCCTTCAGGCCGAACTGAGCTTTCTGCAGCTTGCAGACTTCCGTTGGAGACCTGTCGTCACGAAACTCTTCTGGCTGCTCCATCTGCTCGTCATCCAAGTTGCCCTACAGGAATGCAATCACCGCGTCCATTTGGTGCACTTCGAGGTCCAGCTTCGCCCGCAATGCAAGGAAGTAACGGACTGTTGCATTAAGGACGACGGGAGAATATGTGTCCTGGTAGTCCACGTCCTTGACCTGTGAATAGCCGTTGATCACTAGTCGCGCCATATACCGTTCGATGGAGCCATCTGCGTTAAGTGCCCCACACAATGCATACGTTTGCGTGTGCGTGACAGTAGTTTGACACATTTCCCATGGGAAAACTGTCAAAAAAACGCAAACCTCGACGGAACGGACGCTATGTGTTCCAGGCTTTACGGATGCGAAAGAATACTTGCCTGTGACTGACCGCTCCCAGTCACTGTGCTCAGGAATTTGTTGCAGATCAACATCTTCTGTGGAATGTGACCGAAGCGCGATGTCTATTGAAAGCCGCTGGCATCGTCCCGTTTGGCTGCCACAATCCTGTGAAGAGACAAGTTTCTGAAGCAGGACACTGTATGTGACCTTATAATCAGAATACTTGCCTGGTCGATGGCGCTCCTTCTCGCTGCGCCTCAGAGTAGGATGAGCACTGTATCGAGTTGGTTGCGGAGGAAGTGCAGACGATTAAACTGCTTCTTCCCCCAAACAACTTGCTTCTAAATCTTCAACTACTTCCGGCTTCAGTTCCGTATTCGTGACTTCGACGTCCTCAGCTGGTCCAGTCTGAACCGAGTCGCTCGCTTCATCACTTTGGACTATCGCACCGCTATCTTTGCAGTATGGTGCTACCTCTGCTTCAGCATGGCCGGCCGGCTAGACAGGCCTCCAATAATATTATGATGTCTCGGCTAATCGGATTAAACACTGTACCTCTTGGTATATTCCGCGTCCCACTTCTCCCTCTTCTCCTTGGGTACGTATGCCATCAGTTTGAACCCGAAAACGCGAAGATGGGGCAGATTCGGTCGCTTGCCGAAAAACATTTCCAACTGTGTTGTCGGGCAGCAGCAGCCTCTGCCCAAAAGCGTTGATCGAGCTCCGAGACCGCCAGCAAACATCATGCCTTCTCCTCAATAGTACAATTCATCCGCTCTGATTCTGCTGCGGATTGTGTAACCGTCCGTTCGTGCCGTATTCCGCTTTTCTTCAAGAAATATTGGAACTGCTTTTCATTTTTTTTTTTCAAATTGATTTTCGACGTGGGCCTTGAATTCTTGAAATGCATTGAACGCATCGCATCTGCCTTGCATTTCAGAAAGTACGCGAACGTCATCGTTGAAGAAGTGGTCCAGTACTTGCTGCCGCCGTGCGACGACTTCTTCATCGGTCCACACAAATCTGAGTGTATTAACTTCAGCACATCCTTCGCCAGAGCTTCACTTGATTTGAACGGTAGCTTTCGATGCTTCCCTTCGGCACATGGCACACAGCTCGATACTACTGGCCATCGTGCTGAGATGCGCCAACCGCCGATGCCACAGTTCCAGGTTGCCACATGGTTGTGCAACAAACGATTCATTCCGCTCAACAAGATTCAGACCATCCGTCTCTTTCGCTGTGACGATGACGTCGCCTGTTGACTCGTGTTCAACTTCACACGCTTTGGAGGTAAACGTTGATCGATACCCTTTCTTGCAATGCTTACAGACAAGAGGTTCAGTGCGAGATCTGGAACACATAAGACGTTAGCGATAGGGCTGTGCATTTATCGATATTATCGATAATATCGATATTATCGGATCAAATTTATCGATACGATATCCGATATTGCTCCAACCGATATAAAACGATAACGATAAAGGCTAAATATTTCCGATATTTTCAATTAATTTAAATGTTAAGGTCAGACTTTATAATAGTTTAATTTCAATTTTAATGAGTTTCATTATTTTAGTAACAGCATTGACCCTATATGTTCACTTGTAACATATGTTTTATAAAAAAGCACGTATATTCGTCATTTTTGTGTGTGTTGCTTTTTAATAAAGTTATCGGATATCGATACGATATCGATAATTTGGAATCCGATATATCGCCGATACCGATATGAGATGAATTACGTATCGCCGATACCGATAAATCGCCACGATGCACAGCCCTGGTTAGCGATATCGAGATCGGTGTACGTACCTTCTACACTGGCGGTAAGCTTCACGCTCCCAACTGCCGCCACTGTGATCTCCGCTGCATTGGCCACGTAAATGGATTCGAACGACTTCTTGGCCTCTTGGAGGGCCGACTGTGATCGGCACATGTGGCGTTCTGCTTCAGAATCCAGGATCCAGCTCTACGTCTGCTGCACCGGCTTATGCAGTGCCAGTAACGTTACCTGCTTGTGACGACCAGAGCCTCCGACAACCTTCGACTTCTGTGGGCAATCGGATGCAAAATGGACTACCTTCTCGCACTTGAAGCAACGCACGTTTGACTTCTTCTTCTTGTTGTTGCTTTTCCTGTTCCGTACCAGCAACTCACCAGAAGAATGCCCAGATCTTTCGTCTCTTTCACAAATCACATCTTCGACTTGACTACATCCGCCGTTAATTGAACTCCAGACGCATCGAGCCCCATGATCATGGGTTCTTACCGCTTCGAGCTTGTGGCTTGTGGACATTATCTCGTCCACATACTCATC
This sequence comes from Aedes albopictus, assembly GCF_035046485.1. Lineage (NCBI taxonomy): Eukaryota > Metazoa > Arthropoda > Insecta > Diptera > Culicidae > Aedes > Aedes albopictus. The sequence continues at coordinate 20,535,684 of NC_085136.1, read as the reverse complement.
CACCGACGAACAATCTTTCAGTTCCAACCGTGCCAGTTTGCGTAGAAGATTGATCTTCCGCGTCCTGCCGCACTCCTGGAATGCCGTCTTCAAACTTGACCATGCTTCCTGCGCCGTCTTTGCCTTCTGAACCAGGATGTAATTATCCGGTTCGATGTTGAGAGAAATAGTCGTCAGAGCTCGCTCCGACAGATTCGCGTTCATCTCGGTACCCTCTGGAGGGTCCACCACGTGGCGGACGCGGATCATTATCATCCTCATGACAAACGCCCACGAAACGTAATTTTCGCGTCCTTCAATTTTTCCGCCGGCATGAGAGACATACCACCGCCTGGATGCCTCGGAGCAATATACGCTTATTCTCCTTCGGGTTGGTTTCCCCCGCTACCGTTTTGGTTAGCACCGCCTCCGGAGCGCCTGTTTTTTTTTGGTTTTGAAACATCTTCTAAATCTCGAGCGTGAAAAAATCTTGAAGCGAGAAAGGTTTTCTTCGGCTTGTTGATCGACCGCTTCTATGGGTACTTGTACTCCGATCCATAACCTGATAGCAGAGTAAACTCAACTGATCGATTAGAGGAGCGAACTAAGAATGATTTATTTCTACATATAAAAAGCAAGGCTTACTATGCTAAGGGTCCCATTAGATGTGTCAAATATTTGGCCAAACAAGCCTGACAAATGACCAACATAAAGTGAATCATAAGCAACCTTGGATAAGGTCGGACTTCAATGTCAAATATTTGGCATAATGATAAACAGTCTAATGGCACCTTAACACTGAGTAATTGGACATCGTTCATTCCGATATATGCGGACCAATGGAGGTAGTCGTTACTACATTGTTTTCGTAGAAGATAAATCCTGGCGCATGTGGGTGTACTTCATTGTGTCGAAGCCTGAGTCGGACGTCCTGAAGGTGTTCAACACGGTGTACAAGGAATTCCAAGTGATGGCGGAACGCCAATCCGACAGGAAACTTAAAATATTGAGAATGGACAACGGGCAGGGGTACGTATCTGAAACAGTAAGGCACCCCGTCGGTTCAAAATCGACCCAAAAACACAGTTTTTCCAAAAATCTTTCTTTGACATGTAAACACAATTTAACTAAAATTTTCACATCAATATAGTTTAGTATTATCAAAATCATTATGGTCATACGATGTGTGGAAGTTTAAACCTTGATTTCTGCATCTTTTGTTGACTTTTCCTTAGGCCGATGACATAGTAAGGCGGCGCGTGAAGCGATGCGCAACGCGTTTGTCGATAAGCTTTCATACACGCGTCGAGCAACGCGAAGCATGACACAGTGACGCGCCTTGTGATGCGTATCCGAAGCAAAATTACCGATGCCCAGCACCATAATCACAACCATCAATCAGCATAATGAGAACTCTCAAAGCACGACCAAACTCACACCTGACTCAACCCCGTCGTGACGAATTTACTCAAACAGCACACACCAGGCGCACAGAATCATGAGACGGTCCTAGCAACCATAAGTTCCCCGTACAGCAACTTGTGCATGCACGCGCGTGAAAGCACTCGACGGAATGGTTTGACGCAGCTGCCGACGCTGTGATTCGCGTTCACTCTGACTTGTCAACGCGTCTCACCATGCGTTTTACACTGGCGCTTACAAAAATTGTTCGAACGCAAACGCGTCGCACTGCGCTTCGCTTCACGCAACTCTCTACTATGTCACCGCCGTTAGGGTGGCCAAATTACCCCGATTTACCCTATGTAATGCAATGATTGTATCGTTTGCGCCTCTTCTGAAGTAAATTGTCTAACTATTACATACGAAGAATGAAACTTATGAACAACTTCAAATACAGTATGCTGAAGTATTGTGTAAGTCAAAAGATAGTTTTTTGATAACTATATCCAATAATTTTTCGTAAAGAAAATTTCCTTGGGTATAGAATATTTTCGTGCCTGCCATACGCTATACCTACACATGCTAAATGGTGATTGACAGCAGAGGAAGCTCTCAGTATATAACTGTGGAAATGGTCATAGAACACCAAGCTACAAAGCAGGCTTGGTTCTAGTTCGAATGTTACGCCAAGAAGTAGTAGAAAAATATCCCATGCCATAAGATCCTGGGCGGATATGGGTTTATACCAAACGATATTCGAGTACCCTACACCATCCTTACCTTCCTTCGCCAGGTACAATTCCTTCATCTTGGCCCGCTGCTGGTTAAACTCGTCCCGTATCCGCTTAAGTTCCAGCTGTAGCTCACGACTCTTTTCCGCTTCCTCCGCCACCACATTTTCGTCGCCACCAGTACCGATTTTTGCTGGAACCTCATTGCCCAAATTCCTATCCAGCTCCTCTTGTTGCTGCTGCTGCGAATCGGCGCCTTTCGGTTCCAGCATTGTTCTTTCGGTATTGTTTCCCCCCTTCTCGCTTCACAGGAAGAGAAAGCACACAAGAACCTCACACAATCCCCTTTGTTACGACGACGACGACGATGAGCAATGGATGTTTTCTTCAGCAGCACGCAACGAACGAAGAAGCATCTCCCGACTTATTCCACGTACGAATCGATCGCAAAATTACGCCACCACTTTGGACGATGGTTTCATCCTGATTCGCGTTGATTCCTAACCGTGCGCCGTAAATTACAAAGCGAGATAAAAACGGAAGCCGAATCTGACGGGAAAGGTGCTGATTTTAGAAGGAATTTTAATTTCCCAAATCAGCAGATTGAATATTTTTTTCACGAACTAGAAGTGGAATTTTATTTTGGTTTTCACCTTTTTGACGTTTTTTTCGTGCACTTTCACGGATGAGTTGGTAGCACATTTGACAGCTCGTTCGTTACCAATTTGTGTAGTATATGCGATGAAATGGTGTGCTCGACAAGAGATGTGAATCGGTATTAACGCACATTGGCAATGAACATTTTATCCCTGGTCATATTTATTAGTCCATATTCATGAATAAAGCTGAGTAAATTCAGGCCAAACATGTCTAAAGGTCAGAGAATGTCATGTCTGCAGAAGAGAGGCTCTCTTTGGTTTCCCTCTCTTTCGTTAATATCTCCGCTGTTTATTTGTATTATGATTGTCTCCTTGCATTGAACGATGGTCAAAACAATCGTCTTTTGATTTGTACTGCAAAAGTAGTTGAAAAGTGTACCATTACATTGCAATAATTGAAAGAGCAAGTGAACAAAGAGAGCCTCTCAAATGCAGATAGGACCTATTGAAATGTTTGGCCTGAAATACTCTTTACTCAGATCTCTTCGAAGATTCACAGAGATTTACTTCACGGCTTCACATGGGAGCTTGCACAGTGACGTCACTTTTTATCTCCTTCTCTTTGTCTCCTACGGCGTCGTCCCATGTTTACTTTTTGTATGAGAATTTTCAAGGTTATGTTTTTAGTGCAAGCCTCTATAGATTTAGTAAAGAGTATTTACTCAACTTTATTCATATGGCCTATTGTCTATCCGGTTGGAATAGGTTGGAATTTATGATCAAACGCAAAGCAAAATTGCGCAGGTGGCGCTTTTCTAAAACAGTGAATTGCGAACTCTAGACGAAATTACTAATGATAATGACAAAAGAAAAGTGAAATTATTGCAGATTCTCATAACTTACATACATTGTGTTCACCAGAAATATGTAATTTTTGCTTCCAAAGTTAAAAAATTTTGCGTTTCCTAGCCTCACATTTGGTCGTCAATAAAGACGACAAAAAATGTCATTTGGTCCACAAGGGTCGCAACTTGGGTTTTGCCCCAACCAGTGAACATCCAATCATCGAGACAGCCCATCTAACGAGCAGCCAACGAACGAATCGGCACTGTATCCTGTACTAACCCATGTTCTAATCGAAATATCCGCTTTTATCCGTTCCTAACCGTCGTTAACCGCTACTAACTGAGCAGCAGTTAGACGCAGTTAATGACGGTTATTTATCAACGGATAAATGCGTATTTTTCCGGTTAGCAAAGGCAAGGATGGGAACACTCAAAGGATTGGGGTCTCAAGTTAGTCTAGTGGTTAAGGCTATGGATCGCCAATCCGGAGACGGCGATTCCCGTTCCGGTCGGGAAACTTTTCTCGACTCCCTGGGCATAGTGTATCATTGTACTTGCCTCACAATATAGAATTTCATGCAATGGCAGGCAAAGAAAGCCCGTCAATTAATAACTGTGGAAGTGCTCAAAGAACACTAAGTTGAAGCGAGGCAGGCCAAGTCCTAGTGGGGACGTAGAGCCATTAAAGAAGAAGGGAACACTCACTTGCAAAGAGTTACACTCACTTGCTTTTTTCTCAGCTCAGAAGCGTTCAATAAAAAAAAAAACGATGTATGGACGACTTTTGCCTTGTGGTTTTGTCTAAAAGTTTGCCGAATAGAGTAGGGGTCGCGAAGGCAACTCTCCACGAGATGATTGTAAATTACACTGCGTGTGTGCGTGCGTGTGCGACCCCTGCTCTATTCGGCAAACTTTTAGACAAAATCACAAGGCAAAAGTCGTCCATACATCGTTTTTTGATTGAACGCTTCTAAGCTGAGAAAATAGCAAATGAGTGTAACTCTTTGCAAGTGAGTGTTCTCATCCCTGAGCAAAGGAAGTGTCATTCCCCCTGGCACACGCAACATTTTGCAGTTTGACATTGAGGCCAGCGAGGAGGCCAGATCACAGTTTGGCATAAATGGGTGAAATGCTGAGGAAATGTGAGGAATTCTGTACAACATTTTGAGCACAGATTTTCTCCCGTTAGATCTGTCCTGCCCGTAGGGGGTGATACAGAAATTATGTCACGCAAAAATCGACCTTTTTCAACCCCCTCCCCCCTGTCACACTCAACGAAAAAAACTAAAGAAATTCATAAAAATAACTTATGAATTTTTGCCATAACCTCGGCCATAACTCAACGGTAGGGATGCTACAAGAATACCTTATGGAAACTAGTTTTTATAAGTTACCCTTATGACCGGACATAAGATTATGGCAAAAATCTTTTGAATTTCCTAAGGTTTTTTTTTTGTTGCGTGTTGGACCTTAAAATTATATCAGGCCAAACATTTCAATAGGTCCTATCTGCATTTGAGAGGCTCTCTTTGTTCACTTTCTCTTTCAATCGTTGCAATATAATGGTACACTTTTAAACTATTTTTGCAGTACAAATCAAAAGACGTTTGTTTTGACCATCGTTCAATGCAAGGAGACATTCATAATACAAATAAACAGCTGAGATATTTAAATAATTACCGAAAGAGAGGGAAACCAAAGAGAGCCTCTCTTCTGCAGATAGGACCTTTAGACATGTTTGGCCTGATATGTATGGGTTGTCACGCTATACTAAACCCCCCCTCTCTTTACAAGCGAGACATAATTTGTGTACGGCCCCTAAGGAATTTGATATTTTTAAACATTTTTTTCCACATTTTTCCCGTTGTGCAACTAAAGTCAGATAAAAAACATCGAACTGTCAAAACCACGAGAAAAAACATCGCCTATTTCTGGCAACCTTGCCCACTCTCGCAACGCGAAGTTTTGAGAAAAACTCCGTTTTCTGCCCTCAGACCAGTGCGAGACTTGAACCGAAACGCTTCGTTGTTGCTTGTCGCGGTCGCGAAAATAGTGCTCCTTTGGTGTGGTGATTGTGACTTGTCAGCGGATTTTTCATCTCGAGCTGCTGCCTGAAAGAAAAACGTCACCGTGAAAATCGGAAACTCGCGAATCCGTGTTTTCCGGCGGTGGTCATCTGTGTGTGAAATTCGTGGATTTGCCACAGGCGGAAGAACAGAACGACGGCTGTAAAGAAAAAGCGGAGGATTTTGCTCTCTCACGCTGCTGGTGCGGTCTTGGTACGGCGGCAGTGACGGACGAGACGTGCGAGTTTTGAGACTTTTTCGAGAGTGCGGCGGTGTGTTCTCAAGGTCTTCGAATTTTCAGGTGTGTGGAAGCCATTTTTTGACAGAAGGAAGTTTTTTTTTTCGCTCACGCCGATCGGAACGGATTTTGTGTCCCGATTCCCCGATTGCCGATTGTGGTGGACGTCATCAAGAAAAATCGGATCGGAAAAGCTGCAGTGCGGATGATTTGCAGGCATAGCGCAAGAAGAAGAGCCTCTCGGCGATGACGGTGTGGTGGTGCCGATGATGATTGCGGCGATGATTGAGGAGAAGGACCGTCCGAAGCGGAAAGGCGAATAAAGAAGAGCCAAACACAGTGGAAGAGCAGCAGGCAAAATTGGATTTTCGTCCGGCGGTTTCGGTCCGGTGTTGTGTGAACAAGTGTGCGTTGGATAAGGTTTTTTCCCTTCTTGGTAAATCGACCGATTCCCGATTCTATTCTGCTGGCGAGTGTTGTTCTTGCTGTTTGCCGTGTGCCGGACGGACGGTGGTCAAAAATTGCGTGAGATTGTGTTGGTGATTCATGGTCTGCTGGCCGATAGAAGAAGAAAATACTTCGCCGGAGATGTGTTTTGACGACGACCCGAGCAAAAACTAGTGGATTATTTACTTTCTGTGCGGTGAACGAACGAACGAACGGATTGATACTTCCCGGAACACTTACGTCAGGTGGATAAGATACGAAGTGTGTGATTGACAAGGTAAGACGTAAGCTGTTGGAGCTATTTTTTATACATTTACATTGTCCTTGAGGAACAAGCTTGCTGTCTACAAACAAATCATCCTTTCTATCATGCTTACTGCTATTACGACCATAGGTTTAAAAACTCACATCAAATTAGAACTTCCGGAAGAGTTCCGGAGGAATTTTTGGAGGAACTCACTCACAACACGTGGGACAGTTCCCAAAAAACTTTTGAGGCATTTTTCGGGGGAATTCCCGAAGAACTCATGGAGGAATTCCAGAGCAACTCCTGAAAGAATTTCCAATGTACTCATGAAGAAATTCCCGAGGAACTTCTGGAGGAGCTCCCAATTAACTCCTGGAGGAATTCACACAAAACATACAGAAATTCTTAAGGAACCCCTGAAGGAATTCCCCGGAACTTCTGCCGGGGAACTTTTGGAGGAACCCCTAGAAGAATTACCGCGGAAAGTTTGCAGGAATTTCCGAGGAACTTCTGGGGGAATTCCCAAGGAAAGCTTGGGACAACTTCTGGAGGAATTCGCGAGACATTCCTGGAGGAATTTGCGAAAAACTTCTGGAGGAATTCCTGAAGAACTCCTGGAAGAAGTCTCGTGGAGCTCCTCGATGTACTTCACAGGATTTTCTAGCGAAATTCCCGAATAAATTATGGCGGAAAGCTCTTCGAGGAACTTGTGGAAGAATTCCCACAAAACTTCTGGATAATTTTGGAGGAACTCCTAGGGGAATTCCTGAGGAACTCCTGGTGGAGGAACTCCTCGAAGAATTCCCGAGGTAGTTCTGGATGAACTCCAACCAATTAACTCATGAAGCAAGTTCCAAAGAACTCCTGAAGGAATTCACGAGGAACTTCTGGAGGAATTCTTGGTGGGGAACTCTTTGAAGAACTTCTGGAAGAATTTCGGAGGAACTTCTAGAGGAACTCACAAACAACACCCGAGACAATTCCCAAGGAACTTTTGAGGCATTTCTTGGGAAATTCCCGAAGAACTCCCGGACGAATTCCCGAGCAACTTCTAAAGAATTTCCAATGAAATCATAAAGAAATTCCTGAGGAACTTCTGGAGGAACTCCCAATTAACTCCTGGAGGAATTTACAAGAAACTTACAGGGATTCTTAAGAAACCCCTGGAGGTATTCCCGGGAAACTTCTGGCGGGGAACTTTTGGAGGAACTTCTGAGGAATTTCACTTCAGGAGGAATTCCCAAGGAAATTTTAAAACAACTTCTGGGGAGATTTGCGAAAAACTTCTGAATTTCTGAAGAACTCCTGGAAGAAGTCTCACAGGATTTTCTGGCGAAATTCCCGAATAACTTTTGGCGGAAGGCTCTTCGAGGACCTTCTTGGAGAATTCCGGCAAAACTTCTGGATAATTTTGGAGGAACTCTTAGGGGAATTCCTGAGGATCTCCTGGAGAAATACCCGAAGAACTCCTGGCGGAGGAACTCCTCCAAGAATTCCCGAGGTAGTTCTGGAGGAACTCTCAATCAACTCATGGAGCAAGTTCCAAAGAACTTCTGAAGGAATTCACGAGGAACTCCTGGAGGAATTCTTGGTGGAGAACTCTTTGAAGAACTTCTGGAAGAGTTCCGGAGGAACTCACAAACAACACCTGTGGCAACTTGCAAGGTACTTTTGAGGCATATTTTGGGGAAATTCCCGAAGAACTCTTGGAGGGATTCCCGAGCAACACCTGAAGAATTTCAAATGAATTCATGAAGAAATTCCCGAGGAGGAACTTCCATTCGATAAATGGAGGAATTTATAAGAAACATACAGGAATTCTTAAGGAATCCCTGGAGGAACTTCTGGTGGGGAACTTTTGGAGGAACTTCTAGAAGAATTCCCGTGGAAATTCTGGAGGAATTTCCAAGGAACTTCTAGAGGAAATTCAAGCAACACCTGGGGCACTTTTGAGGCATTTCTTGAAAGAATTCCCGAGAAACTCCTGAAGGAATTTCCAATGAACTCATGAAGAAATTCCCGAGGAACTTCTGGAAAAACTCCCAAACTAGCTCTTGACGGAATTCACAAGGAACTCCTGGCGGAATACCCGAAAAAACTCCTAGCGGGACTCTCTAGGATCTCCTGGAACCTGGAGGAATTTTCAAGGAAATCCGGAAGGTATTCCTGGAGGAGTTCCTAAGGAACTCCTGGAGAAATTCTCGAGAAACTCCTGGAGGAATTCCCGGAGAAGTCCCAGGGAACTTCCGGAGAAATTCCAGAGGTATTCCCTGAGGTGCAGTGATGGAAAACAGTGAGGAATGCAGCTGAGTAGACACAAACGCAAAGCTATCCTACTCGTGAACAACAGAAGCCAGAATATATTCGCACTTCCTTCACTCGCGAGCTAACGAAGCTGGTCGCACTCGTGATTGATTCGCGAAGCAGCTCTGAACATTTTTCAATTTTGTGAAAAAACGAATTTACACGGCCGACAGATTAACTTTTCAAGAACAATAAAGCACAAAACACTACTATCTGATGGATAATTGCTTGTTTTGCTGTTAAAATCGCACTAAAGTGCAATTCCCGCATCTCCACTTGTTCTTCGCGAATAAAAATTCATGAGTGTTTTTGTTTTTGTTTTGCTTCATACTCGTGAAGCAAGCGGGTGCGAATAAACTCACACACGGCTTACTCTCGGCACCGTGAGTAAACCGTTTGTTGCTTTTACACTCGCGAGTTGATTCACGATGAGAGTGTTTCCATCTCTGCTGAGGTGTTCTCGAGACTTTCATTGAAAAAATCTGAATTACTTAGAATGTAACCAATATTTCTTCGTTTCAAAATCGCAGGCATATGGGTCACTTTTTGAATCAGATCGCATGTTCAGTATTTTATTTATGACATTCTTATCGTCCTACAAGTATTTACAAATACTAGACTAGAGACGAATCAGCCGAGGCCTGAAAGTCTCCTTAATAAAGATAAAAAAAAAAACAAATACTAGAGCGATTCTGAAATAAATGCTGGTGGACTTTTTTGAAAAACTTCTAAAGTAAATTACTGTTGAACTTGTGGAACTGTTTCTGGAGAACCCATGGAGGGTAGAGAAGGTTTGTGAGGAAATCCTTGAAGAGTTCCAGCGAAACTGCTATAATTGTTGCCTAAGAACTACCGGTCAAGATTTGGGTGTATTCCCTGAAGGGATTGCCGGAGAGCTCCTGGAAAAAATATCAATTAATTGCCAGGGAAATCCTGGATGTATTTATTCCCATTAAATTTTATTAATTTCTCAGCAAATCCTGGAAGAATTCCAGAGGAAATCATGAATCCTGTAGAAAGCTGTATGAATTTTCGAAAACTCCTGAAAGAATTCTCGAGAAATGCTTGAGATAAAGTTTTTGGCAATCCTGGCGGAAATCATAAGTAATTATGAAGGAATTCATAGGGAACTTCTTGAGAAATTGCCGGGAAAACCTGGAGTAGTTCTCACACTCATTCTTGGGAAACTCTTGAAACAAAAATCATGCACTCGCCGTCATGCACATTCACCAAATATTGGTCATAGCATCCACAAAAAGATACTTTTTCAGCAACCATCAGTAATCTACAGGAATCGTTTTCACTACCGGAAACCACTGAAACCACAGTCTGCCGGTAAAACAAAATAAAATCGCAATTATAATCCGGCACAGCATTTCCAACCCCCCCACCCCCCGTCATACTCTTTGTATATGACCTCAATATTTTTTTGTAAGGGTCGTCACGCTATACAAAACCCCCCCTCCCTACTAAAAGCGTGACGTAATTTGTGTACGGCCCCTAATATTAAAATTTGATTCAGAATGCCCACTTAGGATTAGAAATTCCTAGACGAAACTCAAGCTATGAAAGCAACTAATGCTGCGAACAAAGGGAACAGGCCAGAGAAAATTTGACTGATGGACCAACAATCGTCATCCTGTCATTGGAAATTGTTATCCAATAGGATAACAGGCCAATATATCTGTTCTGTGTTGTATTTGTCCAAGTGTGATGTCCTAATTTATTATGCATTTGTAAGGTTCCACTACAAGATGTTATTTTTAATGTGCATTTGTAGTGTTTCATATTCTTTCATAATATGTGGGGAAGAGGCGGGAAGTGATGATTGCAATCGCTTGTTGCCGCTTGTTGAGTCCATTGGTTCATGGATGCCACGCGTAAAGTGATAGATTCTGTGAAGATTACTGTGAAGCGGTACAGTTCGCTTGGTTGCCTAAGTTGTAGGCGTTTTATATGAAAGATTGACACTGTGCTGTTATGAAAGTTGGAAGGAAGGGAAACGGCTTTTTTTTAAACCCGTTTTTGGTTCTAGCGATTGCTACGAACATACGAATATACATGGGATGTCTATGTAGGAGAGAGTAAAAGTAGATAGAAAGATGCAAAGAAGGAGGAAAGGGACGAGCCAGGGATTGAACCCAGGACCTTCTGCATATGAATCAGAAGCGGTAGCCATTAGACCACAAAGCTCGTCTGAACGTGAGAGCTAAGTCGAGAGTTACGCCTAAGTCCTCTATTGTTCAGTTTTATGCATCAGTTCGCTGAGTTACAATCCAGAATAAAAAATATTCTGGTTCGTAGAAATGTAATACTTTGTCTAGCAGACATATGCTCTGAGATAATGATTTCAAAAAGTTTGGAGCAGATACAAAGCGTTGTGATTCCACGGAAGTTATCGTTATCTTCATTTTTGCTGCTTTTTTTATATACCTGGAACATGTACGATACTTTTCAGCGCGTAGGGAAGAAGAAGTTGCTAAAAGAAAAATTGAACTAGAACGAGTATTGTAGCTGTTGACAGCAGCTATTCCGTGTGGTCCGAGTTCAAAGGAGGCTTTCAGTTTATTTTTTCAGCTTGCCGCATTGCTTCAGATGACACCTTGAATGTATTAACGTCCACTCATCCAGCAGGAGTAAGTTCCGGAGCAGTCTCAGTACTGTTGGTACTGGTACGTCGCGATGTAACAATCAAAGTAAAACGTTTTGAAGGATACTCGTGAAGTTCTCAATGGCATCGTCGAGATTCGTTCATTCTGTCACAATTTACCAATCAGTCAGTGACAAGTGCTTTAGCGTGGTGGACCTTTTTCCCCGTGTTACTCATGGGATCCAAAAATGAGTTCAAAGAAATCAAATCAAAAATCTAGTAGTGTCGGTAGTGGCGCGGCTAATCCCTTCGTGAGAAGTGGGTTGGCTAGGTCTCAGTTAAGGAGAGGTGAGGAGGTTGGAGCAGGAAGTTGTTCACGCAGTGCCTGCGTCAGAAGTCCGATTCCTTTTCCGCCTAGCCTGTAGGGGAAGATTGTGGACGGAGCGTGGTTGATGAGGGTCATCAACCTAAATCTAAACGGACTGTCTGCAATGGGAGTTGCTGTGCAGCAGCTTGGTAAAAAAATAGACTTTGCGTCCTCAAAGTCCAACATAAGAAAGGACCTTTAAACGGCTCTGTTGTAACTTCGAAAGTCGATGAACGATGTCAAGCAGTATCATGTTAGACTCGTGAAAACTACAGCAGTGGCGGAACCTGTGAAAGTAAAGGTGACAAAGTCTACCTAGACGGAGGCCTTCGCATTCGTAGGTAGTCCAAAAGGTGTGGTGGATGCCACTGCTCGTGATAAGCACTCGCAGAAGCGGGCGAGGCAGCCGTCAGGTGAGGAGCTGTCTGGTGATGCCCGCAAGGCAAAAAGGATCATAATCCCGAAGGTCGGCAGTAATACCGGCAAGTCTAACCCCAGCCAGGCGTACCGGAAAACTGGGAAGGGTGGGCCTGAAAAGGCTGGCCCGTCCCGGATGGAAGGGAACGGGGGGTTGCGACCGTTGTTAGACCTTGGACGAAGGTCGAGCGGATAAAGACGAGGAAAAAGCCGCAGGTAGAAGAAGCTAGGGACGCCAAACCAAGGCGTAAAAAAGTAGGTGCCAAGAGCGAATCTTGAAGGCGATGCGAAGCGACGCCAAGCTCGTGGATCTGGGAGCCAACGTGCGCAGATTCAGATGTACTCGTATGGGAGAGATGATTCTGGAGCTGAAGCGCGATAAGGAGCGCAAGGGCACTACCTACAAAAGTTTGTCGGAAGAGGTCCTTGGCGTAGGGGTAGAGATGAGGGATCTCACATAAGAGACGACTCTGAAGGTGAAAAACCTAGACGAGATTACCGAAGTGGAAGAGCTCGTCACGACACTGCGGCTACAGTGCTAGGTGCAGGTGGCCGCCGCAGCCGTTAGGCTTTGGAAGGAGTCGGCGGGGACACAGGTAGCTTTGGTACAGCTATCTGTGGCAGACTCAAATATGCCCGTTAATTTAGGGAATGTTAAGGTGGGCTGGTCAGTATGCCAACTGACCTGGCACGAGCCACCGGTGGTTTGAACCAGGACATTGTAATGGCCCTCATCGTAGCGAGCTGTGCATGCAATGCGACGTCGAAGGCCATAAGGCACAAGGCTGCTCGAGTTCACCCACGTGTTTGATTTGTTCCGGGAAATCCGCGAACAACAAGCACCCAACGGGAGGTTCAAGGTACTCGGCCTTCAGAAGAGCCGCAGCTGACAGTAGCTCAACAGCTGCTTTGTCAGGCAGTTTCTGAGTGGGGGACGGATATCGCCATCATAGCGGACCCATACCGAGTGGGTCGTGGATGGGCGGCGATATGAACAACGGGTAAATATCCCGTCCAGGAGTTGGTGTCTGCTACCTATAAGGGCCGCTAAAGTAAACTGGTCTTCTTCTGTAGCTGTTATGCGCTTCCGTGGTGGTCGATCGAGCAGTTTACGAAGTTGCTGGACTGTATGATGACCGTGCAGACAGGGCGAAAGCCGGTGGTAATAGCGGGTGACCATTTTACGAACCAGCGGGATCAGATCCGGCTAGAAACACTGTTTATGCTAGATATCGATCTGGCTAATGTCGGTTCCAAAAGTAGTCACAACGGAGCGGAGTAGATTACCGACGTTACTTTTTGTAGTCCTGGCCTAACAAGTAACAAGTAGCTCGAACTGCATGTTTATGGCTACACTCACGGCAATCATCTGCCGGTTCGCTACAGTATCGACGACAACAACAGCAGGCAGCGGGTAGGGGAAAAGGCGTCAAGGCCAATGCCAAGCCCTCGTAGGTGGAAGGCATCATACTTCAAAAACGAGGTATTTAGAAATGGGAGACCAACGGCTTACTGGTAGACTCAACAAGGAAGAGCGAAATGGTAGTGTTCGACGCTGCCGAAGTCGCACTGATGACCGAGACTGAAGGCAAGCCAAAAAGGCCTGCTTTGAGGGTCTCTATCATAGTCCAATGCGAGTTCGTGGGGTGATGCCTACGGGATCTTGATGGCCAAGACAAAGTTTTTATGGATGTTGCAAGAGATTATTGAGGGGCTCTTCCTGCGTCGTGGTTCTAGTCCTTGGCCTCTTTCGTAAGACAGCTGGGACAGGACTGGGGCTGGCTATTAGGAGAGGGTGAAGATCTTGCAGGGATAGCAAAGTCCCTTAGCGTAGGTAAAGCCCCAGGTCCGGTTAATGACTGTGGTATTGCTCATAGAACGGAAGAGCAGCTTGGCGCAGCTATACTTGAAGATGGCTGGAGGGACATTCGATCCGCCATAGGTAGTACCTCGGCTACAGCACTAGGCTTCGCGACTCCGAATCACAGAAACGACTGGTATGACGGCGAATGTGAACAGTTGAAAAACCAGAAGAATGCAGCATGGGCGAGAATGCTGCAACACCGTACGAGAGCGAATGAGGCACGTTACAAACAGGCGCGGAACAGGCAGAACTCAGTCTTCCGGATGAAGAAGCGCCAGCAGGAAGAACGAGATCGCGAAGCGATGGAAGAGCAGTATCGCGCTAAGGACACACAACAGTTCTACGAGAAGCTGAACCGCTCGCGCAGAGGATTTGTGCCACAAGCCGACATGTGCCGAGATTTGGAGGTGGTCGACGTTGCAAGTACCGAAGGTGGCGTGGTAACAGATCTAGGAGTATGTACACAGGACGAAAGACTTCCGGCCCCTGACCTCCAAGAGATTGAAGAGGAGGTTGGCCGGTTGAAAAACGACAAAGCCGCCGGAGCAGATCAACTACCAAGCGAGCTTCTAAAATACGGTGGAGCACTACACTGGGTCATTACCAAGATTTGGGAGGAGGAAGTATTACCGGAGGAATGGAGGGAAGGTATCGTGTGTCCCATCTACAAAAAGGGCGACAAGTTGGATTGCGGGAACTATCGCGCGATCACACTACTGAGCCCTGCATACAAGATACTCTCTCAAATTTTATGCCGCCGTCTATCACCGATTGCAAGAGAGTTCGTGGGGCAATATGAGGCTGGATTCATGGATGAACGCGCTACAACGGACCAGATGTTCGCCATCCGCCAGGTGTTGCAGAAATGCCGCGAATACAACGTGCCCACACATCACTTGTTCATCGATTTCAAATCGGCGTATCGATCGAGAACAGCTATGGCAGATTATGCACGAATACGGATTCTCGGATAAACTGATACGAGCTTTGCACTGAGTAGCCAAGCCTTCATCAGTTCGTTAGTCATCTCCAAAAGATTCTGAAATACCATTGACAACGGACCAAACGATTCTGGTAGGATCAGACTTAACGCTAAACAGACGTCACTTTTCTCAAGTTTGGGACCAGCCACGCAAAGCTGTCGGATCAGGACCTCGAATTGCAGCAGACAGATGTTCAGTTCGCCAAGCGATGAACCTTCTTGCAATTGGAGACGCTCAATCTGCTTTCTGGTGATGGTATGCCGTTCTGCCGACTTCCTGGTAAAAAAAATCTTCAAAAGCTCTCCACTAATCCTTCATCTTCCGAACTCATTCAAGTTATTTTTCCGCAATCGAGCCCATCAGCAACGACTTGGTCTCAAAATGCATTTCTTGAAACCAGATCTTGGAATGTATTTCCACCACATTCTTCTCATACATCAGAAGCTTCAAAGTACACTTGAGCTCAGAATTTCCAGGTGTTCAATCCACGTTTCGTGAACTGTGAGATTCCATGGATGGCCATGAGGATAGCCTCCTCATGTTGGACGCCCATAGCTTCTTGGTGTCAATCGGTGGTTCATTACTCTTGGCTCATACATTTGGCTTTCAGTGCAAGCCGACACATTTTTGTGGCTATACACGATTTAATCCCCACTTCACGGCGTGAGAGAAAAAAATCCCAACAATGACACCAGGTTCGTCCTGAATTGAACACATTGACCCAATCAATATGTGCTGAAATTAGACCAGCAAAGAGTCATTATCCGGTAGCAAAATTGCTGACCCCAGCACAAAGCAGCATTCTCCCACAAACGTCAGCTTTTAAGGTGCCTTCCGTCACGACTTGCAGTCTACCCGATGTTGTAGCAAAGCCATCCCGTTCGTTGTATACCTACTTAGTGCAGCAAATAATGCAATCCCAGTCAGTACCTATCGTGCATTATCCGCCTTGAAGTGCAACCAGTTTAAAACACTGACCAACCGTATGCGTTTTAATTGTGTATCGACCGGTAGGTAGCTACCATTACCACTCCGACTATGAATATGTATACTGGCGAGCGAGCGCATTAGTTCAATAGCATTGATTACACACTGCGAGGCTCCAACTGCGATGACGACTTTACCGGGAGACTTCAAGGTGAGATCCGAACTCTACTTCCACTACGTTTATTGTTCTAGCAAGCTACACTACTGGCGGAATAGGAAATCGAACTTATGCGCTTGCTGGTGCTGCGCTGCTGCTGCTCCACATTCGATCGATGACCGCGACGACGACGATGGTTGGTGCTGGCGAGGCCGGGCCGGGCGCGTGTGGACCTTCTCCGAAGTCGGAGATATTTTTCAGGGAATCCGGTCCGAAAGAAGAAGAGTCCCGGCCGAAAAAGTTGTTGTTCGCGTTGGCTACCTCTTCCTTTCTACACATATACCCATAGGTATCCGTGGGCTATGCCTCTTTTTGTTTCTACCGTCTGCTGATTTTGCACGTTCGCGTTCCAATCCAATCCAACATTTGCGAAAATGTTTATGCGGCTGACTGGCTGGACGAATGAAGAAGCGCACCGGCGCAAAGGTACTTGCACTGGCTGAAATGTGCTGATTTGGCTTTACGCCAGGAACACCGAATGGTTCTGCGGGTTGCACACAGTGTTTAAAACGTCTCAGGTTAAAACGGATTGAACAATATGCAACAAACGATGTGTTTTGCAAAGTATCACTTATTTAGTTACAGTAGATACTCGATATCAGCTACATGTTTACGTTTCATCCATCGAATGAAACTCGATAACTGCAACAACCAGCAGGCGTCAAAGAACTGTCAGTTGCTGCAGAATGCAGTCAATTTGCATTTGGAAAACAGCGTATCGTTGCGGACATTTTTTTTCGAAAAACGGTGCGATAATCTGCAATTATCTAATATTTAATTGGCAAGCACAGAAGTTGAAGCTTTTGGTATATGAGTTCACTTGGCATATTGTAGGATAGGGATATGCTGTCATAAACTCCGATCCGGAACATCCTGAAGCATTGAACACGGAAGCGTAATCAGCGATTCCCCTACATAATGGTACTGTAGATATTCGATGACTGCAACATGTTTTTGTTGTTCCATAAATGTGGTGCTGGAATTTATGAAACGGTGGCAGAATTGTAACCCGCCTGAATCGTGAAGCAGCCAAGGTCGGACTGATGGTATCCGAAGGCCGGCTCCAGAGGCACGTTATCCCCCATTTGGGACATCACCATTATAAAAGCCCTTTTCATCATCTACATGAGGGAAAAGCATGGTTATTAGGATAATGATGGTACCACAGGTAGGAAATAAAAAGAGATACACTGGAATACTTTGACCAGCATGCTGCAATTCTGCTAAGACAGATTTGTTCGATACTTCGCCATCTCTGGAAATGGCCAAATACAATACAATTTTGTTTGAAGACACGACTTCAAACTATTCCAGCATTGTTTGTGTTGAGTGGCAGCCCAGGTGTCAATGTGAAACTGTACCCAACTGGCTCCGGGACCAATGAAGATGCTCCAGTGTGAGCTAACTTATCAGCCAATTCATACAAGATGAACAGCGTTTGCTCCTCGATTTGAGTTCGACAAGCGATAACTTACTTCGACCTAGAGTTGGCCGAAGCAAGTGCTTTAATAGCAGCCTGTCTATCTGAACAGAAGTATATTAAGGACTGTATCGTTAATTATGAGTACACCTTTGAGACTCTGTATTAAAAGGACTATGTCTTATTTTGACAACTGCTATGTGTCTATGTGTTGCTAACGTTGTAAACAAACGATAATCTTCATTAAAAGTTAAAGTTTTTCCTCAAGCGGAACAATGCGAGGGTTTTCGGAAGAGAAGCGAAAATCGATTGTGACCAGATACTGCAATGAAAAATGATTATCGCTAAGAAAATTAGCAAAAGTTGAATGTTTAGGCGGTGCGGGTAAGTCTGTATGTACTTCGTACGTGCAGTGCGTACGGCTTCAGCATTGTGGTTACTTGGGTAGTGTAGGATAATTGGGTTTAGGACTGAGGGGGTCGTCATTGATTCTGCCGACACCATTGAGTGATCATTGTTGGTGGTTGTGTTGGTGACGATTTCTTCAGCTTTATAATCTCATTTATACCACGCACGAACTTTGGGAAGAGGGACTGCTTTGTAATGCAAGAGAGGGATTTAAACTCTGCGTTACGGGTTGGGTGAGGTCATGCAGATAGAAGCAACCCAGGTGACCGTGCGGCTCGGGTCGTGATGGACGCATGAGTGCAGTGTGTGTGGGGTGCGCTACCCTGTGGGTGCAGTTGAGTCCGGGTTGGAGTGGAAAGAGACCCTTCTCTACCGCTACCCTAGATCGGTTTTGGTTGTACGGGCGGGGTAGTGTTTGTCTTATTTGTGACGTGTTGTGCGTGATTTACGGCCCGAGCTGCGTGGTTACTTGGGAAGTATTGTGCTCTGCAATCTAGATTTTGGTTTTAAGGTGAAGCTATGGCTGGGCTGTGCCTCGGATTCGTTGGGCGCAGGTCGGGAGAACTGGTGGCGATTTGTGCTGGAGGGTTTGCTCGATTGGTTATTCACTGGTGGTGGCGGCCAGTCGATCGACTGTTCGCGCAGCCTGTCATTTGGCTCTTGGGGTTTGTGCTCTCGAGGTTTGGGGCGTTGCTTCATTGTATCTTCGCTTTAATACTATTATTCCTTGTTTGATTAACTGACTATTATGTACAGGTGCTTAACTCATTCTATTTCATAGATTGTCAGATTTAAAGGTAATGGTTCAATAGGGTGTTAGCAATCAGAGTGGATTAGAACGAGTTGGCGCCTACAATACACCAACACTAACACACATACACCAATACTCACACGCACACATGCACCTACAACTAGCTGTAAAAGACCAGTGGGCGGGACAATGGTGCCTACCCAACAGTTGTAGGTGGGGTGTTTGGCTTAGCTACATGACTTGGTCCGGCAAGCCCATAAACATCAATTGGTAGACGTATTGCCTAGTGAAAAGACAACGCAGATGGGCGAAAGCCAGGGGATGCGTTGATAATAGCAGAATAGCAGAAAATTAGCAAAAGTTGAATGTGTTAGGGTTTTTGTTGTCCAAAATGCTATCAAACGATTCGGTATGCATAACATACTGATAGACTCACCCGGATGCGGGAAAAAAACAAGTGTGTCCAAGTCAAATTTGGATAGCAAAATTTGCAAAATCGTTGAAGGAAAATAGGAGGTATCCATCAGAGATTGCGCAAAAAAGTGTAGAACGACAGTTGGTATGGTTCAGCGCACCAAGTAGCGTAATTCCCTGAAGACCTACCCAAAACAGAAATGTCCAACCCGAATAAAAAATACAGTAGAAAAACAGAACGTTATATTGTAACAGTACTATTTAGAACCATATTTTTACAATAGACACCACTGTAAAAATAAAAATACAAAAACAATAAGATGTAATGTTGGATACCATACCGTGAATTGTAAATAAGATTTTTACAATATATTATACAGGTTGTTAAGTATCGTAACAATATAAAAAAATATTTTTCTCCATATATATTTTTTTGCAAAACCATACATTTTATTGTTAATGAATTGTTCAAAATACTGATACGTGGGTTTAAATATACCGTACATTGTATGGTACATGAATGGTTTCAAACAATAAAATGTACCGTAAATAAATTGTTTTTAATTGTAATTTCACTACTGGTTATACATTTAATCAAATGGTTTTGGAATGGTTCTCTTTTGTTATGTTGAATTGTTTTACATTACATAAAGCATATATTGTTATATTATCTTGCCATTTTCCTCCTGTTAATGGCATCTTAGGCTTATTAGATTTATTAGAATGCGCTTTGGGAATTCCCAGAGCGTTTTGGATAATCCTTCATATATAGGATCGCCCACGTCTAAGTCTGAGTAGTCTCTGATTGCATTAACAGTTGAAGCTTAGGCTCCCATTTCCCACCAGCCAGATAACCGGGTTTCGCAAACTAAGCATTATTTGTGGCAACACTTTGAGTTGAGCGGCATGATGGAACTATGCCGAGCGCGCTAAGTGTTATTAGACCACTAATGTAGTTGCATGAAGTGGGTGACGAGGTACATAAGTATCATTACAGCGTGCTTAACCGTTATTGCGATATTGAGGCACCAGTTTGACTAAAGTTTGAAATACATAAAAACTTATGAGATAACTGTCAAATTCGATTCAAATATAAGTTAGGTTAAAAAGCGAACCCGCAGATGAACCTATATTAAAAGTCATTTCAGTGTTCAGTCCAGTCCATATGTTAAAGATGGCTCTACGTCAAAGATAAAGTTTGTCAACCGCATTTGATTCGATTGTGGTCGAAGGCAAGTTCACATGAGAGAAGAGGAGAAAACTCCCCTAAATGCAAATACAGAAAGAATAGTGTTGAAGTGTTGAACTCATCTACTGATTTACGGTAATCTGACCTGCATCTTTCCGGGTTGGCCTACATTGCATTCGTATTTCTCTCATCGCACTCTACACACCAAGCCCGCCCTCGAGCCGGCCATATCTCTTGGACCCCTGCTTGGACCTGCAGTTCTTAGGACATCTGGTTTACCACTGATTTAAACATGTTATTGGCATTAACCCTTTGGAGCCGGAGGGGTCATATATGACCCCGGCGATGAAACCTAGCATAACAAACGCGTTCGACACCAGCGAGGTTACGTCAACAGCGGCGAAAAAAATCGATTCCAAAAGGTTAAATTGATGTTTCAACTTATTCACTTTTTTTTTCTTTCCTTTCCTTTGCATCAATAAAGTCACAAACATCAACAAAACAAAGCACGGAAAAAATCTTAAACTGAATAAATCTGGTGTTCAATTTGAATAGGTCGAATCTGCATAGGAATCACAGCAAACATACGATCTATTCAAATCGAACACCAGAAATAATTAAAAATTCACGGAAAAATAATGTTTCGGAAAAGTGAATGGTTCAAACGTAAGAAAAACAGTATAATATATTGTTACATAAAAATCCAATGTAAATGTATAGTATAGCGAACCATTTCATTACAATACACTTTATTGTACCTGGTACACTGTATGGTGCAGGAATGGTTTTCACCATACACCCTATGGTTAGTTTTTATCCGGGAAAACAGAGTCAAATTCTGGCGGATTATGTGAAAACTCGGTCTTGGAGACTGTACGACGATGTTTTGAGCAAAAATTACATGTGCATAACCATGGATGATGAAACGTATGTCAAATTGGACTGCATGACACTTTCAGGGGCACAGTTTTTCACTGTGAAGCGTGGCACGGATGTTCCGAATTAGGAGAAATCGTTTTTTTACGAAAAAATTGGGAAAATGTGTTGGTTTGGCAAGCAATTTGACAATGTGGTATGAAATCGTCACCTTTCTTTACAGTCCCTAGTATGAACGTCGAAATATACCGGAAGGAATATCTCCAGAAACTTATTCTGCCACTCATCTGAAAGCACAAAGGTCCTAAATTATTTTGGCCGGATTTGGCATCCTGCCGCTATGCGCGTGACACCTGTGACTGGTATGAAAAAAAACAATGTTCAATTTGTGGAAAAGGCAATGTATCCTTTAAATTGCCTGCAAATAAGGCCCGTTGACATATAGTTAACTTTTATGAAAGGAAAACTTCGGAAATATGATTGAGGAGCAGAGGACGTCACCAAATTCAAGAAAAACTGGGTCTAGGCAAGCAAAACCATCGTCGGAACGGTTGCCCAAAACCTTATAAAGAACACCAAGAAGAAAGTGCGAGAGTTGGCAAGATTCACGAATAATTGAATATACAATGATGTCATGGGCTTTTCTGATGGTCAATAAATAATGTAATTGAATTTAATTTACAAAATAAATAAAACATTTTCAAATACAACAATTTACGTGTTGCTGAAATGTTGATTGCACTGAAAATGGTTATTATTATTATTAACACTTTAATATGAGGAAACTCAGCCCGAGGCCCTGAAAACGGTGCAGTGTCTACCAAGTGAGTAAGCCTGATGTCACCAAGGGATTACAAGATTTGCCGTAAAATATTTTTGTGAAATTTCAACAAAAGTGCCTCCAGGAATTGCTCCAGGAGTTCCTTTGGAAGTAGCTCGAAATGTTTATCCAGGATTATTTTCTTTCATTAGTTCAAAGAAATCGAAATTTATGTAAGGTTTCTCCAGAAAGTCCTTTAAGAGTTGTTCCAGAAATTCCTCTGGGAATAAATCCAGAAATTCTTCCGGGATTTCCTCCAAAAGTTTCTTAGTGAGTTCCTCTAGGAATTCCTCCATAAATTTTTCAGGATATTCCTCCAGAAATTCCTTCACATATTTTTTCAGGAATTCTTCCAGAAACTCCTTTGTGAATTTCTCCAGGAATTATTTCGGAAATTTCATCAGAAATTCCTCAGAGAGTTTTTCAAGAAATTCCTACGAGAATACCTCCAGAAAGTCCTCTGGAAATTTCTCTGAAATTTCGTCGAGAAACCTGACAGTATTTCTGAATTTCTGAAGAAACTCCTCTGCGAGATCCTCATTCCACCGGCAATCCTTCCAAAATTTTTTCCGGGAATTCTTCATAAAATTTCTCCAGAAAATCTCCTGGGAATTCCTCGAGAAAGTCCTTTAGGAATTCTTTCGGAATTCCTCCAGAAATTCCTCTGGGAAATCCTTCAGAAACTTCTCAGTGAGTTCCTTCAGAAATTCTTCTAGGAATTCCTCCAGAAATTGCCCAAGATATTTCTCCACATATTCCTTCGTGAATTCTTTCACACATTAGTTCAGGAATTCATTTAGAAACTCCTTCGGGAATTTCTCGAGGAATTCATTCGGAAATTCTCCCAAAAATTCTTCAGGGAGTTTTTCCAGAAATTTTTACGAGAATACCTCCAGAAAATCCTCTAAAAATTTTTCTAGGAATTTCGTTGAGAGACCAGACATTATTCCGGGAATTTCTTCAGAAGAAACTCCTCCGTGAGGTTCTCTGGAATTCGTCCAGAAGATCTTCTGGAAATTCCTCGAAAAAATCCACTGGCAATTTATCCTTGGCTTGGAGAACTACTAAATAATTCCTCAATAGAACTCCTCCGGCAATTTCTCCAGAAATTCCTTCAGCATTTCCATCGGATTTTTTTCCAGAAATTCCTCAGGGAATTCTTCGAGAAATTCTACTAGAAAATCTTCATGAAATCCCTCAAGGAATACATCCTGAAATTTCTCTGGGAATTTCTTCATAAATTCCTTTAGGAATCGCTCCAGAATCTCCTCCAGAAATTCCTTCGAGAATTCGTCCAGAAATTAACCAGAGAATTTTTCGGAAATTCATCCAAAAATGCCCTCTGAAATTCCTTTAGAAATTCCTCTAGAAATTCTTGTGGGTGTTTTTCCAGAAATTCTTCTGAAAATTCTTAGGAGGAATCCCTTCAGAAATTTCTTCGGAAATTCCTCCAGATTTTTTTCCAAGTATTTCTACTGAAATTGCTCAGGAAATTCTTCCAGAAGTTCGTTCGGAAATTCGTCAAGAAATATCTCAAGAACATTGTCAGGGAATACGTCCGGAAATTCCTCCGATAATTTCTCCAGAAAATCCTCCGGGAATTCCTCTAGAAATTCATCTTGGAATTCACTTCAAATTTCCTCCGGGAATTCCTCCACAAATTCTGCCGTGAAATCATCAAGAAAATCCTCGAGAAATTCATCCAAAAATTCCTCTGGAAACTGTTCCAGATTTTTTTTCAGAAATTCTTCCGGGAATTTGTCCTGAAATTTCTTCTGATATTCCTCCAGAAATTCATCCGGGAGTTTCTCCAGAAATTCCTACGGGAACTCGTCTAGAAAGTCCTTAGGAAATTTATCCAGAAATTTTTCCGATAATTCATCCAGATATTCCCTCGGGAGTTCCCGAGAATCCAGGTATGCTTCCAAGAAATACCCAGAGAAATTTCCTCAGAGAAACTATAAGAAATTCTTTCAGGAAATCCTCAATAATTTCCCTCAAGGATGCTCCAAGACATTACCACACATAATCTTCAAGAAATTCGCTCAGGGATCATTCAAGAAATTTCCCTGGAGAAACCTCAAGGAATTCCCACAGAGATTATTCACAGATATTTTCTCAAAGAATTTCCTCAAAGAATCCTCAAGGAGTTCCTTCAGTGGATCCTCAAGATTTTTTTTTATTCTTCAATCCCTTAACCTAATTTTATAGCTCTATTCTCCACTAGGGCACTGCGTGTGCAATTCCAATTGGAAGCTGTGCTTACACTTAGACAGTTGCTCTCAGGGGAAAGAGCAACTGACGAAAGTGCCGGGGCTAGGATCGAACCCATGACCATCTGCTTATGGAGCAAACGTGTGACCAATTAATTGTGCCACGGGTCCCGGTTTCTCAAGAAATTTTCTCAGTGAATTTATAAGGAATTCCCTTAGAGATCCATCATTAAACTTCGGCAGGGATGCTCAAAAAATTCCTCAAAAAATCCTTAAGTAATTTACGCATGGATTATTTGAAGAATTCTTCAAGAAAGTGCATCAGTACATCCTCAAGGCTTTCCTTCAGGGATTGCTAAAAAAATACTTGGGGATTACTTACGGAATTTCCTCAGAGTATTCTCAGGGAATTCACTCCGGGAACCCTCAAGAAATTCCCTCAAAGATGGCTTCTGGGGGAATATTTAGAGGAACCCTCAAAGGAATCACTGGAGGACACCCCGAAGAAATTCCTGGAGGAAATCCCGAAACAACTCCTGGAAGAATTCCTGAAACAATTCTTGGAGGAATTCCTGAGGAAATTTCTGGTTTAATTCCTGAAGAAATTCCTGGAGGAATTTCTGAAAAAAAAATCCTTAAGGAATTTCCGAAAAAAAAAATCGAGGAGGAATTCCCGAAGCAATTTCTGTAGGAATTCCCGAAGTAATTCCTGGAGGAACCCCGAAGGAATTCCTGGGGTAATTTTCGAAGCAATTCTCGGAGGAAATCCCGAAACAATTTCTGGAAGAATTCCTGAAGCAATTCTTGGAGAGATTCCCGAGGAAATTCTTGGTGGAATTCCTAAAGAAATTACTGGAGGTATTTTTTGAAATAAAAATCCTGAAGGAATTTCCGAAAAAAATCCTGGGGAAATTCCCGAAGTAATTCCTGGAGGAATCCCCGAAGGAATTCCTAGAGGAATTCCCGAGGAAAGTCCTGGTGGAATTCCTGAAGAAATTCCTGGAGGAATTTACGAAAAAAACCTGGAGGCATTCTCGAAGAAACCCAAAAGAAATTCCTGGAGGAATCCCCGAAAGAATTTCTGGAAGAATCCCCGAAGAAATTCTTGGAGGAGTCCCCGAAGGAATGCCCAAAGCAATTCCTGGTGGATTCCCCGAAAAAATCCTGGAGGAACTCTCGAGGAACTTCCTGGAAGAATTCCCGAAGGAATTCCTGGAGGAATCTTTGAAGGAGTTACTGGAGGAATCCACAAACGACTTCTGAAGGAATATACGAAATAATTCCCGAAGGAATCCCCGAAGGATTTCCTGGAGGAATCCGCAAAGGGATTCCCAAAGGAATTACCGAAGGAACTCCTAGAAGAATTACCAAAGGTATTCCTAGAGGATTCACTGACAGAAATCCTGGAAGAATCGCTGAAGGAATTCCTGGAGAAACTCCCTAAAGAATTTCTGAAGGAATCTCCGAAGGAACTACTGGAAGAATTCCCGAAAGAACACCCTAAGGAATTCCTGAGAGAATTCGCGGAGGAATTCCTGGGGAATTCGCGGAGAAATCTATGGGGGAATTTCCGAAGGAATCCCTGAAAAATTTACCTGATGAATATATGTCGGAATTACCGGAGGAATCCCCGAAGGAATGATTAGGAGTCCTCAAAGAAATGCTTGGAGGAATTACTGAAGAATCCCCGATAGAATACCCTAAGGAATCCCTGGGGGAATTTGCGGAGGAATTCCTAGGAAAATTCGCGAAGGATTCCCTGGGAGAATTCGAGGAGAAATCCCTGAAAGATTTGCCGGAGGAATCCCTGGGTTATTTCCCGAAAGAATCTCTGTTGGAATTTTCAGAAGAATACCTGGGGGAACTCGCGGAAGAATACTTAAGCTAATTTTACTTGTCCTCGTGAATACACTACCAGGAAATCCTGTAGTGATTTCACCTCGCAATGAATACTGAAACTAGTGGTATATATCCACTAACTTTTGTTGCACACGCTGGAGAACTTTGTGAAATGCACATTGTGATGCACCTCAAACGGGAATAAAGATTCCTGGTCTTTTAAGGCTTAATAGATGACGCGGCGCGGATCCATACACGGGAATGCATGCTGCGCGTGTGCCCGCCTGTAGTACCTACGAATTTGTGCGACTCGCTCAATGCTAATGCTAGAGTCTAAAGTGGAACTCCTGAAGAAATCCTATGAGGAATTCCTAAAGCAATCCCTGGAGGAATTCCTGACGTCCTGATGAAATCCCAGGAGGAGTTTTTTAAGGAATTCCGGAAGACACCTCAAAAGGGCTCCTGAAGCAATCTCAAGAGCAGTTTCTAAGGGAAATCAAGCAGAAATTTCTGAAAAAAATACCGATAGTAATTTCTGAAGGATTTCCTGAAGAGATCCAGGGAAGAATTCCGGAAGATAAGTTTGTTAACCTTTCAGGACGCACGTCATCAAGCAGCTGAAAGTGCACCGCGCTCTCACTGTATACGATGAACGATGTTTTTTTGGTAGTGGTGTACTTTTTACAACGGCGCGCATCCTGAAGGGTTAAAGAAGATCCGGTTTAGTACTGTTTCCTTTTAATTCCATTTAGAATTTGCATCCTTTGACAGATACGTATTTCGACCTCAACTGTAAAGTCGTCTTCAGTGTCTCGTACTTGACTCGACTAGTCAAGTACGAGGCAATGAAGACGACCTTACAGCTGAGGTCGAAATACGTATCTGTCAAAGGATGCAAATTCTAAATGGAATTAAAAGGAAACAGTGCTTAACCCAATTACCTTTAACTTACATGCATTACATTCCACTAACATGCCCAGGTTTATCATCAGCATTCCGGAAGATACCTATTGGTGTAATCGGCATCGAAGACACCATTGGTTACGCAGACGTACTTAGCAACTTGTTGATTGTTACCAACTAAGAAAAATTTGTTCATTCCAATTCCAACTCTCCTCAAGAACAGTTATTAAATCGTTACTTCCTTCAACTTCAACCACTGTGTTTTAACTGCTTATCAAGAATACCCCTGTAGGAATCCCGAAGCAATCTCTGGATGAGTTTTTGAGGGAAGTCAAATATAAACTTCTGAAGCAATCCTGAATTTGAACAGAGAAATGCCTGAAAGAATCCTAGGAGGAATTCCGGAAGATACCCCATAAGGAATTTCGAAGCAATAGCAGGAGGAGGTTCTGAGGAGGGAAGTCATGGAGATATTTCTAAAGAATTCCCGGGAGTAATTCCTGAAGGAACCTGAAGGGATCCCGGGAGGATTTGCTAAAGGTATCTCGAGATAAATCCTAAAGGAATCGCTGAAAGAATCCCCAGAAGGAATCCCAAAACAATCTCAGAAGAAGTTTGTCAAGAAGAAATTTTTGAAGAAATCCCGGGAAAATTTACTGAAACAATCTCGTGAGTTATATCTCAAGGAACCCTGCAGGAATCTCAAGAGGTGTTTCTGAGGTAAATCAAGGAGAAATTTCGGAAGGATGTTGGATGTTGGAAACAAGTCCTAATGGCATATCTGCAATAATTTTTGGACGAAACCCAAGTAACAATTTAAATTCCTTTTAGATTTGTTTATTTTTATGGAAGCTTTATCATAGCATGAAGAATTCATGAAACATTTATAGTTGTTTTTATCAAGAGAAAATAATCTCCGTTCGTATGCGGTTTTTAAGTTTTCTTCAAGTTAATTTTGAAAACTCCGCATAAAACAACTTGATTCCCTAAGGCATTTGATCTTATTATAAGTTTTAAGACGTATTTGAAGTTATTTTCAACACATAACATCAACAAACTTTATTGAAAGTTTATGCTTCGTTTATTCAAGTACAATTCATCTGTGTTATTCTCCTTTAAAAACTTCTTAAAGCTTTCAATTCTTGAGCTAGTGCCACTAGTCTGGAATAAGAACTAAGCGGAATAATAAAATCTTATTAATTCAAATAATGAATTTTGCAATAAATTGATATCTTTATGCAAATATAAACACTCAAATATTTTTGCTCACTGTTAATTTTGCCGTTTTGGTGCTCAAAAGTAATCATATCGACGAAATATTCATTTTATAGCCAATCAAAAATGCGAGTAACTTGCTGCTGTCGTCCATCCATCAGCCAGTTACTCACACAGGCCACAGCAGCTTGAATCGAAAATGAAATGGGTACTTACTGTGACTCTTCTCGTGCTTATGCCAAATAGTGTAATACTAGTAAGTTTTAGAAATGCACTTATTAAATAGACGAAACTATAATAGAATTGGCACTTCCTGAAGCAAAATGTACAGAAACAACTTTCTAGCTCCAAAAAGGTAAACAAACAATTGTCAAAGGCTGTTACTCTTGAATAAAACGAATAAGTTTCATTTAAGACGAACAAATCTGCCTTAAGATCATCACTAGTAAAAACAATCTTCAATAAATGCTGTAGATTTCATGCAAGGTGACTTGGTTCCATCATTGTTTTGAGGTGGTTTGGATTAAAGGTAATAACAATTGATGGCGGCTGCATGAGTTTTGTTCGCTTGGAACGGCAGCCATGTTTAGAAAGAATTGAAAAAGTGACGTAGGCTTTTGTTTTTACAAGAAATTTATGTCTTCGTATATTAATGAATGATATTATTTTTGAGGCGCTTTGTTATTTTCGTATGATTTGGGTGGCATATCAACAACAAAGTGGGTATGGCACGGAAAATTTTGATTCCCTGTCATCAATGATCTGTCAGGCAATTTTGATGCATTAGCCATTTCAATGTGATGAAAATTTATTCGCAGTTCAATTAACATTTCATCCATGAAACAAAACTAGTTCGCATCTGCATAATGCTGAGGTAAAAGATTTCATTTATCATGCACTATTAGCATTTTTGAGAAAGACAGCTAAAAGATCAACATGCTTCAAGCTATTCTTGTTAAAGTTTTATGAAGTTCTTATAACCAATCATCAGTGTTAGTACATAAATACAACTAGTTTCGAAGCAGTCTTCAAAACCAGTCTTGAAGACCTCCTGAAGAGTGGGCCAGATTAGTCTTATGGATAGTTTATACCTTTTTTATTTCGGATTTGCAGAACAAAGAGCTTTATTGCTAAGTTTTATTATTCAATCTTAGAAATTACTTCAGGATTGCCACAAAAGTATAATTGTTACTTGGGAATGCTGGAGGAATCCGTGGAAACATTCTGGAGGATTCCTCTGGGAAATTTTGAGGGATATCTTGGATGAACTCCTGAAATACTCTTTGGTAGAATTTCAGAAAGAAATGCCTTGACTGATACTGAAACAATTACTGAAGGATTGAGAGGTTCCTGAATCAGTTCCCATAAAAGTTCCCGGATGGATGCCTGGTGAAATCCCCATAGGTATTCCTGTTGAAAACTTCTGGAGGAATCTAAATTATACTAACTCTTAAATAAAAATTGCGTTTTTCTTAACTTTTGTCCAAGGATGGGAACACTCACCTGCAAAGAGTTACATTCACTTGCTATTTTCTCAGCTCAGCGTGCTATCAAGAAATGGTGAATAGAGAACTTTTACCTTGTGGTTTTGTCTAAAAGTTTGCCGAACAGAGTAGGGGTCGCACACGCATACCAAAGTCGTGACAGAGCTATGAAAGTGACTCTCCACGTGGTGAGTGTAATTTACATTCACGCTTCTGAGCTGAGAAAACAGCAAGTGAGTGCAACTCTTTGCAAGTCAGTGTTCCCATCCTTGCTTTTGTCCACTGTACATCAATATAAGATTCAATCTCCACAGTAGGAAACGTTTCGTTCTGCATGTGCAGTAGCAACTCGACAGATTAGTCGTATTTACCAAGTCGGCACTTAGTCATAGTAGACATTGTTTGTAATTTCCATCAATCTCGGAAACCGCAACCCGTTCGCTCTGACGAGGGGATCTACGCTTCGAGCTTCGAGATTACCTTCCAAGAAGCTCGCCGATAATAGTTACCGCAAATCGGATCGAACCAGTCAGCGGAGTTTTAAGTTGATCTGTTCACAAAAGCCTCCAATTTATCGCTGCCTCGTTTGTTCTCTTTGCTTCATAGTTCACCGATCGAGAGACTATGGATGTTCATGTTCATGCTGCAAAATTTGATATCCGTTTTGCAGCGAATTCTTCCAGTCCAGGTCGCTTTGCCGTTGACCGAGAAACCGAAGAGTAGTTTTCCTATTTTTCTGCTTATTCCAATTCGCCGGCTGGCTGGTAATTAGATTTTCACGTTTTGTTGCAGCAAAGCGATGAGATTCGAACTCTATGGGCGAGAAATAGGTTCGATCGAACGAGCGAGATACGTAGCTTCTTCAATGGCTTCAACGTCAGCATCTGTGGACTCAGGGAGTGCAAAAATGGCTATCAAGAGGAAATGGGTTTTTATTATTTTTTGTCCGATGTTTACTCCGATAGCAAAGTTGGTTGTATTTCGATGGATTACTCAACGTAAAGCTACCAATTAATAATTTGACTTCAAAGATCTCGATAGTCGAGTAGGTGTGCAGGATGGATGATGGATTTCATTGTCTCGTTTCAGACAATATCGGAATTCTACACACCTACGTTCGATTTGGGGCGCATGACTCGAGATGTGTTTGGTCGCATGGCCTTCCGTCTTTTCGTCATGAGGACCACAGTCTGCAGCAGTGAGTAGAAGGAAGTCTAAATTTAAACACGCATTCGCCAAACACGAGGAGGCAGGTGGAACAACAACCAGTTGCAGAACTAGATTGAAGAAAAATGATGAATTTATGTTTTGACATACGTCGATAGTATTTCAACCACTCTTTCGGGAGCTATAGAGAAGTTTTGCCATGAATATCATATATCATGTGCTTATCATAGTTTATATTCTTTCTTCTTCTAACGTGACATCCTAATTGGGAAACCTGCCACTGAGGCTAGTTGCTAAAGTTATGAATAAAACATTTGCCAAGAGCTTCTAATGATTATTAACTTTATTTTTTCTTTTATTTTCAGGTTCTTCATAATCAGTTAATGTTCGATCCAGCTAAGTGTTAGTTGTGTGACATCTGGAAGTAATCATGCGAAAAGTGAAGAAATTTGATCGTCCTGGTCTACCGGTTCTTTCCACCGGTAGCCATCCCCATCCTGCCAGTAGTGATGAAGTTATTTCGATTCGAAGCTAAAAGTTGTGAGTGACCTGTGTCCAATCAGTAGCGAGTGATTGTGGAGTGATCCAATTATCAAAGTGTAGCGCAAGGTGACGCTTTCTTGGCAAATTTAAGCTGCCATTCATACGACGAAGCCAATAGTGGAATAGAAAATTGCGAAGTGAAGTTTCAAACGCTCTCCCTTTTTTTCGAAAGCGATATATAATTTGATACGTGAAGAGAAGAAGCAGAAGAAGAAAATGGAATCGTTTTACGCCGGATCGTCACCTTCCTCTTCCAGGGGTAGTGGAAGCAGCGGGGGTAGTGGTCGCAGACCATCTTCTTCGGGTGATCAGCATGGAGCCGGAGGCAGTAGCAGCAGCAGTCATATAACCCTGGAGCGGCTCAAAGAAAAAGGCAAAAAGTTAGCGTCGGCTCACGTTCAGCGGGAGTTGGCCGTCACGGGACAATCGGAAGCTCTGGAACTGCTGCTGGATGAGTTCTTGTCGCCGATTCGGCCGATTGCCGACGCCGACAGTATCGAGTGGTGCAAGTGGTTGATTGCCGGCGGTCGAACACCCGGCGAGTTTGCTTCAATAGGTGAGTTATTTTTGTGTGGTTGACATGGGCGTAACTTGGGTGTGGGTTTTGAGGGGGCTTGGTTCCAGTTCACAAACGATTGCCAATATAAACAACAGGGAAACTTGGGCATTTTACTCAATCTTACCATAAACAAATCAAACTAAGTAAAACCGACTTCATAAACGTTATCAAGTTTTATTGCATTTTCTTATAAACTGTTGTAGGTACCCAACAGGAGAAGGACGGAGTCCATAAAAGTATGCTTTATTCGAGCTAAAAGGAGAAAATATTTGTTTTATCTGAGATTCTTCAAGAGATTTCCTCTGGAGTTTTTGCAGGTTTTTTTCCCCAATATTTCTCCAGGAATTTTTGTATATTTTAGTATTCTTCCAAGGATGACTCACGGGATATTTCCTGAAATTTATTTTGAAATTAGGGAAAAATCTTCCGCGTTTCTTCCAAAGATGACTCATGGGATTTGTCTGGATTTCATTCCAATATTCCTCTAGACTAGAGACTCCTCCCGTGATTCTTCCAGGAATGAGTGATGACATGAGATTTTGTATTCCTCCAGAATCATAAAAAAAATTTCCAGGTATTCCTACAGATATTTTTTTTCGGAATGCAGTGATTTCGTAAAAACTTTCTTCAGGGATTCTTTTACCATTTTTTCCAAGATTACGTCTCGGGATTCCTTAAGGAATAACTCATGGGATATTCCCCAGTGTTCCTTCCAAGATCTCGCCAGATGTATCCTACAAAGTTTGCTCAATTGAAGGCTACGAATGGATCTGATGGTCGATTCAGCTGGAGATCTTCTGTTACTCCCGACAACCAGATGATTTCCAAATACGATGAATAGATAGCCGATAACTGCCTTTCTGCCTTTTGCATCCGACGATCAATCCGCGTCAGCCACGGTTCGTCACGAACAATCTTCAAATGCTTCGCCTTTGTGCCTTTCATATATCGAACCATACTCTTGAGCCACTACCTGCAGGTGCTTGCTGAATTCAGTTGGTAAGATCCCAGGAAACCGACAGGGAAACAGCGGTCAGGTTAGGTACCCTGCATCACGTGGTAACAAACAAAATGTACAGAACACTACAAAGGCATCGTATTCTACATAAGCCGATATTCAACGGAAAACTAGGAATAAAACCATATAAATGTTCTATTTTATATTTCATATCGAGTCTCACGTTGGATGCTGCTACAAAGATAAAATAGAGCCCTTTTTTTCCTTCTAAACCATAGGGGGATAATCTGCTCGACAGACACCCTAACAGAAGGTTAGGGTAGTGTAGGTCTGAGGCCGTCTTCTACAACAAAAGTAAAAGCCAGGACTACTCTCTCCTTGTACCCACTAAACCATTCCTATGGTCGCCAAACCCTACGTCTCTAAATGTATAATAAAGACGCATCACAAACTTACAACATACAACACAGAACATACATTGTGTCCTGTTATCCAAATGGATCCAATGGACGTCCAATCCCAGGGTGACGAGGTTTCATCGATGAGGTGATCGTATTTTTTCTGGCGGTTTGCCTTTTGTTCGCAGCGTCAGTTGCTTACATAGCTTAAGTTTGGTTCAGGAATTTCTAAAGTGCGCATCTTCATTCGGGCTAAAGTACAAAACCGTCTAGATTCAGATGTACCTGCCTGGAGACGGTTTGCTTCTACTTAATTGTTGCCTGAAATGGCCCGAGCTCTAGAAATGCTTATTTCACTTTTCAAAAAGTGTTCAACTAGGTGTAACTTTTCGAAAAATGCATCGGATATTCTCAAATTTTTACTGTAAGTTCATCAACTAGATGTGCATCAGTGGTCCAAAATAAGAAAAGATCGGGCCATTCTACACGAAGCTATAAAGATTCTTGAAAAAGGTAAAATCCGATAGCCAACTTTGAGCTGTCATATCTCCGGATTCAATGAACCGATTGAAATGAAATTTTGACCATTTATGACTTCTACAATGAGCTATGAAAAACCATTGACTTAACCTAATATTTTTAACACGGAAGAAAATTATAACGATTAGATTATTTTTCTAATAAAACACCAAATTTTCCAAAATATCAACATCGTTTCAAAATTTAAGATGCAAATTATAGTTCATTTAACTTCCTTCTAATTGACTTATATATAAATGTGTTTTGAAGGAAGGTAACAACATATCCACCAATAAATTGAAAAAGTTTTAGAATGCATATTAAAAATTGACCAATTTACTAAAATATCGTGAAAAAATTAAAATCGCTTTAATTTTGTCTCTTGTTAAAAATTTCAAGTTAAGTCAAATGTTTTCCAGAGTTCATTATACAAGTCATAAATGGTCAAAATTTCATTTCAATCGGTTCATTGAATCCGGAGATATAACAGCTCAAAGTTGGCTATCGGAAAATTTTACCTTTTTTAAGAATCTTTATAACTTTGTGGGGAATTGCCCGATCTTTTTCAAATTTGAACCACTGATGCACAACTAGTTGATGCACTCACAGTAAAAATTTGAGAATATTTGATGCACTTTTCAAAAAGTTACAGCTAGTTGAACGTTTTTTGAAAAGTGAAAATTTTGCTTGTCCCGATCATTTTGTCTATCCTCTGTATAATACAAAATAATACGACTAAATACAAACGTAACACACTACATGTTCCCAAAAGCTCGCGATATGGTTCATGGATTGCTTCGCCGTTGCGGGAACAGGCCAAACTTTTCACCATAGGTGCCTTGAAAGGATTTCAATCTGCCACATTGACCTTCGACCGCGGTCGATACACCAGCTTCATTCCCAGGAGATAGCTGATCCTGAGGGCTTCCTGCAGTTTCATGATCGTTTTAAGGTTCCTTCCTGCTATGAGCAGGTCGTCCACATAGAGGATGATGTAGGCCTCGTTACCTGCCATTAGCAGGAATTGTACATAGAAATAGTAGTCGTGTAGCGATCCCAGGCTCAGTAATCGATTGCTGAACTTCTCGTTCCAGCATCTCGAGGTTTGTATGAGTCCGTACAGCAACTTCAGCAAGCGACGCACTGCACAGTGGAAAAAATCGACCCAAAAAACGGATCTTTTAACGCCGCTGGTTTCGGTACGTGAAGTTGGCCATTTCTGACGTAAAAAAATACGAGAAATCAATTGGCGCTAAATTCATTCACCGCACGGCACGGGAAGTGGTCCATTTTGCCCCATTTTGCCCTTTTATCATACAATAATAGAATCAAAATGTACTTTCAAACAACAAGCACGACTGTAGATCGTTAAAAATAACTGCATATATAATTAGTGGTTCATAGCAATCATAAATATACAATAAAGATCCTTTCAAGTGCTTATTTTGCCCCATATGCCCCAACAACGGCCGGAAATTCACACTTTTACCTAATTATGAATAGATTTTTAATGTTACTGATTTGGAGTTGATTTTTTTGGTATAAACAAAAAGCGATAAATCTATTATCACCAGACTCATCTTCGGGAGTTGTTTAATTTGCCCCATTTTGCCCTTTTATCATACAATAATAGAATCAAAATGTACTTTCAAACAACAAGCACGACTGTAGATCGTTGAAAATAACTGCATATATAATTAGTGGTTCATAGCAATCATAAATATACAATAAAGATCCTTTCAAGTGCTTATTTTGCCCCATATGCCCCAACAACGGCCGGAAATTCACACTTTTACCTAATTATAAATAGATTTTTAATGTTACTGATTTGGAGTTGATTTTTTTGGTATAAACAAAAAGCGATAAATCTATTATCACCAGACTCATCTTCGGGAGTTGTTTAATTTGCCCCATTTTGCCCTATTTTCATAGAAGGAGATTTAAAATGTATTTATAAGAAACAGATACTGCTAAGGAACGTTAACATTAGTTTTAGGTGCAATTGGCAGCTAACAGTAATTATGCGCTTATATGAAAGATCTTTTCCCTATTTTACCCTACACGCCCCAAAACCTGCTGGATAATACCATATTTTGTATGGTTTTGCAATGTCACTGATTGCAAAACATAAATGAGATCATTTTTAATATATACGAATGCGGTTTATCGATTAATACTAAAATCATTCTCGGAATGGTACAAACAGCTGTCCATTTTACCCCAATTCGCCTTGCTTTTTTATGTAATGAATTATAAGCTAATATATAAATTCATTAAATTAATGAATTAGTTTCTTTCATTTTCATTGGTGCTGAAACCAACGTAAACGAAAATTCAGTCATATATACGACTTTTTCTATAATTTTAGCTTCTCATTCCCATGGGTATAATAAGTATTTTATAAAATGTGCCAAATATAAACAAAACTGATTAAATAGGCCGTCTTAAAGTACCAATATGTATATATTAAAGATGCTACATTTAATCAATTCTGATCATATTTGCCACATATTAAGATTAAGATTAATGCTTATTTTGCCCTCAGTTCCCCACCAAAAGCAAGAATTGGAAAAAAGTCATATATTATAACTGTCCTTTTGATTACATTGGTTTCAGTACCAGAAGTCGATGAATTCGGACATAAGCAAACACGAGAAATCAATTTATTCATGAGACGGAAAAAAATCAGGGCGAATTGGGGTAAAATGGACAGCTGTTTGTACGCTCCCGTGATTCTAAAGCTAATCGATAAACCGTATTTGTATGTATCAAAAATGACTTCATGTTGCAACCATGATGTAGAGTGATGTTACAAAACAATAAGGTACCCCGGGGCAAGTGAGAATCCGGGGCAAGTGAGACCTACGGCTATAATTTTATCTATTTTTTGTTTTTAAGGCAAACATTCTTCATGGAAAACATAGGTATCACACCAACGGATACTATGAATTCAAAAATTGTTATTGTTCTCACCATAAAGAGACCATATATGTTATTGTTGTTCATATGTAATTTTCAATTCACTAAGTGAGATTAACGTGCTCTACTATATTCGTCGTTTAAAAATAGAATATCAAATAAAGTCCAACTTTTTCGGTTTCAGGATAATATTTGGAGTGCTTGCAAATTGTTTTAAGCGAAAAAGGTGTAATTTATTTTCATTTATTACCTTTAGTTAACTGCTCCCACTTGCCCCAGTGCATTTCAGCATCTGGGGCAAGTGAGACCTATGAGAGTAAACAAACACAATGTCATAGTTTGATCTCACTGTCTTCAACCTAAGTCGAAATTCACACAAAAGTGAAGTAAAAATCGATGCCTTAAGTAATAAATCGTTGGATTATGTTTAATTACTACTATTCTGATGATGAAGCTATTGTTTAAAATGGTAAAGCCTTGGGTAGAACATATTTTTTTCCGAAACCATCTATTTTTCATATTTTCATCTAAGCACATTCTATATTTTTTTTCGTTTTCCGTTGCATAATGAGTTTTACTGAGTGTTAAGAAACCGGCCATGAAGTATGAAAAAATTGGAAAACGACTTATTCAAAGTTCACGATTTAAAAATCTTTATTTAATGATCGGAAAATTATGTAGGGGAAAACATAACATCTGTAAATCTTGAAAAATCTTTTGACGAGATTCATCAACTATGTAATATGAAAAGCAAGTTTGGAAACCTTCCGGCATTTAACTGTATAGCGCTTTTTGTATAAAAAAATCAATTTGTTTTGCACAAGATGCTAATGTTAAATCAACTTTTTTGTCAGTGATGCGTTATTATGAGTGCTACGTAATTTATGCACGATACTACAAAACACTTCCAACATAAATCGCTAGACATAGTTATTCGTATAAGCTATTTATAATTTATGCTAACTTACATACATACAGCAACTATATTAAGTCATTTGTACAAACATTCCGAATGAGTCCCACTTGCCCCGTGATACGGAGTAAATGAAGATCTGCTCCACTTTTCATTATATGCATAATATATAGAATGTAAAAATTTTGAAACAGTTTTAATGCCCGTTAATCAGGAGAAATATACCAACAATGTCTTTTAGAACCATTGGAATTATAAAACTAATTATGTCTAGAATTTTTTGGCATGACAAAACCAAACTAGCCTTTTTTTAGGTCCCACTTGCCCCGGGGTACCTTACAAAAAATGTTATCATCCAGCAGCTTTTGGGGCAAGTAGGGTAAAATAGGGAAAAGATCTTTCATATACGAGTATGATTACTGTTAGCTGCCAATTGCACCAAGAACTAATTTTATCGTTCCTTAGCAGTATCTGTTTCTTATAAATACATTTTAAATCTACTTTTTCTATGAAAATAGGGCAAAATGGAGCAAATTGGACAACTCCCGAAGATGATTCTGGTGATAATAGATTTAGCGCTTTTTGTTTATACCAAAAAAAATCAACTTAAAATCAGTTACATTAAAAATCCATTCATAATTAGGTAAAAGTGTGAATTTCCAGCAGTTGTGGAGGCATACGGGGCAAAATAAGCACTTGAAAGGATCTTTATTGTATTTTTATGATTGTTATGAATCTCTAATTATACCTGCAGCTATTTTCAACGATCTACAGTCGTGCTTGTTGTTTGAAAGTACATTTTGAATCTCTTCTTGTATGAAAAATGGGGTAAAATGGACCACTTCCCGTGCCGTGCGGTGAATGAATTTAGCACCAATCGATTTCTCGTATTTTTTTACGTCAGAAACGGTCAACTTCACGTACCGAAACCAGCGGCGTTAAAAGATCCGTTTTTTGGGTCGATTTTTCCCACTGTGCACTGTATTAGGGGATGCTGTCACACCATCGGAAATGTCTCTTTACAACCAGCATTGCCTTGTGTTTGGTCGCATTGCCGGATGCAACATCCTTCACTCGAAACACTCGTTTCGATTTCAGTGACTTCACTCCCTTTGCACAGTTCGCCAGACCTTGTTGTCCTGCATGGAATGCAGCTTGTCCCGTACGACAGCCACCCACATGGCTCGGTCAGCACGCTTGGTCATCTCGTCGTAGGATTCAGGCACATCTGCAGAAGTCAATTCACCAGAAACGCTTCCTTTCGCTATGCCTCGACGGCAATTCGCTCCCAGGAACTTTGTGTCTTCCTGTGGGCGAAGAGAGCGCGTTTTCTGTTTCGACTGGATCTTGACCTTTATCAATGGCTTCTGCTTCATGGGTCCTACATGCAGTATCCGTTGGGGGTCTCTAGCTGGATTCCTTCCCTCTTGTAGAACTGCATCTGGTTTAGTACAACAGTAATTGCTCCTCTAGCTTGATCAACCGTCATTCTTGAAAATGCCTTTCCCGACATGACAAATCCTGTCGCTTCATACTCTTGAAACTTCTCAAATACGTCAGATTTCTGCTTCAGCGTAGTAGATCATGAAGAAATGGGTAGGGTCGTCGATGAAACTCACTTTGTACCGTGGACCATTCCATGCCAACGAGTCGATTGATCTGCAAACATCATAATGAATCCAGGGGCCGGCTAGCCCTAGATCATGTTCCTTTGAATGGTTGCTGGCATTCCTTGGCTTGTAAATAGGCGTCACAAAAATCGACCTGGCTTGCTTTTTCGTCCATACCTTTCAGCATTCCTGTTGGATGTCAACACCGTTAATCCCTCCAACTTTACAGTAGCTGGGCTAGCATTGGTTATGATCGAAAACTTTCAATATCTTGGCAACAAGATCGCGTTATACTGTGGTACCAATATCGACATAGGAGCAAGGATCAAGAAGGCTAGGGCTGCCTTTGCGAGCTTACGACATATTTGGAGATCCAATCAGATGCACCACAATTCGAATTTTCAATTCCAACGTGAAATCTGTGCTGTTACACGCCAGCGAAACGTGGCGCGAGCAGCAGGGACCACACAGAAGCTGCAGGTTTTAATCAACCGATGTCTGCGGTTTATAGTTCGGGCCTGGTGGCGTCACAACTGGATCCCGAATACTGAGCTCCATGGATGATGTCAGAAACCGATAGTAACAGAAATTCGGGAACGTAAATGGAGGTGAGTCGGTCACACACTACGAAATCTGTAAGCAAGTTCGGGATTGGAATCCGGCAGGACATCGTAGCAGAGGCAGACCCAGGGGCTCGTGGCGATAAAGTCTTAATAATAAAATTAAGGAAGTTAATAGGAATCTGACCTGGGCCCAAGGCTGTAGCGTGCAGCTACCCAGGATGGAGATCTTTTACGTAGGGTTAACCTGGGTTAGGGTTAACCTGGGGCAACCCCAGGGGTGCTCAGGCTACACGAGTGAGTGAGATTCATTCAGGGATTCCTCCATGGTTTTGTCAAGGTTTTCTTTTGGAAATGCTTTGAAAATTATTCCGTACTAGACTGTCCCAAAAAAAATCGATGTTCGAAAAGTCAAGGTGCTCAACCCTTAAATGAAAGATATGCATATTTGAAGCATTTTTGTAGAACATTTCGATTTTTTAAAAAATCATTTAGAGGTTCCGCTAGGGCAATTTTTGAAAAATGAACTTTTTTCTTGAAAAGTCTCAAAAAATCATTTTTTCGTAATATTTTTTCAACTTCTGAATTTTTTCAATATTTTTGTATTTTTCTATGGACCTCTAGGCATTTTTGAAGGGGATAAGTTTTTGAAATATTGTATTTATATTGACGGCAGAACCGTTTTTGCGCTGATAAAAGGACTATTTTTTGATAATTTTTCATCTAAATTTGAGAAAAAAATACACGCACGATTTTTTATTTTCAATTTTGAAAATTTGATCTGATAGTACTATTTGTATGCGTCATTTCTCTAAAAAAAGATTTAAAATATCTTGTCTAGAAGCTGAGATATTAGGATTTTAGTAAATGGACAATATTTCAAATTTTTGCAAAACTTTGTATATTTTTAATATTATAAGGTTTTCGTGACACTCCAATGTACGTATTTTAAAAGAAGTTAAATAAAAACAGCTTTTCTTGTTGTATGGTCAAGCTAGTTTAAACATGGATCTTTTATTCTGGGCTGGTTGGCAGTAGATTCATGAAGAGCTTTTATCTGAATAACTACAAATATGACGGGTATCGTGGTTACTGGTAGCAACGTATTTAGTTCGAGATTACGTCGTGGATTTCCCGACTACTGCGCCCATTTTTTCTGAAACGACCATTCCTTGCAGAGATTATATAACATTGATAAAACCAATAAAAACCATAGTTAGGACATGATTTTTACTGAAGACTTGAATTTGAAATGTAATGGACAATTTGGTATGTAACCCGGCAACGGGGTGCATAGTTATTCGGACAAACGCCGATTGTCATACAAAATTGCCAACTTTGGGATGGTTTAACTTTTGATGAATTAAACTCAAATTTTGATACGAAACCGACACGATGAAGAATTTTGCGTATAAGAAATACAAAACATTTCTGATCACATGTGTTGGCGTAAGTGCAAAACTGATCGAACAGCAACACACGTGTAAATCAAAAGACTGCCGTTGTCCGATCACTTTGACTCATTTTGGTTGCCCTATCGTGCCTAAGCTTGTGATCAGACACGATTTGTATTTCGTATGTGCAAAATTCAGCATATTTGCAATTACGTGTCAAAATAATAGCTCAATACATCAAAGAAATGAACGTTTAGCAATCATAAGATGGCGTATTTCCTCAAAAGCCTATTATTGTCTATTATTTTCTAATTTTTTTTAAATCATTCCTGACTTAAGTTAGTTATTTTTTTTATTGATTTCATCACTATTATGTTATCTTTGCATAGAATGGTTTTTGCTACTTCAGAACAGGGGTGTAATTGTCGAGAATTCCACGACATAATATCGAAATTAATGCGTTGCTACCCGTCATTGTTGTAGTTATTCAAATAAAAGCTCTTCATGAATCTACTACCAATCACCCCAGAATAAAAGATCCATGTTTAAACTAGCTTGACCATCCAATAAGGAGAGCCTAATTTTGAAGCCCAACTACTTTTCATATACGTACATTGGAGTGCCACAAGGACCTTACAATATTCCAAATATACAAAGTTTTGCAAAAATTTGAAATATTGTCCATTTACTAAAATCCTAATATCTCAGCTTCTAGACAAGATATTTTAAATCTTTTTTTAGAGAAATGACGCATACAAATAGTACTATCAGATAAAACTTTCAAAATTTAAAATAAAAAATCGTGCATGCATTTTTTCTCAAATTTAGATGAAAAATTCTCAAAAAATAGTCCTTTTATCAGCACAAAAACGGTTCTGCCGTCAATATAAATACAATATTTCAAAAACTTATCCCCTTCAAGAATGTCTAGAGGTCCATAGAAAAATACAAAAATATTGAAAAAATTCAGAAGTTGAAAAAATATTACGAAAAAATTATTTTTTTGAGACTTTTCAAGAAAAAAGGCCATTTTATAAAAAACGCCCTAGCGGAACCTCTAAATGATTTTTTAGAAAATCGAAATGTTCTACAAAAATGCTTCAAATATGCATATCTTTCATTTAAAGGTTGAGCACCTTGACTTTTCGAACATCGATTTTTTTTGGGACAGCCTATTCCGTACATTCATTCATTTATTCCTTCGGAAATTCTATCAGGGATTCGACACTGCATCAGGGATACTTCCTGTGGTTTCTCCTGGGCTTCGTTGATTCCTCCCACAGTTTATCCCAGGTTTCCTTTAGAGTTTCTTTCCGAGATTCATTCAGGGATTCTTTCAAGGATTCCTTTTGTAATTTCTTGCGGAATTTCTTCTGAGATTTCTCTATTGATTTCCCCGGAATCTCTTCATTGAGTTTTCTTGGGATTTCTCCCAGAATTCCTCAGGGATTCCTCCAGGATTCTGCCTGGATTTTCATAGGATTCCTTCAGAAATTTCTTCCTTTTAGGGATTTCATCAAGGATTTGTTCCAAAAATTTCCTTATGATTCTTCCTTCCCATATTACTTTATTAATTTCTTCCGAATTTAAAAATTTCTTCAGGGATTCCTTCCGTCATTCTTTCGGAATACTTAAAAAACATTTTTTAGGAATTTTTCCAGTATATTTTTAGATATTACTTTCGAGCTTCTTTCCTCAATCCCCGGGATTTCTTTACAAATTTCTCCTGAGTCAACCCGACTAGAAACATATATCAAGTTTATAACACATTGTGTTATGATGATATGAAATTTTTTTATAACTTATTTTGATAT
Source organism: Aedes albopictus (assembly GCF_035046485.1). Lineage (NCBI taxonomy): Eukaryota > Metazoa > Arthropoda > Insecta > Diptera > Culicidae > Aedes > Aedes albopictus. The sequence continues at coordinate 20,492,576 of NC_085136.1, read as the reverse complement.
AAACTAGATGCAGGATGATGTTAAAATAACTAAAACTTTAAGAAAAAGTACACCGGTCTAATAAAAAATATAACCTATTTTGTTATAATCAGAACAAAATTATAACACAATACACAATATGATATAAATTTCAGCTTCATGAAAACTAGTTTCTATCATATTTTGATACAATTGTGTAAAATGATGTTCTGAATGTCATAGAATCAGAACTAAATTATTTCACAATGAGTTATTGAACAATATTCATAACATAATATGATACAATTTAGTTACAATATTTTTAAACACCAATGATGTTAAACGTGATTATATCACAATGAGTTATACATATCATGGTTTGTTATATTATGTTATATTTTTGTTAGAATCTTCTAGTCGGGAAGGGATTTTGTCAGAAATTTTTTCCAGGATTTCTGCAAAGATTGCTCCAGGGATTTCTTTGTTTATTTCTCCCGGGATTGAGATTTCCCGGACTTCCTTTAGGGATATCTCTCTAGGAATTTGTTCAAGATTCTGTCAACGATTTTTAGGCACGTCGTTTGGATTCCTTACGGAACTCCAGCATTGATTCCTCCCGGTATGTCTTCATTGATTTCTTCCAGGCTTCCTCTAGAGATTCCAACCAGCAATTCAGCAATTCTTTCAAGGATGTCTCCCGAAATCTCTTCATTAATTTCTCCTGAGATATTTCTGGCATTTTTTCAGGCATTCAAATATTTTCTAGGCAGCTTCCATTTATTACGTAACGCTAAAATTTACAATTTTTCTTACTTTTCCTCCTTACGCTTGTCCTCCCCTCCCCCCTCCCTTTTCCTAGAGCGTTAGGTAACTTGTGGACAACAACATATAGGAATTCCTCCTGGATCCTTTCAGGGATTCATTCATAAATTTCCCTCGTAATTCCTTTATTGATTATTCACGAATTTCCTTTAGAAATTCGATGATTCCTTTAAGGATTTCTTCATGGAATAACTCCAGATATATTTGCTTCAGGAATACATACCTGGTATTTCCCAAACATTCTTACAAAGTTCTCAAGCATGTCCTGGAATAATCCCAACAGAAATTTCTAAAGAAATAGGGTATATGGATCATTCCTTGGCCTAATTTGCAAACTGCCTTGACAATTTTGACCATAACTCATAAATTAATAGCACTAGAAATAATATGTTGACCCTATTACGCACTCTAGGCAATGCATGTTTTACCAATTGGAAGTAAACTAACGTAAATATTCAAGAATTTACTTAACTAAGTTGAAAAGATTCAATGTGATGGTATGCAACGTTGGTCTTGGACGTTTTTTCAATATTTCTGCTAAGGTATTAGCTCTGTTTGTTCACCAATCATACTTTCAAATTACATTTTCGGAGCCAAATTTTCAAAAAACTATAAATAAATCACTTATACTAAAGTTCTTTCTTTTTTAGTAACGAAAACAATGCAACCCGATTATTGTGTTATATTTTTACAGTCACCGCACACAAAATCTATTTTTCTGTTCGTTCTTTCTGGTCCTTACGCAAGCAATATTGTTGGCGTCACTTTATCGGTGTTTTTGACGTCACTTTACTGATGGGCCAAGATTTGGGTACATAGTGAAAAAATGTCCTCAATATTCGGCCCAAATGTAATTCGTAAAATAGTTATTATTCGTTAAAACCAAACATACAAATTCAAACTAGCATCTTTGACCGTTGCATCAAATGTTCAGTTATTGAAAAGGCAATTCGAAATATTCCAGAAACATGCCATTTATGATCATGTGTATAGACTACCCACTAAGACGAACAATCATGGCGTCTACAAAAGCTAAACAATGTGACATTTTCATACAATTTTAATATTCCAAAGTGCTAAAATTGAAACGAAATGTTACAGTTGTTTGGCGCAAAGCTTTTCCGATATCCAGTTCGGCATGTTTGTTTGAGTTTTTGGTTAACGTTAAGATAGGCCGAACGAGGGGACTATGCCAACGAAGCATCCCGATACCCTATCAATAGGATTTCCATCAAGAATACTGAGAGAAATTGCTAGAAGAATGCCTGGGTATCTGAAGAAATCAATTGATAAATTATAGCAGGAATTGCAAGAGAAATCTTGTAACGAATAGTACATTGGAACCTTATAAATGCACATTTTGTTTTCCGTATCGGACCCCACGTCTGGGAACTTAGACATGGAAAACAAAATGGAACATTACAAATGCACTAGGAATTTCTAATCCTATAGGGCCTCTAGATTCGGCATTCGAGCAACATCACAAGACCGTCTACAATTTGATGTCCGTGCTAGGGGATGTCTTGTCTTGCGTGTTATGTACTGGATCACTCCTGAAATGTTTGGAGCGCTACAAATGCACTTTAAAATTCAGGGACAGATGTATAAACCTTAGTATAACATACAAAATAAACTGACAAAATGTTCACAACAATTTACAAACGCAACAATCTCATCATACACATCTGGAGAAATCTCAGCAAGGATTTCTAGCGGTAATGTCAGATAAATTTTCGGATCTGAAGAAATCCTAAGAGGATCTCCAGAAGGAATCCATGGCAAAATCTCTGCAGAGGCGTCTCGTGACTAATGTGATTTTTAACATAACCTTCTTGTTTGTTTTCCATTTTCTAAAAAATTTCTTCCACATTTTCAACTTTTCGTTTACCTTTGTTTCTTTATGTACATACATATCAGGCCGAACATTTCAATAGGTCCTATCTGCATTTGAGAGGCTCTCTTTGTTCTCTTTCAATTATTGCAATGTAATAATACACTTTTCAACTATTTTTGCAGTACAAATCAAAAGACGATTGTTTTGACCATCGTTCAATGCAAGGAGACAATCATAATACAAATAAACAGCTGAGATATTAACGAAAGAAAGGGAAACCAAACAGAGCCTCTCTTCTGCAGATAGGACCTTTAGACATGTTTGGCCTGAAATGAAATACGGAGACGGCAATGGTTGCAAAAGAAGTTACGCCTTTTTATAATGTTGGTACCAAATTCTTCTCCAAACCTTTCTGCCCCCTCTGGCTACGCCCATGCTAGGGAAAAACTAAGAGGAAACCGGATAATCGATTATGAATATGCAAAGAAGAAGTGGGTTTATGTCGTCTGATCGATTGGTTTGTAATTCAAAAGAGCCTTGAGCCGGCTGAGAAATCTGTATTCCGCCGAGGTCAATATTCCTGTTGACCGGCAATGTCAGGAGTTGGATGACTCCGGAGAGTGCTGCACTAGGGAATTGATACCATTCGAAACAATCGGTTCGGTCTGATCATCTGCTGGAATGGGGTCTCGGTTGTTAATTAGATCTCCACGAAATGAAAGGTTGAACCTCTCCTAAACCGAAGGCATTCCGACAAAAGTTCATTGGCGTTTTCGATCGTTGACTGCGCTCGGTGCACCTACCTACCTTCTGCCAGCCAGCCAGCCAGGCTAGACTCGGTTTTCTCGAAGTGGAATGAAGGTGTTGGCAAAACCATTAAGGCCTCCTAATAACAATAATAATAGCAAAGGCGAATGGGTTCGATAAGCGAATAGAGTCAGGCAATACTTAAGCTCACACTGCTGCACACAACTCAGCATAAAGCCAAGTCTCAGGCCTCGGCACTGATTAATGAGTAAGTACGCCTTGGCACGAAAAGGAGCAAAAAGAGTGCAAGAAATAGACAGAGCACAGCACCAACCAATAGATGAAGAACAACACAGGAAAAGACACTGACTGACTGCGCTAGAGACAAAGAAAGAGACAGAGAGAGAAAGAGAGCAAGAGTTGGACGAAGAAGCAAAGCAAAACATTACAAAAACCACGGCTCAGTCAGCCGGCAGTCAGTAGTGGCAAGTTGGCAATCGGGTCCACGTTCCGTCTGTTGAACCCTCTCCGGTTGTTGAGGTGAGGTGAGTGATCCGAACGTTGCGCTCTGGTACATTTCCCATCATCATCATCATCGACATCGCCGGTCCGGACGCTCACTCGCTTGTGGTACTGTTGCTGCTGCAAAGTCAGCGGCCTTTTCTTCAGTCAGTCGGTAGCCGGCTCGGATCGGATTCCCGATTGGCACAAGAAAGATACCCCAGTCAGTCGAACATCATCATGCAATCATCATGCCACCACGGACGGTAGAAAGATTGGAACTTGTCACCGAGGACCGCGGCGCGGGTCGTTCGTTTCGTTTACGCGACGCGTTGCCTTTAATAGGTACCGGTTTGGTGGTTGGACGACGGACGTTGGCATCTACTACTACTGGTTACTCCTTGGAGTTATGTTGTACAAGACAGTAACTACCAGGCTGCGTGATAAAAGCCGGATACAACAACGTCCTCGACATTGAAATGGCGACAGTAGCGGAACCGTTACGGCGAGGTCAATTGAACCTTTGGAACTTTCGAGCCGTGAGAAGCGGGGTTTTTGTTGGGTGAAAATTTTACTCTGATGGAAAGTTGTGGGCAATTGATTCCTATCGGAGATCGATTCACTTTTATGAAGATTAAGTAAAACAGCTGTTGAAATACGGTTGAGTCTATTAGTTAACGGCTACGCAGTCTTAGGATTAAAAAAAAAACGAGTTGTTTTATTCACCCGACGTTGCAACACGGGGTAGTGTCTTCCTCAGGGGGAAAATAAGTACTTTGTCAAACGTAGCAAAAAAAATGTTGAACTAAAAGTGATTCCACAGTCATGTATCAAAAACGACACAAAAAGTGACAGTTACATAACGATAGTATTTAATTCCCCCCTGAAGAAGGACATTATCCCCGCGTCGAAACGTCGGGTGAATAAAACAATTCGTTTTTTAAATCCACTGGCGTAGCCGTTAGCAAATAGAGGATTAAGTAAAACAAATTCGTACTTTTTGTAGCATTTCCGAGGAACTCTTGGATGAATTCCCGGAGAAATTCTGGAAGAATTTCCGAGAAACTCCTGGAGAAGTTGTTATAGAATTCCTAAAGATATTCTCGAGGAACTTCGAAAGTATACTATAGGTACTCAGTATAGGTATACTGAGGTAATTTTGGATGAATTCCTGAGGATCTCCTGTAGAAATTTCCAAGGAACTTTCAGAGGAATTCCTGAGAAACTCCCAAAGTAATTACCGAAGAACTCTGGAGGGATTCCTGAGAAACTTCTGCAGATATTCAGCGCGAGCGCTGAGGTTCAAACAGGCACGTGCCCTGAAAAGTTAAAAAACGTAGAATTCTTGCGGAGGTATTTCCGGGAAATTCCTATAGGAATTTTTAGTGAAACTTGTGGAGCAATTCCCAATGAAAATTCTGGAGCAATTGCTGGTGGAACTCTTGGAGAACTTGGAGAACATAAGAAATAATCGCCGATGGGACTCCTTCACTGCCGTAATTCTGCAAAGAGACGTGAGCGCCATTCCAAAATTTGTTGTATCTTGGTATACATCTGGTGAAATAATAACACTGTGGGGTGTGTGCAATGCATGATCTGGTGGTAATCTATTATCTATGGAAGAATACTTAGCGAACGATCAAGAGTTTGCTGAATAATAACCCAAAATGTACCAAAATTGTCAATGTCGCTTCCGTCACTTTGCAGAAAGAACGGCAGTTCAGCAATTCTCTGGGAACTCCTAAAGGTTTTTTTTTTTGAACTCTCTAAGGAATTGTCGGAGTAATCCTTAGAAGAATTCCTAGAGAAATTCCGAGTGCAACTACTAGATGAGTTCTTGGAATAACTTCTAGTGGAATTCCCAGTTGAAATATAGGAATTCCAGTATATAGGAATCCCAGTATCCCCATAGGAATTTCTAGAAGAATTTCCAGAAGAACTTTAAGAGGAATTCTCGCAGGAGTTCCTAGAGGCATTACCGAGAGGAATTCCTTAACAAACTCCCATAGGAATTCTAGAGGGATTCCAAGAGGGACGCTTAGAGGTATTCCCACTGGAATGCCTAGGAGAATTTTCAATGGAGCTACTAGAGCAATTGTTGATGAATCGTCTAAAGAAACTCCCGGATGACCTTCTAGATTAACTCTAAAAGGGATACCTGGGGTCCATTGGACCCCAGGCGCCTTTCAGAGTTCGTCTTTGATGGAACACACTCAGCGAGGTGACGAAACTGAGGCCATGAAGGTATCCCTTTTAGGGTTAAAGCAACTCCCGGAGGAACTCCTACAGAAATACTCCCAGTATTTCCAAAGAAACTTCTAGAAGAATTGCCGAAGGAACTCTTAGACGATATTTCAGAGAAATTCCTAGAGGAACTTGTAGAGCAATTCTCAGTTAAACACCTAGAGTAATTCTTGGAGGAACTCCTAAGGAAATTCCCAGTGGAACTTCCAGAGCAATTCAAATTGGAACTCCTAGAGCAATTCTTGATAAAACTTATACGAGGATTTCCCGGAGAAACTCCTAGAGAAATTCATAGGACTCTAAGAGAAACCCAACGAACATTTTTGCTGTACAAGAGTGAAACAAACTACTCTTAAGCAAACTTTAGCTTGCCAACCTAGTTATATTACTTGGGAACAATTTTATGTGGAATTCTCGGAAGAATTCCTTGAACAATTTCCAAAGGCAGGAAGAATTTCTAGAGGAATTCTAGGAAGAATTCCTAGTAGCATTCCCAGAGGAACTCATAGTTAAATTCCCGGAGGAAGTCCTATAAAAAATCCAGTAGAACTCCCTGAAGAACTCTAAGAGGAATGCCCAGAGGAACTCCTAGAGGATTTCCAGGAAGAATGCCTAGAGGAGTCCTCTAGATTAATTGTTAGAGTAACTTCTAACGGGATTCTTGGAACTCATAAAGGAATACGCGGAACAACTCCTTATGGAATTCTCGAAACAACTCCTGCAGAAATTTTCAAAAACACTTCTAGAGAAATTCCCGGACGAACTGCTTGAGGGATTCCAGGAGGAATTCTAGGAGGAAGTTTTAGAGCAACTTCTAGGGAAATTCTCAGAGGATGAGTTTCCGGATGAATACTCTGAAATTGTTGGATGATCTCCTAGAGTAATTGTTATTTCCTAGAAGAATTCCCTGGAGAAATGCTAGAAGAATTCCAGGTGGAACCCCCTCATGAATTCTAAGAGGAACTCTTAGAGGAACTTCTAGAGGAATCTTCAGAAGCAATGCTACAAGAAGTCCCGGAGGAACTCCTTGAACAATTTCCAGTAGAACTCCTAAAGTTATTACCGCAGAAACATGTGGAGGAATATTTAGAGGAATTCACAGAAGAACTCGGGGATAAATTTCTGGAGAAACTCCTACCAAAACTCCTAGTGGAGTTCAGATGGAATTCCCGGAGTTTCTTTTTACTCGGCAAAGCTGCTGGGGGAATCACCAAAAGAGCTGCTAAAGAAAATCCCTCTTTTCCGAAGATTTTCCAAGCATATAATTTTATCAACTTTGTGATCAATCTCATACAGCCGGAACTACTAGTTTTCTTAGGAATGCCTAGATTCATTCTACAATCATGAGATATATTCAGGAACCCCCGGTATCTTTGTGAATTCAAAGGACAAACTCTTTTACTTTCAAAACATCATTGATCCATGCTATCTATAGAAACAAACACCGGTGGAACTGAGCAAAATTTGGTCTATTTTTTGCGTTCCAAATTTTTAGAACTGTAATGAATTTAAAACGAAAAAATTGACCATAACCGTTGAAAACAGCTTAACGCACTGTTGAATGTTGAATGAAAACTGTGGAATACCTGTAAGTTTGAAATCACACTGTTTTGTGTGAAATCACACTGTTTTGTGTGATTTCAAACTTACAGGTATTCCACAGTTTTCATTTATAAAGCATTCGAAATTTTAAAAAATCAGTTACAGTTCGAGCTTAGATTGAGAATTGAGTTATTACACATTCTAGGGAAAGACAAAGAGATGCTATAGAACCTAAAATTTCGACTTACACCCCTGTTCTACCTAACCACTTGAATCACAAGAAGATAGAAGAGTTCTGAAAAAAAATCCCGTTATCTGTGCTTCAGATATCAGCTATCAGTAGGCCGGCTCCAGAGACACGTTATCCTCCATTTGGGATACTTCTGCCTTCGCCATAATAAAAGCTTATTTCAATATCTACGTGAGGAAAAAGGAAGGAAGTAAGGATAAGGAAATGGACGAGAGCACTAACGCATAAGCGTACCACAATGGGTTCAAACGGCGCCCTGAAAAGGGCACTGTATTAAGGCATAAAGCGTGAAGAAAGCCTATAGCTCCTTAGGCGCTGTCCATAAACTACGTAGACTTTTTTCGGCCATCTCAGAACCCCCCCTTCCCCTCGTAGACTTTTGTTCATACAAAATTTTCGAAATTTGTATGGAGCGTAGACTTTTGCCAGACCCCCCCGTCCCCCCCTAAGAGTCTACGTAGTTTATGGACAGGCCCTTACCACAGCGGATTAAGAACAACAGAACATCCTGTAGATACTGAAGTCACTTAATGAGTACTCGGAAACGCAGTTGCGCAAAAACTGGACAGTTACTTATCCAATGATACGAAGTTCCATAATCGGATTCACAGCTATCACATACAAATGAATCAGCTTGCTGAATATTCTCCATGTGATAGCTGAGTCGGCAGTGGTCAGTCAATCCTTTGACCAGCATGCTGACATTCTGCTTAGACAGATTTGTTAGATACTTTGCCACACCTGGTGATGGTTCAGTATAATACAATTTTGTTTGACGACATGACTCCAAACTATTCCAGTATTGTTTGTGGTGAGTGGCAGCTCAGGTGTTAATCTGAAGCTTTACCTAATACATGGATACAGGAATAGCTGGCTCAGGACCTATGAAATCATGTGAGGCTTCAGCGCGAGCTAACTCTGACTGATAAAAGAATGACCCAGGTACACACAAACTTTCTTGATTTCAATATACAATATAAATGACTCCAGCATACTCTACCTGTTCAGTCAAATTGATTTCAGAATCAAAGAGATATAAATGTAGTACACCATTATGGATTCACCTTTACGGATTCGTTCTTTACGATAGATGTTTTACTCGGAGTTACCGAAAGGCCATATTGGCGACTCCAATACCTCAACTACCTGAAGAGCGCTCTGCATCAGGTCGAAAAGAATGCTGATGACATACCAATTGACAATGTTAGGTAGTCGTCGGCGAAATCATGAGTAGGAAAACCGCCATTATTGAATTGCCTTAATAGCATATCTGTTACGAGATTCTACAAAAAAGGGATAAGACTCCCCCTTGAGGGCATCCACAAACGCTCAATTTCTTAATCGCTGCTGGACGCAATGTCGAGAAGAGATGTTGGTTTTTGAGCATGGTAAGATTGGTAGTTCCAATTGGAAATCATTGGAGATGTACCATACGAAGCATGGTCCATGGTTTCGAAATAAATTTTACAGTAATATCCCACCAAGATTTCGGAACATACCCTGTAGCAAAACTGCAAACAAGTAGGTTTTCAAAACATTTTAAAAATATTAAAATCCCTTCTGAGGAAAATAAGATGCATCTCATCGGCTCCAGGAGATTTGAAAGGAGTGAAACTATTGAATGCTTACTCAATCGATTTTAATGTTATGATACTCTGAGCCGAAGCCAGAGAATAATTATACGAAAGGACATCAGGTTCATCCAAAGATGTAATTTCTACTCATCCTGAGAAGTTGAATAAACAATCCAGAACTTTCTTATCAGAGGAAGTGAAGCCGCCATTGGACAAACTAAGATCTTGGAAATCCTTAGATTTCACAAAGATTTTGCCCAATCGATGACTTCATTCAATCTGGAAAAAAATGCACAAAGGTTTTTCCTGCCGGATTGTTCAGAAGACCGAAGAGCTTTCTGATAGGCCTTGCGAGCCGACCTGAAGGCATCCGATTTAGTCGAACGTCCTCTGTTTCATTGTTTCCTAAGCTTGTTCCCTTGTGGTCTTTACAAACGGCGGTGGACAAGCTTTTTCAAAAGCTTCCACGATGAAGAGCTTTGTAGTATCAAAGGCATCACCCAAATCACTTGAAGTGCCAATTGAGTAAAGAGATCTCAGTTGGTTGCCCGGAGATTAAGTAATCCATGATCTGTATTACTTAAGTATTTCATCAAACTGGAGCCCCTCAAGTTAATGTCTGAGCTGCCCTATAGCATCACTTCCAACAATTAGCGGAAGGCTTTTTGAATAGCAGTATGCGATGACTCGCTTGTAATCATCCGTAGGGGATGGTTCTCTACACGATGAATAAACCGAACAATACGAGTATTTCCTGTTGAGATTACTGCAACAGCAAATACATCTCTGGTAGTTAGATCATAGACGACTGTAGTAACAATTGCGTTGTTGACAAGCACACATGCTCGAGGCATGATACTCGATTTAGCTGTTCCTTTTGAATTGAGCATACTCCGAGTTTACATGGTTTCAGATAGCACAGATGAGCAGATGACACATTGTCTGCGATCCCAACACATGACTTTGATTCATCCAGCGTGATTAGTTTCGTCGGAAAACCACGTTCTGACATCTGCCAAAGATAATTTGTTTTCAAACTGGACTACACCGTATGTTCGTTTAACATTTTGGAGTGTGATTGTTTCGCTTTTGTTGCCTCCCTCGAATACTTTTATAATCGTCTGTTTCATCGTCGGAATTATCCATGATCCCACCGACTTTAAAAGGGTTAAAAGACGATGATTTGATTCTGCAAGTTGCATACCCGGAATTTGTCGAGGACCAGCCCCAGTGTGAGTATCTGATCTAGCGTTTATCGGCTTTCACGGCAACCAGCCTGGTCTGTTATTCGTCGTAAAACAGGACTCCTCAAAGAGTATAAGTCTGTTGAACAGAACATGCGACAGTATCTTGGAAGGCGATCCAAAAAGGGTAATCCCACTATAGTTTATTCACTCTAGTAGTATGTACCCATTCGTGTAGATTGGACATATGACACCATACAACGAGCTAGTCACCAGATCAGCTACACTCACACAAGCCACCAATCAGAGAGCTGTTCGGAACTAACAGGTATCTTCAGCTGGTGGTCTTCTATGCTTAAGCGAGAATAACGTCTGCTACGTCAAATTGCAGGCCCATGTAAGGAATGGGAAGGAAGTGATGATTGTTATCGTTTGCATATGGGCTTCGTGGTCGTGCGGCAAGAGACGTCAGTCATCTAGTCGTATCGTAAGCCTCGGAGTGTGGGTTCGATTCCCGCTCCAGTCGGGGAAAACTTTTCGTCAAACGAAAAATTCTCCACTGGGCCACTGGGTGTTTCGTGTGAAGTACGTTGTCTAATGTTAGTGCTTGTTCAGTCTGTACAACCTCTGGTTGAAGACGGTGTAGCGTCTATTTAAAAGACAGTTGAGTACTCTGCGTCTGTACAAAATTCATGTTCGGATGTCGGAGTATTTTCGGGAAATTACTGTGAGACAGAGGGTTCACGTTGGTGCGTGGATGCCATGGCTAAGAGAGATTGTGAAATTAATTGTACTGTAAAGTTGAAAAAAAAGGAAATGGCTTTTTCATCCTGTCTCTGGTTTTGGCTATGGCATTGAACATTTGAAACAAGATACATGAGTTGTATATGTAGAAAGCAGAGTAAAAGCAAACAACAAATATAAGGTAAAAGAAAAGGGACGGGCTAGGAATTGAACCCTGGACCTTCTGCATTAGAATCAGCCACTAAACTACCTATTCCGTCTATAAAACAGACCTACAATTCATCATTATAGGTCTATACGTCAGTAATGCATCCCGAGCATATGAAATAATGTCCTGTTATCAGCTCTGTAAAATCTATCAAATTTCGTAACAGTTGCACAATTTGATGTCTCCATCGTTTTGGCTCGTCGTTCGCAAATCGATATTCTCAACATTCCAGTACAGTACACCAAGTGACATACTTTCCGTTCGCCAACCAAGCACAAAAGAATCCTCGCAGGGCTCGGCCCGTTGTCGGCGTCGTCCAGCTGCAATAAATACTTCTTACCCAGAACAAACAACTGCTGCTGTTGCGTTGCTGCAGCAAACAAAACGACAGCAAAGGCGACGAAAAAACGCAGAAGCCAGGAAAAAACAACACAATAATTTCGCAATAAGCAGCTGTGAATGACGTCACGCCTTAGCTCAAAGGGGCGACACGCGGTTCTCCTCCTAGTTGAAGGCTTCCGACACCACCACCTAGCCCCAACGCCTCAACCCACCACAACCACACAAACAGAAGCTTCTCGAGGAGAACAGGTAGTTAGGTAGGTACTCACTGCGTAGTACCGACCGAAGCGGACACAAACACTGAATCTCTAGGGAAGCTCGACTGTGGAACTCGCTGCGCTGTGCTGGCTGGGCTGTCCTGACCGGATCGTTGGTATGCGCGAGCCCAAGTCCACTGCTGGAACTAGTTTTCAAAGTTTTTTTTTTATTGCTGCTGCCATCCGCCGGCAAAGGCGAAGTCCGCGTGAGGAAGTGCTACGAGCTCGAACGACACGGTGGGAAATGGGGTGCTCAACTTAGGTAATTCGTGAGGTCCTCAAAAGTTGCTTCGAAAACATTTTGATTTAACGTAGGTTTTGTGTTAACCATATGTTCAACCCTAGTGTGAGCTCCAGTTTCATATTTACCAAATTTCCAATTTCACCCCCTTTTTTTCCCTCCGTGTCGCTTTGCGAAGCAACGAGCATTGAACTCTTGCCGCGTTTATTTACACCTCGAAGATTCGGCCAGGGCCGTTGCTGGTCTTCACCACATCTCGCGATGTGACCGTCGTCGGTCCGTGGTCTCTATAGAATAACTCGGACGAAGACGGCGACGACGCTTTGCTCGTTCAAATATCAGTCAGATGTTGCGAGGACGCTGGCTGTTGATTACCTACCGCTTACGTTTGGTTGACAGGGAGAGTGGGCTCGTCCCGCTTGTCGCCTTATTACAGTTTTACTTATGTTGCAATATACTTAGGTACATGAATACCATAGGCAGAGACCATTAATCGAGCGAAGCCATACATACTTCGGTGTGCAGTACATGTGTGTGGATGGATAACCTTCATGGAATTTTTATTAGCAAAGTTACTGCTGAAAGGGTAATAAGATTTTCGTTTGATCGATGGCGTGTTCGGGACACTCCTTAAAAATGGGATTATTTTCGGAGCAGTTTGATGAAGTGGTGGTAATAAAACTGTAACCTTTGGGAGATTGCCCTTGTGCATTTTTATTACCCTCATTGATTGATTCTATTGTGTTACCTATATATCCTTATAATACAGGAATTATGATTCAGATGGAAAGACCCTATTGACCCTAATAGTATCCCCGACGACCGGGAGAGGCACGTAGTACATCGTATAAAGTACTCTTTAAAGTTACTATCGCACATGTATGTGCGGCAGAGGGGCCATTTTCATCGCATATGATGCTATTTTTAGAACTTATTGCGATGTATCTGAAATCAACTTTCATAATGTTTCATTGCGATGCATTTAACTTATTCGCATGAGCGTGCGAGCGAATTGCATACTACGATGATTATACGACTGCACATGGCATAACAACACAGATCAAATCGCATTGGTGTACGAATGGAATCGCATAAAAATGTAAAAATAAACTCGTTTAAGTGTGCATACCGAATCGCATAAGCTAGAATCGTTTATGTTGATATAATGCGACTTGATGTGTGATAATAATGAAAGAGCTGCTGTTTCACTGCGGATATACTTAGATCTTATAGCGTTATTATTATCCCGCCAATGCACGTATATCGCCTGCACTTTTGTACGCATAAGGCACTTTTGCCGCATCTTATGCGATGTAACTTTACCGCATAAAGGTGCGTATAACACGATTATGAACTTCATTTTACGTGCATATTGGTTGTTTCGGATGAGATAAATAGATGGTCAACTCGAAAAGATACTTAGTTGTCGCACTAGGTGTAGTTTGTTTCGCTGATAGCATAGTCTACATACAGGGGATGGCCCAAATGTTTGGGATAGGCAACTTTTTTTTCTCTCACAAAAAAGTTCAACAAGCTATAACTTTTCATAGAGTGCATAAAAAAATCTCAAATTTTGACTGTTTGTTAACCTATTATGTGTGCACAATTGGTACAAACTTGGGCTCGATTGATAAATTTTTCGCGAAGTTAGAACCGTTCGGGTAAAACACTATTTTTTAGACAACTAAGTTTTGAACTGTCATATCTCGGAAACTAGTGAACCGAATTGAATGAATTTTTTAACGTTTATCAACAATATATTGATACTTAATACGACGTTATAAAATGTAATATTTTCTCACAACGAATTAAGTTATACCGGGATGAAATTTTTACCCATAAAGAGGAAAATAAGTTAAATTTACAATACCACACAAAAATTACTAAATGTGTTCTTCCTTCAATCTAAATAGGCTCTAATACAGTGGTGCTCATCCTGCGGCCCGCGGGCCGCATGCGGCCCTCCAAGCCTTGAGATGCGGCCCGCGGAGTACTTTTCGACGTACAGAAATTTTTAAACGATTTTTTGGATTAACTCGTACAGTTTCTTAAGAAATCGAACAAAAAAGTTTAGCTGATCAATTTTCACAGTGTTAAACACAAACAAAATGTTAAAAATACAAAAAGAACAATCCGTTCCGGTAAGATTCGAACTCACGACTCCGAAATATTCCGACGTCGTATAGCTAAGCCACAAAACCAGTCACGAAAAAAATAGTTCTGGTGCCACGGTGCCATTGTAGCTCAAATATCTCAAACAACTTTAGAAGAAATTCCTGGAGCAACAAAATATATTCTGAAAACTACAAACAAAAATCCAAGATCAATTGCAGCAACGCCTTAGAAAAATCTGAATATTAATCTTGAAGCAGCTTTAAAAGATAATTTTTAAGAAACTGTCAGAAATAATTGTAAAGAATCTCAAGCAGAAAAAAACCGGAGCATCTTTAGGATAAATTTCAATAGCAGCATAGGAGCATTCCTGGAGGCACTTTGGGAAATATTTATGAAACATTCTGGTTTATGTTGAAGTTCATTGAAAACTTCAAGATATTTTTAAAAGATTTTAATAAAAATATTAAGCTGCAACTCCAGAAAAGACTTATGGAAATACTTCTCATAAATTTTCGAGAAACTCCAGGAAAATTTCTAGAGAAGCTTCAGGAATTCTACAAGAAATACTTGGAAAAGATTCATGAAAAAATCGTGAAGTAACTTCAGAGCAATTCCAAAGGTAAATCCAAGAAAAGTTCTTGGAGGCGTTCCAAGGGAATTCTAGAAATACTGAAAGAAACTCCAGAAAATTTTCTGAATAAGCAATTTCAAGATAAGCTGTTGAAGAAATTATTCGAAAATCTTCTGGACCAACTCCAGAATAAATCTTACACAAGTTCTGAACGGTTTAGATTTTCAACAAATGTGCTCTTTTATCTGTATTAACGAGATTTTTAGCCCTAGGCTAGTTCATCTCGGGACCCACGCTTTACTTCCCTTCCGATGGAAGAACTCACATTTTGTGTTGTAAAATGGTTGTTTTTGTTCATCGATATTCTATGTGGCCCGCCGGTCGATCCCAAATCGTAAATTTGGCCCGCGGTATGCTTTAGCCTGAGCACCACTGCTCTAATATATCTGATTAGAGATAACTTGAGAACAGAAGTGGAAAATCTTTGGATATCAACACTAAAATTTTTTGACATTGATGTAAAAATATTACTTTTTTTCGAGAAAAATCCAAAAAGTGTCAATCTATGATAACTTTATTCAAAGTTTAAAAATTACCTATGTTTTAATAGTTTATGACGCATTTACATATTGTTAGTGTACGTTCAAAATTTCATTCAATTCGGTTTACTGGTTTCCGAGATATGACAGCTCAAAAATGAGTTGTCTAAAAAATAGTGTTTTACCCGAACGGTTCTAACTTCACGAAAAATTTATCAATCGAGCCCAAATTTGTACCAATGATGCACATATAATAGGTTGACAAACAGTCAAAATTTGAGATTATTTGATACGCTCTATGAAAAGTTATAGCATGTTGAACTTTTTTGTGAGAGAAAAAAAAGTTGCCTATCCTTAACATTTTGGCCATCCCCTGTACAAAGCTTCCCGCAGTAATTTATCAGCAATTCCTCTCGATAATTTTTCATGAACTTCTCCTAAATTTGATACTTGGTTTCATTTAGTAATTCATTCTGAGAAATCTGTAGGGATTCATCCAAGGTTTTCTTCGTGTTTTACTACCGTAATATTACCATGGAGAGTATTCCAGGATTGTTTTAGGAATTTTTCTCGAAATTCTCCTTGGAGTTCCACCTGGACCTTCATTGATTTCTCCTGGGATATCTTCAAAAACGTCTAGGTTTCCATTAGAGATTCCTCGCAGAGCCGACCTGGTGTGATGGTTGAAGCACGTGACTATCACGCCGAGGATCTAGGATCGAATCCCATTCCCGACAAACTCACAAAGTGTGAGTCCTTCCTTCGAAAGGCGAGGGTCCCGAGAGAACTAGCCTAGGGCTAAAAATCTCGTTATTACGGATAAAAAATCTCAGATTAATTCACCTAGTGATAGGTGATAGTGCCTTTCTCGTCGAATATGTACTGACAATGTTTTCGTCAACGTATGCCGAATCCTGAATCCTGAGAATACTTTTTTTTTAGAAAAGCAAGAATTTTATCAGAGTCATCATTAAAATGAATTAAAATTTATTGATGCCACATATTCCGACGTTAAGTTCAGCGTATAGGCAGAACTGAAAAATAGCAGACGTCTCCGTTGACTGCTTGATTACCTTCTCTATCACTGGAGGCCGATCAATATCATGACGATGATTACAAGCTAGGATATAACTTTTTTTCTTAATCACAGATCACTTTGCGGTCTTTGATGGCTATATTTTATTTTCGTTGATTACAAGATTCATGTAAAATTCGACAAAATAATGCAAGCAAATGAATTTTCATACTAAATCCCATTCAAATTTCAATCACATTACAGGGCGCGATTGCGCCATCACTGTGATTTTGTACTCAAACAAGGATTAAAAAAACTTTGCTCGGGATTTATGCGATTAAATTTTAATTTTCCCATACAACGTTGCGCATTATCGTTTGCATTGATTGTATTCACTTTCGTAATTCCGGCGAAGCAGCCAACGCTAGTTCTGCAATACTATCGGTAGTCCCTAATGTGATCTGAGCTTATTGGGTTTGCTTAACTTTTATATTTGGCCACTTTCGGCGGGACACCCGGAACCGATTCCGGAACACTGCCGGAAGTTTATTATGTGGTCTGACCCTATTTTCCTTCTAACCAACCGTTCATCAGGTTATTCAAAAAGTCGTGCTTTGAGGTGCCGCATGCATAGGTTTGGTTCACTTTTATATTTGACCTCAGCCGGCGGGACACCCGGAACCGATTCCAGAACATTAGCGGTTCAAATATGGTTTAACACTATTTTCCTACTTACCGTTTATTAGGTTATCGAAAAAGCCGCTATTTGATGTGTCGCATGCATGGGTTTAGTTCACTTTTATATTTGGCCACTTCCGGCGGGACACCCGGAACTGGTTCCGGAACACTGCCGGTGCAGATATGGTCTGGGAATATTTTCCTGATCACCGTTCATCAAGCTCTCGAAAATGCCGCGATTTGATGTGTTGAATGCATGGGAAAATGCTTCAATTTTCATATGTAGCCCTGTCCTCGGGTACCGGTCCGGAACACTTAAGTATGGTCATAACTCCGGAACGGCTGGACCGATCCGAACCATTTTCAATAGAAAGCAACGATATCACATTCTGCGTCGAATGAACCATCGGTCGTTAAAATCGGTAGATGTTTACTGAAAAAAAGAGATGTGTTTTTTTGGTCCGCACACAGACATCACCTCAAGTCATCGAGCTGAGTTGATTGGTTTATGTGACTCGATCCTCCGGGCCTTCTAGCAAAAAAACTCATTTTGTGAGTGAACAGCCTTTTCAGTACACTTCGTGTACGAGAAATGCAAAAAAAATAAAATAAAAGAGATTTCTTGATTAATTTCTCCCGGGTTTCTTCCAGGGATTTCTTCCGGAACTTCCCGAGATTCCTTCCGAGATCAATTCTGAAATTTATCCATTTGTTCCTTGGGATTAGGATTCCTTCAGCATTCTGTCTAGGATTCATCTAGGATTTTTTTTCTGGAATTCTGTTGGGAAATCCTCTCGAGATTCTTGTATTGATTTCTTTCGGGATTTCCTTAGGTCATTGTTTCCAAACTTTTGTTTCGCGACACCCCAACTGCTTGCAGGCACGCTTCGATTGTTCTACGAAAAGCGGGAAACGATGATTTATTTATTTCTATCGGGATTCCTTCAGGGATATTCTTCGGCATTTCATCAGTTTATTTATTTATTTATTTATTTAATACCAATCTTCATCTGACTATGTCTTAATGAAGTAAAAAAAAAATACATACATAGATAAAAGCAAATTACAAAACAAAAGAGGAAAAACAACAATCGTCAAAAATTAAAACTAGACTTAAAGCTGATGGTTCACTCGGTTCCGGAATGTCTTCACTGAGTCCGCCCTAGATTATTTTAATCTTCCGTAACTCGCGCGGTTGACTACCTGCGTCAGCACCACGCTAATGCTGAGTACAAAAAGCGAGATTTTTTCAACGTGTTGTACAAAATACAACAGCGCGATCGCTCGTGGGTTAAAGGATTCCTCTCGGAATTCTTTTTATTGATTTTCTCGGGATTCTTTTAGGGATTTCTTCTGGATTTTTTTTCAATGATTTTTCAGACATTTTTTCTTCACTGTTGTCCTTTGGGGGTTTCTGTCGGGATTAAATTGAAAATTTCTCCATTTTACTTGGGATGCCTTCATTGATCCGTCCAGGTATTTCTTCCGGAACTCTTTTATGCATTTCCCCCGGGATTCATTTAGGGAACTCTTCATAATTATTTCCTGCCTGCCATCAAGGTTTCCTCCCGGGACTCTTTCATAGATTACTTCCTTCCGGGATTGTTTCTTGATTCCTTCGGAGCATATTTACCGGTATTCCATTAGTAATTCAGCCCGGGATCCCTTCATTGATTTATCCCAGAGCTTCTTTACATTTTTTTTCTTGGATTTTTTAGGTATTTCTCCCGGCCTTCCTTCCGGGATTTCTTCAGAAATTCCTCCAGAAGTTTCTTTAGAGATTTTCCTTGGGATTCCTTCAGGGACATTTACAGACATTCCATCAGGGATTCTTCCCGGGCTTTATTCATTGACTTCTCTTACCTTTTCTTCGAAGATTCCTTCAGAGATTCATTCCGTTAGTAATTCCTCCCGGGATCCCTCCATTGATTTCTCCTGAGACTTCTTTACGTTGTTTTTGGGATTTTTTTTAGGGATTTCTCTCGGCCTTCCTTCCAGAATTTCTCCAGACATTCCTCCGGGGATTTCTTTAGGGACTCTCCTTGGGATTCCTCCAGGGAATTCATCCAGGATTCCTTTAGGCGGATATTTCCTGGCATTCCATCAGGCATTCTTCCCGGGATTACCTTATTGACTTCTCTTAGTTTTCCTTTAGAGATTCCTTCTGAAATACCTTCACAGATTCTATAAAGGATTCTTCCTAGAATTTCTCTAGGAATTTCACCCAGTAATCTTTCCGAAAGTCATTCATTGAGTTCACCACGGATTCATTCCGGTATGCTGATTTCTTCCGGTATACTTTAAGAGATTTTTCTGGCTTGTAAGCAGTAATACTTTAAGGGACTTCTTTCAGGATTCTTCCATTGATTTCGCTGGGATTCCTTTAGGATTTTCTCCTAGGATTCCTTCTTTGGTTTGTCTAGAGATTTCTCCCGGGATTCCTTCTCAGATATTCCTCCCGGGACTCTTATATGCATTCCCTTGTGATTCCTTTATGGAACTCTTCAGGAATATTTCCTGGGATTCCTTCCGGGGCTCCTTCATTGATTTGTCCCGGGATTCCAATAGGGTTTATTTTCGAGCTTCCTTCAGAGATTATTCTTGGGATTCCTCCATCAATTTCTTCAGAAATTCCTCTCGGGATTTTTTCATTGATTTCTCCCGGGACTTCTTTACGTTGTTTTTGGGATTTTTTAGTGATTTCTCTCGGGCTTCCTTCCAGGATTCCTTCAGGGATATTTCCTGGCATTCCATCAGAGATTCTTCCCGGGATTTCTTCATTGACTTTTCTTAGCTTTCCTTTAGAGAATCCCCCTAAAATTCCTTCAGAGATTCTTTGAAGGATTCTTCCCAGAACTTCTCTAGGGATTTCAGCGGATTTTTTCCTGAGGCTCTTTCATTGAATTCACCTCCTTTCGGTATTCCTATGGACATGCTTCCATATTCCTATCTGGGACTCCTTCGGAAATTTCCCTCGAAATTCCTTCTGAATTATTCCGGTATTCCTTCAGGATTTCCCCTTCAATTCTTTGTATTTCTGGGGTCCTATGCGGATTTCTCCTGATTCCTCTCGGGGTTTCTTTTGGATATTTTTCAAGAAATCCTCCCAGGATTTATACAAGGACTTCTTCCAGGATTTTTTCAAGGATTCCTTTTGCAATTCCTCCTTTAATGACGGGCTTGGTGGTCTAGTGGCTACCGCTTCTGATTTATATGCAGAAGGTCCTGGGTTCAATCCCTGGCCCGTCCCTTTCCTCCTACTTTGTATCTTTCTATATACTTTCTCTCTGCTCTAAACATGTTAATAGCCGTCGCTAGAACAGAAACGGGTTGAAAAAGCCGTTTCCCTTCCTTCCAAAACTTTCACAGCACAGTGTCACAATCCTATTAGAAAACGCCTATAAGTTATGCAATCAAGCGAACTGTGCCGCACATCTTCAAAATAATAAAAACACACAATTCTATCACCTTCCTCTGGTATCCACACACCAATGTGTGAACCTTCTGCCAACCAATTCCCACCAACACTCCAACATCCGCATGAATTTGTGCTGGCGCAGAGGTATATTCGGCCAGATGTGGATACAAACGATTGCAATCATCACTTCCTTACCCCTTCCCCACATTGACCTGCAACCTGACGTGGCAGGCGCCATTGTCGCCTAAAAATAGAAGATCACCAACGCTCACACACTGAAGATGCCT
Organism: Aedes albopictus; assembly: GCF_035046485.1. Classification (NCBI taxonomy): domain Eukaryota; kingdom Metazoa; phylum Arthropoda; class Insecta; order Diptera; family Culicidae; genus Aedes; species Aedes albopictus. The sequence goes on along the minus strand of NC_085136.1, from coordinate 20,471,505 downwards.
GCTAGTCCCCGGCAGTTATCTCATTGGTCCTTGTGTGAGTGTAGCTGGTCTGGCGATACTGGAGTAGCATCCACGGGCGGTCAATCAAGCTCAAGCTCAAGCTCAAGGATTCCTTTTGCAATTCCTCCTTTAATGATTATCTTAGGAGGGATTCCTCCGGGTTTTTCAAGGGCTCTTCTTATGGGATTTTTTTTTAGATATCAATCCAATATTTGTTAAGGATTTTTTCAGAGACTTCTCCCTTCTGCCAGGCATCCTCCGGGACGGGATCCCTTCATTGAGCCCTCCCGTTTTTTTATTCTTCTCAGGTTTCTTTTTGGGATTTCTCTCAGAATTCCTTCCGGCATTCTCACACGTATTCCTATAAAGTTTTATTTAGAAATTCCTCTGTGGACTCATCTCGGCATTCTTTTCTAGATTTCTCCTGGGATTCTTACAGGGATTCCTTCCGGGAGTCTTCAAAGGATTTCTCCCGAATTCTCTTAGAAACTCGTATTGAGATTTTTTCGGGGATTAATCCAGGATTTCATTCAGGATTTTTTTTTGGGAATTGTCCCGGAGTACCTACCAGAGTTTTTCCGGGATTAATCAAAAGGTTTGTTCCGGGATTCCGCCTAGGATTTCTCCCGGATTTTTTTTTCTGGGACAGAATTTCTCCAGATAATCTTTTCGGGATTCCGGTGAAGATTATTTGTGGAGATTCATCGGAAATATGTTATAAAATTGATAAAAACAAGCAACGCTATTAATGGATTCTCCCCTCTGAAAAGATCCTGAACTAACCGGAAATCAGACACGCTCAAATAGAGCAAATATATATGGCTGCGCAGGATGAAAATAAGACGTCATTTGAATCTGGAAAGGTCATTACTTTCGAAGTTAGATTATCAGAGATTTGCGGCTACATGAAAATTAATACGAGAGTAGGGCCTACCATGTTTTTCTATATATTTTTTTCTTTCATTGTTAGATACAAACAACAAACAACAACCGTGTTTGACGTTGATCGTCTGCTTAAAAAAAGTTTCTCTAGCAGCTACGACTCCATTGACTTAAGAATAGCCTAATACGAAATAATATTACTAAGGCGAGCACAATGAATTTTCGACTTACGACTATTTAATTGATATTACTAGACTTAATTTTCGACTAGCCCAACATATACCAACAAGTATTATAGATAAATTGTAACTTTATTCTTCTTTCTTTTCGTTCCAGGTATGCATATGTTGGAATTCAACCCTCTTCTTCCCATGGTAATGCTCCAGAACATCAGCGATGTTCGATAACGCAATAGTTTTCAGAAAATGATTGTAACCTCATTAGGTAAACCCAACTGCCAACTACTTGTTTCAATAGTAGAACTATTGATAAACATTCAAAACACTGTTTATTTACAACAATTTTTTGATGATTTGATTGCTTTCTTGACATAGAAACAGTTTTTCATAACAATATAACAGAATAACAGAAAGGTGAACCTTTTGTTTCCGGCTCAGCGATGGAGTAGAAATTCGCTGCAGCCAATAGTAGTACAATGAATCAATTTAGTTTCTAAGGGATAACCGATATTGCTTTCCTTGGGACCTTTTCAAACTTTTCAAGTAATTCTAACAAAATTCTGTATTTAGGACTAGGAGATTGGGTCAAATGTGCACAGTTCGAAAACTTTCTAGTCCAGGGTACCGTAATCTGGGGTGAAGTGGATCACTATGGGATCCAAGTCTACCAACGGTTGAGGGAAGCTACAATTCTGTTTCAATGGAAGAACTTTTGACGTAAATCAATTGTGTGAATGTATTTGGAGAATTTTTGAAGGTTTTTATGCTAATTGTGCAAAAATATCTACTTTTAAGATGTGTATTAAAACACGATGATAAGATTGCCTTTAAAAACATTGTCTCTCATCAACGCCTTGTATATCAGATGTCTCACAAAATACTTTTATTCATTCATCGTAGGCTTATTGAACAGTTTTCAATTAAAACTTACGTTAACATTAAAGTTTTATTTGAAAATAGCATGTTTTGTGAAAGTAAGACGATTTTTCAAGAGATTGCCTACTTTAGGCGTATAATGTGGGTCATTCTGTAACTTACTAAACATTATTTTATTTTTAACATAAAAATACACCAATATCAAGAATTTTGAGAACTTATTCAGATTCAGCATAGTCAAATTTTGTTTGTTCAATAACTTTTCAATCTTATAATGTTATGTCTGTTTTTGATCAATTTCCGCTTGTCGCCTTCTCTCAGGGATATCTTCCCGACAAAGTATCTTTCAAATTGTCATTGCCAAGGTCGTTCGGTTTCATGAACTCGATACAACTGCTGAGTTGCAGTGCTCTTGTTCGTTAACCAAAAAGCGATCAACACGGATGGTCAGCAGAAATCATGATCGGTCACGAATATCGATGACGATAGGATGACGAAATCGTTGAGCGCACATTTTTCAAGTTCAAAAGAACCTCACTTGCGCGAGATATGAACTTCTCACGGTTCATCTCCAATTCACACCACAGTAGTAAATAAAGTAAGCTCATGCGATCATGTGGAAGCCATGTGAATTGCTTTAGCAAACAAGCAACTTATGAATCCAATTACACCCGTCGTTGCGTGATCTTTGCCCTCCTATTACGAATCTCCGAGAAGCGCGAGTTTCCCGCCAAAAAAGTAGCCCTTCACCATTGACAACAAATGGAGCGTCAAGTGCTTCCAAAGTACTCGCGCCCAGCCAAAGCCCCTAATCAACGCGCAAACGAACAACTGGGGAATGGCTCTTCCACCAACCGAGAACCAGTTTTCATCCGCCCGGTCCCGGCATTCATTGGTTCGGTTCGACTCCCATCATCATGATCATCGCCGTCGTCGTGGTCGTCGTCGTTTCTCAACGCTTAACCGATCGACCAAAGTCATTGAACTTGCCCGCCGTTGCGTTGGTTCGTTGTTGGATCAACAATCTTACGAATCGAAGAACTCGCTCGGGCGCTCGGCGGGTACAACAACAACCTGAACAAAGCTCGATCCGTGAGCAGTTTCACGTGGTCTCCTCGGTGATTCGGTCAGACCTTCTCCACTAGCTACTGTACGGTCGGGTGATGGGGATGGGTCTAGGAGAAGAGACGCTCGGCTAGACGGCTAGGGAGAATTCCACCACACTACTCGTTTGGTTTTTTGATCTAGCGCTCGCTCTCGCGCCTGGCACGCAATCCACGCACCCGACTCATGAATCGATCGCGTTGCTTCACGAAAGGGGGCGAACAGGCAACCAAAAAACAAAAGTGGGTTCCCAATTTTTGAGGAAGTTGTACCCTCCATGCTTGCAGAAGCATCTTTGGGGCCATTTGTAAACCACGTAGATATTTTGGGGAACAAAATGTTAGAAAAAATATGTGTTAAATGCAATGGAGGTCATTTCATGTAAATTTCAAAATATGCCGCGTAAATTTACATTATATGTCATGTAATTCTGCATGAGTCAGTGTGAATACAAGCCATGTACTGCCTATGATCGCATAACTGTTCGATGTGAATAGGAAAGCCAGCAAATTTGCATTGTCATGTAAATTTACATTATTGTGAATTTACATGACTAAAAAGAATTTTTCATAACATGTTAACCTCATTAGTTTTACCTGTGTAGTTCACCCTCGGTTGAATAACACTGCCCCACCCAAACATGTGTATAGTTTTTGGACGATTGTTGCTGGTACGTACATACGTGATCGAGTAGCAGTAGGTAGAGAGATCATTGACACTCCACCATCACACCCGGCCGAAACAGAAAACGAACGAGTTCATTTTTTGGAGTGGTGTTGAATGGTACACAACACGCGTTCGACGAAAACGGTGCGGACTGGGTTGACATGTAAACAACAACGCAACAACAACGATGGAGAGACCTTCTCCGGCGGGGCTACCATCAAAACAACATGCTTCGACAACCCGGAGGAGGGAGACCATTAATATGCATGAGATCGGTCGATCGGTGTGCGTTGGTTTTCTTGGCTGTGTGTACGACGGTATTGGATTACAGCCAGTTTGGAATGCGACCGGAGCTTACGTTGTGAGCGAAATATTCAATGTAATACTGATGAAATAAAAACTGATGATTCGATCAAATTCCTGAAGTGATATGCGATCAGACTTGATCGTTCTTGATCTCTAAATACTGTAATACATCGGAAAATTTCGGTGTTGATCATCACTCATACCAACGAAAACTGTACTATGATTTAACTTCTGCTACAATACTGGACTCACTAACACTACTAAACAGTGTTTGTTTTCATTTGATTTGATAGATAGAAAGCTTTGTTACCAAGAAATTACGTTTCAGATATTGTGATTTTTGATGTCGCCAATGTTTGGATTTGAATATGCATCAAGGAATTGGAAGTAGAGAATGTTGCAAAATGTAAAAGTAACCATTTGAATTTGCAAAAGTGTTTTTTCGTCTGTGCACAATGTCATTTGCTTAACAATGGTTGCAACGAGGGAAGCAATTCAGAATCTTAAGGTGTAACATCAGAGAATACAAATCCGGCTACCACAATGTATGTATGAGATGGGAAAAAAATTAGACTATGTTGTGTATGGACAGCACCTTCATACAAAAATATTTGGTATCCCAAATGAAAAATCTGGATAGGGGAAATTAAGAAAGGCACCGTCGTATTCCCTACTTCTGGAGATGTTCTCCTCGTAGTTAATCCCTGAGCGTTGGGAAAAACCCTGCTCTACAAGTCACGCTTTATATCGTTGAATGTGTTCATCGTGATTGCGCTTCGTCTTAACCATCCATTTGTTTTTGATCCCCTTTACATCGTTCAGAGGGGTTATCTATGGGCTCTCTATACGGCCGACCTAAGACTAAGCCTAAACCTTTGTAACATGTCATCAGCTGGTCTACTTGTTTGCAGTACGGACGTAATTACAACGCAAGTGTTTTCGAAGTCTTCACTTCCCAAGCTGTCATCGGCACCCGTTCGCAGCTTTGTTCCACGGTGTCTATTACAGGTGTTCCTGACGATTTCGACATGCAATTTATTGAATTCGACGGGTTTGTCGCTGACTGGATCATACATCCTGTAGCCCTGTAGTATCTTTATAAAATCCAGCAAAAATCGCTCTTCTCCATTTGGGATTCCGTTTCCGCCGTTTGATTTTGGGAGTGTGATGAGATTCGGATTGAGCTTTGTGCAAGACCAGGCTTCATCGCCTTTGTTTCCAATCCTTGTAACGGAAGTTTACTAAATACGCTGCGATTGATATTTCTTTTTTACCAAAACTCTTTGCTAAGCTTATCATCGTTTAACAGAGATTTTGTCTTTTCTGCCAAAGTATCGAATTATCCATAAGCATCGTCCTTGCCATTATCGATTTCTATCTGCTTTCCAGTTCGCTTCTCAGCCTTCGCTTTGATAATCTTGAATGTGTAAACTGCCTGACATTTATTGCATTGCGTTGCGTGATTACGGAGTAATTCGTAGATTGCTTCCGACTACTTATGGAAAGTTTTTTGGGGATGAACAGTTTTTCAACTGGAAGTCTAAGTAGAAAGTACGTGAAAAATGTCATTGCGGGCCAAGCCCATCTTCTCCGTTACGAGGACAGTAAAGGAGTGACGTAGCAAAGAGATTATTTGTCATTCCATGGGCCATTTTACTTCAGAGATGGGGCATTTTCACTGTATCCTGACTAATAAGCCTTGGCCCATCTGAATCGACCTGCCTTGAGCGTTGCGTCTTCTTGTACACTGCCTGACATTTATTCTGGACAAATAAGACATACGCCTTCGGGCATTCATAGTATACATATGTGTGTCATAAAATAACGGCTGACTCATTTTGGCGGAACTTTGCAACGATCACACAAGTCTGAATGCGCCAACTGAAGAAGCTCCTCGGTCCTCGATTTCCTGTTTGTAACCGGTTGTCGTTCTTGCTCAGGATACTGAAGCTTTAATTCCTTAACCCTAGTTGTGCATTGGGGTCATAATGACCCCTAAACGTGCACTACGTCAGCGGGGTGAGCGTCTGATAATGCACGAAGAAGGTTAAATCGATTCCATAATTTGTTGCAGCTTCTTTAGAAATTCTTCGTTGAGATGTCCAAGGCGTCTGTTCAACTGCAGCTTGCAAGAAAGTGAGCCGTCAATTACTCGATACAGCTCACCATTTTCATCGCCAATGATGATCCGTTCTCCATCTTCGTCTCGTACTTAACATTTGTTTACGGCGATCATCTTGTGTGCACGGTTACAAATCGTACTTACAGATAATAAATTGGTAGCCAAATCCTGTATCTTGAGCACGTCTTCCACATTCACAAAACCATTACTCCCACTCAGAGATACGAAACCTTTCGCAATCAGCTTCTGCTATTCACTGTTCCGACATCGTGGTAAATCGCCTCTTCTACGATTAATCTACTATCAGCCCTTGCCATGTGAGAGGTTGCATAGAAGTGTAAATACCATGCGCTCGTCTTCACATTTTCAATCGCAAAAATACCCAGAAACGCCTCTTTTGAGTTGCTTGTTTTCATCGTAGGTTTCTTCCGGATTAAAACAAGTTCTTGAGCCCATCCTGTTCTTAGACTTCGATGAGCTTAATTTCTCCTTACTGTACAAAGCTTTTTCGATTTTGCTGCTTACCAGACCTTGTTCCACCTTTTAGTCTTTCAATATTTTAGCTTTAACAACGTCCGCCGTGAAAGCCGCTCTTAGTACCCCCTCGTAGCTTAATATTAATCGTATAGCTCCTTCAACATTACAGCTATTCAGGAATAATGTTCCTTGAATCCTGTTGATCTTCCAGATTAACTTGCTATCTTGAAAAGCCGCTTTCAGCTTTTCCAAGCTACTTTCGCGTTGAATACGTCCTGTTCCAAGCTGTAGTGTATTACAGCTTTGAAGGCCCAAACAAAATATCGCCAGATCTCGTTGCTCATTGTCCTCATTTGCCTTTTCCTATCAAAGGGATGCTAGGGGTTTCTTGAAAAATCTGTCCCATACCTACCTTGATACCTTGTTGGCTACAAAGTAACTGCACTCCACTCGCCGAGCGTATAGTATTACACCATCTACGACGTGTAGAGATCGCATATCTTCTTCAACCGCGTGCAGCCAGCGTCTTCGCTGCCGCCCACGAAGTCGCCGGTTCCCTGCTGAATATTGTTTTCGTTATTCTTTTTTCTGACATTCGCACTACGTGTCCAGCTTACTGAACTCTGCCGTTTTCATACGTTTCTCAATATTCGCATCTTTGTACATTTGCGTCACACTTCATTTTCTCGTTTTCCACCGAGAATCATCCGCAGCACGTTGCGTTCAAAAATCCCGAAAGCTTTTCGGTCTACCTGCTTTAACGTCTACACCTTGTGACCGTAGAGGGCAACCGGAAGAATCAGCGTCTTATATACACGCGTTTCGTTTTCGTTTGCAAGTTACGGTACTAAAGCAGGTTACGCAATCCGTAACGTTCACTACGCGGGAAACGTCTTCGTCACATGTCACAAGTTTTCAAGATAAACTGATTCTTCAACAACTTCAAATACATCCCCGTCAGAATCACTACTTCAGCACTAACACCACTACTGGCCTGCCTCTGTTTCTACCCGCTGTCACGTACTTCGTCTTGGTAGAGTTAATCGTCAAGCCTATCTTCGCTGTCTCCCTCTTCAGAGAAGCGACAGTTTCCTCCACTGCCCTACGATCGACGCCGATGAGATCAATAAATATCGTCCGCAACGCTGCGCCGAGGAGCATGCGCGACCGTGTGATGATAGTGCCATTCCTCTGCACGTCAGACCTCCTAATCGGTCCTTCGGGTGCAATGTTGAACGGCAAATTTGAAAGGGCATCACCTTGATTCAATCCACCTAAGGTCACAAATGAGGTAGACATTTTGTCTGCGAATACTTGACTTTGATCGATCTAGCGTTGCACGTCATCTTTGATGACGACATTTGTTATATATTTTAGTTGGAAGTAAAACAACTGTTTTTATTCGAATAGAAGTTGCATGAATCGCATCATGATTTCAGCGCGAACAACTGTGAGTCGGTTTATATGTTGTGTTACGTCTTTTGTAGTAAACATCGAGCGATCACCTGACGCGGGGGTCGACTGTTTGCTTCCCGCGTAAGGCAAACAATAGTGCGGCAGCCAGCATGGCATGATTCAACGTCAAATGGTCAAATTATCCAACGATACCTTCCTTACTAACAAACAACCCTTCCTACATCCGTTGGTGGAGATGTGCGGTAAACGACAACTTTCTCATAACAAAAATTGGAACTAATATTCTTTCCCTCTTCCAACCTGACTGCAAGGAAGGACGTGACCGGCGTCCTTTAAAGACCGTTAAAGAGAATCTCTGACGCTGCACAGTGAGAATGTTGACCACTCCCAACCAACTATTCAGTTGATTCATTGTGCAACCGTCATTGGTTCGGGCCAATCACGGAGTAGCAACCATAGATATGTGCAGTCAGTTTAAGCTAAGCTAAAGCTAAGCTAAGCTAATAAACAGATGGAGGGTCTGCAAGTTATATTCCCGAATTTTATCTAGAATCATCCGCAGGTTAAACATTTGATCGGCACTTACAAATACCAGCCTGGTATGGGCCGACGAAGGACTCCTCAAGAGGTCTTTTTTTTTCTTTCTAAACCATAGCGGAAAAAATCTGCTCAACACCCTATAAGGAAGGTTAGGGTAGTGTGAGGTTAAGGTCGTCTTCTACAACAATAGTAAAAGCCAGGACTACTCTCTCCTCGACCCACTAAAACACATTCCTATGGTCGCCAAACCCTTCGTCTCTCCGGAACCAGAGAGCGTCGTGTGACACGGTACGGTACGCGCTTGCAACCCTTAGGCACATAACCCTGTAAGTGCTTTCCAGCTTCCGTCGGTAGCATTTAGTACTTAGTGCAGTGCCCCACGCCGGGCCGCCATACCTAAGTATGGACGTAGCAACACTAGCCAGAAGCTTGCGCTTACTGGCGTACACCGCTGAGCTATTGGACATCATCCGGGACAGTGCCGCAATAGCTGTGGAGGCTCTTTTACAGGCATAATTGACGTGTCTACCGAAGGTAAGCTTATCGTCGATCATCACGCCCAAGTGTTTGACGGAGCGCTTTGACAGGATAGTACACTCTCCTACACTTCGTCTGCTGCTCCGACTTAGGGTTGTTAACAACCGTCACCTCTGTCTTGTGGTGAGCCAACTCCAGTTTCCTGAACCGCATCCACGCCTCCACAACCTTGATCGAGTGGTCGGTAGTCAACTTCATCTCCTCGATCGTTTCACCGTAGACTTCGAGCGTCATGTCGTCGGCAAATCCGACAATCTCCACTCCCATTGGGTACTCTAACCTCATCACCTCGTCGTACATGACATTCCATAACACCGGACCCAGGATGGAACCTTGCGGGACTCCTGAGGTTATGTGAAAGCACTTCCGACTCACCTCCATGTCGTAAACTAGTACTCGATTCTGAAAGTAAGTACTTGCGAGAATCTTAGACAGGTACCCCGCAAGAGCGCATCGGCAATAGCAGACCAGCTGGCGCTATTGAACGCATTCTTTACATCCAGAGTCACTACCGCACAGAAACGAATTCCCCTCCTCTTAGGCTCGAGTGCTTTCTCGGCGGTTTTTGTAACCGACAAGATAGCGTCTACGGTGGACCTCCCCTTCCGGAAGCCGTACTGGTTACTCGAAAGACCATTTTCGCCCTCGGTGAACCGCAACATTCTATTGAGGATGATCTTTTCGAGCACCTTCCCCGCCGTGTCAATCAAGCATATTGGTCTATATGCCGACGGGTCTCCGGGTGGTTTCCCCGCCTTTGGCAATAGTACCAGGCTCTGCCTCTTCCAAGCTTCTGGGAAAATTCCCTCGCCCAGGCATTTCTGCATAGCAGACCTGAACATCTCGGGAGCCTCTGCAATAGCTACTTTTAAGGCCAGGTTCGGAACTCCGTCCGGACCTGGGGCCTTACCTACTCTAAGGGACTTTGCTATTCCCGCAAGTTCCACATCGGTGACCGGTTGTTAAGTCAATTTTGGTCTATTCTGGACATAATGAAACATAGAAATTTTGACAGCACGGCTGCCAAAAAGTGCCTACTCAAAAAATATTCAATAGTGAGTTTTTAAATCATCTAAAAATTTAAAAAGCGATATTTTTTGTCGTATATTCAATATAAAGTCAACCACAGTGTTAGAAATGTAGACTATTTCAACCAGAATACTATTTGGATTAACAAATATTAATGTCGAAAAGTTTTCGTGAGTTTTCAGTTTGTATCAATTGATTTGTATGAAATTTGTGAATATTTTCTTTGATAAATGACTATTAAAATAGCATCAGAAATCAAAGTGCCTTATCAGACCCGATTGTTAAGTCACTTTTGGTCTATTCTGGACATGATAGAGCATTAAGATTTTCATAGCACGGCTGCCAAAAAGTGCCTATTCAAGAAATATTCAATAGTGAAAATAGTGAAAAAAAATGGTTTACTGGAGCAATTTTCAATTTTACAGAGTTGGTGTCTTCAGCAAGATAGTGTATTCCAGTAGTACCTACAAACTTGTAGAACATATCACGTTGAAATTTTACGATATAATCATGGAAAAGTTCAAAAAACTGATTTTGAGGTTGTTTTTTAAACTTTCATATTTTATCCCAAAAAATGAAGTCCAAACTATATAGTGTCTTCAGCAAAGATACTTGAAATTACTTGTTCTACAACTTTGCTGAAGACATCCACCCTCTAAAAAAATATTTTGAAAAAATATTTTTTTGCTCGGGTTCACCCTACAGTTTTACCATACAGTGAATATGCATAAAAATAGAGAAGATTTTTCTGAACACATCTTCCAAAGATACCTATATGCTAAAATGTCATCTAACGGCTCTTAGAGGTTTTGATCGTCTTTTTTCAGAATGATCCCACTGTGGGTCGGCTCCAGAGGCACATTCTCCTCCATTGCACGCGTACAGAATCCTTTATGCTACACGTACACGCGACAGTATCCTTTATGCTGAATTTAAAAGGGGGATCCCTCTGTAATTCTGTGCCTGTGTCCGTTCTTCTAGATTGAGCATATGAGACCATCCAACCAACTGGTGGATGGATTGATGTAGCTGCTCGTTTACTTAAATAAACTATTAAACTATTAAACTTAAGAAGTTCGACTTGGATCTCGTCCTTCCAAGCAGCTTTGCTGTTTTCCAGCTCCTTAGAGCCTTCTGAACCTTATCCAGTGTTAGTTGTTCCACCGCTTGACCGTCTTCCATTACACTAGTTCACAGCATTTTTGAAATCGGTAAGCTGATGATCGTTTTTGGTGTAGAATCATGCCCTGAGTTCGAAAACGCGAAGGAAAAAAAATACAGTAGAGCGGACATTTTTTCGACTTTCCATACAAGGCTGATGATTTGAAATCGATTTTTGTTCTATTTTTAAGCAAAGTCGCTCACTTCACACATCTCATTCTCTGTAATCAATGCTCCGATTGAGCTGAACTTTTTACTGTAACTCGCCTACATATGATATGTCAAATAAACGTTAAGAAAGAATTTTTAAATTGTTCTTTTCTTTTTCAATATCTTGAATTTCATAAATCTGACGCAAAGCCTGCATTCAGATGATCGAATGGTATTATATTCGACTCTCAATTTATGGTAAAAGATTTAAAATTGGTTGAACAAAACGCAAGATATTTGAATTTCAATCAATTCCATATTTTAAAAAGTTGTAAAACTCGATATTGTGGATTTAGCACTAAATTGGTGTCGGAAGTAACTTCATTGACTTCCGCTGCCTTTCCTATGCGTTAAACATAATGTCGGAAGTAGTGCGCTGTAAAGAGCATCAGATTTACTATACAGCGCACTACTTCCGACGTTATGTTTAACGCATAGGAAAGGCAGCGGAAGTCAGTGAAATTACTTCCGACACCAATTTGGTGCTAAATTCACAATATTGAGCTAAAACTAAAAAACTGTTCTTCTCTAATTTTTTTGAAGCACGGTTTCGAAATCAGCGTTAAATTATGCTTCAAAAATTTTGGTCGTTGACAGAAGTTCACGACTTTCGTTTTATTTTGTAAACTAGTGTTATGGAGATCCTGTCCCTGGGTACTCCTTCACTGCTACCATTCAACAAATCTTCGAAGCGTTCCCTCCACCTGGCTGCCACCATTGTTTTGTCTGTCATCAAATTTCCTTCCCGGTCATTGCACATGGCTGGCACTGGCGCAGTCTTGTGCCGCGCACCATTGACAGCTGCATAAATCCTCCGCATATCGTTCCTATTCCATACACAAATTAATAACTCCGGAAGTCCAGAACAAAACGAACTGTCCTGCTGCTGGACGTTACGCAATAGAATTAACTAACAACTCATCTTGCTACATAACAACAGTTTGATAATCTATTTTGGAGTGAAATTTGCAACAATCGCAACGTTCAACGTGTTGTACAAAATACAACAGCGCGAACGCTCGAGTTTTGTAGGATCAAGCTTTGGATCGCGTTGGATGAAAGGTGCATGTATCAGACTTGATTTTGCTGGTGCTCATAGTGTTTGATTATTCTATCTCTTAGATCACGATTTCGATAAAGTCTACATTTTTCATCATTCTAAATAAATTCATGACGTTTACGATTTCTACTGTATTGGTGTCCAAAACCGGTAACTCAAACACCTTGATCAAACTAGACTCTCTTTATTATTATGAATAAATTCTCTCGCTCTCTTCAGTTCTTTGATTGCATACACGCCGGAATTATATCACTCGGCGATGACTCTCTACACACGCTTAAAACGTTGCACTCGAACATATGAAAATTTCTGCAACATGTTTCTAAAGGTGATGAAGAATAGGCTTTGCCATTGACATTATTTGTTCTACCAAACTTACCTTATGACGGCATAATACAATCAATCTTGGTGAGCTCGTTCCATGTTATTCCTTGTTATTTTGTATTATAGAAATACTAATGATGTGTTTATAATAATGTAATTCGCAATGATGTCGTAAAAACGTACGTGTAGCGCGTTATTTTGAAGCGCATGAGAGATTATAATATAAAAACTAACCTTGTTGACAGATAGATAATGGCTTTCTATAGCTACACATTTGGTTATTTAAGGCCTCTTCATCGTTACCACAAATTATACGGATACGAGGGATGATATTGAGTTAATTTAAATGTTGCTACGTAGGTTTACTTACTGCTCATGAACGCTATACTGAGCGCTGTGTCATATTTTCAGCGTGCATATTCCTCTCTTTCTCTTACTCTCCATCCTAGTAGTTGGTTCATTGACATTGAAAGCATTTTTATTATGGCAACTGTTACGACGTCAGAACGCGTTTTTAGTGTGCGTTGATGCGATGTTTTATAGTAAACGATCGCCTCGATCGCACACATCTAGACGTTGCTGATCACCACCACACTAAACACAGGCGTTTGTTGATCACCACCACCGTGTGCTCCACACGCGGTTCTTCGTGAACAACGCATACACCCGCATCAGCGAAAAAATCGCGATGCGTACGACTTACCACCGCGCGCCGGAGCATTTTCATTGATGATCCTCGTTGCGGCGGATTACCCAAGAACGGAAACTAGGTTGCATCATCTGCGATTGATCTTGGGGAGGGAACTCACTGCTCGCTGCTCGCTCTTGATCGTGATCAAAGTTCACCTTGCACGGTGACTTCATCCAGCCAGCACCACCAACAGGGAGAATCGCTTGCGTTGCGAGAGATCGTTGACCCCTCTTTAGGTTGACCGCGTTGCGCTGCGCTGCGCTGTTGTTGCACCGCACACACCTCAGAGCTCATCGCGCGTTCCATCATTCACGGGGTAGTAGCGACGAGCGACCTTGAAGTCGTTAACGCTCTGCGACGCACATCGCACCTTGCCGGACACGTTGTTCCCCTTGTTTTGCTGTTTTTTTGCTGCTGCGGTGCAATTGCACATAGCGGGAAATGCCCTTTGCTGGTGCTGCAGTGCGTGTACGCAAATGGGAGTCGTCATCAAGTGCGTTGCACCGAATCTCGCGAGTGAACGGTTTCGTTAGGGCTTGGCTCTGTGGGAGCCTTGTACCTAGTGTGGAAGCCAGGTGGTGGTCGGTCGGTCATTCGATCTCGCTCCTCGCTGCTACTGGAACTGGTCGAGGAACTGTGCTGTGAGCAGCAGCAACAGGCTGTGAGCGTTGGAGAGGTCAAGGAACTGGCCGATGTGGACCGTTGTTCGTTTTGTTGTTGCTCCGATAGAGAGGGTTATCCGGATGTGTTCACGCCGCCGCCGCGCGAGCGATCAAGCGTGGTAGTTGAGGCTTTGTAGGATGGTAATTCGATTAGCAGCAGCGTGGTGAGGCGAAGGTGGGATTGATTCGATGTCTTAATTAGCAAGTAGTTGATAAGGATCTTAAGCTGAACTTGTTTGGAATAAACTAGATGATCGTGATACTTATTTATTGCGTGTGGGTTCGTTGCTGACAACTTTTTTAACCCTCTTGTCGCGCTTTTATATTCTGTACAACTAAAAGCTTGTTGTACACATCAGCAGCACAGGGACAAGCTTGCGACGCAGAGCTCGCCTTACATTTTCGTGATTAAGACAGTTGGAAGCTTTTTCATAGTCAATGGACCCCAGAGACATTTCTGGAATTCATTAATCCGAGTAATACACAAATTTTAGACAATTCAGACGTATAAAAGTCACATAGAACATGTTTGATACATGGGGACTTGCTCCAAGATGATACGGAGCGTGACAATATGGTCCACACACGATAGATAGAGTTACTTCAATCTTCTCCTGTATTCGTTTGAAAATAACTTTGCTGAGAACTTTTTGGGTACGAAGATGTCTTGTATTCAGTCGGCCGGAAATGTCGCGGTACAGAATCATTGATGAAACAGTTGTGTAGATACTACTAGGTCAGCTTTGAGTGTATGTATTGGCTGATATGTGATCGGCTCTCGCGTTTCAACTGACTAGCCGTATCTTTCACGGGCATCGTAGAATTTATCTTTGATCAACTGAGGCGACGACGTTAGATATCGCAGAGTCGCCAGTATTTACGGTTTTCGCACCTTCGTCAGTTGGGAAGTACACCGGCGTTTTTGTGTTCCGTTTGCATGATCTTCTGCATGTCTCGAAAACCGAATAGCACTAACGGGCTACATCCTTGGCTCCTCGTGGTTTCGCTCACTCTATCGCGGCTTCAGCGTGTTTTCGTTTCTTGATGATCTTCTATTTTTAGCCGACAATGGCGCCTGCTACGTCAGAGTGCATGCCAATTTGGGCAAGGGGAAGGAAGTGATGATTACAGTCCTTTGTATCTACAGCAGACCCAATATACATCTGCGTCTCACAAATTCATGCGGCTGTCGGAGTGTTGGTGGGATATGGTTGGCAGAGGGTTCACACATTGGAGCGTGGATGCCAGGCGTAAGGTAAAAGGTTAGTGTATTTATTACTCAGATAATGCGGCACAGTTCGCTTGATTACATAACTCGTTGGCGTTATGTTCATTCTCTTGTCCGGTTCGATACGAGAGCGTAATCGAGAGAGAAGATGCTCGATGACGCTAATGAAAGCGATCCATTCGGTAAGAACATTTTATTGTCATAATTATTTTTTTATTGTGACTACACAACCTGCAACGTCATGAATACAGTTAAATTAAATAGTATTGCAAATTTAGGGAAAAATTTCCGTTTCACGGAAGATTGAAAAAGCTACCGCAGCTGTCAAACTACTGATTTTCACCGAGTTATCATCAATCGGGTCAAGGATGCCTTGGATACGACGCCAATGATCATTGATCATTGTTTGTTATTGCTTTCCAGAGCAATTCACATTGCAAGCATACTTTGATTAGACCATCAGTTTCATGATATGATGCTTTTCATGGCTGCGGTAGGACTTTGACAGCTGCGGTAGAACTCGGCGGCTACCGCAGAGTGGAAATTTTTCAAAAAATCCGTAATATTTCACGTTTTTAAAGCGAAAACGCATTAAATACTAATAAAAATAACGATTATTCACAGTTGTCCCAAGCCAACGATGAGAGATCATCGGTAAGTGTTACACTTAGCGATGCCCGTTTATCGTCGCAGCTTGTCTATATCGGAGTATCTTCTTTGTGTTCCTTCGTGAACCATGCGACTGCGACTGGACTCCCAGAAGCTACGTTCAAAATTTGAGCAAAATCGGTTGAGCCTAAAAGGGCGCTCAAAACGCTTGAAATTTGTATGGGAAAACTTGGCCAAATGTATGCAGAAATTTTAAGTTTTCGAATTTTGCCGCTAGGTGGCGCTGTAAGCATTCAATAATCGAACCCTTTGGTATTATTGTAGGTGACTATATGCCAAACAACTTTGTCGAAGACCGCGAAGGGATTCGACGGCTGTGAAAAAAGTTATACCTTATGCAAAGTGAGGCAAAGTATTGAGATTTCATTATTGATATTATTCCTTTACATGTATTGGTCTTCGACAAACTTGTTTGGCATATAGTCACCTACAATAATACCAAAGGGTTTGTTTATTGAACGCTTACAGCACCACCTAGCGGCAAAATTCAACAACTTAAAATTTCTGCATACATTTCGCCAAGATTTCCAATACAAACTTCAAGCGTTTTGAGCGCCCCCCTAGGCTCAACCGATTTTGCTCAAATTTTGAACATAGCTTCTGGGAGTCCAAAACAACTGATTTAGAAGGTTAGACTTGGCTTTTTTCGAAATTTTTGTTTTTCATATAAGTGTGGGCCACCTTAATACAGATAGAGATACAAAGTAGGAGGAAAGGGACGGGTCAGAGATTGAAGCCCGTATTACAGGAATGCTGATATTGAATATGTACATTGATTTTCTTGAAAGACGCTTCTTTTGTTCCTTCCGAGACTTCCTGTGATTCATCCAGAGATATCTCCTGAACCTTTCGGATATTTCGTCAGTGATTACTATAAGGATTATTTCCGAAATTTCTTCAAAATTTCATCGCCGACAATGTACACTTTTTTTTGAGGATTCCTGTAAAGTTTGTTTCTGCAATTCCAACAGGGATTTTGCCAGATTATTTTAAAGATCTCTCCAGAATCCTTCCGGTATACCGTCACATATTCTCTCTCCATGATTTGTTCAGAACTTCCTCCTGGCAGTCATTCAGGGATATTTAAAAGATTTTGTTCTATTTTTCTTGGAGAATCCGGGATTATGGATTGGGGATCATAAATAAAGAGTCTTTTATATCCTCTTTATACCCCCTTTTGCCATCAGACGTAGTTTTCGCGACCCCCCATAGAAATTCCCTCATTTGATCTCTGTTACAGTTAAATGTTTTAGTGTCCCTCGCGACCCCGTGGATGAAGGCCGGCGGCCCCCCTGGAGGGTCGCGACCCACAGTTTGGAAAACCAAGCTCTAGGTATCTCTTGGCACATTGATACCACCTCCCAGCTTTGTCTACTTTCTCATTTGTATAACCAAAGTCTGTATTGACAAATGTTATATACATTACCATTATTAAATTTAATTGGCTTTTTTCGGTGATTTGAATACTACTCGAAGTAAGAGGGAGTATGGAAAGTAATGAAAGTATACGGTGGATTGATACGCAATACGGTGGATTGATAAGAGAAATTGAACAGATATTGAAATTAACAGAGGGCAATTGTTGAGCAACACAATCACAACGACGATCTTTTTGCCTTACGTCCTCGTGTTGAACGGCTAGGTAATAGTAGTTAGATGAATACTACTATCCGTAGACACGTGAACCCGTAAGTAGACACTTATGTGAAATCCGCAGGTTTAAGAGAATCTCCTTTCAGCAGTATGATCCAAAAAGGCGAATAATGAAATTTACATTACTTGTCAAGCTTTCTACATGAAGGGCACGTTAAATCCATTGTTAATGTTTGCAGTACATCGAAAGTGCATTACAAGCATTAAAGTGCCCAGGCCTACTGTGCAGCTTTGTTATAAATCCTGTAGACATCAATGCTTAACTTGATTCTAAATTGGAATCAAGAGAACGGGGACATCTCCTACCAACCGTTCCGCATACGTAGTACAAATAAGTTCTGTTAACGATGGGTGGGAGTGACGTTGCTAAGAAGGATAATGTCGCTCTTTGGTGCACAGTTTCCAGCGGTGGGACACAGCTATTTACACCAAGTGTCAAGGCACTTGGCTTAAGCACCTTTACTCACTCTCTGAAACGAGAAAAAACTACCAATCACTTCCAGTTATACCGAAATATGTATAAATTAAGTAAGTATAAAGAAAATATTACGAAATGCAACATTAACACGATCAAACTGCAGTGCAAAATGGAACGAACGCACACAATATCAGGAAGAAGAATGTAAACAACAAGTAGAAGTATATCGATTCTACTTTTTTGGACAAAGAATCTATACTACAACTCTGCGCTACATCTTATAAAATCTCAGTGGGTGATAATATCGGTTAAAAACGTGATAATATCGGGGGTTTACAGAATCGGGGTAGACATAAACGGGAGCAGACAAAATCGGGGAGTAATCAAATCGAGTCAAAACTGTATTTCCATCGAAAATTCCTCTACTTGTTTCTTCCAGGAATTACTTCTTTAATTCTTGTAAAAATATCTGCTAAGGCTTCTTTAGGTAATCGTATAAAAAATTATACGATATCTCTAATAGTTCCACCAGAAGTTATTTTGGGATTCCTCAATGGCTTCTTTCTGGAATTTCTTCAAGTATGTTCCGAAGATTACTCTTGGTAATCTGGTAGAGTGTTCGCTGTCTTTGAAATTTCTCAAAGATTTTCTTCTGGAAAATCAATTGCTTGGAATTTCTGAAAACATTCTTTTTGTATTCCTTAACAAATTTCATCGCAGAAGCTCCTCTTAAAATTCTACCAGAATTCACCCGGGAATTCTCCGAGAGTTCATTTGGAATTTACATTCTGGGTTATACCGAAGATATTTTCTTGGAATTTCTCCAGGGATTCCTTCTGATGCTCCTTCTACAATTTTTTCAAAACTTCTTCCGATGTTTTGTCATGAAGTTCTTAGAGTAGATATTTTTCTTTCCGAAATTCCTCTTCACAAATTTTTACTGTATAAGTTCTTTCTGTACTTAATCTTTTTTGGGGATTCTAGCAGGAGATCATGCTTAGATTCTTCAGAGTTTCTCCTGGCATTTTTTTTCTGAAAATCCTTCTGTGATTCGTCCAGAAACTGCTCCAGGAGTTCTCGCAAAGATTCCTGCAGAAGTTTCAGTTTCTTCTGTGATTCCAGTTGGAGTTCTTTTTTGGGATTTCTATAGGAGTTTTTTTTTCTCTGGAATTCATCCATGACTTCGCTGTTGTTTTTTTGCGAGTGTTTCTGCTTGATTCGCACCATAATCGTATTTGGTATTTCTCCAGAATTTCCTACTGGGTTCCCTCTGCGAATCCACCAGCATTTTTTTCCTGGGAATCCTTCAGAAGACCTTATGTTTCTCCGAGACAATCAGCTGCCCTTCTTTAGTCTCAAACTTGAGGCTTAATAAGGGCGGGGTTAAGAAAATTTTCACCTATACGGTTTCGCATTATATGATTTACACATTGTATTCTGTGTATCCTCGCCTCTGGCGTTTTTAAAACGATACTGATCTGGTTTTATTACTGTGTTCTTTGTTGTGCTGTGGTTACAAAGAGTTTAATCTTGCCTAGTATGGGTAGTGGCTAGATCAATCTTCAGCATAAAAGAGCAGCAATGATGAATCTTTGCAGACTTATGCAAAATGGTACAGCCCAAGTGGCCTTGCCAAGTTTTGTAAGGATTCCTATCTAGAAAACCTTGTGGACCCGGTGTTTGCTACTTTCAGTAAACATGAAATGACAAACTCGTGTGTCATCGAGCCTGTGTCATGCCGCGAGCCTGAGTGCTTGTCAACAACGCAATCATTGCTACACTCATCTCTGAACTAACCACCAGAGATGTATGTGCTCTTAGAATTGATGTTTCTGTTAGAAATCTGAACAGGAAATACGCCTATTGTTCGTCCTCTATGGATGCTTTCAAGCAAGTCATCGCATATTGTACTTCAAAAAACCCTCCGCTAATTGTTGGCACTTATGCTAATACTCACTATATCATTTGGGGCAGCTCAGACATTAACTTGAGGCTCCAGTTTGAAGAAATACTTAAGTGATACAGATCTTGGATTACTTAACATAGGCGATCGCCCATCCTTCATGGTATCAGCTAGAGGGGAAGTGTTAGACATGACGTTTTGTACTAACAGAATTAGTCACGAGTTGACCAATTTGATCTTTATTTGATCATCGCTACATCTTTTTTAACATTAAAATTTAACTACGCAAACTTTGCGTTTCAGGAATCCCCGGTCAACAAAGTGGGATCTCTTTACTGATATGGTTGCGGCCAAATTTCATGGATTCTCACCATCCATTCCAAAGTAACAAAACTAGCTCAATAACAGTTTCTTGAGCTAAAGTTTGCTTAAGAGTGGTTTGTTCTACTCTTGTAAAGCAAAAATGTTTGTTGGGTTTACACTCCAAGTGATTTAGATGATGCTGTTGATACTACAACGACTTTCATCATGGAAGCTTTTGAAGAAGCATGCCCTCTACGGTCTAAAAATTGTGAAATCTAAGGATTTCCGAGTGAACGAACGTCGTTTGCCAAATGACGATCTGACTTCCTCTGATGAGGAAGTTCTGGAATGCTTATTCAGCACACACTTCCCTGGATGTGTGAATATTACATCTTCGGATGAACCTGATGTCTTTTCTTGTAGTTACGGTTCCCTGGCTTCGGCTCGGAGTATTATAACTATAGAATCAATTGAGTGGGCACTTAATAGCTCTGCTCCTTTCAAATCTCCTGGGGCAGATGGGATTTATCCTATTTTGCTTTAGAAGGGGTTTGATTATATTAATGTCACTGAACAGGTAAAATACGTTGGAGTTATTCTTGATTCCAAGCTTTCCTGGACACCTCACATTGAGTTCAGAATCAAGAAAGCTTGTATGCTTTTCAAGAGGATGTCCTGTGAACCGCAGCTCGTTGTTTCCACTTTTAGTTAATTGGGCAAAACCAACGCACCTGATTTGATTTCGTGTATCTGAAGTAGGGATGTCAACGTGTTACCATTTATGGTAGAACATATCAACATTTGATTGGTACAAATTACAAAAAATAAAAGAAAATCGGGTTAAGTACGGTTCCTTTGAATTCCACTAAGAATTTGCATCCTTTGACAGATACGTATTTCGACCTCAACTGTAAGGTCGTCTTCAGTGTCTTGTACTTGACTCGACTTGACTTGACAAGACACTGAAGACGACCTTACAGTTGAGGTCGAAATACGTATCTGTCAAAGGATGCAAATTCTTAGTGGAATTCAAAGGAACCGTACTTAACCCGATTTTCTTTTATTTACAGATATTCCCCTAACAAGCCCAGGTTAATCATCAACAAATTACAAACCAGTTCATTCACACCCGGCAAGTTGAAAGCTTAAGCTTGCTTACTCATCTGTTCAGGTTGTGAAATACGGTAGAAGCTTTGTCTTTTGGATAAACACCACAGAGAGCTACTTAGGAAACCGATAAACATCTAATTGCGTTCGCAATCTGAACAAGGGCAATTTACCTACCATCATCATTGAGGCGGTGGCAGTTAGTCAGGTCGTCAAAAGAAAGACAACTAGGTGGAAATGATTCCTCCGTAAAAGCACCGCGCAGATGTTAACCCGATAAGCTCATTAGCGGAACGCAACCGGTACCTAGGTACATAGCTACAGTAGGAGGATACCCGAGCAAAGTCTGACAGCAAAATGAAAACAAATTTTGATGTTGTGATATTACAAATTATGATAACTCAGGTTGTTGTCGTTTTGGTCGTTTTAACGGTTAAAACATCAAAAATGAGAGCAGAAAAATGTTCCCGTAACAACAAGTGGAAAACAATTCCTGCTATCAGTGATAGCAAATTGATAACTGTTTTTGCTATCAGTACGAAAACATTGAAAAATCGTTAAATATAGGAGTTTTTCGATTGATATCCAATCCTAAATACCATAAGATAATTACACTTATGGTACACATATTCCTAGAGTTATTATACAAGATTGTATAATGATTATGAAATAACTTAAAAACTTATTTTTTAAAATAGTTAGAAGTGACAGCAAAACGAAATCTAAGTTTGAAATCAAATTTAGTCTAGACCAACTGATATCAAAATGTGATATCAATTTGCTGTTGAATACAAATAGAGTTTTCGATTTGCTATCATTTTGTTGTCAGACTCTGCTCGGGTAGACAGTGATGATGGGATTACATGGCGGCACGTGTCACCGACCGTTTCTATCGGTCTGGTGGTAAAGGCCATCGGACCTTTTTACCCTTTTCTGTCACCACCCAGGCCTGGAACATCGGCGAAACTCGAGGAACTGTGTAAAACGTGAATGCAATTGCGCTCTCGGGGTTCGCTGTCATTGAAGCCTTCACACAGCCCACTTAGAACAGAGTTGACTCACGGTTTCACGGATCGATGATTCTATGCGTTTGCGAGTTCGATGATGATGGGAGACTGTTCCAGATTAAGGGCTGTACTGGAAGGTGTTGGAACGTGTTGTGTCATTTAGTTGTAACCGGCTGTGTAGTAGCGATTTTATAATTCAATTAGTCCGACAGGTGCTGGCGGATGTTTATTTCTTGGCTAGAGGAAGTAGATTGAGTAAAAAAAAGAGGGTGCTGAACAGATGTGGGATTGACCGGCAAGGTGACAAGTAACAACCATCAATCACTCAGTTCATTGAATATTGTTGGATTACTCACAGTATCGCGTATCTGATTTTAATCCAGTGTTGGAATTATTTAATTTATTTTTTTGCTTATGATGAGTAACGTACACAAGGCAATATTTAACTGTTTGGTTTCAAGTAGTATAGTAAATTATTGTTTCGCTAATATTGAGCTTACATTCCTCTCTTGTATGCTCTACCTCAATCTCTTCTCATCAGTAGGTTCATGTCGAGGGTGTCTAGGCTCGAATCCTGGTCGGTTTTGATGATCTTTTCGTTAGGGAGAACTCATTAATGAGGTTGAAGTTTTGAATTAATTTTTGGTGACATTTCTCGGTCTCCTTGTCGTGCATTTGACCATAACATATGATTTGTAACTCACTAGATGCTAGACTCACCTTCTCCAACCAATACAATCCCGAGAGGAATCAGTGAGAAATCCTTGAAGGAATTCCAGGAAGAATCCTGAGATGTGTGTCTGGAGGAATCCTAGAATATATACCGAGGGAAATCCCTCGAGTAATCTCTGAAAAAAAAAATCATGAAGGAATCCTAAAAATAATAAGGCATTCCGGGGGAAATCTCTGATGCAATGCCGGGAAAAATCTGTTAAGGAATCCCGTGCAAATTCCTGAGAGAAACTTGGTGGATTCGCAGAAGAATCCTTCCAAGAGTCTCGAGAGTAATCACTGAATTAATCCGGAAATGAATCCTGAGATAAATCGCTAAAGGAATCTCGGTGGGAATGTTTGGAAGAACCTCGTTTGAAATCCTGGGAGAAATATCTATAGGAATTCTAGAAGGAAAGTTGGAAGGACCTCTGGAGGAATTCCGTGAGTATTCCCTGAGAGAATGAGGAATCTCTAAAGGAATCCCGGGAAGAATCAATGAAAGAATCCCGGGAGAAATCCTAGGAAATATCCCTGAATCAAATGCCTGAAGGAACCCAGAAAAAGAGAAGAATCCCTAACAGGATGTCAGAAATAATCCGTGAAAGGATCCCGGGAAAAATCGCTAGAGAAATCCCTAAATAAACTGTACTGCGCGAAAGATATTGTAGCTTCCAGGATATATGTTCACGACTCAATCTTGCTCTATTTGGCAGGCCGTTGATGAAGCAGCCCAATGTATTCCTTGGACACTCGCTTCCAAATGTCGGTAACAGAACGTTGAGGGGCCTGGAAATGGTTGAAGGGGTTACTTGCAACCTCGGAAAGGCAAACAATAGATAAACTCTCCTAGAATAAAACCAGAGATCAGTGGGGAGGTACAAGCAGTAAATCACCAAATCCAACAATACAAGCTCGGAAGTTGGTTAAAATCTGTCGTGTCTATACTTGCAAAGGCCACAGAGTGGCTAACGGCTTTTAAGCCCCCTAAGATGTTGGGATTTTCACACCACGATGGCGTAGTACACGTTCAGCGTGCTTGTCTGAGTCATATTGACCCCAACATTATTATTATTATTATTATTATTATTATTATTAGCTTTATTAGGGAGATTTTCAGCTCGAGGCTGGTTCATCTCCGACCCCAACATCCTACTAGAGTTAATAGGAGCTGAATATTGACGAGCGGTGGAAGACTATACAGACGAAGACGCGCAGGACATGCCTGTTGAACAGCCGAATTTCCTTTGTCTAAACGATATCTGTGGACTGATTCGACAATTGTATTAGCTAGCTCTCCTAGAGATCGTGAAAAGCGGTTGACCTGATATCAATCATGATGGTGGCTCCAGAGAGGAACGATTGGACTAGTGATTCAGCTGTATAGCATGCAATTGAAACCAAGTGGAAAGTAGCCCAGGCTGGTTGCTTTGCTGAAGGGATGACGGTCCTGTCTCAGACTTAAGGATCACTGGATATGCGGCATGCCTGCGTGCCCAAGTCCGATTTTCAAATTGTGACCATATTGGAACGACCAACGAATGCTTCGGATACGTGACCGTATAGGCGCTACAACATTCGCATCAGTTGAAGTCAAATATTCTTCTGTTCTCCCTCTGTTACATCATACCACGAGGCTTATCACCAATTGGTATCATCGCCTCTTTCGCCATTCCAGCCTGGGTAACGATCGTGGCCAAAATGAGGTAGCGTTGCAGTTTAAAGTAGCAAAGCTTCGCCGGTTGGTCGGAAAGATATCATGGAAATATGCCTTTGTGGTTTGTTTACGTGTAGAGAAGACTATCCCCGGGAGAAACGAGCCAGAACGTCATGCGCTTTTACCCAACGTTGCAAGAGTACTCAAAAGACCTACGCTATACGATATTGTGGAAAATGGTGAACCTGAAGTAGATCATATGATGGTGGCTCCAGAGAGGAGCTCTAGCATGTCATCCGAGTTCGTGGGTGGGTGGATGCTATGATGAGCTGATTTGGTCGATGGGGAAAACGATCATCGAGATATACAGAAAACGGTAGCAACGGTCTGAAACTGCTCAGCACGAAAGCAAAGACACAATCATTTTGTTTCACACCTTCGACGGTGTCACGCATGGGCGGGGTCTGGTAATGCCATGTATGCTCGGTGAAAATCGTGATGGCAGCGGTTACGGATGCTCTCCGAAAACCGAACGATGAAATTCTGGAAACAATCCTAGAAGAAGCAGTGCATCATCAACTTCAGGGCATGTCTCTTACTTGAGTCGGAGTCGAGTTAACTTTTTTATGATACTGTTTTTGTTTAATGCTGAACAGTTTCTGAAAAACAAACGTTATCTTTGAGACACTACATTGTCTTCAACTAGAGGGAGGTTGCACAGACTATCATTAATGTGCGTACACGGCCAACACACGAAACTCGCAGTGGTTCAGTGGAGAATTTCCCGCCTGTTTGACGAAAAGTGTTCACCGACTGGAGCGGGAATCGAACCCATACTTCAAGACTTACGAAACGCACATACGCTGACGCCGCTAACCGTACGGCCACGAACTCTCTCAAAGGAGCATTCCAGAAGTTCAACCCCCTCAACCCGTCAGAGGTGTTCCAGGGTTTTTCAGAGGCGTTGCAGTAGGTATCAGGGGCGTTCAGGGGTTTCCATGGTGTTCTGGGGGCGTTCCAGGGAATTTGAGCGGAGTTCCTGGGGCTTTCATGGGGTTTCTGGGGTGTTCCAGTGGATTTCGTCGACGTTGCTGTTACGAAATAAGCTTTGCTGATAAACCAATAATGAATCTCGAGATCGCACTTCAATTACAAGGACCGGGACGAAACTTCTGCAGTGGTTGAAATTACCTTCTCATCAGAACTATACTAATTATTTGTTTTTTTATTTTTCAAGAGCGTACCAGAGATTTTCAAGTCGTTTCAGGGTCATTCCAGCCCGAGCAGAAGGGAATAGCATCAGAATAATAAAATATGTTATTTTGGCAAAATAACTGAGTAACGGAAAGTGTTATTTTCATGTTATTAACATAACATATGATGTTATAAACTTGTCTGTCATAAGCGGCAAAATAACAAAAATCATAACAAAAAAATGTTCCAGGAAGATCAGTTCAATAACAAGTTTTGTTAGTTTCAATAACAACTTAATAATAGCGAATTTGTAAAACATTCAATAACAAATTTTGAAATGAATAAGTTATTGATAACAATCTGAAAACAAAGTGATTTATAATAATATCCGACCGGAGAAAATAGTGACCAAAGCGTAGGCGATAAAAAGTAAAAAAAAATCGTAGGCGATCGAAGTCGATAAAGCCTTCAAGAAAGCTTCACTTAAAATACAGTGAGGTACAAACTGATAGACAAAAGAGCACCATAGTGGACGCCATTACACCATGACTCCGTATATTGTAAGTTTCCAGAAATCTAACAAGAAAACGTGCATCTAATCCTTGAAAAAGGTTAAATAAATAACCGAAACCGTCGAGTTTAAATGCAATAACCGTTTCTGCAAACGTTTAGAGACTGCTAAGGCCGAAAACATCCCCTCTACCGGTTCAAACACCAACAGTCGTAACGAAAATCAAAATATTGATAGAACAATAGTGAATAATAAGGGGTATTCATTAACTCTGGCCGGCATGGTACCCGTGTACCTTTTTCGATTTTAATTCTCGATATTTCAATGATTTTTGATAGTAGAAAGTTGAAACTCTGTTAGATCTAAGAACTTGTGAATATATGTCTATTGATGGGGTTTATCGAATTTTAAGTGAGTATGGTAGGGGGAGGGGCTGCTGATTTTTTTTATTACGCGGAAAGCCAACAGGGTACTCAGGTACCTATGAAACTGAAATGATTATATCTCCGTCAATTTTTCATCGATTTTATTTTTTTTTTGCTCATTCAAATCATAAACTCTTCATCTATCGGGAGAATATTTGGTTGGACCGGTCCGATCACCGTTGGTGTAGGAAAATCTGGATTATCAGGATGATAGGATTAGGATACCTTAAACTGTTTATTGCCAGCCATTGTCCCATGGGAATCCTGTTCCTGAATCCTGGGACAATTTCGGAATAAACACCTTTTGTAATCCGAGACTGGTCAGATACTTTCTTTTGGGGCATGTTTAGGACTGTTGATGCCCATATTGCTGCTGGCTCACCTAAAAAATCATGCATTCTATTGCATAAAAACATGTGCCTGGAAATCCAGATTTTTCGGCACCCACGGTCATCAGACCGGTCCAACCGAATATTCTCCTGATAGATTATGAGTTTCTGAATAAATGAGCCAAAAAAAAATCGATGGGTAATTGACGGATATACTATCATTTCAAGTTCGTGGGTACCCGGGTTCCTTGCCGGCATTCTATGGGTTTTATTTTTGCTGGCCATAGTACGGTTAAATAGCGTAAACCGCTAATTGAATATTGTCCTGCGTAAGCATCGCGATCACCAAGGCGATCTTTGATTCTCATTCCCAATTGAAATAAGCAGATAATCATCGCTTACGTAGCGATTGTTTATAGAAATTTGTAGCTTCACGGAATAAGTGTGAATAATTCCTGAAAATTCCTAGAAATTCTCTGAAGTTTCCAATCATCTGGGATGTTTTCTCAAATTGAGACAAAATATTTTTAAATATATTAGTATATATAGTATTTTGACGAAAAACGTTTAAATAATCTCCGAAATCCCTAGAGATTCTAAGAAGTCGCAAGTATTTTTTAGTGTTTTAGTAAAACGACGACAAATCCGCAAAAATCTATAACCGCAAAATCCGCGAAAGCTGTAAACTTGGCTATACAGGGTGTTAGGTTCATGAGTGCAAACTTTTTAAAAAGTGACAGAGGACCATAAATGGTGAAAAAAATTGTTCTACGTATATGGTCAAATCTCAACCGTTACGTAGTTATTGAACTTCCCATGTTTTTGACTCTTATTGCCTTAACTGGCTATAACTTTAAAATGGTCAAACTTATTGCTGTTTTTTTACCCTTATTCGAAAGATTATTGAATTTTCTATCAAATGACATCTTTCAACCTAACCAATCGGTTAAACAACTAAGTTTTCTAGAGCAAAATAACTAAAAATAGCGTGTTTTAATTTGTTTTTGTCAATTATCTTTGAAAAATGCGTGATAAATTAAAATTCTTTCTTTGGACGAATTTCGCGCCAACTCGACCAGTGGTTGGCAACACCCTCTCAGAATCGAATGAAACTTGGTGGGCATAAAGACTAGGTTTTTATAAGCAACTTTGCATACTTAAATTTTCGAAAATTTTCAAGAGTAACATTTGAAGAGGGCCTAACTTTTTTTCGAAGAATTTTTTAAAATCGATGTAACTCAAAAATGACAAGACCTATAGAAAAGTGTTGTATGGGGGACTTTTAGAGAATTGTCCAAGCTTTCATGAAAAAATATTTTAAAAATTCTAAATACATTTTTACACGCTAAAAAATATATTTTTAAAATTAAAAGTCAATTTACAGAAAATGCCCACTTTTTTATGTTTTGAAATTTTTTTCCAAGAAAGTCAATATTGTTGCCTAACTTTCCTCCATACATCACAAGATGGGCACTTTTAAGGAAAAAAAGTTTTTCTATCAAAAACTTTTTCATGTTATTTTTTTAGCGTGTTGCGCATTAACTCGTACAGGATGTATCAAGAATCCTTATACCCATTTAATAACACTCAATGGGCATTACAACTTTGTTTGACTGGGTGCCTTCTTTTTCTTGGCGTTACATCCCAACTGTAATAGAACCTGTTTCTCAGCTTGTTTTGATATCTGAATGCTTAAAACAGCATTCTGTTTGCTGAAATTGTATTATTGTGTGCCTAGAACCAGTGAACTAACATCATTATTAGAAGCGAATGATAAAGAATCGGTTTTATTTCAACAATGGCTAACCACTGATCGATGCAATTTGGAAACTATTACTAAGACTATAGACGAGTTTGTTCCGTATTTTGTAGAAAAAGTTGATAAGCTTATAACTCATGATTTCATTTATAAAGAACAATCCTCATTTTTGCGGGATAAAAAAGAATCTCTTAAACAGGGTGAAGTATTAACAATTTGTGACTTTTCAGAAAATTATTCATTTATCATTCAAAATTCAGCTCAAGGTTACCATTGGAATAATTCTCAAGCTACCATTCACCCCTTTGAAGTGTACTACAGAAAAGAAAATAAGTTGGAAAACTTGAGCTTTATAATAATATCTGAAGTACTTACACACGATACAACAGCAGTTCAGTTATTTATATCAAAACTGCTGGATTTCATTAAACAATCGATTGATTTCTCAAAAATTACTTTCATGTCAGATGGAGCAGCAGCTCATTATAAGAACAAAAAAAAATTTGCCATTTTCGGTCCAATTATGGATTGGAAGCAGAATGGCACTTCTTCGCAACTTCACATGGCAAAGGTCCATGTGACGCTGTTGGAGGTACTCTCAAGCGAATGGCAAAACGAGCAAGTCTTGCTCGAGATTATGGAAACACAATCACAACTCCTCGAGAACTGTATGACTGGGCAGTTAAACAGTCAGCTATACATATAACAAAATTGAATTTCTGCTTTATTTCAAATGAACAATATGCAAAAATGACGGATGAACTTGAAGAACTATACACATACAGTCACGTAAAAACAATACCTGGTACACAAAAATTTCATTCATTTGTGCCAATTTCTGAAAATCAAATTGAAGCGAAGAAGTTTTCGAATTCAAAAGATAATCCAAAAAAGTTTACTTTGTTTCAGATAGACTTAAGATCTAATATTCAAAAAACGTTACAATAGAATGTATAAAAGAAGGATGTAAATATTGTAGAAAAGAAAATAATTGAATACACATATACATATGTACATATTTCATCAATACACAAGCGTTTTCATTGATATAAAACCCTAAAAGCAAATTTGTCTTGAGCCCTTTCCAATATCAAGCACGTTTTCAATGTCAAGCACATTAAGATATTAAAAAAGTAGTTGAGCCCATTAAGTTTTAATGGATTGTCATTAGGATTCTGGATACATTACTGTACGAGTGAATGCACAACACGCAAAAAAAAAAAAATAAAAAGTTTTTTTTAGAAATTTTTTTTTCCTTAAAAGTGCCCATCTTGTGATGTATGGAGGAAAGTTAGGCAACTATATTGTCTTTCTTGGGAATAAAAATTCAAAACGTAAAAAAGTGGGCTTTTTCTGTTAAAATGACTTTTAATTTTGAAAAGATATTTTTTAGCGTGTAAAACATTTTTTTATATTTTTTAAATATGTTTTCTTGAAAGCTTGGACAATTCCCTAAAAGTCCCCCATACATCACTTGTACAAATTATCATATTCGAGTTATATTTTTTGTGAAAAAAACGGCTAATGCGCAACACGCTAAAAAAACTAACATGAAAAAGTTTTTGTTAGAAAAACTTTTTTTCCTTAAAAGTGCCCGTCTTGTGATATATGGAGGAAAGTTAGGCAACAATATTGACTTTCTTGGAAAAAAAATTTCAAAACATAAAAAAGTGGGCATTTTCTGTAAATTGACTTTTAATTTTAAAAATATATTTTTTAGCGTGTAAAAATGTATTTAGAATTTTTAAAATATTTTTTCATGAAAGCTTGGACAATTCTCTAAAAGTCACCCATACATCACTTTTTTGTACATCTTATCATATTCGAGTTATTTTTTTGTGAAAAAAAAACGGTTAAAGAAATTTGACTCTTTTTAAATGTTAGTCTAGGTTAATTTTGAAAAAACAAAATACGCAAAGTTGCTTGAAAAGGTAAAGTCTTGAAACCTACAAAATTTCATAACATTCTGAGGAGGTGTTGCCAACCCCGAAGACGAGTTGGTGCGAAATTCGTCTTTGGCAAAGTTGTGGCCCTTGTTCCACTCTACAATTCGTTCTTTGACACTAAACTTCTAGCTCTTATCGTTTTCTTGTAATTTTGATTGAAATGTACGGCACAGTGCGCAAAAAAGTGGTTTCCATGACAGTTGCAAATTTATGATCTGAAATGCGATGTTAAAATCGAAATTGCAAGAAAACGATAAGAGATAGAAGTTTGATGTCAAAGAACGAATTGTAGAGTGGAACAGGGGCCAAAACTTTGCCAAAGATAGAATTTTAGTTTATTACGCATTTTTCAAAGATAATTGACAAAAACAAATTAAAACACCCAATGTGCTTTAGAAAACTTAGTTATTTAACTTAACCAATCGGTTGAAAGATGCCATTTGATAGAAAATTCAATAATTTTTCGAATAAGGGTAAAAAAACAGCGATAAGTTTGACCATTTTAAAGTTATAGCCAGTTAAGGCAATAAGAGTCAAAAACATGGGGAGTTCAATAACTACGTAACGGTTGAGATTTGACCATATGCGTAGAACAATTTTTTTCACCATTTATGGTCCTCTATCGCCCTTTAAAAAGTTTGCACTCAGGAACCTAACACCCTGTATATTTTATTGATAAATTAAATAAGACGACGCGAAGTGCGGCAAAGCATCCTATTTGACCTAAGTTTTTATTTAACTAGATAAAAAACGATAGGAACGTAGCGGTTAACATTCGGGTATTCAACAAGGCCATATGGTGGGCTCCATTCCCGGTCAATCGAGGTACAGCTTCCGCTCGATAACTGGGCTTTGACGACAGTTCAGTTAGCGGGCGTCGCTCGATAACTGGACTGAGCTCCCGGAGCCGGAGGCTATTGTTATATTTTGTTTTGTTTACTGATTTGCAAAATGTGAGGTTAAAATTCGTTAATTTTTGACAGACAACTGCTTTTTACCTGGACTTTGGTCCAGTTATCGAGCGCCCAGTTAAAAAGCAGTCCAGTTAAACAGCAGTCAGTTATCGAGCGGATGCTGTACTGTCGTAATGAAAATGTCATTGGTTCACTTGGGCATAGAGTATTTTCGTTCCTACTAAGTAATATGCGAATACGAAAATGCCATTGGCCGAGTACTGTACCGAGAGAGAAGCTCAGAAATTGACTTTGTCCCTCTTGAGACGTAACGCCAAGGGGACGGCAACCTATTTTTTCACTATGGAGTTTGACAGGTTGGATTGTGCCTCCTTACGTGGAGCATAAATTTATGCTCCAGACAAAATATTCACCAACACAGGCGTGAAATTTGAATGTTTACCTTTTTACGAGGGATATTGGTGCAAAACGCTTGTATCACATTAGATCTCATAAAAGTGTTGATCATGAAAAAGCGGCATATTTGATAATTTTCAATTTGAGAGGGCCAATGTTAAGGTAAAGTTCCTACGGAGAGTGGGAATTGTTTGTGAAAAGACACACAATACCTCCTTTCGCAAACATTGTTCGCCAAAGTGCGTTTTTCCTTATTTTCTCCCGCTGCTGTATAGAGTGGGTGTTGGTATTAGTGAGCTTTGGTTGCGCATGATAAGCGGCAACAAAATCAGATCACCATAGCACCCCCGTGCGTAACGCCAATCAGAGCAAAAGATACATACTTACAACTTCCACTAATTAAGTAGCAGCAATCGTAAAAATCGGCTTCATCGGGCGTTACTATCGTTCAATGCAGAACCAGAACCGAACACCAGTTGCTTACTCATGGGCGGCCTTGCGTATATGGGCCAGGATGTTGAGCAGGTCTTAACGTTTCCTTTTTGCATGGATGTGGGTACGCAACCTCACGGACAGACGTGCACAAATTTGGAGTAATTTCCTTGGCACGGGACTGGCGGGTTTCCTTAAAGTTGCGACCACCACGGTGCTGCAGATGCCTCAGCTTGGTGGTCCTGTGGCCGAAATAGTGTTTGCCTCCACGGTGTAAACGACTGCCGGAAGATACAGTTTCCCATCTCCTTGCTGACTGAATTCCTACCAGCTGGCAGCTGCATTTTCTCTTGGTTCCGTCGTCACGTCGCTGATTCCGACAAACCTGAAAAAGGAATCTGGATCAAAACAAAAACATTTCATTGACTCAAGAATCTGGAGACTTACCGAGACTACGAACAGCTGGAATGCACTCGAAAGATCGACGTTCAGCTTTCGACGACCATTGGGGTGACCACGGGCAGTAGTTTTGTACAAGATTAATACCTATTAATACCAAAATACCTAATAATTATTAATTATTTCTTACGATCTGTGACGAACTGAAAGTTTTATTTTTGTATTTTTTTACTGCGGTTCGATGAAATGACAAGTGAAACATGCACGCTAAGAAAAAGTTACTCTCAAATGAGCGAAATTCACACAATCTCAGCTGAAATGGAACAGCACAAAATATTGTGGATTTACCGGCTACTTGTATTCTACCGGTCGCTTTAGTATGGCCTCCAAAGTAGCCGTTTTATAAAAAGAGTAACTTAAAAATGTTTTTTAACATTTGTATTGTATGCGCTATTCCTCGTTGCCACTAGCTATTCAGCGACATTCATTTTTTGACAATCAAGTTGATATTTATATGAAAACGGCTACTTTGTAACGGCTACTCAAGTAACCGGTAGAATACAAGTAGCCGGTAAATCCACAATATTGTTCGTGCAGTTGAAAATCGGAATTTTTGACACGCGAAAATCGACTTTTCTCCTAAACCGTATGTCGGACGTACGTCGGGCACAGTGCGCTGGATAGAGGGCCAGGTCCGCTGTCCAGCGCACTATGTCCGACGTTAGGTTTCACGTATAGATTTTGAGAAACTTCAATTGTCGGGTGTGGGGAAACTTCGGGTTTCAACCGCGACGACAATATATTAGTATAATATAAGTAAATTGCATTTCCAGCGCTAGTGCTGAAATCGAATTAGTTTAAGTCGTATAACTAGCCGTATAATATTCTCGACATCATCAAGAAAGCCGCAGGAAATGCAATTTACTCATATTTTGTGCTGTTCCATTATAACTACGGGATTGTGTGAATCTCGCTCATTTGAGAGTAACTTTTTCTTAGCGTGCAGGTTTTCACCTTTCATCAAACCGCAGTAAAAAAAAATACAAAAAAACTTTCAGTTCGTCACAAGCCGTGAGAAATACTAATTAATAATTATAAGGTATTTTGGTATTAATAGGTATTAATCTTGTTCAAATCTATTGCTCGTGGCCACCCCAATCCTCGTCGTAAGCTGGACGTTGATTTTTCAAACGTATTCCAGCAGTTCGTAGTGAGACAATCGGTAAGCTTCCGGATTCCTGAGTCAATGTATTTGTTTTGATGCAGATTTCTTTTTCAGATTCAAGAGAAGGTGCAGCTGCCAGCTGGTAGGAATTCAGTCGGCAAGGAGATGGGAAACTGTATCTTCCGGCAGTCGTTTACACCGTGGAGGCAAACACTATTTCGACCACAGGACCACCAAGCTAAGGCAGCTGCAACACCGTGGTGGAGTCCCGCGCCAAGGAAATTACTCCAAATTTGTGCACGTCTGTCCGTGAGGTTGCGTACTTACAACCGTGCCAAAAGGAAACGTTAAGAACTTTCGGAACTGTTCAACATCCTGGCCCATATACGCAAGGCTGCTCATTAATAAGCAACTGTCAAACTTGTGAAAGTTTGACAAGCAATGTATTAAGTACAGGAAAACCTCGTACGAAAGGGGGAGGGGTCGAAATTTCTCGATTTTAGCGTGGCGTACTTAATGACTCCCTAAATGCTCTCTGGCATTTTCGTATTCGTATTCGCATATCGCTTGGTAGGAACGAAAATACTATATGCCCAAAGGAACCACCCAAGCAACACACAATAGAGTTACGACAGCGCAAGTTTTGGTTGTATAGAAGTTTATTTTACGTAATTCTAACATTGTGTTGAAATAACGTAAAATAAACTTCTATACAACCAAAACTTGCGCTGTCATAACTTTTATATAACATGTGTGTTACTTGGGCAATGAAATTTCCAATACGAAAAGTTTCTCGACTGACTGGGAATGGAACCCATCATGGCCTTTGTGAATACCTGCATGTTTACCGCTACCTTTTTATCTTTTTTTCTAAGGGCTGAAGTCTCTACAATAAATATAAATCAATCAATCAATTATCTTTTTTTATCTAGTTTAAAAAACTTAAGTCAAATAGGATGCTTTGCCGCACTTCGCGTCTTCTTCTAAGAATCCATATTGATTTTCAGGAATATTAAACCCTAATAGGATGTTGGGGTCAATATAACCCAGACGGGCACGCAGATCGTGCATCCCCGGTGGAACTCCCAAAGAATTCCCAGAAGGAACTTCTGGACAATCCACCGAAGGAACTCCTGGAGGATTTCCCGCGAAGGAACGACAATTATGAGGTTGCACCAAGGGGGCGACACAAGTTTCCCAAGCCGAAATATCTTACGAAAAAGCCGAAAAACACCGCAAAAGCTTTGCCGTTTTTTCAGTGGATATACCGACTTTTTTGGATTGTGAAAACTTATATCGTCCCCCTAGATTGCAAGATTTAGTGTTCCTATAAATCGTATATGATCTGAACTAGTACTACTACAAAACAAGTTATTGAAATGCTATTTAAAGAAAATATACCAAGAGCACGATCATAACAAAATAAGATTGTACAACAAAACATGTTATGGAACGGTAATGCCTCAATAAGTTAATAATAACAAACCAAGATATAAAAACAGATTTTGTGATTTCGTTGTTATTATTTTGATATTCTCCTCTGCTCGGGAGGGGGTTTCGAGGGGTTTCAAAGACTTCAAACGCATTTTAGGGGATTTCAAAGGGTTACGGGAGGTTTCAGTGGCCTTTCAGGGGTGTTTTAAGCAATATCTAGGGTTTCAGGGGTGTTCCAGGAGGTTCTAGGAGTGTTCCAGGGTTCCTTAAACTTCGCAGGAGATTCAAAGAGGTTACAGCTTTCCAGTAATTTTAGGGGCATTGCAGGGGTTTTTAAGTGGGGTCAGTGGTTTCCAAAGGGTTTCAGGGGCCTTCCAGGAAATTTCAAGAGGTTTCAGAGATATTCTAGGGCATATCAGAGGCATTCCAAGAAGGCTTACGGCGCGTTCCAGCGATTTAAAGGTGTTGAGGAACGTTCCAGAGAATTTCAGCGTCATTCATGGGTTTTTCTGGAATATCAGAGGCGTTCCAATAGATTTCAGCCACATGCCAGGGGTTTCAGGAGTGTTCCACGGAATTTCAAGGACGTTTCAGGGGTGGTTTTCAAGGAGTTTTAGAGGCGTTCCTGGGGATTTATGGAGTTTTCAAGGGATTTCAGGGATATTCCACGCAATTTCAGATCGTTCCACGATTGTTTCAGATCCTTTGTTAGTGTTTAATAAGGCTCAATGACGTTCCAAACGGTTTCAAGCGTTTTCAGGAGAGTTTCAAGGGCTTTTCTGGGAGTTCCGGGAGGTTTCAGGAGCATTCCAGGGATGTTCTAGGGGTATCAAAGGGTTGCATCAGGCTTGTCAGGATTTCAGGGGCGTCCTCTCAATCCAACGTCCCTGAAACCCCGTGGAACATTCCTGAAGTCCCTGAAATGTCTCTGACATCCTTTGGAACGCCCATGAAAACACCAGGAATGACGCTGAAATCCTATGAAATGTTCCCAAAACAAACGCTGGAACACGCCTAAAGCCCCCTCTTCCAGATAATCCAGAGGCATTCCAAAGGTTTTCATCAGGTTAGGTCCCAGGTGTCTTCAGTGGCATTCCAGGGGTTGTTGAGGTGTTAAGTACATGATGTTTCAAGGGATTTCAAGGGTGTCTCAAGGGTTTCAGGGGTGTTCCTGCGGATTCCGAAGGGTTTCAGGGTGTTCCACGGAATTTCAGAAAGTTCCATGAGTATTTAAGGGGATCTCATGGTGTTTAACAAGGGTTAATAACGATTCAAAAGGTTTCAAGCGTTTTCAGAAAAAGTGTAACGCCTTTTTCGGAAGTCCCGGGAGGTTTCAGTGGCATTTTAGGGATGTTCCAGGGGATTGCATGAGGCTTTCCAGGAGATTCCGGGAGATCTCTCAATCCAACGGATATCTTTTCGAATCTTTAAGCACTAATTTCCATGTAGCGCTCCCCCAATTCACTCTTTTTAGGCGTAAATTGAGCTTCTAGGTATTTGGAAACAACTAACATGTGGTACTGGTACATACCTATTGTTGGGTAGACTTTCGGACCTCGATACAGAATCGCACGGTGTTTGGTGTGCCGTATTCTTAAAGCTAAGAAAGGAAAATTTATTAATATGGTAAGTTCGAGTTCGGTGTACATACAACTCACAATTTGGTCTTTCAATTCCGGTCTTGCCCAACAAATAATACTTCTCGCTGATCTTCGCAAGATTAGAGTGCAGTTCACCTAGTGAAGGTATCTAATGAGATGACAATCCTGATCAAATAGTTTGAGCTAAACTTACGGTACAATAATTGCGATTCCTTAATATAGAAGAGGTTAGAGATGTAATGCTTGGTTGTGCTAGCCTATATAAAGAAATTCATGTTTAACTTCTAATTGACTTAACTGTCTCAATTACCTTACGAGTTATAATTGAAATAGCTCAAATATAGGCACTCGCGCACAATTCCAAAGGCGTAATTAATTAATTTAGGATGTAAAATACAATGTTTGCGAATGTTCTTAATACATATCACATGCGAATAGATAATGTTTTTAATCTTCTTCTGACCGTTGTGACGTTTCCTCAGTCAGAGACTTCACATCGATGTCATTTTTGACTGACGCCGATTCAGTGCTGCCAGTGTCGTTAACATCCCCCGGCCCGTAACGCACTTCCGGTTCCGCTGCGTGTTCTGCGTTACCTTCGCTTCTTAACTGGAGCACTGCTAGCTTCGATACGGGGCGACGGAAGACTCCACATGCAGTCTGTACGATTTCCTGGCGAATACATCCGTCTCTGCCTTGAATATCAGATCGAACCCGTCCTCTGGTCCGCGTTCTAGATTTTACTGCTTTGTTGCAATCTATCTTTCTTTCTGTTCCACTCGCTACATAATCCTTGCCTGACTTCAGCTTACCGAGTTTGATCTCACTTAATGCCTGCTTCGTTGAACCTTTCGAAACGCATGTGCTATCAGCTAAAGATTTGGGACGATAGTTTTCCGATTTTCTTTCGTCTTCATATTTTCCAAAACCATTTTCACGAATATGAAAGCTGAAGTTCTGTGCCTCACGCATATTAGCTACATGTCCGTAAATGGACCACCCCAACCGAGTCTTAGCAGCCAGCGGGTCGCCGAGTTCTCCTTCACGCAACTTTAATGTTGCAATCAAGCTAGCATTGTTGGAGCCTATCAATATTCCAGGCGAGACTGCTTCATAGCTGCTGATCGGTAGCCCTTTTAAATGAGCATATTGACGTGCCAGCTCTTCGTACTTCAGTGTTTGCCTCGGAAGTTCTAGGTTCGGGACAGTTCTAGTATCATTCAGGGCAAAACTTTTACTGGCGCCTAGACCAGAAACTTCAATAGAAACCCGCTTGGAGTTTGGAATTTGCCGGTTAATGTTGCCCGTCCATGTTAGGCCCAAAGGAAGTGATTCACCATCATCTATGCCCAAACGATCGGCAATTGACTGTTCCATGAGCGTCATCGATGAACCATCATCTAAAAACGCAAAGGTCTCAACGGATTTTTCATTCCAGGAAAGCTTTACGGGAATTATACGGAACATTGTAGCATTTCCTGTAGAATGATGCGCATTTACTCCCTCTCCGGAACTCACATTTACACTTCCTGCATTCAGCTCCAATTCGGACGTAACTTGCTGCTTCTGGTTTTCAACATGCAGCAGCGGGTGGTGTCGTAGTTGACAACCTTCCATTCCGCAATTTCCTTGTTGCTTGCAAGGTCGTTGCCCATGTTTTCCCAAGCACATCTTGCATAGATGATTTTCTCTAACAATTTCCCATCGATTCTCAGGACCCCATTTCTTAAAGATCACGCAATCTTTAACTTTGTGGTTGGGTCCGTTACAAGCTAAGCATACCACTCCGGATATGTTTTCCTCTAAAATTTCCTTTTTAAATGGTTCAGCCACGGAATGTGCATTGAGAAAGTTTTTCTCTTTTCCTCGATCACTTCTTCCTGCTTGCGACTGCTTAGTGTCTGTGATGACTGTGACATCGGATGCTGCTGCGACGAGAGTTGACATGTAGGTCGAGAATGTACGTAAGTCGACCGCCATAAACTGCCGTTTGTAAAGTGCCCAATCCAACCGTTGTTGGGCTGGAATCTTTTCCACCAGTTCCTGTAGTAACATCGGATTGCACAAGTGTGCTATCTGTCCTGCTGCCTCCAAATGGTCACATAAATTCTGGACGGCCATACCGAATGAGATCAGTGTATCTAATCGGTCTGATCGTGGTGCCGGC
Organism: Aedes albopictus; assembly: GCF_035046485.1. NCBI lineage: Eukaryota > Metazoa > Arthropoda > Insecta > Diptera > Culicidae > Aedes > Aedes albopictus. Next base: position 20,431,935 of record NC_085136.1, on the reverse strand, counting down.
ACCTCGCGTATCTTGTTCAACATCGTTTGAATGATCAGTTCTGGTCTGCCAAATAACATGTAGAGTGTGTTTAGCACTTGTGGCACACACGCCGGAAGTAACAACCGACTTTTAACAGCGTCAAAGGCCCTGCCTTGCAATGCTTTCTGAAGCCTGGCCAGGTTCTCGACGTCGGAATATCCACACGCCGTCGTCGAGTTTACATACGCACTATAAAACAAGGGCCAGTCTTCTGGGTCCCCTCGGAATGGAGGAAGGTCCTTGGGCATAACCTGCCTTGCCAGAAGCTGGTGTTGCGTAGGAACGATTTGAAGCTGAGCTAGCGGATTAGGCATCCTTGGATGACTTTGGAAGTTATTCTGACCAAGGAGAACTCCTCCATTTACACCAACATTATTTGCATATCCTGCATCTGGGAACTGCTGGAAGGCCTGGCTACTCCCATTCATCGCGGTGTTGAAAGCCAGCCCAGGAACGAAGTTAGGAAAAGATGCTGCTGATTGCACGAAGGGTGCACTCACGTTTGTTGCTATCCCAGCATAAAATTGTGGTTGTGACAGAGTATTTGTCAACGGATTACCAGCAACCGATGAACCGGTTACAACCGAAAAGTCCGAATGATTCGGAGTAGGACCCACGGTTGGAATCGTAGAGCAGGCTGTCACAACGTTTGTTTGTGTATTGATACCCAACCCTGGTGGCACTCGACTAACTAACCCTCTTGGCATCGCCCCTAAGTGCTGATAACGATTGATTTCAGTCTGCATGTTTGCACCTAGCCAACTATCAGAGGTTAACTGTGATGGTCCGACTGGCATCGAATGAACCGGAGGAATAGTTGTTGTCGGAATGACCACTGACCTACCTTGCGATCCGTGGGCAGTTGACGTCGGGTTTGGGTCAAGTCCGTGCACAGACGTACCTGAAGTGGTCAGAAAGGAACTGATGTCAAACGTATGTGCAGCCGAAATGATTTCCTCTGCCCTTCTGCTCGGTTGAGCAATCGAAAGGTTCCTCATTTCGCCGACCATCTGTTGCATCCAGTTCTGCACTTTATTGGCTCCCGCCGCTGCAGACTGTCCACACAAGCTGTTCCCAATGCCTTTATGCGTGCTGTCAACGATGCCTAACATAGCTTTATTGGCAAGCTTTTTCAATTCCTGCCGCTTCCGTTCCATTTCTTGTCTATGGTTTTCTTCCATCTCCTTCTCCAAGTTTTCACGCTGTTCCTGGATCCACTGAAGGCTAGCCCTTGCCTGGTCTGTTAAGATCGACTGTCTTGGGTTTTCCAGACCCTGTGCAGCAGTCGACATTCCTGGTGGTGGCAACCCGAGTGGTGCACTGGTCGCGATTGACGGTAGACCGGCAGAAGATGTCGTCTCTACAGATGGGACACTACTCACCGGAGTGCTTGTTTGCCCAGGTGGATCGATGGGTGGCAGAATCGAGCAATTACCACACACCCAGCTTCGGTCCGCAACAGATTCATTCACCCCAGCGCATTGGTAATGATACCATTCTTCACACCGTGGACAGAACACCATGTTGTCCAGGTTGTTCGATCGCCGGCAGACTCTACAGTCGTTTCTATCCGTCTCCGGCATCCTTCTGTCCACAGATTCCGCGAAGCAAATTCTTTAAGTTTGTTGGGTAGACTTTCGGACCTCGATACAGAATCGCACGGTGTTTGGTGTGCCGTATTCTTAAAGCTAAGAAAGGAAAATTTATTAATATGGTAAGTTCGAGTTCGGTGTACATACAACTCACAATTTGGTCTTTCAATTCCGGTCTTGCCCAACAAATAATACTTCTCGCTGATCTTCGCAAGATTAGAGTGCAGTTCACCTAGTGAAGGTATCTAATGAGATGACAATCCTGATCAAATAGTTTGAGCTAAACTTACGGTACAATAATTGCGATTCCTTAATATAGAAGAGGTTAGAGATGTAATGCTTGGTTGTGCTAGCCTATATAAAGAAATTCATGTTTAACTTCTAATTGACTTAACTGTCTCAATTACCTTACGAGTTATAATTGAAATAGCTCAAATATAGGCACTCGCGCACAATTCCAAAGGCGTAATTAATTAATTTAGGATGTAAAATACAATGTTTGCGAATGTTCTTAATACATATCACATGCGAATAGATAATGTTTTTAATCTTCTTCTGACCGTTGTGACGTTTCCTCAGTCAGAGACTTCACATCGATGTCATTTTTGACTGACGCCGATTCAGTGCTGCCAGTGTCGTTAACACCTATGTATAATGGAAATTTGAAAGTTGTTTATCAAACTGTCCGTCTCAAGGAGCACTACCACCAGAAGTGTTGCACAATTTAGTGGTTTCCAATCTTGAGTGACGGGCAACGCGAGCTTCTCAAGATCCGCAATTTTTAGGAGAGGTGGATTTTTTTTTTCGGATTCTGCGGCTCAAGGAGCGTGTACTTTGGGGTTGTTCATAAACCACGTAGACTAAAATTTGGCCATCTCAGACCTCCTCTCCCCCTCGTAGACTTTGGTTCATACAAAAATATGGCAATTTATTAGAAGCGTAGACTTTGGCCAGACACCCCTCCCCTCCCCCAAAAAGTCTACGGGATTTCACCCAAGAGTTCCTGATTGAGTTCCTCATAAAATAGCTCATGTGATTTATCCTGGAGTTTTTTTAAGAAGATTTATCCAAGGATACTTCTATCTTCCATGATTCCTCTATAAATTCTTACTAAGTTTTATATCTGCTATGATTTCTCTAGGAACGCCTACCGTATTTGCTCCAGAAGCTCTTGATATGGTTCCTCCAGGAATTTCCCCTGTGCTATCTCAAGGGATTTTTGTAGCTTTTCCCAAAGAGATTTGATTTTCAAGATTCATTCTGCCCAAAATTTTCCCAAGGTTTAATTCTGTCGTTCCTCTTTAAATTTCTACTATTAAGGATCCCTCCAGTCACTCCTGCAAGGATCCTCCAAAAAAGCTCCAATATTCCAACTATTCCTGCTCGAAGAGTCCCAAGCAACACATTTGTCACAGAAGAGTCACGATGGCGTAGGATTTTGCGCAGGAGTCACTGTGACTTACTTCTAACAAATGAATTCTTACTTGCTAGAAGTAAATCGCAGTGACTTCTGCGCCATAAAAACTTGCGCCGCTGTGACTCTTCTATGACCAGTGTGTTACTTGAGGTATTTTCCAAAATTCACCTAGGTTTTCTAGCTGGAACTCATCCAGCACAATTTAATGGAGTTTCTAGAAGATTTCCTCCTCAGATTCCGCTAGAAAACTTCTGTGATTTTTCCAGAAGTTTCTCTAAGGATTCTTTAGAAATTATCTTCTTGATTTCATTTTTCCAGGAATTCTAGATTTTTTTTTTCAGGAATATTTCCTGGGACACCTCCTGGGGTTTTTTAAATAATTACTTTAGGAATTCTATCTGAGTTTTTCTATGGATTCTCACTGTAACCCCTTTCGAAATTCCGACTAGGATTCCGCCAGTGCTAGAATTTCTCCAAAAATTCCTGCTAAAATTTCTACAGAAGTTTCTTATGTATTTATTTAATCCAAATGTGCTGGTAATGTTACCAGGAAAAAATGTTTATTGCGGTAAAAATTTCTCCACGAATTTTCCAGGAATTTCTCCAGAAGTTCCATCATTGATTTTGGAATGTCTTTTGGAGTTCCTTCAAGGGGCCGTGCACAAATTACGTCACGGTCTTAGGGGGGAGGGGGGGGGGTTGCAAAACGTCATGACCCATACGAAAAGTAGTGCGGTCCCATACAAAAAGTGTGACATAGGGGAGAGGGGGATTGAAAAAGGTCGACTTTTGCGTGACATAATTAGTGTATCACCCCCAAGAGTACTTCTGACGATTTTCTGCAAAATTTACTCACAGAACAGACAAAGCGGACTTTTCCGTTACTGGCTACCCAGTATAACATGAAATCGAATTGGCTTCCAATGCTATCTACTGTCATTTGGTTTGGAATTTAAAGGCTATGTTCCAGTAAGGATGTAATGTCAAGAATGAGTATAAGAAGTAATGGTTGTTCTGGATAGCAGGCAAAAGTTAGGTTATATCGAGGTAAAAGTTACGTTATATCGAGGTTACGTTATATCTAGGTATGACTGTATGCAATCAGTAATTCACAATCTGGAGTCACGGGCCATGTTCATTTCTCATAAGCCCAAAGTCCTAGGGGTCCTGGTTTCCAAGGTAACGGTCTATTTGGCGTATAATAATCTAGTATGGGTCTGTTCATAAACCACGTAGACCAACTTTTGGTCATTCAGATACCCCTCATACCCATGAAGCGCAATGAGGCCCAAACCTCAAACCCCCTGAGAAGCCCTGAAACGCTCCTGATATCCCCTGAAACTTTCTGAAATGACTCTAAGACCCCCTGAACCTCCCCCTGGAATCTCTTGAGAACTTATGCAACGTCCCCGAGCGCTCTTGGGATCCCCTACGGCTCCCTCTGGACTCCTCTTATAATCCCCATGGAATCCCCTGAGAACCCCAGAAACTCCTGTAACGTCCCTGAGACCTTTGGAGCCCCTGTTGAATCTCCCTGAGATCCCCTGAAACGCCCCTGCGACTCCTTGGAACTCCCTGAGAATCCCTGAAATGTCATTGAGACCCCCTGAAACGCTTTTGAGACCCCCTGAAACGCTTTTGAGACCCCCTGGAACTTCGCTTGGAACCCCTGAGAACCCCTAGAATGATACTTTGACCTCCTGAAACGCCTCTAAGGCCTCTTGGGACTTCGTTCTCACACTTTCGGTTCTTGAGAAATTCACGTGGCTCGTGACCACATTTATATTGAAGATACTTCTTCTTGAACTACTTTCTTGTTTCTTGTTTTTGTACACTGTGAGATACATATGGGAACCCCTGCCCAAATGGTCCCACGCCCTATGTCACGGTCACTTTGTATATTCCATTTCTCTTGATACTTATTTAACACGCTTTAAAACATTACATTTAATTTTAATAAAGTATGACTCATCATTACGCATCAAAATAAGTTGTACCGCGCATGGTATTTCTTTCTCAAAGAAATGACAAGCGTGACACAACTTCTTCAATCGCAAGCAAATGATTCAACCTGCCACCGCCCATCTAGAATCAATCGCCGTTCCTCTCGACTCGATTCCGATCCCGCGCTCAATGCGCCGTTTCACTATTGTGTGCTAATAGTAAATAATTGAGATGTCGGTCGGCCAACCCGCCTCGTAGGTAGGTCGTGTTGGCTTGGATCGAGGTTGTCTAGTTTGTCTGATCACACCCGCGTCGTGTCGACTAGGCACTATAATACTTATTTACAAATAAACTTCTCCCCAACCAATGGAGGCCAAGAACCTCACTGGACTGGACCGTAAGATCGATCGTAGGTGGATCGTAAAATGTTGAAAACTCAGGTGGTTGTCATGTCGACGAGGTCCAGTCAAATCATCCGACGAGGCGAATGATGTCACTCACCCACCACACCAGTGTCTGTCTCGTCGGTCGCTGTCATGAGATCACAAATTCTTCGAGTTGTTTCTGAAAATGGACATTTAATTGAAAACTAATTGATCGCTTGACGTTGTTGATGTGCCGAAAGGCTGCGGGATCACGCTGAAACATGGATTTTACGGAATCAAATGTTACTAAAGATATATTAATTCGCTCAGCTAGAGAACATATTAAGTCGTTATCAATGAGAAAGGCTCTGTCACCGTTAGGTGGTTTAATATCGGTTTATTATTACATATACCCCATCAACAAACAATCAATTGTATAATTATGCGCTTGCGTCGACCGCCGGTAGTAGTAATCCTTGATCTGACTAATTCCCCACATTTCTGTGCTTCTCTATTCTATTTCCAGTGCGGGGCTACGACAACCATGCCAAGTGCGGTCTGGTCTGGATTCCGCATGTCGTCGCCTACCGGTGTCGGACCTGTGGCATCTCGCCGTGCATGTCCATCTGTCGGGATTGCTTCAAGCGGGGCAACCACACGGATCACGATTTCAACATGTTCCTCTCGCTGGCCGGCGGAGCGTGCGACTGTGGCGATACCTCCGTAATGAAGGCGGAAGGTTTCTGCAGCGATCACGGGATCAACAACTGTCAGAACAAATCGCCGGTCCCAGATGACCTGATGGTGGTGGCGGAAGCCATGATGCCACGATTGCTGCTGCGGCTGCTGCTGCACTTCCGTGACAACAATGCCAAAAACCACAACTCGACGGTCTACAGCCGGACGGCCAAATACTGTGATGACTACTGTAGTATGCTGATGGAGTTCAACAACATGGGCGAACTGATGCGGCGGGTGATGACCAAAGCGCTAATAGACGAGCAAACCTACCGGAAGCTGGTGGAACCTCCGTTTCCGCAAAATTCCTACGGAAATTTTCTCGAATACGGCCGGCGGAAGTACGAGGAAGCGGTACGGTTGTTTCCCTCGCCGGAACCACCCGACGAATACAAACACCTGCCCGCGCTGGGCCAAACGATCGTTCACAAAACCCTCCTCGAAGAGTTCATCTTTTGGACGTTCAAGTACGAGTTCCCGCAGAATATTGTGTGCTTCCTGCTGAACATGCTGCCCGATCAAGACTATAAGGTATGTTATTTATTTACTAACAAAAACTTGAAATACTCAAATCGAAATAATCTCAGGTATAATACGATCAGATCATAAAAATGAGATACCGTCAGTGTACCAGTAGCCGCTTGTATTTCATTTGATGTGATATGATGTAAAAGTATAGCCTAAAATCTACCGTTCTGTATAAGACCCCAAAGCGATACGACGCTGCGGGCAAGTTACCTGTGGGTTAACGGAAATCAATTTTTGAGTCCCTCCAGGATTTTTTCTACGATCCCGACAGGAAAATTATATCAAATTTATATCATATTGTGTTATGATGTTATAATATTTTTCTATAACTAAATATGTTATAAACTAGATGCAGGATGATGTTAAAATATCTAAAGTTGTAACAAAAATGCACTAGGTTAATCAAGAATATAACCTATTTTGTTATAATTGTATCAAAATTATAACAAAATATGATTTCAATTTTAGCCTCAGGATAACTAGTTTCTATCAAAATTTGATATAATTTTGTAACATTATTTTTCAAATGCCGAAGACTCAAAACTAAATTTTAATGTAATGAGTTATCAAACAACATTTATAACATAATGTGATATAATTGAGTTATAGTATTTTGAAAACACCATGGATGTTGAACATGATTATATCCCAGTGAGTTATAAATATCATGGTTTGTTAGGATTATGTTATGTTTTTGTTACAATTTTCTAGTCGGGATCCCTCGAGAATTTGCTTTTAAGATTTCACACATAACTCCTAGAGGGATTTCTCAAAGCAATTATGTATTTCCAAGATTTCTACAGAACACTATTTAAGATTTTTTCAGGGATTCTATTTGGGATTCTAACAGGAATTCTTTCTTGGGTTTCTCCTGGAATGGTCATAACTTTTAGATTTAAATGTGATCCTCCTCCTCTTCTTGGCGTAACGTCCTCACTGGGACAAAGCCTGCTTCTCAGCTTAGTGTTCTATGAGTACTTCCACAGTTATTAACTGAGAGCTTCCTCTGCCAATGACCATTTTGCATGTGTATATCGTGTGGCAGGCACGAAGATACTCTATGCCCAAGGAAGTCAAGGAAATTTCCTTTACGAAAAGATCCTGGACCGACCGGGAATCGAACCCATCACCCTCAGCATGGTCATGCTGAATACCCGTGCGTTTACCGCCTCGGCTATATGGGCCCTAATGTGATCCTATTTCCTGTGATTCCCAGGCAAAACATCTTTTGAGAATTCCTAATAGGACTTAATCGAGAATTTCATTCGCGCTACATTTTAGCTGGGGTTCAAAAGGAATTCTCAGAAGCAAACACTAACTAGTGGAATCTCTGTATACAATACTATTAGAGTCCCTAAAGAAAATTCCGGAGAATTCCGTAAAGAATTTCGAAGTTTGATAAGAAGCTTTCATTTGAGATATTGGAAGCTTAAATTTCTTTGCTGATATTTTTTTGAAAAACAATTTTCCTTAAGCTTTTTAATGCCAGCACTTATACCCTAAGAATTAAAGAAGGGAATTCTGGAGAAATCACAAAAATAATTGTTCAAGGAATCCCAAAAAACTATCTCGATAAATGCCTAAAATTACGCCTTGATAAATCTCAGAACGAATTCTTGGGGGAAATTTAGATGTTACTACTAGGCAAAGGAACGTGGAATCCCATAGGATTCCATAACAACTTCTTACGAAGTCTAGCTCTAGATGTTTGTTCTTGGATTTCCTCAACAAGTTATTCTAGAATGGTTCATGGTAATCACATTTCATTCTTATCTCGTCAATAAAATGAGGAAAAAATAATGAAGGATTCCTAGATCGACTTATTGAAAGAATTCCTGAAGGAAATATTTGAGGAATTTTCTGAAAATTTCGAGATGAAATACCTGAGGTGATCCTAAAAAACCCCTGAAAGAATTATGTAATGAACTCAGGAGGTATTTTTAAATTATCTCCTAGAGGCATTTCCGTAGAAACTCTTGGACGAATCTTTCGGAAATTTCTCTGGAGTTCCTCAGGAAAGTCCTTTAGAGTTTAGAAGTTCCTTCAAGGACTTCTCCAGGAATGCCTTCACACAATACTTTAAGAAATTCCTTCAAGTGTTCCTCCAGAATATTCTTCAATGTTTTTCTTCAGAAATGCTTTCAAATTTGTCAAACATATTTCTCAAAGCACGCTCTGAGATTTCTCCTAGGATTTCTTCAAAAATACCTTCAAAGGCTCCTTCAGAAATTCCTAGAGTGATTCCTCCAGGAATTTCTCCAAGGATTTTCAACAGCAATCTTTCTAAGGATTGTTTCAGAAATTTCTCCAAGAAGTTCCTCTACAGATTCCACAAGGCATTCCTCTAGTGCTCCCCAAGGATATCTCCATTGATTTTCATAGAAAAATATTATTTTTTAGATTTTTCTATAAGTTTTACTGAGAATCGTTTTAGGAGTTACTCCAAGAAATTTCCCGATTTTTTTTTTCAAACAGTCCTCTAGGATCTTGTACCGACTTTTCGAACCCTCTAAACAGAATACGCGTATCTGTCAAAGAATAAGCAACATAGGGCGGAATTAAAAGGTACCAAACTGATTCCACTCATTAGAAGTCCTCTAGGAATTCTTCCTAGTAATCCTCCAGTATACTTTCATAGGACTTCCCCTGGCAATTCTTCCAAAAGTTATGGAAAAAAATGTTCAAATATTTCCCCAACAATTCTTCCAAGGCTTTAAAAAAATCCTGCATTTATTCAGGAATTCCTCTAGAAAATTCTTCTGAACATTTTTTAGGAATAATCTCATGGATTTCACCGGTTATGATTCCTACAATTCCTCTCTGGAATCCCCAAGAAATGTACTATATTGTTGATAATTTCTCCAGGATTTCTACAAGGATTGTATAAGCTATTATTTTTCAAAAATGCGACCAAAGATTTCTCCAGGTACTCCATTAAGAATTCCCTAAAAGATTTCCCTGGAAATTCATCTAACGATTTCTTCAATTTTTGTTCATGTGCTAGTTCTTCACTCAGTGCGTGCTTTGAACAATTCCTTAGAATTTCAATAGAACTTTATACAAGGGCTTTTTAACAAGTTCTTTTACAAAAAAAAAACGATTCCCCAAGAATTTTCTCTAGAACTTTTAGAGAAATGCTTCTAACAATTCTTCTAAAGATTTTTTCCCAAAAATACCTTCAAGAATTCGTAAATTATTCTCCTAGGACCTCTCCAAAAGTGCCACAAAAAATATCTGCGCGGATTCTAGCAGAATTTGTTCTAGGAATCCCACCATAGATTTCTTGAAAAATGCCTTCAGACAATTCTTTAATTTTTTTCCATGGATTCTTTCATAAATGTATAAAAAAAACTACAGGGATTCTCCCAAAGACTCTTAGGGTCTTAGAGGTAATTTTCCAAAGATTCATCCATGCGTGTTTTCTGAAATACCTTCAAGACTTTTTCAAAGGATTCCTTCAAGGATGTCCCTAGAATTTTCTCTAATGATTCATAATTTTCCAAAGATTTATACAGGAATCCCCTCAAAGATTCTTCCAGGAACGCTTCCGAGGAACACTCAAGAAAATACTCCAATTATTCTTCCAGGATTTCCTCCAGAAATCTCTGCAAAGATTCCTCCAAGATCTTTTTAAAATGATTCCTCTAGGGGTTTCCAAGGATTCTTGCTAAAATTCTTGAAAGGATTTCTCCAGGAATATCTCTAGAATTTTTCAACGGATCCCTCTAGGAATTATCCTCAAGGAAGTCACGGAGGAATCATTGGATGAATTCCTAAAATAAAATAAAATCCTTAGAGAAAAAAAATGGAAAAGTCGTTGGAGGAATTCTTGGAGAATTTGGTATATTTTTGGAAGATCTTCCGTAGAAGTCTAGAGAACAAATTCTTTGAAGAGTTATTGGAATCAGTAGAGGAATCCTTGGAGGAATTTTCCTGGGAATGTTTGAAGAAACTCTTGGAAGATTTCTGAAGAATCCCTTGCAGGTATTTATGGGGAAGCTTCTAGAAGGTTTGGTGAGGGAACTCGCACTGAAATTGTACGATGCATTCCTCCCGGAGAAATCCTTGGAATACTTCTTAGAGAAATAGTTTTGAGAATTTAAAGATTATCTGGGAGAATTAAAAGCTTACCCCTTGGTCGGCGAATCGTGTTGACGTGACATTGCATTACTTTCTCTTTGTCATTGCACTTCCTCTTTGACATTGCACTACTTCCTCTTTGTCTCTTACACTCGTTCCTTTGATTTCTTGGATGTATAAGGCTGGTGTTACTCACGACTCGTGAATCACGAGAACTAGGGTTATATGCGAGTCAATTCTTCTTGTTGACCTTTCCGCTCCTGAAGTCAGACACCTTCGACATTTCTTTCGGATTCAACTTTAATGCTTAAAGGGCCAACCTCTTAGTCTTGGTACTGCGACTGCCTTACCCAGTACTGTGTCGAAGAACGCGTATCGTTGCTAACCCCTGTAAAATTTGCCCTCTAACTCTCTACTTTTCTACCTCTCCACCTATGACTTCATAGAGCAGCAGTCTGGTGCTAGATAGCATCATAGAGCCCTAGCGTAATGGTCGTCAGTCAATACTTCCCGTATTGAACCGTTTACGTCGAGTTCTTTCCTCAGTTTCTCACGTACCGGACATTCTAGTAATATGTGTGGTACGTCTAGTATTTCTCCGCAACCCTGATAATAGACCGTATTGTCACGAAATCTTGACCCTTGATTGAGCATTTCTCACTAAAGAATACTAGGGTTATATCATCGGCGTACACTATGAGGTGTACTCCTGGGGGTATGCGTCCAAAGACTGAGTTCATGGCAATGAAAAACAGTGTGACTAAGATGACAGACCCTTTCGGAATGTCATTGTCGACCAACCTCGGGGAGAAGGTGGCTCCTGCCTTCAAGACTCGAAAACTGCCATTACGTAGGTAGTTAGCTACGTAGATATATTCCATCTCTTGAGGATAGTCAGGATCGGGAGTCTCCATGTTAGGTCTTAGGCCTTGGAGAGATCTACTGAGATTACATATATGTGCAGGTCCTCACTCGACGCTTTTTCTAAAAGACAATCAAGCTCAGAATAGAACATCTCCGCACCGTAGCCGCATTGGAATACATGTTGCTGTGGGTGTATTCGTTCAAACCTTTCCAGCTCTGTTGACACGTGACGGTTATAACCTATAGCCATCCGCTTGAGTGTTCTCCCTATGCAACTAAGTTGTGTTATTGGTCTCGTCCTTCCCCTCTTTGGGGATAGGAATTACTAGCCCTTTTTCTACTCATCAGGTATAACTCCAGTATGCCATACCCGGTTTATTGTGTCAAGCAAGGCCAACCGGTCGATAAGTATCTGAAAGGATAGGATACCCAATATCGTCAGGACCCGCAGCTTTTCCAGTGCCATGACTAAGTGCCCAATTGAGCTCGTTCAAACTGAAAACCTTATTGTCGTCTATTTATAGACTAAGGTTGCTGTCGTCTTCAAGTGAGTAGCAGAACTCGGCTTCTACCAATGACTTGGCGTGTAAGAAGGGTTCGATGAAATTGCTGTTTGCCGACATCTTGGCAAATTGATCAACATAGACCAGAGCGACCGTACTTGCATCATCATTGGTGAAGTTGATCTCTGCTTCTATGACTGTTTCCGCGTGTCTGTTTTACCACTGACAGCTTTGACCTTCCAGCCCAAAGTCAGCCAACGCGCCCTCTTTGGCCTTCCAAATGATCCTCCTAGCCCTAGCACACGCAAGTCGCAACTCTTTGGATTTACCAGGTCTCGCGGGGTCAGCCCGGTAGACCTCGGTATTTCACCATGATACTCTTTTTCTGCCACCATTACCGCCTGCCTTTGAAGTGTGACCAACGGCGGAATCCCGGTTAATCCCCCCTATCCCACTCGGTAGGAGCCAGTACGTCATGATCGACAGGGAGTTGGCGACGGATATCTCGAAGGAAGTCGTGCCAGCCTGCCTTCTCAATACTTCACCTAAGTCTTGTCACAGTAGACGAGGGGTATACGGCCTAAGAGAATTGGGAAGTACATAGTAGTACAACGAGCGAACGTTCATTTTCAGTTAGAGGTGGAATCCAAGCCAGTGAGTTCACTCTGCACGGTAACAGCGTCGCTTTCGCAATCCGGTTCCAAGGCCACGGAAGGATCGGAGTTGAATCCCTCTTTGCCTGGGTGACTTGTATGGGATTCAGACTTTTAAGATGTTAGCGACTGCAGACAGAGAGAGCGAATCAGAAAGAGCAAATATAGAAGTTTAGTGTTTATGAACTTTTTTGTGACCAGTACGGTACTACTTCTGATAGATCTCTGATGAAACCCTCTGAAAACCCTTGGAACCCCCTGAAACCAACTGATTGGCCTTGAAACGTCTTGAAATCCCTCTGTAAACCTTGCGTAATTCTCCTCAGATCCCGTAATCTCCTCTTTCATCTGTTCTAAAGGCCCCCTAAATCCCTCTGGGATCTTCTCAATCCACTGAAACGCCTTGAAAAGCATTTAAACTCTTCTCCACCCTAACGAAACCCCTTAAGACCCCCGACGTTCTGTTAAGCTCCCCTGGAGCGTTCTCAAATCCAATGAAATACACTTGAACGCATTAAAATCTTTCTTAAACCCCCATAATACTCCAGTAAACTTCTTAAGCCAATTCCCGGAGTTCCCTCAAAAAACGCCTTGAAACCCACTTGACTCTTACAGATACTTTTCGTACATCCCCTTGCTTGCAGCAATTCTCGGAAACTTGGAAACTTCAAGAAATTTTCTGCAAACCATTTAAACGCCTTGAAATCCTTCTACTGAGAGACGAACCAGCCAAGGGCTGAAAGTCTCTTTAATAAAGCTAAATCAATCAATCAAAACAATTGAAATCCTTTTTCAACCCCCTGAAGCTCACCTGATTATCCTCGACACCATGAAACGCCTTGAAATCCTGATGAAACATCTCTGAAGATCTCCTGAAAACCCCGGAAGACCTCTAAAACACACGAAATTCCCCTTAAATATCTTGACACATCTCTGAAATACTCCCGGTGATCGCTCAAATCCCTGCGGGGAGATGGCAAAAATGGCATCACCACTATATCTATCACCTCTATCCTCCCCTGCAACGTTAAAATTCATTCAACATTTTCGATAACATTTTTTTAGGAGATTATGGGGGATACCCTGAAGAAGTTCAATGACAAATTTCTGGAGGGGTGGTTTTAAATTTTCCGTATTTCCAGGAAGATTTAAGATAATATGAAAGTCTTAAGAATAAAATGAAGAAAAAAAAAAGGAATTCAAAAAACATCAAAACATGCCTTTTGACCAGCAAGTTTCAAAAAGAACACTATTTTGCCCTGGCTTTTCTAGTTTCAAAAACGTGGATTTTCACATAGCCCCTAGCACAAAGTTTGAAGAAAACATTAAATTCAACATAACACTTGTGGTACCCCACAAATTCTAATATCATTCCTCTATCGTTTCAGGAGCACCTAACCCGCACCTTCGTCATGCACTACTGCCGGATACCGAGCGTGCTGGAGATGTCCAACGATCCGGACACGCTGAGCAACCGGGTGGTCCACATGAGCGTCCAGCTGTTCTCGAACGAAAGCCTTGCTCTGAAAATGGTCGAAGAGCTCAGCCTGCTGCACGTGATGATCATCAGCCTGAAGCAGATGATGTCAAAGATCCTGATCGCGAACACGTTGCATGGTGAGATTAATTGTTGCTGTCCCCGAAAACCAAATTTTACGCAATTCTTGTTGTTCATTTTTAGATCCATCGCGGAACTTCCACTACGTGATCGACTGCGCAAAGCGGGTGATGAAGGATCACTGCTACTGGCCGCTGGCGTCCGACTTTAACAATGTGTTGTCGCACGAATCAGTCGCGCTGGTGTTCCTCAAGGATGACAACCTGATCGACATGTGGTTCCAGTTTCTGTCGATGTTGCAAGGTGAGTGTTTTCCTAGTTTCGCAATACAAAGGGATTTAATATCTTACTCCGGTCCCGATCGTCAGGCATGAACGTAAACATCCGGGAAACGGGCAGCCATGTGGAGTTCGAACCAAGTTCCTACTATGCGGCCTTCAGCTGCGAACTCGAGGCCAGCGCCTATCCGATGTGGTCGATAATTTCGCACCTCAAGGATCCCTCGCATGCCCCGCTGGCCAAGAAGATCATGCTGTTCTGCGTGAACTACCTGCAGGACTGGCTGGACGCGGTGAACTTCTACCAGCATCCGAAGTTCAATAAGGTAAGTGCTGGGGAATCCATCTGTATAGTGACAATTCAGATTGTAACAATTCATTCCTTTTAGGAGGAGCTGTATCGAGCATCGTTTCATTATCCGCTGCATCGCTATCTCGCAGCGTTCATCTGCCAAGGTGTGAAGAAGATGGGTATGTCGCTGAGCGATATCCTCCCGTCGGCGGAGCTGCTGCCGAAACTGATGATGCATCCACTGCGAGTTCAGGTAAGTCCTAAACATTCTCTTTGATATGGTCTTCGTGAAGATAAGGTTTATGTAGGGAGCAAATTAAGGTTATCACGTCAACTACATCGGATATGAGTTTAGTCGTCGGAGGTGTGGGTTACTTAATCTTTTAACAACAGTGAGATTAGTGTAATCAATATAGTCCAGAAAAGGCCAAATCTGGAGAACCGACCCTTAATCAGAGCATTTTGGGAGATTCCTAATTAGTTCTACTCCTGGGATTTCTAAATGGGTTCTTCCTAGAATTTTATCAAGACTTTCTCCCCGGATTTCTCCCAGACATATTCGCGAGATTTCTTTCAGTTTATCTTGGGATTGCTGCAGGGGTTTCTCTCGGAATATTTCCCGGAGGTATTTCCGGAATTTATTACTTTCGCAGAGTTCCTCCTAAGTTCTTCTTCTTCTGTATGGCTCTACGTTCCCACTGGAACCTGGCCTGCCTCTCTCCAACTTAGTGTTCTTTGAGCACTTCCACAGTTATTAATTGGAGGGCTTTCTTTGCCAGCCATTGCATGAATTAGTATATTGTGATGCAAGCACAATGATACACTATGCCCAGGGAGTCGAGAAAATTTTCCCGACCGGAACGGGAATCGAACCCGCCGTCTCCGGATTGGCGATCCAAAGCCCTCACCACTAGGCTAACTGGAGACCCCTCCTAAGTAATTCTTCCCAATAATCGCAGTGCTCTGGAGTCATAGGGCACTGCAAGCCGCGGTGCCTATGGTGAAATATGGCTGAATGCGGACTCTGGCGGGAGGACTTCTTCTGGGATTCCGACGGTAATTTCCACCGGGATTTCTTCAGGTATCTCTTCCGGGGTTCACTCAGAGATTTATTCTGAGATTCCCGCAGGAATTTCTTCCAGGATTATTCCAGAAATTCCTTACCGAATTTCTCCAGGAATTAATTGTGAGATTCGTCCAGGAGTTCCTTCAGTGATTCCTCCACGAGTTGCTTCTGAGATGCATCCAGAAGTTCCTTCTGGGATTGCTCCAGGATTTCTTTTTGAGATTCCTCTGGAAGTTTCTTATGTTAATCCTCTGGTATTCCTCTAGGCATTCTTCATATGATTCATCCAGATGTCCTTGATGGTATTCATACAGAAATTCTTTCTTCAAGGAAATTCTTACAGGATTCTGCTCTGGTCAATCACGGAGTAGCAACTACGAATTGTGCGGTCATCTATGCTCATGCTCATGCTCATGCTCAAGGAAATTCTTACAGGATTCCTATATTAATTCCTTCCGGGATTCCTTCAGGAACTCTTTTAGCAGTTACTTCACGAGTTCCTCCCATAGTTCCTTATTCAATTTCTCCTGGTTTTTCTTCTGAGGTTACACATTAGTGACATCTGGGATCGTTCCAAAATTTCACCTGGAATATCTTCTGGGATTATTACAGAAGTTCTTTTCGGGATTGCGCAACAGTAATTCTTTCCGGGATTTCTTCAGGACTACCTTCCGTTATTCTTTCAGGAATCGGCCAGGAATTCAATTCATGATTCCTCTAGGAGTTCCTTCATGGATTTCTCCAAGAATAATTTCTGGGGTTCGTAGAGGAATTCCATCCGGTGTTCCTCCAAGAACTACTTGCCGTGTTCCATCTAGAACATCTATTAAGGCTCCATTAGAAACTTCTGCCGCTCCAGCAACTTCTTCCGGAATTTCTTCATCAGCTCCTTCCGTAATTTCTCTGGGATCTTCTCCCGGGATTTCCACAGAAGTTGCATCTGGAAATCTCGCATGAGTTTCTTATAAAATTCCTAGAGCACTTCGTTGAGGAATTCCTCCAACAACGTGTCAAGAAATATCTACAGCAGTTTAGCTGGGAATCGCTACAAGAGTTCTTTATAAGTTTTCTTCAATAGTTCCTGCCAAAATTGGAGACATTCCAAAAAAGACTGGAGGAATCTCAGATGAAATTTGTAGAGCAATAACCTGGGATAATTTGTAGAGGAATTTCATAAGAAACTCATGGAGGAAGTTCGGCAGGAATTTCTAGAGAAATCCTAAAAGAAAACTCTTACTCAATTTTTGAAGGAATCCCGAAAGGAGTTCCTGGAGATATTCTGGAGAATAACTGAAGGAACTCCTGGAGAAATCCTGAAACATTTTTGGAGAGAACACGAGAGGAATTTCCGGAGTAATCTCACGATCGCATCGCGGCCACACAGAGGCTTGCACTATAAACAAAACCTCACAAATTCTCATACAAAAACTAAACATCGTTCTCAAAATTTTGAAGGCAATTCTATATACCAATTCCATTCATACGGGTTGAATCACGCTCGTCGTCTACGCTTATCGTAAGTATGGTAAACTGCATAAACAACGCGTTGCAACGTTTCATTTATCTCATCGTCTGTACTTAGCGTTTACGCACTTTCTTATTCTATGCTTTGATCTTGTGACTAAGTTCATCATATCGCGGATTCTTCGAAATGGGTTTGACCGATAGTAATTCTTAGAAATGGTTTATGCCATTGACATGTTCATAAGCTAATTTTGTTAGTCGGTTGTGCGTCACTACTAACGAATGTGACTGAAATATAATCCCGTCAAATTTATATCAAACTGCTTACATACAGTAGACGTTCGATAAGTGCAACTTGTTTACGTTTTACTTACCGAATGAAATTCGATAACTGCTACAACTGACAGACGTCACATAACTGTCAGTTGTTGCAAAATGTAACCAATGTGCATATGAAAAACATCGCATTGCAACAAAAGTGCATACGAAAAACATCGCATCGTTATTGACATTTGATTTTGACGGATAGCGGTGCGATAACTGCAAAATTGTTGCACTTAGCGGACTTGCAGTTAAAAAGCATTGCAGTTAAAGCGTTTGCACCGAGCGAACGTCTACTGTATACATAAAACTTGAGTTTTACGGAAATTATGAGATTGCGTTGCTGTAAAAGTTCTTTAGCCGTTATGTGGCCGGCAAACTTTTTGCTTTTTTCTACACCGTATATTTTAAATGGGCGCTGGGTACCCGGGTACCCTGCCGGCCACATAAGGGTTAGTTTTGTTTCTCAGTTAGGTTGCGCTTCAATATTGAGCATAATACATGGCAAAATATTTTAAAAACTCCGAAATATCCGGTGTTATCCTGAAATTTCTCTTGGAGCTCCTACCCTCGAATTCCTCTTGGAATTCTTCCCCTGGAGTTCCTCTTGGAATTCCTCCCCTAGAATTCCTCTTGGAATTTCTTCCCTTCAATTCTTCTTGGAATTCCCCTGGAGTTCCTCTTGGAATTCCCTTGGAACTCCTCGTGGAATTCCCCTAGAATTTCTCCTGGAATTCCCCTGGAATCCCTCTTGGTGTGTAAGTAGTGACGGCTCGGCAGCTGGAGGCCAGATTTACGCGCGCGTTGCCTTCGGTGCCCCGATTTAGTTTTTTTTCCATTTGCTTTTTGCGCTTTTTGATCTGATTGATGGCAGAGGAAGAAGACCCGGATTCAGTCAGTATGTGTAGTGACGGCTCGGCAGCTGGAGGCCAGATTCGCGCGCGCGTTGCCTTCGGTGCTCCGATTTAGTTTTTCTGTTTTTCATTTGCTTTTTGCGCTTTTTGATCCGATTGATGGCAGAGGAAGAAGACCCAGCTTCAGTCAGTGTGTGTAGTGACGGCTCAGCAGCTGGAGGCCAGATTCGCGCGCGCGTTGCCTTCGGTACCCCGATTTAGTTTTTATCCATTTGCTTTTTGCGCTTTTTGATCCGATTGATGGCAGAGGAAGAAGACCCGGCTTCAGTCAGTGTGTGTAGTGACGGCTCGGCAGCTGGAGGCCGGATTCGCGCGCGCGTTGCCTTCGGTGCTCCGATTTAGTTTTTTTTCGTTTCGCATTTTTGGTTCGATTGATGGCAGGCGATTATTCGGTGAGTTTGTTCCTAGTTATTCTCTTTCTATAGATTCTACATCAATTATTATATTAATACAATTTTATACCATATATTTATAATATCCTTTTTTCAAATATTTTTTCATTGACTTTGTATAGTTCGTCACCATGAGTGTCGACTTGGATTTTTGTTCCATTTTGTCACTGTTCGAGATGGCATTTTACAAACTATCTCTTCTTTTTATTGCATTTCATTTCTTTTGTGCAATCTCTTAACGACATACTATTTTTCTATGTATCTGTCCATGTATATTTGTTGCAAGTATTTTTATGAATAAATAATGAGCGATCACCTTACGTGGGTGGTCAATTGTTTGCTTTCCGCGTGAAGCGAGCAATAGCGCATCAGATTGCATGTTTTGACACGTCTTTTGTTGTAAATCTTGAGTGTCCACCTGACGCGGGTGGCTGATTGTTTACTTTCCGCGCGAAGTGAGCAATAGCGCTTAAGTTTGTATGTGTTTTCGCGTCTTTAATAGTAAATATTAAACGATCACCTGACGCGGGTGGTCGATTGTTTGCTTTCCGCGTGATGCGAACAATAGCACTTTGTTGCTTCATTTGTAGTAAATATTGAGCAATCACCTGACGAGGGTGGTTGGTTGTTTGCTTTCCGCGTGAAGCGAACAACATCACTGCAGTTTGCACGGCATACTGCAACTCCAAAAGGTCATATTACTTATCGAAGTGAATCCTGACCCAACGATACCTGCCCTACTAACAATCACTCCTTCCTGCAGCCTTTGGTGGAGACGTGCGGTAAACGCCAACTTTCACATAACAAAGGTTGCTATTAAGGTGAATCGGGACGCTGTGTTATTTTTCCTATCTTCCCTCTCTTTCTAACAATTTGCCTCGCGATTTTGAAGATGGTAATCTCGATTTCTATCGCACAGATGAGGCTGAAAAACAATCAGCATATGCACTGCAAGTGAGCATGCACAATGATAGATTTTTGTTCCATTATATGAAGTAGAATCTGAGATTACCATCTTAGTAGCAACAGAGCAATGGCGGATATTTCCTCGACCGTCCCGTCCGCCCTTAACATTCCTTCACTCTTCCAACCTGACTGCAAGGACGTGTCCGGCGCCGTTATTGTACTGTTAAAGAGAGCCTCTGAAGCGTGCACAGTGAGAATGTTGACCACTCCCAGTCAATTATTCAGTTGATTCATTGTGCAACTGTCATTGGTTCGAGTCAATCACGGAGTAGCAACCATAGATATGTGCAGTCAGTCTAAGCTAAGCTAAGCTAAGCTGGAATTCCCCTGGAATCCCTCTTGGAAGTCCTCTGGAATTCCTTTTGGAAGTCCCCTGGAATTCCTTTTGGAAGTCTCCTGGAATTCCTTTTGGAAGTCCCCTGGAATTCCTTTTGGAAGTCCCCTGGAATTCCTTTTGGAAGTCCCCTGGAATTCCTTTTGGAAGTCCCCTGGAATTCCTCTTGGAAGTCTCATGGAATTTCTCTTGGAAGTCCCCTGAAATTCCTCTGAGAAGTCCCCTGGAATACCTCTTGGAAGTCCCCTGGAATTCCTCTTTAAAGCCCCTGGAATTCCTCTTGAAAGTCTCCTAGAATTTTTCTTGGAAGTACCCTGAAATTCCTCTTGGAAGTCCCCTGGATTTCCTTTTTGAAGCCCCCTGGAATTCCTCTTTGAAGTCCCCTAGAATTCCTCTTGGAAGTCCCCTGAAATTCCTCTTGGAAATCCCCTGGAATTCCTTTTGGAAGTCCCCTGGAATTCCTCTTGGAAGTCTCCTGGAATTCATCATAGAAGTCCCCTGGAATTTCTTTTTAAAGCCCCTGGAATTCCTCTTGAAAGTCCCCTATAATTCTTCTTGGAAGTCCCCTGGAATTCCTCTTTAAAGCCCCTGGAATTCCTCTTGAAAGTCCCATAGAATACTTCTTGGAAATACCCTGAAATTCCTCTTGGAAGTCCCCTGGAATTCCTTTTTGAAGCCCCTGGAATTCCTCTTGTAAGTCCCCTAGAATTCCTCTAGGAAGTCCCCTGAAATTCCTTTTGGAAGTCCCCTGGAATTCCTCTTGAAAGTCTCCTATAATTCCTCTTGGGAAAACCTTGAAATTCCTCGTGGAAATCCCCTGAAATTCCTTCTTTAAGTCCCCTGGAATTCCTCTTGGAAGTCTCCTGAATTCCTCTTGGAAGTCCCCTGCAATTAATCTTGGAAGTTCCCTGAAATTCATCTTGGAAGCCCCCTGCAATTCCTCTTGGAAGTCCCCTGGAGTTCCTCTTGGAAGTCCCCTGGAATTCCTCTTGGAAGTCCCCTGAAATTCCTCTTGGACGTCCCCTGGAATTCCTCTTTGAAGTCCCCTGGAATTCCTCTTGGAAGTCCCCTGGAATCCCTCTTGGAAGTCCCCTGGAATTTCTCTTGGAAGTCCTCTGGAATTCCTCTTGGAAGTCCCCTGGAATTCCTCTCGGAAGTCCCCTGGAATTCTTCTAGAAAGTCCCCTGGGATTCCTCTTGGAAGTCCCCTGGGATGCCTATTGGAAGTTCCCTGGGATTCCTCTTGGAAGTCCCCTGGGATACCTCTTGGAAGTCCCCTGGGATTCCTCTTGGAAATCCCCTGGGATACCTCTTGGAAGTCCCCTGGGATTCCTCTTGGAAGTCCCCTGGAATTCCTCTTGGAAGTCCCCTGAAATTCCTCTTGGAAGTCCCCTTCTTCTTTGAAATTCCTTCTAGAATTACTCTGAAATTCCTTCTGAAATTTCTCTGAAATTCCTCCTGGAATTCCTCTTGGAAGTCCTTTAGAATTACTCTTGGAATTCCTCTGGGATTCCCCTTGGAATTTCCCTGAAATTCCTGCTGAAATTTCTTTAAAATTCCTCCTGGAATTTCCCTGAAATTCCTCCTGGAAATTCCCTGAAATTCCTCCTGGAATTTCCCTGAAATTCCTCCTGGAATTTCCCTGAAATTCCTCCTGGAATTTCCCTGAAATTCCTTCTGAAATTTCCCTGAAATTCCTCCTGGAATTTCCCTGAAATTCTTCCTGGAATTTCCCTGAAATTCCTCCTGGAATTTCCCTGAATTTCTTCCTGTAATTTCCCTGAAATTCTTCCTCAAATTTCCCTGAAATTCTTTCTGCAATTCCCCGGAGATTCCTCCTGGAATTTCCCTGAAATTCCACCTGTAATTTCTCTGAAATTGCTCCTGGAATTTCTCTGGAATTCCTCCTGGAATTTCTCTGAAATTTTTCCTGGAATTTCTCTGAAATTCCTCCTGGAATTTTTCTGAAATTCCTCCTGGAATTTCTCTGAAATTCCTCCTGGAATTTCTCTGAAATTCCTCCTGGAATTTCTCTGAAATTCCTCCTGGAATTTCTCTGAAATTCCTCCTGGAATTTCTCTGAAATTCCTCCTGGAATTTCTCTGAAATTCCTCCTGGAATTTCTCTGAAATTCCTCCTGGAATTTCTCTGAAATTCCTCCTGGAATTTCTCTGAAATTCCTCCTGGAATTTCTCTGAAATTCCTCCTGGAATTTCTCTGAAATTCCTCCTGGAATTTCTCTGAAATTCCTCCTGGAATTGCTCTGAAATTCCTCCTGGAATTTCTCTGAAATTCCGCCTGAAATTTCTCTGAAATTCCTCCTGGAATTCCTCTGGAATTCCTCTTGGAATTCCTCTGGAATTCCTCTTGGAATTCCTCTGGAATTCCTCTGGAATTCCTCTGGAATTCCTCTTGGAATTCCTCTGGAATTCCTCTTGGAATTCCTCCTGGAATTCCTCTTGCAATTCCTCTGGAATTCCTCTTGGAATTCCTCTGGAATTCCTCTTGGAATTCCTCTGGAATTCCTCTTGAAATTCCTCTGGAATTCCTCTTGGAATTCCTCTGGAATTCCTCTTGCAATTCCTCTGGAATTCCTCTTACAATTCCTCTGGAATTCCTCTTGCAATTCCTCTGGAATTCCTCTTGCAATTCCTCTGGAATTCCTCTTGGAATTCTTCTTGGAATTCCTCTTGGAATTCCTCTGGAATTCCTCTTGGAATTCTTCTTGGAATTCCGCTGGAATTCCGCTGGAATTCCTCTTGGGATTCCGTTGGAATTCCTCTTGGGATTCCGCTGGAATTCCTCTTGGGATTCCGCTGGAATTCCTCTTGGGATTCCTCTGGAATTCCTCTTGGGATTCCGCTGGATTTCCTCTTGGGATTCCACTGGAATTCCTCTTGGAATTCCTCTTGGAATTCCGCTGGAATTCCTCTTGGAATTCCTCTTGGGATTCCGCTGGAACTCCTCTTGGAATTCCGCTGGAACTCCTCTTGGAATTCCCCTGGAATTCCTCTTGGAATTCCGCTAAAATTTCTCTTGGAATTCCGCTGGAATTCCTCTTGGAATTCCGCTGGAATTCCTCTTGGGGTTCCGCTGGAATTCCTCTTGGGATTCCGCTGGAATTCCTCTTGGAATTCCGCAGGAATTCCTCTTGGAATTCCGCAGGAATTCCTCTTGGAATTCCGCTGGAATTCCTCTTGGAATTCCGCTGGAACTCCTCTTGGAATTCCGCTGGAATTCCTCTTGGAATTCCGCTGGAATTCCTCTTGGAATTCCTCTGGAATTCCTCTTGGAAATCCTCTCGAACTCCTCTTCGAATTCCTCTAGAATTTTTCTCCAAGAGGTATTCAAGAGGAATTCCAAGAGGAAGGCTCTACCATTTGGCATTATGCCGTTTGGCATAACACAAAGAACAGCCTTCTTGATAAGAATGTGTATAATATTCGTTATGCCAAATGGCCGTTATGCCAAATGGAGTAGAGCCTTCCTCTTGGAATTCCTCTTGAATACCTCTTGGAATTTCTCTGGAATTCCTCTTGGAAATCCTCTGGAATTCCTTTTGGAATTCCTCTTGGAATTCCTCTAGAATTCCTCTCGGAATTCCTCTGAAATTCCTCTTGGAATTCCTGTGAAATTCCTTTTGCAATTCCTCTTATAATTCCTCTGGAATTCTTCTTGGAATTTCTCTGGAATTCCTCTTGGAGTTCCTCTGGAATTCTTCTTGGAATTCCTCTGGAATTCCTCTTGGAATTCCTCTAGATTTCCTCTCGGAATTCCTGTGGAATTCCTCTTGGAATTCCTCTTATAATTTCTCTGGAATTCCACTTGAATTCCTTCTGGAATTCCGTTGGAATTCCTTCTGAAATTCCTCCTGGAATTCCTCTGAAATTCCTTCTGGAATTCCTCTGAAATTCCTTCTGGAATTCCACTTGAATTCCTTCTGGAATCCCGCTGGAATTCCTTCTGAAATTCCTCCTGGAATTCCTTCTGAAATTCCTCCTGGAATTTCTATGAAATTCCTCCTGCAATTTCTCTGAAATTCCTCCTGGAATTTCTCTGAAATTCCTCCTGGAATTTCTCTGAAATTTCTCTGTAATTCCTCCTGGAATTTCTCTGAAATTTCTTCTGGAATTCCTCTGGAATTCGTCCCGGAATTCCGCTGGAATTCCGCTGGAATTCCGGTGGAATTCGTCCTGGAATTCCGCTGGAATTTGCCCTGGAATAGCTGCTGGAGTTATGCTGGACTTCCTCCTGGTATTCCTCCTAGAATTTCCCTGAAATTCTTCATAGAATTTCCCTGGAACTCCTCATAGAATTCCCCTGGAGTTCCTGTAGAGTTCCCGTAAAATTTCCACAGGGATTTGCCTGAATCCCTCCAGGACTTCTCCAGGACCAGTTCATCCTGGTATTCCCCTGGATTTTTTCTGGAATTCCTTTTGGAATTCCGTCTCGAGGCCATCTGCAATTCATTTGGTATTTATCTGGAATTTCTTCTGTAATTTCGTTTGAAATGCCTCCAAGACTTCTTCTGGATTTCCTCCAGGAATTCTCCTTGTACTTCCCTTGGAATTTATCCAGAAATGCAATTAGGGATATTTTCCATCTGTTCTACATAGCACAATTTGCTTCTCAGATCTTTGACAGAGACTGGCCCAAAAGGCCGAACCCCAAGAGACCGAAAATCACATAAGACAAACATATGCTAGACTGAAAATTCAATGCTTTGATCTCAGTCTTTTGAAATTTAGCCTTTTGCCTTTCGGCCTATCAGATGCTCGTTCTTGAGATAAATCCTTAAGCCTTATTGGAGATTTCAGTATTCTATGATTCAAAAGATCTTTCTTTCCACACAAATCGAACTGAAATGTTTTAAGAGTAATTTATTAGCACAGTTTTTCACGTCTACTACAGCGTAATACTACAAGTGGGAGATACACACAAATCTAATTACAAATTTTGATTCTACTTCTGTTTTCTCATTTCGGAACTGGAACACTGGATTCATCGAACAGTGTTGTTGTATTGGTTACCTAAAGTCTATCGCTCCTCTCCACGACGCACGGGCACGCACGCCTCTAACCTTCCAAATAGCGTCGCCGTTCCTCCTCGTTGACCTGATCCAGCGGTTGCTGCACGTGCGGTCCAACGTCATAGGTGAACACCCGCGGAGCCATGAACCCGCCGAACTTGGGCCGTCCCTTGTGGAACAGACCGGCTCCACCGAGGGGTGTCTGCTTGGCCGGCACCACCGGCTGCGCGTCGAAGAATGGGACCGTCGTTTGGGCCGCGTCCATACCGCGATCACTTTCGCGGAACTTGATGAACTGATTCGGTTCCGAATCCGGGACCGACTTGGTCGCGCTCAGGATCGGGATGTGCGGTTTGTCCAGTTTCATCTCGGTTCTACGGGAGGGGGAAGAGAAGGTTGCGTTGATGATTTTTGGACCTATGAGGAATTCCCAGTTACTCACCTCTTATCCTCGCTGTGTTCCGTTTTGTCGCTTCCGACCCAGATGCTCTTGTCCGGATCGACGAGCTTACCGGCTCCAAAGTCCATCTCGGTCATACGGACCTCCAGGTTCATGTGGGTGCCCAGCATCCGGAAGCGAACGCCCGTTACCACGTACGGCGGTTGCAGGATGATGTCGTCCAGATCCATCGCTCGGTTATCGTAGTTCATGTTGTTGTAGTCCACACCGGATCGGATGTTCGGCGAGAGGATGTTGTACTCTTCCGGTTCAACCCATTCGAGGGTGGTGTTGTCGATCTGTCCTCGGGGCATTAGCTTGCCTTGTTGAACCATTAGGAAGATGATTCGGTTCTTCTTGATGAAGCGTAGACCGGTGACGACTCTGAAAGAGAGAAGGACATGTGTTATGATCGCGCTGAGGTTAAACACGTTCAGAACTTACTTGTTGTTCATGACATCCGAAACCGATTCCCGCATGTTGATGTACCGATCGGACTTGGGTCCGGAATCGTCGCACAGGCAGAAGCAGTAGCTGCAGTGCCAGAAGAGCCAGCGCCACCAGGAATCCACCTTGGTGCTTCCCCGGGTACAGTGTTTCTTCTGCCCCAGAACCATCCCGTTCTCGTACTCGATGTACTCGTACCGCCGGTTGCTGCTGCTAGCCGCCGGGCAAATCCACATGTCGGAGTCCACGTATTCGCACTTGTACATCTTCCCGGCGCATTTGGCCTGCTTGGAGCAGTACAGATCCTTGTAGCACTGTTCCTGCTTGACGCCCCAGTTGTAGTAGGCGCAGTTCTCCTTGCAGGTGTTGTCCGTGTTCATGTCGACCTCGTTCTCGATGTAGCCCTGGAGTAGGCGGGTCAGCTGGACGTAGGTTTCGCCCTCCTTGTGCTTGCCGTGGTCCGGATCACAGCGCCAGTACTCCCGGCTGGCTTGGGTCATGACCCGTTGGAGGAGAGCCTGAGTTCGGTTGGTACGGTCCTCGAAGCGACGGCGCATCAGCTTGGCCTCCGTGGTGAAGTTGCCTGCGGTTGGGGAGAGTGAGGAAAGGGTTGTTTAGTGTTTTAATAATGTAATATTTGTTTGATTGTAGAAAGCGATAAAGATGTGTTTGCTCAATGGAAGAAGTGATGTAACGATGTCAGCCTGTACATGAATCATCGCTCAGAAATAAGTCCAGGTTGAGGTGAACAGATTAAACTGATACGCTGTTTCCATTATGATTCACGTACTCTATACAAACTAGTAACTATTATTGGGCTTGGTGCCGCCTGCGGAATCTTGAAGTAAGACAAATTTTCTGATCGACCGTGATCATGCAAAATCTTACCATTTCTCGTTGTTAAACAATGAGTCTCTAACTAGCTTTACTTATATCATTCCAATGGATTTGTTAAGACGTGGCCGCTGCCCAGTGTTGACACTATCTGCATTCTATTTAAAGTTCTTCAAATATTTCTGACATTATCTTAGGAATACTTTGGGTTTCATCGTAGTTCTATTGATTAAGGCGAAACTGGAAGCATTTTCTCATTTTTTCGGTTTTTGATTTTTTCTTAAATAATGAAGCAATATTTTCAAAATCGGTTTTCGTACACATGCAGAGAATGGATCAAGGTATCTTCTAAATTTTTTTGAGGTAGAAAATGTTTTCCATTTTTGCAGAAACCATTTTTATGTGAAATTTTGTTCAAAAATGGTTTCTGCAAAAACGAAAAACATTTTCCACTACAAAAAAATTCAGAAGATACCTTGATCCATGCTCTACATGTGCACGAAAACCGATTTTGAAAATATTGCTTCGTTATTTAATAAAAAATCA
Source organism: Aedes albopictus (assembly GCF_035046485.1). Lineage (NCBI taxonomy): Eukaryota > Metazoa > Arthropoda > Insecta > Diptera > Culicidae > Aedes > Aedes albopictus. Next base: position 20,404,351 of record NC_085136.1, on the reverse strand, counting down.
GAAACCAAAAAGTGAGGAAATGCTTCCAGTTTCGCCTTAAATTTAAATCTGGTTTAAGATTTCTGGAATTCCTACCAGGATTTTTCTTAATAACTTTCCCAGGAAATATCTGCTGAGATTTGCATCGGAACTCCCCCCGCAATATCTTCGAAAATACCTTCTGAGATTTCATCTTGAGTTTTCTTCAGAAGTTTATTCCAGGTTGGAGATTCCTTCCAAAGTCCCATCTGGAATTTCTTCCGGAGTTTCTCCTGAAATATCTCCAACAGTTTCTTACTAGCTTTCTCTGATAGCTCCTCTCAGGATTTATTCTGGAGTTTCTTACGAGTTTCCACCCCGATGCAATTACCAAGAATTCTTGCAATATTGTCAGCAGATATATCTGGTGAAACTCCATGAAACTTATGTGGAACTCCGGAAAGAATCCCATGAAGAACTATTAAATGAATCAATAAAGGGCCTTGAAAATTCCAGAAGAAACTCCGGAAGAAATTCTGGAAGTAACCCCGTGAGTACCGGTAGGAAATTTACATGTTTAGGAAAAATCCCAGGAAACGTCTGCAGAAAGTTTTTCCGGAATTCACCAGAGTTTTTTCGGGATATCACCAGGAGTCCCTGTCGAGATTACTAGCAAGAGATATCTCAGGATTTCTTCCGGAGTTCTTCCCGGGAACTCTGCAGTAGTTATTTTTAAGATTCCGCCAAAAGTTACTTTGGAGATTTCTCCTGGTGATCCTCCCACGATTTGAAGGGCTTGGTGGTCTAGTGGCTACCGCTTCTGATTTATATGCAGAAGGTCCTGGGTTCAATCCCTGGCCCGTCCCTTTCCTCCTACTTTGTATCTTTCTATATACTTTCTCTCTGCTCTCTACATATACAACTCGTGTATATAAACATGTTCATAGCTGTCGCTAGAACAGAAACGGGTTGAAAAAGCCGTTTCCCTTCCTTCCAAACTTACACAGCACAGGGTCACAATCCTATTAGAAAACGCCTACAAGTTATGCAATCAAGCGAACTGTGCCGCACATCTTCAAAAATAATAAAAACACACAATTCTATCACCTTCCCCTGGTATCCACACACCAATGTGTGAACCTTCTGCCAACCAATTCCCACCAACACTTCAACATCCGCAAGAATTTGTGGTGGTGCAGAGGTATATTCGGCCAGATGTCGATACAAACGATTGCAATCATCACTTCCTTACCCCTTCCCCACATTGACCTGCAACCTGACGTGGCAGGCGCCATTATCGCCTAAAAATAGAAGATCACCAACGCTCACACACTGAAGATGCCTGCTAGTCCCCGGCAGTTATCTCATTGGTCCTTGTGTGAGTGTAGCTGGTCTGGCGATACTGGAGTAGCATCCACGGGCGGTCAATCAAGCTTAAGCTCAAGCTTCTCCTGGTGATCCTCCCACGATTTCTTCCAAAAACTTTCCCGAAGTGGTCCCCGGATCTTTGTTTTTTCTCTGCCGCGATTTCATTCATTAGTTTTTCCGGGATTTCTCCCAGAACCATTGCGGAACTCCTTCTGAGTTTTCTCTAATAGTTCCTTTTGGGATTTATGCCGACATTCCTCATACGAGTTTCCACCAGGATCCAGCAGAAATTTAAAAAAGAATTCTCCCATTCGTTACTAAGAATTATAGTAGCTCCGGACCGACTCTTTTGTGGAACTCCGGTTCGATTGTCGTAAGAACTTTCTGGAGAAATCTCAAGAGAAAATTTAAGAGATTCTCCCAGATTCCCTTCCGGATCTTCTGCCGGAGTTCCTTCTGGGATATCTTCAAGAGTTTTCTTCAATAGTTTCTCTCGGAATTCATCCCGGAGTTCCTGACGATTTTCACCCGGATCCAGGAGAAACTCTAAAAACAATCCTCCCATTCGTTATAAAGAATTCTGGCACTAATACCAGGAGGTATCTCGATTAAAACTACCACTCCGGAAAAACTCCCGAGAAGGAACTCCAGACAGAGTTTCGTGTGGAACTCCGGAAAAATTGCTGGAAGGATTTTTGGAGAAATCCCAGAAGATACTTCAAGATAAATTTATGCATATTTCCATCCGGGGGTTTCACCCAGAGGTTTTTTTTGCGGGGTTTGCCAGAGAAACCTCTTGGGATTTCTCCAAGAGTCTCTGTTGGGATTACTCTCAGAAGCTATCTCTGGGATTTCTTCCGAAATTCCTCTCGGGATTTCTGTAGTAGTTCTTTCTAAGATTTCTACAAAAGTTTCTTCGGGGATTTTTCCTGGTGTTTCTCTCGCGTTTTCTTCCAGAGGGTTTCCCAAAGTCTCCGGAGTTACTACCGAGATTCGTCTTACTAGTTTTTTTTCGGGATTTCTCCAAGAGTTCCTTCCGGCACTTCTACAGGGAGTTCCTCGTGAGATATATTCAAGAGTTCTTCTGAGTATTCTCTAATAGTTCCTTTCGGGATTTATGTCGGAGTTTCTATCCGAGCAGAAACTACAAGTAGAATCTTCTCATTCGTTACAAAGAATTCCGTCAGTAATCACAGAAGAGAAACTCGGGAAGCAATGACGGGAGAAACTGTAAGAGAAGTCCCTAGAGAAGCTCTGGGAGAATTCTAAGAATGAGATATGGAAGTATTTATTACCGGCGCTATCTGCTGTAGAAATCCCAGGAGGAATTCTGGAAGAAATCCCTATAGAAACCTGAAAAAATCACGAGAGTACCTCTGAGAGAAATATCGGGAGAAACTCCAGGAAGAAACCTACTAAAACTATTCTTGTGATGCAACTAAGGGAGAAAACAACATATCTGGAAGTTTTTCTGGCAGGAGCTCCGAGAGCAACTCGGGAAGCAATGTCGGCGGAAACTATGAGAGTAGCCCTGGAAATGATTCCGTAAGAAAGTATTGGAGAAATATCGACATTACTTGCTGTCGAAATCTCAAGAGAAACTCCTGCAGAAGTCCCTAGAGGAAATCTGGAAAAATCCCAAGAAAATCGCTTAGAGAAATCTCAGGAGAAACTGTGGAAGGAATCCCGGGATGGCTATATTTTCAAGGAGACATCCCAGGAGAAACCTCTTGAGGAACACTTGTACAAATACCGGGAAGAAATCTGAAAGATATCTCGGGAAAACATCTAAGAGAGATCTCTTCAGGATGTCTGGAAAAAATCTCAGAAGCAACTCTTACAGAAATTTGGAGAGGAAATCCAAGTATACATGCCAAGAATATACGCGGGAAGAAATCTCCAGAAGAACACTGGGAAAAAATTTGGATTTGTTTGATCTGACAAACCTCAGAACTCCGGATAAAATATCAGGAGGAACATCTGAAGAAATTCCGAGAGAAACTCGGGAAGCAATGCCAGGAGAAACTTGTGAGAAATCCTGAGAGAAGCTCTGGAAGAAATCTCGTAAGAAATCCCATCTGCAAAAGAAATCCCAGGAGGCACTTTAAAAGAAATCCCAAAAGAATCTGGGAAATTCGGGAGTAGCGCTTCGATTAATCCCGGGAAAAATCAGAGAGAAAATTGGAAACATCTCGGGATGAACACTTGTAGAAGTCCCGGGAAGATCTCTGGAAGTTATCCCGCGAAATATCTAAGAGAAATCCCGGAACGACTCTGGAAGAAATCTTAGGAGGAACTCCTGCAAACATCTCGCTAAGATCTTCTGTCGTCATCCTCGGAAGAAATCCTTGAAAATTGGCAGAGCAAATCCATGGAACAATTCTGAGAAAGCTCCTGGTTGTGATCTGATGAAAATCCCATCAGAAACACTGAAAGGAATCACGCACGCGAGAGACTCCTGTGGGGAGGGAGGGGGGACTCTAAGTATAACTTCGGAAAAAATCCAGAAAGAACTCCTGGTGATATCCCGAAAGGATTCTTGGTCGTAGTTGAAGATTTTTCAGGGGGGAAGCCGGAAAGAACTTCGGAAAGAGCCTCTTCCAAGTATATCCCAAGTAACATTTTTGAGTCGAATAGATTAGAAAAGGTTCTTAAAACCATCATAAAACCAAAATAAAAAAGTATTAGGTTTTTTGACGGTTCTCAAAACGTCTTCAAGACTAATTGGTCATCAAAATGTTTCTTGGGCTTTAACGAAACAAAAAGTTCAAAAAAGCCCTAGAAAACAAAATAAAATTTAAAAAAAGCTGTTTAGGTTTTATGGCGTTTCCTAAAACCTCATCAAAACTAATTGGGGATGAAATTGTCGCTAGGCTGGAGGACTTCCTGACAATAAATCGTTGGAAGAATACGGGATTTATTACGGAAGCATTCTTGGAAAAAAATAAACTGTTTAAGGAATTCAAGGAAGAATCCAACGGAAATTCCAAGTAGAAATGTAGAAGAAAATATGCAAGTAATTCTAGAAATAAAGAAGCCCCAAAGTGTTGCTAGAGGAATCTTTTGGGAGGAATTTGTGAATGCATTTCAAAAATTCAAATCCATCAGCTTCCATCTGAAAATTTCAGTAGGTATGTTTGTGAAATCATTATTTTTCCGGCATCCTCTTACTAGAAACATCTTCCTGTTGAGTTTGGCTTAATCATTCGGAAAAAGATAACTCCGAACTTTGGCGCGGAACAACACAAGCATACTTAAGAAATTCAGGTTACCTACGAAAGGCTGAGTGATGTAAGGCTAAAATAACAGAAGGCTGTAATAGTGATCCATCAACCCACAGGCAGCCATGTCAAATACCTTCAAAACATTGTCAATATTTGTTTTCATTTTTGTATTTTCAGCCTTATTATCAATTATTTCTTGTTCAGCTTTTTTTGAGACTCAGCCTAGTGTTAGCATCCCAGAAATTGTAGGCACCGGAATTAACTTTGAGAATTGCTCCGACAGAAACGTATCAAAAATTACCAAAACAAACTTGTGGGTCCTCCCTGTCTGGCATACAGTCGTTTGGTATAAAGTTTTATAGCATAATGTTCATTTGGCATAAACAATGTTTGGCATAACGGTGATTTCGCATAATTCGTATGAAGCTGAATATGGCCAATCCCATATATTCACTCTCATTCATCATCATTACCAAAAGCAAGATTCGCAGGAGGAAAAACATGTGAAGAATCCTGGGAGTATTTTAGGGAAAATTTTCAGAAATTTCTGGGAATATTTTCAGGAAAAACTTTGGACGAAATCTCATGAAAACCTGCAGTAGGAATTTTAGGAGAAATATTGGAATCTTGGAAGAAGCTCGGGAATTAAGGGACTTCCTGAAGAAATCCCAAGATCTCGCTGGTGAAATCCCTGTCTAAATTCGGAAAATTTACAAGGAGCCTTTAAGACGAATTTCTGGATAGATTCCCAATTTCTAGATTCGTAATAAATGTCTGTTATATGCTTAAGTAGATTTAGTGTACAGGTTTGAATGAAACTATCTACGAAAAGCTGAAACCCGCAAGGCTGAATTAGCTCAAATTTTAAAAGAAAAAAACAAACTGAAATGACGTAAGGCTGAAATAGTACGTCGAACGACGTCAATCCTGCAGCAGTCGTGCTCAAATTTATGATTAGGTTACCAAACATGTTTTTTTATTAATTTTTTTACTCAGTACACCATAGCTTTTAAGTTATTGTTTTTCTATGGTAGAACATCTCAAAATAACAACCATAAAAAGATAGAATCTCATTGAAAGTTATCATTCACTTTTTGTGTATTGTTGGTAGCCAATTAAATAAACACAGTCTTATAATCAATTTAATGGGCTCTACTCCATTTGGCTTAATACCGTTTGGTATAACAGCGTTTCCCGACTAGAAAATTATATCAATTTTGTATCATATTGTGTTATGATGTTATAATATTTTTCTCTAACTTATTATGTTATAAATTAGCTGCAGGATGATGTTAAAATAACTAAAATTGTAACAAAAAGTACACTGGTATAATCAAGATTATATCCTATTTTGTTATAATCATATCAAAATTATAACAAAATGTGATATGAATTTTAGCCTCTGGATTACTGATTTCTATCATAATTTGATATAATTTTGTTATATTATTTGCCAAATGTCGAAGATTCAAAACTAAATTATAATACAATGAGTTATGAAATAACATTTATAACATAATGTGATATAATTGAGTTATAGTATTTTGAAAACACCAAGGATGTTGAACGTGATTATATCACAATGAGTTATAAATATCATGATTTGTTAAGATTATGTTATATTTTTGTTACAATTTTCTAGTCGGGTTGGCATAATAAGCAGAACAGGCTCCTTGATACAAATGTAGGTTATGCCAAATGGCCTTCATGCCAAATGGCTCCACATTAAAAGGCTTTGTGCCAAACGGTATATTTTAACCAATTTTATAATATTCTGCCTTTCGTTATTTCAGCCTTATGGAATGACTCTATAATTCTAGCTTATTGTGTTAGCATCATGTACATTCAGCTCACTCTACTTAAACCATAGAGCATCGGAGGCTTTTAATACATTGTAGGGTCTCTAAGCTATGCTAGCCCTTAGTTAGAACCTAAGAGTTATATTGTTGTACCCGTTGTTGTTCTTTCGCTTCAAGAGTTTCCGGTTTGAAGTCATGTTTTTGAATCCTTTGGAATGTCCACAGTACATGTCTTCTTGGGTTAGTTCCTCGTTCCAAGTAGATCTTACTGTGATTGTTCACTTAAGTAACCTTTTCAAGCATTGATGATTCGATCAACTGAATTAAGCGAACATTCCAGAATTTTTACCTCCTTCGGTCAATCGACTCAACTCTACTCAACAGTACAGTAGTATTCTGCTACCTTGAATGAAAATCTGTTATTCCAAGCACCCATTCTAATCATTTTCCTCGTCGCACACCATATAAACAACATTCCTTTAAGGTGTGCCGGTAATTACTGTCGGTTCGTGTCTCCTTTCTTCGCAGCGCACTGCACTTGAATGGAATCAGGAATCAATGAACCCTGCTACATCTAGCAGCGAGGTTCTTTCTCCGTAAAACTTAATCCCACCCCGGACCCGGTGTTCGTCCTCCCCGCAAAAGGTCATTCAACGATACTCGAAAGAATTCCTAAAATGGATCAATCAACACTCCTCCGCCTTCTTCTTTGAACCAAGGGAGGAGTAGGAGAGGCAACCGAGGTACTCGATCCCGTAAAGAAAGCACGTGCTTTTGTTCCACATCTCTCCGTCGTCTTCGTCGACCACTTCCTCAATCCACCTTCTTCGATCGACCGCTCGGGAATCGAGCTTCTAGCGTTGAATTAAAGTTCTTTGTCCGCTACACGGCGTAACGACAACGCACGATGCGATGAATCAACAAGTTTCCACCAGCCACACGCCACCGACGAGAGATCAATCTAGAGGTAGTTAATGCTTTTGTTGCGATCGCTTGTACACGATCGTCGCTCGTTCACTCACATCACAACTCTAATTACATTTCCCGGTGCTGCGGTGGTTGGGATGAGTACACCACAAACACGATCGCCAAGACTGGAGGATGGAATCTTACCTTTGCCGTAGGTTTTGAGCAGCATCCACGAAAACTGCATCATCGAGTAGCCCTTCAGTTCCGTGATCGAGATGGCATTGTACAGCTGATAGAGAACCTGTTGGGCCGACAGGCCGAAGCTGCAGATCGTTGATTTGGCTTCCTGTTTTGTGTTTAGGGGACGACAAAAATAGAAAACAAGAATATTAGTAACAGTGATCGATGCTTTTTGGGAAGTGGTTTGGGGTAAAGATCGCAAGTGACACAGCGATTCACTAGAGGGAATACGTTACCAATTGCGCCTTGTAGTACATCCCCTGGCGGATCATGATGCGATCGATCTCGTCCAGTGTCGCGTTGACCGGGAAGTGCGGATCGCTCAGCACCGTATCGGTGATGTCCATGCTGGCCAGCTCGAAGTCCGCGTCGTCCGCGGGCAGCGAATTCCTGTTCGCCATAAACTGCCGGATCGCGTCGAACAGCTTGTGGACGTTGATCAGGTCCTGTTCGAGCAGTTGCCACTCGTAGAACCGCTTGAGGATAAAATAATCGTCCTCATCGTAGGCATTCTCCGGCCCCAGATCGTCGTTCGCAAAGCCGGAGTAGATATCGATTAGCTCCTTCAGGATGATGTTCCGCTGCAGCCGACGATCATCCTCCTTCTGGTTGTCGACCTTGTCGATCTGGTTCACGATCGTCCAGGCTCGCTTCTCCAGCTCAAAATACCGATGCCGTAGGGAATCCACATCCGTCGATCCCTTCAACTTCCGGGCGGCGTCCGATCCCCTGCTCAGGAGGGCGACGATCGCCACCGCCAAGATCACTAGTGACGACAAACACTTCATCGCGCTTTGTTAGTTCATGGCGCGTCCGTCCGTACACAACGATCGATCTCAACTGGATATGTGGATTGTGGAGTACAGCGCGCGCCCGCGTTTTCTCTTCAGGGTAGCTAAAGTGCTTCACACTCACTCACACAGATACACAGAAATTGCCGGCTCACAGCTCGGCACTGACGACGAAATCTACCGACTAAGCAAGGTTGAATAGCACTAACAATAACACATGGATCAGAGCTCACTTCGTCTGGCTGTTGGTTCGAGATCACAAACAAAACTGTCGTTTTTTATGAAGCTACCTCACCGCCTGTATAGAATAATTATGCCCATTATTTGGATGGGGAGCAAATTCACACACTGCGCGAGTTCGAGTTCGAGATTGATTTGAATATGTTCTACACACGTATGAATGCGATTTGCAACTTGTACTGGAAACGAATGTATGATATGATCAAGTACCACACTAGGGTGGGTCATTTTGTAAGAAAGCGCGTAAATTTAGCCAAATCGAGTGAGATCATTTTTTTTGGTTCTTCGTCAGGACCTACATGCCATACTTTTCAATGTTAGCGTAAGCGTAGCTACAGCAAACTTGTTAGATTGGATAGAAACATGGGATGGGGAGAGGAAAAGTTGATGTGGCACTTGCTTAACCCATTAACGCTCGATTGCCTTAGCTAAGCTTAGACTGGCTGTCCGTAATTCTAAGACTTATTAGCGCCACCCAGCAAATACACGTTGCATCAACGAGTTCATCATAGAATAGTTCTTGATGCCATTAGCAGTTCTCGAGATACAGAAGTTTAGAACTTCTACTAGCGCCTCCTAGCAGATAAACTTTGAATCAATTAGTTTACTATCGGATAGCTCTTGATATCCTGATCAACATTGCCGAAGATGAAATTCTTGTATGTGGTTTGGTTCTCGAGATACAGACATTTATAGTTTTTGAGACTTACTAGCGCCTCCTAGCGGACAAAACTAGAATCAATTAGTTGATCATCAGATAGCTTATAAAGTCCTGATCAACTTTGCCGAAGACGGAATGCTTCTATGTGCTCTGGTTCTCGAGATACAGAAGTTTCGAGTTTCTAAGATCTACTAGCGCCACCAAGCGGTCAAACCTAGAATCAACTAGTTGACATGAGTGCGACGGTACTGGCAATGGCCGTTGACGCAACACCTATCAAAGCAAAATGTTTCATGGTCACTAGCACCGCCTACTGGAGCAAAAATGTTAACTAATTGTTGTACTATCGGATAGTCCCTTAGCTCCTCAAGAACTTTGCTGATGACACTAGTCTTCCTACGACCTACATGCTTCATTTCTCCACGGTAATCGCAAAAGTTACTGATCTCCAAATAGATCGTTGAGCGGAATTAGGTTAACCAGAGGCTTCATTTTGTACAAAAAAAGCAACACATTTCAACGTAACAGCTGATAGTAACCAACCGCATCCAAAATGTTTGATCTTACAAAACAGAACAAATAATTCTGACGCACCCTAGTGCAACGTACTCTTCTTCGTTTCGATTAATTTCAATTTCGATTCAAACCTGAACAGAAGGAAATATCGAAATGTGAGCTATGTTTGTACTATTCGGGTAGTTTTATATCCTGTGTATTAGGTATATAGCAAAGTTACTTCTGGAATTCAGTTAAACCTTAGCTTACTATTTTATTTGAGACTGGGGTTGATGGACTGATAGTTTTCCCCATTCGGATCCATAACTCCAAAAAGCAAACATCGCTTCGATGCCGGGTTTTCCCAGAATTCATAAACACCGCGAACTCGGTCGTCATGCCGGTTGATTCTGTCAACGTCGTCATCATTCGTCGTCGTCTTTAGCTCAAAAGTTTGCTTATGATATCAATCTAAGAATCCATGAGCGCGCGGGGACGTGGTACATATGTAAACACACTGCACTGCTAGCTATTGGATTCGGTTGGGCATTGAGGCCCACCACCAAAGTGGGATTGATGAAATTGACACAGAAACGGAAACGAACGCGGCGTTGCGTTGAGTCGCAGAACGGGCCCGATTTCTATATCGATGCGACCGACGACAAATCCACATTCTTGAACGTTCAGCAGCTACGAGTACCCCGAGTGGTGGGCTCTTTCGAGCGAGAAGAAGAAATCGGTCCGGTTTCATGATGTGTGCGGATATGAATGCAATCGCTTTGATTATAGCCGTTGATCGCGCTGAAGAGTACAGTCGGGTCTTCTATAAGATGGTGCCATGCGCTTTATTCTTCTCGGAACTGTTTCTCTTCTTGGCGCAGCGTCTCAACAACTGGGACAAAGTCTGTCTGTCAGCTTAGTGCTCTGTGTGCATTTCCACAGTTTAATCTTAGAATTTTCTCTTCCAATGACCGTTTTGCATGTGTATATCGTGTGGCAGGCACAAAAATACTCTGTGCCCAAGCAAGCCAAAGAAACTTCCATTTCGAAAAGTTACTGAACCGATCGGGAATCGAACCCTCAACATGATCTTGTTGTACACCCGCGCGTTTACCACTTTCGCTATATGATCACGTTTTCTTCCGTTAAGGAGATTTGTTCCATTTAGCTGACCTAGAATCGATCCACGATTTTTCAGCTTTCTACCTATACATTCTTCAAGATATTCGACAGAAATAACTCTTCTGTCCCCTGGGAAAATCCTGGAACTATTGGTATGTGAGAGCTCCATAACTATACAATACAATGTATACATTGTGACAAGTGTCTTAACATAAGGTTGCCTCAATCAGTCACTAGGCATAAAGTGTTCCGCAAACACTCCTTCCTCAACACGGGTCCTCTAATCCCACATTGCCCGAAGTTTGACCATCTGTACTACTCCTTTTTAGGTTTAGTCAGCAGATCAGCAGCCATTTCTTCTGTGGGGCAGAGTGCGAATTGGACCTCACATTTTTCATTTATGTTTCGTGTGAAATGGAATTTTGTAGCAATATTCTTCGTTTTGTTGCTGATTTTTTCACATTCCAACACCTTCCAGTGGATATTCATTCAAATTATCATTGAATTCGCCCGAATTTCCAGGAGAAATTCATAATAACTTTTAGGAAAAATTCACCCGAATTCCATTGGGAAATTTATCCGACTTTTCAGGTGAAATTCACTCGAATTTCCAGGGTAAATTCGCCCGGAATTCTAGGAGAAACTTATTGGAATTTCCAGAGGAAACTTACCCAAATTTCCAGAGGAAATTACCCCGAATTTTCAGGGGAAATTCACCCAAACTTCCTAGGGAATTCACCATAATTTTCAGGAAAAATTCACCCGTCAGAGGGAAATTTTATCCGAATATGTTGAGGAATTTCACCCGAATTTCTAGTGGAAATTGACCATAATTTCCAGGGAAAATTCACCCAAATTTTCGGGGGAAATTCATCCGTATTTCCAGAGGAAATTCACCGTAATTTCCAGGAGATACTCACCTGAAATTCCAGGAGAAATTCAATAAAATTTCCTGGGAAAATTCACCCGAACTTCCAGGGGAAATTCACCCGAATTTTCGAGGGAAATTCACCCAAATTTTTATGGAAAATTCACTTGAATTACCAACGGAAATTCACCCGAATTCCCAGGAGAAATTCACCCGAATTCCAAGGAGTAGTTCACCCGAAATTCCAGAGGAAATTCACCCAAATTTTCAGGGGAAATTTACGTGAATTTTCAGTGGAAATTCATCCGAGTTCCAGGGGAAATTCATCCGCATTTCCGGGGATAATTCACCTTTGATTGTCTTCATATTTGACGGGGTTCTTCTGGTTCCGCAGAAAACGCTTCAACCAGCTCTTTCGCATTCGAATTGTTGCTTACCCACTGCCAGTAGTGTTTCGGACCAGGGATGGAAAGTGTCACGGAATTTGATGGAAAAAATGTCATGAGTAGTGACTCATGACATTTCCCTGTTTTTGGACTCTTCAAAGAACCGGGCCAACTGTTTTAGCTCCTTCCAGCCATTTTGGGTCTGGCTTTTTGGCTTAGGATGGAGGCGGTCGCCGTAATGACCGGTCGGGTTTTCACCGACACATACACTACCCGTCATAAGTATAGACTCATAAAAAGTATTGCAACAATATTGCATCACCCTGACTCACCTCGATATCTCTAAAACTAGAACATCTACATAAATGCCGCCTCCAGAAAAGTTGCTTTTGGGCTTCTGAATAACTTTGCTGATCACAGCATCTTTGTATTTCATGTCCTCAGGTTTTGAAGATATCGAGGTGAGACGGTATCCGGCCATTTGGCCGAATGCCATCTGGCCAAAAGGGTCGTTTGGCCGAATGCCGTTTGGCCGAATCATGATCAAAATAATTCAGATTTTTTGACATTCCAACTGCCAATATGATCATCAGAAGTGTTACCTTCTTTTAATCATAGGCTATTCATTCTAGTTTTATTATGCAGGGATTAGTTGGCATTGAAATTGCCAATATTTTATCAAGGATTTTTCCTTCTTTGAATCATAGACTATTCTTTCGAGTTATACTGAGACGGGGAACAGTATTATGGTCACTTAAATAAGTTCATCATTTTTCGGGCATACGGCATTCGGCCAAATGACCCGGAGCCGTTAACCAATTAGCTTCTGATAGTTCTTGTTATCCAGAACTAGCGCTTCTCATATCCAATGTTTAATCCCTATGAGTTTGTAAACATATAATTAATACCTCAAAATAGGAGCACTGTCTCTCTGTGGTTGACAGTAAACGCGAAGCAGTAGAAAAGTATAGTTCTTGGTCTACTTATCCTGCGGGCGAAAAAAAAATACAACGTTGGGCCTAGTCAACCACTGGACGAAAGAACGGGGGAGACGGGTCGAAGGGTTTTTGATGCCTCAGCATCCTGCAGTCCACTCGTGATCGAGATTTTATCAATGAATCACTTCTGGTCCAAGTGCGAGTATCGCCGTCTTCGTCACGTTTCAATTCAATCCCTAGAGATACCCTCGTAGGTTTCCCAACGAGGGAATGTTGCAGTACTTCTGGAACACTTGGGCTGCTCTCTGAATGACTCCGTTCGTTACAACTGGTGATGATAAGGTCGTCGACATAGACGATAATGTAGCAGCAATGACTACCTTTTCTCTTCCGATAGATACACGGATCGGCATCATACTCCTCAAAACCCATTCGTAGCAGCTCTGTGTGCAGCTTGTGGTTCCAAGTTATCGCGTTCTACTGGAAGACCATAAAGGCTATCCACGTACGACGAATTCGGGCGGTTGAAGAAGGGAAGTCTCCTCCTGAACAATACCATGTAAAATAGACAGTCTTTACATGGTATTGACGTACCATTACCATTATACCATGTTTATTCGAACCGCCAATAACCTCCAGAATGCCGTTGAACCCACCAGAGTAGCAAAAGGAGCGATTCCGTGTAGCTAGCTGCCTAGACTTGAAGGTGGTTACTTCAGCTTGAGCACTTTGCTTCATTTTGAAGACTCATTTCGATCGTACTGGTGTACTGGTCCGGTCGGTAGGTTAACCAGCTCCCAGGTATCGCTGTCTCCAATGGACTGCAACTCCCCATGCACGGCAGAACGCCATTTATTGTGTCCCGGCACTTGCTATCGCCTCTGTAGAGGTCTTCGGTTCTACCAGCTCATCGTTTCCAGCGGACAGAAAAAATCTTTTCGGCGCAATTCTTGGGATCTTGGAGATCCTTGTCCAGAACATCACCTACGACATCACCATCCGGAACAAATTGATGTCCAAATTGATCCAAACAGCCGGAGATGGGTATGCGATGATTTTTGACCATGCTACATGTTCACACGGGGTCGTACTCGCTGTTTTAGTAGGTAAGATGTTCTGTACCTGGATAAGGTACCTAGTGATAGATAGCTTCACCCCAAAACTTCTCTTCAAAATCAGCTTCCGTCAGCAAGTAACGCATCAATTTCCCCAACAACGTTCATTTTTTCCTCTCAGCGATATCGCTTTGTTGAGAAGTATACAGTGCTGTTTGTCGTATTAGGATTATTTTGTCCATCAGGTATTTCTTGGGTTTTTGCGCTGATCTTCTAGCCACCGCCAACAGCTCGAATAATTTTCTGCTTCCATTCTAACTGGTTCTTGGTTAAGTTTGCATACTGCTGCTCATCCCCTAGCTCCCTACTAAAACGAAGTCCACTAGGCGTTGTTACCTTGAACGGATCAGCGAGATTCATATAGATGAGATCTCCTACCTCTTTGCTTATTATTTCGGATGCCTCTGGGTATATTAGATGGCTAATCTTGTCCTCACAGCACCTTACACAAATCGTTTATACATCACAGTCTTGTTCGACATTCCGCTGCGAAAGACCTTCGCGCACGAATTGCTTGAAATCGTCGATGCTCCGGTGTCCCAATCGAGTGGTGATAGTTAACATCGTGTTTTCCGACCTTCGTTCTTCAGTTGATACAGGTTCATCTGAATCTCTATAGGATGTCCTATCGAAACACACCAAGTCTTCAGTGATCTTGCTCACCGAAAGAAGATTCCCTGTCAGCGTCGGAACGTGGTAGACTTGAGTCTGCTTGATATTCATCGGGTTTCTTTCTCCGTCAACGCCTCGGAATGTACCGTCACCGATACCGTTTTCCATTCACTACCGTAATGCTTTCCTTCCAAAACGTATCCAGGGTCTCCAACAAACTAATAACGTTAGTTATGTGTGCAGTGGCTCAGAAATCGAGAACCCAGCATTCGCTTGCGCGTGTTTTTTCTGATCAGCATCCTTGCTGTCCTCGACGGTAGTGGCTTTGCTTGCCGCAGCAGTAGTGATACGTAGTCTTCGCTATTGTAGACGACGAGCCCGCTTGAGATCACCCTTGGTTCGCAATACTTTTTCTACAGCCTGGCGCTCCTCCATTCATCTAGTAACGTACTCTTGACGAATTTGTGAGTAAGATCCTCCTTCGGTTTCGGTCGTGATTTAAATGTCGATACCAAGCTGCCAATAGGATTCCGGAAGACTTGAAAATATGTAGCGTTGTCACGACCATGTGTTTCTTGCAGTTGTTTTCCCATAGTCGATACAGGCTTTACCTCGTTCAGGTCTGACAATGTCATATTACCTCCTTCCAGTAATCGCTGCGAGCACAGCTTCAGCAACACGTGCACTTTACTAGACACTAGACTCGGAAGGCAGTCAAAATTGGTAATATTCAATCTACTCTACATATTGGCTGTCCAGATGCCATCCACAACAGTCGGCTTGAAGTCCTTTAAGGGATTAACACTAGCTCCGTCTGGAAATTCCGGAAACTGAATAGTTGAAATCTCCAAGCTTCTGCAGCGCCGACTTGCATTCCCTCATCTTGAAAAACGCGTTGAAGAAGTTCTTTAATTCTTGAATTTCCGCTTCTTAGAAGTCTGTTGATGCCCCAGAAGTATGTGTATGCAAGACCTCTACTGAAAGACGACTTCTTCTGTTAACTTGATTCATTACTACAGAATGAACTATTATCACTGTACACTGTGAGAAGTGCTGATCTATTAGAATCTGTTTCAGTTTTGAACTCTTTCCAAGTTGATAATAGGGTTTCATAAAAAAAATGCTTGCAAATGCTTGGCCAGATGTGTGGAGATGAGTGGGTCTATGTTATTGTAGAAGTTTCTCAAACTATGGCTGGCGACTCAAAGGTGAGTCACGTGCTGATTTTTTTGGTGCGTCGCGAAGGCTTGGGCAATATTGTAATGGATGTCTTGATTAACTTATGTCAATACTGTTAGCCGTTTCCAAATTTACAAAAGCTCGCTTGGAGAATCGACCGAGTTATTTCTAAAAATTGAATTTCTGCATAATTTTCAAACTTTTGTATTATTGAATATTGAATCTACTTTCTACATGAATAGATTCTAAAACTATACGTTTTCAACCGGAAGGTTGGAGATTCTGGTAGCATTTCTGGTTTGCTTGTCTTCTAGAGAAAATGAGTTCAAGATGTTGTTTTTCTTGAGTTTGCCTTTTCAGTAAGATCTATGCGCCAAGTTCAGCAATTGGAATTTCAGAATGAAATGAATACAAAAGTTAGCAAAAAATACCAAATGTCGACACGAAACCAAAGAACGTATGGTAATCTCCATCGAATTATCTGTGAGCTTCGGCAAAGCTCAACTTTGGTGCTGAATTACAATAATCTAAAATTTCACTAAATCAAAACTGATGGAAAGTGATTTCAATAAAATAGAAATGAAATAAATGTGTATGAAGGATCCGATTAAACATTTCAAGAGGACTCATCTGACCATCCAGCAGTACTATAACTCTAAGAACTCTACCTGATGCTTACCCAATCGTCGTAAATATAGGAAAATAAATTTTTAAAGTTCTGCGGAAGCATACAATTGGCACTGTATCTTCACTGATTTTGTATAAATTCTTCATTTCTATATCTGTAGTGTTATGAAGTGTTGCATGGAACCAAATTCGTTGAATTTTTACGTTAAACTTATCCCAAATTCTTACGACCTAAAATTTACAGGCTCTTAAAAAAAATAACAAAAAAAAAGCACTATCAAAAGAAAAAAAACCTAAAATTTTGTAAATTTTGTTTTAACTAGTAATTGTAGAATTAGCATAAGTTAAAATACACAAAAAAAAACTTTATTTTACTAGCAAGCGTTTTCCTAAGTTTAATGCACATTTATAGTGCTCTGTAGCAAAAGTGCACCATGAGATCTCAGCAATCTCATTTTTGATGGCCTACCTTCAGGTCATTTCGGGCAAAAAACAACTATCAGATAGATATAGGAATCGTTCCCTAACAGGGACATTAAAACGTAAACTTCTCGTTTCGATAGCCGCATTAGCCCCTTTGGATTAGAAATTCCTAGACAAAACTCAAACTATGAAAGCAACTAATGCTGCGAACAAAAGGCAAACGGCCAGTGAAAACGATAACAGGATTAACTGATGGACCAATGACTATTATGATATTTTGTCATCCTGGGTTCTGAAATTGTTATCCACTACACCCTAAAATGAAACAACACAGGCTTGTGTACAATGTACACAGGCTTGTGTACAATGTACACAGATTTGTGTACTACTAGATCAGCCTCCACCCCTGTGTCAAATGTACACAGTCACTTTTCTGGCTCTAGCGCTGGTATGGGAGCAAAGTTCATAACTAATTTTCTCTGAACGATGACATGCATTATCAGGAATCGATCAGTGCAAAAATAATTGTTAATTTTGTTTTCATGCCAGCGCTGGAGCCGGAAAAGTATCTGTGTACATTTGACACAGCGGTGAGGCTGATCTAGTAGTACACAAATCTGTGTAACTTCTGTAACCGTGTAGGGTAACTGGGCAATATTCATGTTCTGTGCTGTGTACGTCCACATGTAATGTCCTATTTTGTTACGCATTTGTAGTGATCCAATACAAGATGTAGTATTTGAATATGCATTTGTAGTGCTCCATTACTTTTTTGAAATAATTTCTGAAAAGATCACAGATTTCATCCATGAAAAAAAACTCAAGAGAAATTATCTTTGGAATCCTCAGAAAAATCCATGAGAAAATTCTGGGGAAACACTAGGAAGAATTCTTGAAAGAATTCAAGTATTAAATTTTGGAGGAATACCTACAGAAATTCATAGAGAAATCTTGGCAGAAGTTTTCGAAAGAATCATCGGAGGATTTTCTGGAAGAATCTCCGGAAAAAAAAATTCTGGAGAAATTGTCTGAAGAGTTCTGGGAAAACCGCCCTTGAGAAATCACAGAAGGAGTTTCTGAAGGAATTTGATGAAAAATTCCCAGAGGAATCCTATCAAGAATTTCTAGGTAAATACCAGCAGTAGTGTATGAGTAAATCTGATTTTCGGAGGGATTCCTTAAGAAAACATAAAAAGTATTATTGAAGGAATTCCCTAAGGAAACCTTGAAGAAGTCACAGAACATATTCTTAGAAGGTTTCCCGAAGTATATCAGGAATCTCTGGAGCGATTCCAACAGGAAGCCCTAGAGATTTCCTATGAAAATTAACTGTAAAAATCTCAGTAGGAATATCTGTAGAAATCATAGAGGGAAACCTTCCAAATATTTGTAGGAATTGCTTAGGAAATTCTTTGAGAACTCTCTGAAGAAGTCATAGAATTCTGGAGGAATTTTAAATGCAAATTGATTTTTTTGTTAAAAAAAAGTCGACAAAATTGACAAGTTGACAAAATTTGGAGGTGTACAAAATCGGGGCAGCACTGTATAGCATATTAATAATTTACAATAGAGTGCTTAAACAATGAGTTATTTATTTGTTATAGCTGCGAAAAACATGCGAGTCAAAGTCACACGTGCCTCCCAAAAAACAACAAACTTTATTTCTTTGATTTATGTTTCAAGTCTTAAGTACCCAACCCACATATAAGGGCAGGGTACTCTGATCCACCCCAGGATACTAAAGACCATTAATCTTACTAGAAACGTCATTCCCACCTTTTTCACGTAATTTACTTTCTATAAAACTGAGCGGTTGATACGATTACCGCTGCACAGTAGGCCAGACCGCTTCAATCCTTATAATGCATCTCCGATGTACTGCAAGCATTATTACAAGAAAAATGAAACAAATTGGGTATGATTACCCTTCTTCATCCCACAAGTGGATTAACCAGACCTCATTCATTCGTCGAAGCCACCTTAAACCAAGGTCATTGCATGTAAAAACATCATTTCTGCCACTACAGTTGTACTGACTGATTGTTTTAATGGCTATAATTTCAGCACAATCAGTTCAGAGTCGGTTTTTTCCTGTCGTCATGATTCATCATTCACTGTTAGCTGTAGTCAACGTATGTATTCAGTACCAAACTCCGGTTAGCCGGCATTTTGACACGATGAACATCCACTTAGTAAGCCAATTCGTTTCCATTTGGCTGCTTGTTTTTTTTCGCAGATTATTCTTCGTCACCGTTGCGTTGTTGTTTGTCACCCATTGTTGAACATACAAACGTGCTAAAGTCAGTGATCGGAATTGTCTTCTGCCTGCCTACTTTCACACACGTCGCGATATCATCCAGTTAGCCTGGGCTAGCGGGTGACATCAGCTGTGTTTTTCTTTCTTTCTCGTATTCCGCTCTCATACAATTTGAGGTCAAACTTTAACAGACTCTCCACCGAGAGAGCAGGAAGCGTTCGATGAACCTTTCACCGCCTACTGCGCTGTTCTGTTCTCTCCCGATATGGGCCAGGTGTCTTTGATTTGAAATTCTGTCACCGGTCGTCGGTCAGTTGAGGGGTGAATGAAACACCACACCCTCTCTTGTCAGTTCAACACCCCTTGCCCTAAAGTTACCGTTGCTGACAAAACCAGATGTTTCTGCGCTTTTGCGCAGGTCATGCAATGTGTATGGCCTCTTTGTATCACCCCTAGAACAGCGAATGCAACGACATGACGTCGGTTACAGCATTCTTTGTTTACATTGATTCAGTGTCAGACAGTCGTCGTCGCTGATGCGAAATAATCAATTTTTTGCATCACCAATACAATCACTTTTTCTATAGCTTCTCAGTTCTCGCATCGCAACCTGAACACGGCTGAACTTCCTTTGTTTTTGTTGTGGTTGTCGATTCTTCCGTTGACCTTGGCGAGGACCACTATCACTCGCGCGTTAGACTACTGGAAGCCGAGTATACTGTGAGCCCAAGCGAACCGCAGATGATTACATATTCATAAGATGAATTTATTATGACTTGTGTCCTGACGAAGCGTGTGCTACTTCTGAACGGCATAGAGTGTCGTAACGCTTGAAAACGCGCTCACAGTAAACGCCTCGTTTTACGCGCAGAACGCCAAAACGTCTTCCAATTATCACAGTCGCAGTCGCAAATCGCATTACGACTTTCAATCTCTTTCTGTTCTTCAGCTAACAAATTCACTTTCCCAAATAACTCTTGTGCGTGCGAAATGACTTTCGCAAACCCCGCGCAATAGTTCTATTGTTTCACTCAGATGAAACCGTTTCGAATCTCACGATTATCATTCAAAAGCTGCGTCGAATTTCGCACAAAAATTGCACTGCAAGCACAAAACCCCGATGCACCGCTTACTGCGATGTAGGGTAGGGTACCAGTTGTTAAACGAATATGCTGCTGCTGCTGCGGTTGCTGCTACATACACGCACACACGACACGGTCAAAATTATTGTTGGCGACGAACGAACGAATCGAGAAAAACACGTTTGATCGAACCGGGTTGCACTCGTTGAATGAAGATCATGAGTGAGCGGTTGAGAATTACCCTCCCTCGACTGAAACGATAGAAGACGAGATTCATGCTCTCTCTAGCGAAGCTTTCGACTCCGAGCCATTCATGTCGCTGTTGGAGCGCTTCCGCGAGCCACGACATTTGATTTGGCGCGGCTGGACAAAGCGAATGACTGAGACGGGTCTCTCTCAGTTTCAGTTTTAATTCATGTGAGAAAAAGCTTCAAGCTCTGGAGTGCTATGATTCTCAGATAATGTGAAATAGCTCACTTCACACCAGGCGACATCTGGTTGTGATTTGTTGAACCTCTGGTGTATGATTTATTTACTACTAGGGTGATTGGTTGAAAGTCGTCACTCGTTGAACAGACGATAACCTCTGGAAAAATCTCTTGACGAATCTTGGAGAAATACCGGAAGGTTTTTTTTAGAAGAATCCCAAGAGAAAGCCCTCGGAGAATCTCGAAATGGAACCACTGAAGGAATCTTGGGTGAAAAATGATAGGAATTCCGAAAGGATTTTCAGGAAAAGTCTCGAGACGAAATTGTGGAGGAATCCCAGGTAGAATCTCGAAGGAAATTCGTGGAACAATCTCAGAAGAAATCCCCAAGGAAATCCCTCTAAAAATGTCAGGAGACATCTCAATAGAAATTATTGAAGAAATTGCGAAAATTTTTTTTGAGAAAATTCACGAATTCCTGGAAAATACGCATCCTAATGTTGAAGTGTTGGATGGTCGTTCACTCCGCTCCGGTAGTCAAAATTTTAAAATGTCTGTTACAAATTTGTCAGATTTTCATTTACAAATTTCATGGTAGTTTCAAAGGGGTTTCGAAGGAGTTCTCGATGGGTGTTTCAGAGGACGTTGGGATGTTTCAAGGCATACCAAGGTTTTTCGACGGGTTTTAGGAGGGTTCTGATGGTGGTTCTGTAAGATTCAGAGGATTTAGAGAGCTTTGAAGTTTTTTTTTAAAGGTTTTCAAGGCGTTTCGCATGATTTCACGGAGCTTGAAAGTGGTTTTCGGAGCTTGAAGGATGCTCTCAATGAAGTTCCAGGGAGGTTTCAGAGGGATTAAAGGTGTATCAATGCGTTGGTAAGCGTTTCAAGCGTTTTGGGAGATTTCAGTCGGTTTGAAAGTGTTTCAGCGGGGTTTCAATGCATTTCAAGGCGCTTCGGAGGTTTTAAGGAAGCTTCCAAGGGAGTTCCAGAGAAAGTTTCATAGGGGTTTCAGGTTGTTTCAAGTGGTTTCAGCGGGTTTCGGAAGCGCCTGAAACCTCCTAGAGGCCCTCGAAACCTCCTGGTATACCCTTGTAACGCCCCGGAAAATCATGAAACGAACGAGAACCCCTCTGAATTCTCTTGAAACGTTCCTGACACCCCCAAACCTCCTAGATTATCTTTGAAAACCTCTGCATTTTCCTGTAACAACCCTGGTACACCTAGAAACTCCCCAGAACGCCCCTGAAATGCCCTAAAACGCCCCATGAAACCCCTGGACACCTCCTGAAACCCTCTGGAACACCCTTAAAACTCCCTAAAATCCCTTGCAAGAAGATCCCTGAAATATCTGAATTGTTATTGTAAGCGGGAAGCAAAAAAAAAAAAAAAATACAGGATGCAACCCATTAAAAATTCTTAAAGGGTTTCCTGGAGAAATCTCAAGCTAGTTTACCAAAGACATCATTTGGAGAAATCCTTGAATTTACGTGAAGGAACTCCTAATAGAAGTCCCGGAGAAGTTCCATTAGAAATCGCTGATTGTACATATTCAAAAAGAATCCTCCAGAGAAATTCAAGAAAAGAATCCTCCTGACAAATTTCCGAAAGCAATTCCGGGAGGAATCTCCCATGGGGTCTTGTCTGAGTGAATCTATTTAGGTTTGCCTGGACACATATATTAAAAGGAGCAATTTCTGTAGAAATCTCAGAATAAAACCCTAAAGAAACAGCTGGAGGAATTCTGAAGAAATCATACGAGGAATTCCGGGAACATCCCAGCAAAAATTTCGACAGAAATTCGTGAAGGAATCCTAGCAGTAATTCCTGAAGTAATCCCAAGAAGACTTCCTGAAGGAATCCTTGGAAAGAATTCCCGAAGAAATCGCTGAAGGAATTCCAGAAGATACTGGAGGAGAAATTCCGCAAGCAATCCCAGGAGCGATTCTTCAGAGAACCCCAGGAAATTTTTTTTGAAGAAATTCCTGAAAATATTTCCGAAGGAATCCAGAGAGCAATTCGGAAAGGCATGTCTGCAGTAATTTCTGGACGAATTCCTGAAGGACTCCGTGGATAAAATCCTGAAAGATTCCTTGGAGGGATTTTCTCTTTCTCGCGTTTGTTTGGCAGAGTGAGCAAGAAGCAAGAAAATTTTGCCTACGCTATTAATTACAGCTGGGATTCCTTCGAAAACTCCTCTGCGATTTTCATGGGTTTCTGCACAGATTACTTCAAGAATTTTCTTTGATTTTTTTCTAGTAATTGCAGATGGAATTACACTTGAGATTCTTTCAGAAGTTTTCGCTGGGATTCTGGAATGCCGCATTTATTTGAAAATTTCTGGTTGGAACCAGGAACCAGGAAGTTTTAGGCAATTCCTGCTGGGAATCCTTCATCAATTCTTGGAAGACTCCCAAGAGTAATTTCTAAAAAAAACCTCAGCTGAAAATGCTTGAAATATCACTGCAAGAACTCTTGGAGAAATTCCAGTAGTAACATACTGTTGAAATTCCTGAGTCCTTGGAGAAAGCTCTGGAGAAGTCTTCGAAAAATTCACAGGAAGGATATGTAGGGGTGGTGGGGGTAAAGTGGACAACCTAAGCATTTTGGTCGTTTCCCGCGGAAATGCGGCAAAATCCATCTGCTTTTCCGAGTAACATGGAAGGTAATGATATACTTTAGAAATCTTGTAAGGGGCTGCATTTAAAAAATATTGTTTTCTTTGATTATTTTCATCACCAAATCGTGCATCAAAATAGCGTGAAAAAAATTGGTGGGGGTAAAATGGACAATCGATGGGGTAAAATGAACAAGTCGTTAAAAGTTATATAACAGCATATTGTTTCTATGTGTTTAAATACCATCTATCAAATTTCATATGATACCTTTATTTTGTTGTTTTCAAACTTTTAATACAAACTTTGAAATAAGTGTGTTTCAAAGTTTGTATTAAAAGTTTGAAAACAACAAAATAAAGGTATTATTTTGTAATAATTATTGTGAAAATAGTGTAAAAACAAGCACTGTTTTGGATGAAAATTATATTTTGTCGATAGAAAATATTTTTTTATAACTTTTTACTTCAACTATCTCACGATAGGTATGACGGCTGATGATTCTGAAGTTTGCAAAAAAAAACAAGAAATTTTGGTGAAATTTGATCCGATTGTCCATTTTGCCCCCACGGTCTGATTTTGTTAAAATTATTTCCAAAACATTTTTTTTTTTTACAAAACTTAAATTTTTTTTTTCGGTCAAATATATTCTTCTACGTGGACTTTATTGGATTAGGGTGTAAAACTTGTAATAATTTGATAATAACTTACGGGAAAACCTTAGCAATTATAAGCAGATTTTACATCATTTCCGGTTTTCCACGTGATTTTTAAAGTTTTTGTCATCTTGAAGAGGTTTATTTGATTTTAATGTTCAAGATCAGCAAAAGTATAATGATTCATGCTTGGGCATAAGCTTCAATCGTTGAAACATTTTGAAAAACAATAAAAGCCATGAAACTGTGCCCTGTCCATTTTACCCCACCTGTCCACTTTACCCCCACCACCCCTATTGTAGTGTATCCTGAGAGAAACCTCTGAAGTAATTCCAACAAGGATTAGATTTTGAGAATAATCCCATCGGGTAAGTATTTGTGAAGAAATTTCAAGAGGGTTTCTCCAAAGATATCTCAACGAATGCTTCCAGGAATGCATGATGGGATCACAGACAAACAGACGTAACACTTGCGAAATTTCCATCGACCACGATTTTAACGAACATTTTAAATTTTCATAGTTGTGGCTTTCACAACCAGAGGCGCGCGCATCGTTTTTCTATGCGTTTGACGTTTCACACTAGCGCCTTCTGTTAACGATATTGGCCAACACAGTGATTCGTGCAACTTTTCCACCAGGTGATGGTAGTGTGAACTGGGCGATGGATTTCCATGAAAATCGTTCAATGTGTTACGTCTGTTTGTCTGTGATGGAATTCTCTAGGAATTCCTACTAGGATTGCAAAAGCAATATCTTCAGGGATTCCTCCAGGAATACCTCTAGGGAGTCCATTTGAAGTTCCTCCATGGATTCCTACAGTGATTTGTCCAGAAATTTGTTCACGAATTTCTTCATGAATTCCTCTAGGGATTTTCCGAAAATTCACGCAACAATTGCTCCGATGATTTCTCCAACGATTGCTTCGAATCTATGGAAACTATTAGAAATCCCCCCGGGAATGCCAGCTGGGATTCTTGAGATACCTAAAAGGATTTCTCCTGTGGTCCCTTCAGAAATGTCTCTAAGTTTACCTGCAGGAATTCCTCTTAGGATTTCTCAATTACAAATTCTGCAAGGGTTCGTCCAAGAATCTTCTGACATCATCACTAGAAATTCTGGCTGGGATCAGGGTTTTAAATGTCACGGAAATGTCATGGAAAAAATGTCATGACATTTTCTAGTTCCACCATTTCCAGTCCAAATTTCCGTACGTGAACGCAAACCTTCAATAATGCTGGTAAGTTATGGTAAAATATCGATATCGTCGAAAACCTTTGTTTACAGGGGCAGTGAAATGGGCAAATAACTAAATGACATTTTTATGACATTTTAGAACCCTGGCTGGGATTCTTCCAGCAATTTCTGGGGTAATTAATTCATGGATATCTTCAGAAATTTGTTATTTCTTTATAGACTATTTTAGGAGCTACTGCTGGAGTATCTGCAGGGCTGCTACTGGGAATCCTCTAGACATTTCTGGTAGAAATGCTCCTGGATTTTTGTATGGGTTTGCCACGTAATACCTGCGAGGAATTCTCCAGGTATTTCTAGAGGACTCTCAGGTATTTCTGCTGAAAATGCTTGAGTGAGAAATCTCAGCAAAAATGTCCGAAGAAACGCTAGTATAGAATTCCTGAAAGAATTCATGTAATAATTACTGGATGTGTTCCGAGAGGAATCCCTACAGAAATTTCTGAAGGAATTATAGCAGGAATTTCTGGAAAAAACTTCAAGAGGACTTCCTTAGGACTTCCCTTGAGGAAATCCTAGGAGGAGTTTTCGGAGGAACTCCAGCAGGCATCCAACCTAAACGAATCCCAAAAGAAATTTCTGGGGAAATCTTTTGACAAGTCCTCTTGGAATGCTTCCAGGAAAGCCTGATTGGTTTTCTGCTAGATCGATTGGATGCCTTCAAGGATTCTTCCACAAATTACTCTGATAATCCCTTTTGAGGATTTTGACAAGAATTCCTCTAGAGACTGCTCTCGTAATACTATCAAAAATTCTTGGTAGGATTCCTCCAGGAACTTCTACACGGATTCTCCAAGCATTTTTGCTGGGACATCTCAATCATTTCCAGATAGTATTTCTGCAGTTATCGCTCTTAGGAGTTCTTCAGAAATTCCAGAAATATTTCCAGCAGGAATTACTTGAAAAATCCCAGCGGTACTTCTAGGAGGATTCCCACCACGAATTCCTGGAGGAATCCCAGCAGTATTCCAGAAACAATTACAACAGAACTTCTCAAAGGAATCTGAAGATTTTCAGTAAAAATATGAAGAGGAATACCTGGAAGTTTCCGTAAAGCAATCCTTGGGAAAAAAATCTCTGGAGGAATACACAGAGAAGTTACAACAGGAATTACTGAATGAATCCAATCAAGAATAATTGAAGAAATAGCAAAAATGTCTAGAGATAATCCCATAGAAATTCTTGGATAAATTCTAAGGGGCATTCCTGGAAGAATCCCTCGGAAAATCTTAAGACGAACAATATAACAAATTCCTGGAGGAAACCCTGTAGGCAATCTTGGAAAAACACGAAGAGAAATTTGTGGAGGCATATTTTGAAAAATCTCTGTAGAAATGCTCTTAGGAGTTTTCAAGTATTCCTGGAGGATACCTAGCAGGAGTTGCCTGAGGAAACCCAGCAAAACATCCTGGTGGATTCCACGAAAAAAATCTGAATGAATCTTAGTAGCATTCCTGCAGCAATCCCAGTAAAAATTCCTGCAGGAATCTAAAGTGCATATCCAGCAGAAACTATTGAGTGAATTCCTAAAAAAAACCCTTGTTGAAATCCAGCTGGATTTTTTTTATGAAATATCACAGCAGGTATTTTTGTAAGAAACTCAACTGTAACTGCATTAGTTATTGCTACATTAGTACAATGCTACAATCTGCTGCAACAATCCTAGGGTCGATTCAGGAATTTCTCCAAAATTCTTGCATTCCTGTGATATTCGTCCCGTGATTTCTCCATGGATTCCACCAAACAATCTTTTTGGAATTTCTCCGTTGAGATGCAGGCTCTGTTCGACTTGAAGTGTTATTCCAGTATGAAGAAAAGAAGCAGAAGGAGGTTTTAGCTAAGAAATGATCGTGTGAAAATTTCAAGTCCGTATCTCAAGGCTAAGTGGTCCCAAGGGTCCTAAAGTTGTCAAAAATTGTATGGGACTAAAAAATACATGACATTTTTCTCATGAATACAACAAAAATAGTTTGAAATCCTCGGGAGACACCATCTTAACCTTTCCTTGTAAAATGCCAATCTCCGGCACTTAGAGCCGGGGAAATCCTTCTGGGATTCGTCCAATCATTTCTCCAGAAGTTCCTTATGGGTTTCTTGCAGGAGTTGTTTTTGGCATTATTGCAGGAGCTCATTCTGCAAATTAGATCTTGAAATTTCTCCAGGATTTTCTTCTGGAGTGATTCAGGAAATACATCTAATAATCCTCCAAGGTTTTCTTTTGGTAATCCTTCATAAATTCCTTCTGGAGATCTCTAGGAGTTGCATCTGGGAGTCCTCCGGGAATTCTATTTTGGAATTCTCTCCAGACCTCTTCTTGGGAATGCTCCAAGAGTTTGTTCCGAAAATCCTCTAAGAGTTTCTTTTGGGAATCCTCCAGGACTATCTTCTGTCAATTCTTCTGATGTTGCTTAAG
Organism: Aedes albopictus; assembly: GCF_035046485.1. NCBI lineage: Eukaryota > Metazoa > Arthropoda > Insecta > Diptera > Culicidae > Aedes > Aedes albopictus. The sequence continues at coordinate 20,376,696 of NC_085136.1, read as the reverse complement.
GAAATTGTTCACGAGTTGTTTCTTAGATTTATGTAGAAGCTCCTCCAGGAGTGTCCTTTGATAATCCTTCAGAAGCTTTTTCTGGGATTCTTACAGGAATTCTTCCTAGAAATCCTACAGGAATTCCTTGTAGTAATATTTTTCAGGGCTTCTTGTTAGGATTCCTTCAGGAGTATATTCTGGGAATTCTCCTAGAGTTCATGGAGAAATGGGCTTTATTTCGGCGTCAGCTCAGTGTGCTATGAGTACTTCCACAATTTTTAACTGGGAGCTTCCTGTAGCAATGACCATTTTGTATGGGTAAATCGAGTGGTAAAGATGTCAATAAAATTTGATGTACAAAAACTTCCTGGATCGACCGGGAATCGAACACGTTACTCTCAGCATGATCATTCGGAAAACCCACGCCTTTACAGCTGTGGCTATATGAACCCCTGGATCGCAGACTAAATTCTTGCAAAAATTCCTCAAGAAGAAAGAGTGTAATCAGTTTTGTAGCTTTTGTAGCTGATTACACTCATTCCAAGAGCGTATTCTGCGTATAGGGTTCGAAAAGTCGGTACAAAACCCTCAAGGATGGCTCTCCATAAGCACATTAAATCCTCTGTTGGAGTTTCTGAAGGAATTCCTAAGGGATTTTAAAATGGCATTTTGGAGTAAGCAATAGGAGATTTTCCGAATTGTATCCTCAGATGAAATTTCTGCACAACTCTTCAGAAGGAAATTCCCGGAGGAAACCTCAAATGCAATTTCTGGAGTAATTTTCAGAAGATACTTCTGAAAGGAATCCATAGATAGCATTTCTGGAGGAATCTGCTGCAGGATTTCTGGGAGGAATCCTCAGTTAGAGTTTTGGAGGAATCCCGCCACACGCACTCCTGAAGGAATTTACAGCCGCATTTTTTGAGTAATCGACTGATGGACTTTCTGAAAGAAATATCCAGACACAATTAACTGAACATATCTGTATTGCGAGTTTTGTGATATAAATTATGTTGCATTAATAACTCGAAACATTAACTGAATTGTATGTTTTTTTTTACTTGTTTTACCGATAACTTTCACAGGCCTGGTAGAAAGCCACTTTTCAGTGACTTGGTCACTATTGTCGGACCAATCCACTATGGTTTTTCCTATCGGTAGGTTTTTAAAAGCTAATTTGAATAGGTTATAGGGTGACTTTACCCAACTAGAATATCAAGTTTATATCATATTGTGTTATGATGTTATAATATGAGTGAGTTTTTGGAGGCAAAGTGTACAGGCCGCGTTTTCATTCGGTCGTCGTCGTCTATTTGACTGCTCATCTTCGTACGGGGTGATTTAGTGAGTTTTTGGTGGCAAAGTGTACAGGCCGCGTTTTCATTCGGTCGTCGTCGTCGTCGTCGTCTATTTGACTGCTCATCTTCGTAAGGTGCGATTTAGTGAGTTTTTGGAGGCAAAGTGTACAGGCCGCGTTTTCATTCGGTCGTCGTCGTCGTCGTCTATTTGACTGCTCATCTTCGTACGGGGTGATTTAGTGAGTTTTTGGTGGCAAAGTGTACAGGCCACGTTTTCATTCGGTCGTCGTCGTCGTCGTCTATTTGACTGCTCATCTTCGTACGGGGTGATTTAGTGAGTTTTTGGTGGCAAAGTGTACAGGCCACGTTTTCATTCGGTCGTCGTCGTCGTCGTCTATTTGACTGCTCATCTTCGTACGGGGTGATTTAGTGAGTTTTTGGAGGCAAAGTGTACAGGCCACGTTTTCATTCGGTCGTCGTCGTCGTCGTCTATTTGACTGCTCATCTTCGTACGGGGTGATTTAGTGAGTTTTTGGTGGCAAAGTGTACAGGCCACGTTTTCATTCGGTCGTCGTCGTCGTCGTCTATTTGACTGCTCATCTTCGTACGGGGTGATTTAGTGAGTTTTTGGTGGCAAAGTGTACAGGCCGCGTTTTCATTCGGTCGTCGTCGTCGTCTACTTGAGTGCTCATCCTCGTTCGGGGCGATTTAGTGAGTTTTTGGAGGCAAAGTGTACAGGCCGCGTTTTCATTCGGTCGTCGTCGTCGTCGTCGTCTATTTGACTGCTCATCTTCGTAAGGTGCGATTTAGTGAGTTTTTGGAGGCAAAGTGTACAGGCCGCGTTTTCATTCGGTCGTCGTCGTCGTCGTCTATTTGACTGCTCATCTTCGTACGGGGTGATTTAGTGAGTTTTTGGAGGCAAAGTGTACAGGCCGCGTTTTCATTCGGTCGTCGTCGTCTATTTGACTGCTCATCTTCGTACGGGGTGATTTAGTGAGTTTTTGGTGGCAAAGTGTACAGGCCGCGTTTTCATTCGGTCGTCGTCGTCGTCGTCTATTTGACTGCTCATCTTCGTACGGGGTGATTTAGTGAGTTTTTGGAGGCAAAGTGTACAGGCCGCGTTTTCATTCGGTCGTCGTCGTCGTCGTCTATTTGACTGCTCATCTTCGTACGGGGTGATTTAGTGAGTTTTTGGAGGCAAAGTGTACAGGCCGCGTTTTCATTCGGTCGTCGTCGTCTATTTGACTGCTCATCTTCGTACGGGGTGATTTAGTGAGTTTTTGGTGGCAAAGTGTACAGGCCGCGTTTTCATTCGGTCGTCGTCGTCGTCGTCTATTTGACTGCTCATCTTCGTACGGGGTGATTTAGTGAGTTTTTGGAGGCAAAGTGTACAGGCCGCGTTTTCATTCGGTCGTCGTCGTCTATTTGACTGCTCATCTTCGTAAGGTGCGATTTAGTGAGTTTTTGGAGGCAAAGTGTACAGGCCGCGTTTTCATTCGGACGTCGTCGTCGTCGTCTATTTGACTGCTCATCTTCGTACGGGGTGATTTAGTGAGTTTTTGGTGGCAAAGTGTACAGGCCGCGTTTTCATTCGGTCGTCGTCGTCTATTTGACTGCTCATCTTCGTACGGGGTGATTTAGTGAGTTTTTGGTGGCAAAGTGTACAGGCCGCGTTTTCATTCGGTCGTCGTCGTCGTCTATTTGAGTGCTCATCCTCGTACGGGGCGATTTAGTGAGTTTTTGGAGGCAAAGTGTACAGGCCGCGTTTTCATTCGGTCGTCGTCGTCGTCGTCTATTTGACTGCTCATCTTCGTACGGGGTGATTTAGTGAGTTTTTGGAGGCAAAGTGTACAGGCCGCGTTTTCATTCGGTCGTCGTCGTCTATTTGACTGCTCATCTTCGTACGGGGTGATTTAGTGAGTTTTTGGTGGCAAAGTGTACAGGCCGCGTTTTCATTCGGTCGTCGTCGTCGTCGTCGTCTATTTGACTGCTCATCTTCGTAAGGTGCGATTTAGTGAGTTTTTGGAGGCAAAGTGTACAGGCCGCGTTTTCATTCGGTCGTCGTCGTCGTCGTCTATTTGACTGCTCATCTTCGTACGGGGTGATTTAGTGAGTTTTTGGAGGCAAAGTGTACAGGCCGCGTTTTCATTCGGTCGTCGTCGTCTATTTGACTGCTCATCTTCGTACGGGGTGATTTAGTGAGTTTTTGGTGGCAAAGTGTACAGGCCGCGTTTTCATTCGGTCGTCGTCGTCGTCGTCTATTTGACTGCTCATCTTCGTACGGGGTGATTTAGTGAGTTTTTGGAGGCAAAGTGTACAGGCCGCGTTTTCATTCGGTCGTCGTCGTCGTCGTCTATTTGACTGCTCATCTTCGTACGGGGTGATTTAGTGAGTTTTTGGTGGCAAAGTGTACAGGCCGCGTTTTCATTCGGTCGTCGTCGTCGTCTACTTGAGTGCTCATCCTCGTTCGGGGCGATTTAGTGAGTTTTTGGAGGCAAAGTGTACAGGCCGCGTTTTCATTCGGTCGTCGTCGTCGTCGTCGTCTATTTGACTGCTCATCTTCGTACGGGGTGATTTAGTGAGTTTTTGGAGGCAAAGTGTACAGGCCGCGTTTTCATTCGGTCGTCGTCGTCGTCTACTTGAGTGCTCATCCTCGTTCGGGGCGATTTAGTGAGTTTTTGGAGGCAAAGTGTACAGGCCGCGTTTTCATTCGGTCGTCGTCGTCGTCGTCGTCTATTTGACTGCTCATCTTCGTAAGGTGCGATTTAGTGAGTTTTTGGAGGCAAAGTGTACAGGCCGCGTTTTCATTCGGTCGTCGTCGTCGTCGTCTATTTGACTGCTCATCTTCGTACGGGGTGATTTAGTGAGTTTTTGGAGGCAAAGTGTACAGGCCGCGTTTTCATTCGGTCGTCGTCGTCTATTTGACTGCTCATCTTCGTACGGGGTGATTTAGTGAGTTTTTGGTGGCAAAGTGTACAGGCCGCGTTTTCATTCGGTCGTCGTCGTCGTCTACTTGAGTGCTCATCCTCGTTCGGGGCGATTTAGTGAGTTTTTGGAGGCAAAGTGTACAGGCCGCGTTTTCATTCGGTCGTCGTCGTCGTCGTCGTCTATTTGACTGCTCATCTTCGTAAGGTGCGATTTAGTGAGTTTTTGGAGGCAAAGTGTACAGGCCGCGTTTTCATTCGGTCGTCGTCGTCGTCGTCTATTTGACTGCTCATCTTCGTACGGGGTGATTTAGTGAGTTTTTGGAGGCAAAGTGTACAGGCCGCGTTTTCATTCGGTCGTCGTCGTCTATTTGACTGCTCATCTTCGTACGGGGTGATTTAGTGAGTTTTTGGTGGCAAAGTGTACAGGCCGCGTTTTCATTCGGTCGTCGTCGTCGTCGTCTATTTGACTGCTCATCTTCGTACGGGGTGATTTAGTGAGTTTTTGGAGGCAAAGTGTACAGGCCGCGTTTTCATTCGGTCGTCGTCGTCGTCGTCTATTTGACTGCTCATCTTCGTACGGGGTGATTTAGTGAGTTTTTGGAGGCAAAGTGTACAGGCCGCGTTTTCATTCGGTCGTCGTCGTCTATTTGACTGCTCATCTTCGTACGGGGTGATTTAGTGAGTTTTTGGTGGCAAAGTGTACAGGCCGCGTTTTCATTCGGTCGTCGTCGTCGTCGTCTATTTGACTGCTCATCTTCGTACGGGGTGATTTAGTGAGTTTTTGGAGGCAAAGTGTACAGGCCGCGTTTTCATTCGGTCGTCGTCGTCTATTTGACTGCTCATCTTCGTAAGGTGCGATTTAGTGAGTTTTTGGAGGCAAAGTGTACAGGCCGCGTTTTCATTCGGACGTCGTCGTCGTCGTCTATTTGACTGCTCATCTTCGTACGGGGTGATTTAGTGAGTTTTTGGTGGCAAAGTGTACAGGCCGCGTTTTCATTCGGTCGTCGTCGTCGTCTATTTGAGTGCTCATCCTCGTACGGGGCGATTTAGTGAGTTTTTGGAGGCAAAGTGTACAGGCCGCGTTTTCATTCGGTCGTCGTCGTCGTCGTCTATTTGACTGCTCATCTTCGTACGGGGTGATTTAGTGAGTTTTTGGAGGCAAAGTGTACAGGCCGCGTTTTCATTCGGTCGTCGTCGTCTATTTGACTGCTCATCTTCGTACGGGGTGATTTAGTGAGTTTTTGGTGGCAAAGTGTACAGGCCGCGTTTTCATTCGGTCGTCGTCGTCGTCTATTTGAGTGCTCATCCTCGTACGGGGCGATTTAGTGAGTTTTTGGAGGCAAAGTGTACAGGCCGCGTTTTCATTCGGTCGTCGTCGTCTATTTGACTGCTCATCTTCGTACGGGGTGATTTAGTGAGTTTTTGGTGGCAAAGTGTACATGCCGCGTTTTCATTCGGTCGTCGTCGTCGTCTATTTGACTGCTCGTCATCTTCGTACGGGGCGATTTATGATACGATAAATGCAACAAACAACATTTTTTGCGATTTTAGTCAACGGACATTGAAATGTTCGTCACGTCAAGTGTCGGCCCAAGTTCCAAAGCCACGTTGGTTCAAATCACTTTATTTTCTCTTTCGTTAATTTTCGCACTTCGAAAACTATCTGAATGGTTCGTCATCTTCGATGTCGGCATGTGTTTTGTTTTAGTCCAAATGAAAATAAGTGGTTTGATATTAATAGGGTTGCATGAATCACTCCACTTACCAAAGTGAACTCATATCATGCGCCCTTTCCCCTCCCCACTAACAAAAAGTCCTTCCCATGACAGACGTGGAGACGCAGAGGTGATCTCGGTCTTTAGTAAGCAACGCACGTCATAATAACATTCCTTTCCTTCCTCGATGACCGTAAGGACGTGGCCGGCGCCGTTATTGACCTAATAAAGTTTGGAATTCTCGAAGATGCACATTGAGGATGGTAAGCTACTCCCAAGCTCCGTCTGTTGGTTCCTTGTGCAACTTCGATTGTTCTGGTCAATCACGGAGTAGCAACTACGAATAGTACGGTCATCTATGCTCATGCTCATGCTCATATTGTGTTATGATGTTATAATATTTTTCTTTGACTAATTATGATATAAACTAGATGCAGGATGATGTTAAAATAACTAAAATTGTGACAAAAAGTGCACTAGTCTAATCAAGATTTGTAACCTATTTTGTTATAATTATATCAAAATTATAACAAAATTCTTTCAAAATTATAACAAAATGTGATATAAACCCAGGAAGATTAGTTTCTATCAAAATTTGATACAATTTTGTAACATAACATTTCAAATGTCGAAGACTTAAAACTATATTATAATACAATAAATTATTATTACATAATGTGATATAATTGAGTTATGGTATTTTGAAAACACCCAGGATGTTGAACATAATTATATCACATTGAGTTCTGAATATCATAGTTTGTTAGGATTTTTTTTAAATTTTTGTTACAATTTTCTAGTCGGGTAGGTATTAGCGGTAGGTTTGTTTTCTTCATCATGAGGGGTTTCTGTCGGCAAAATTGTTTGAAACTTGGTCGTATAATTCAGCTTAATTGGGAATGATTTGAGGCCAACTCTAAGTTCAACAGTTTTACAAAAAAACCCTTAACGAAGAGAACCAAACGGCCAATATTATGTAATTACGGTTTCGGGTAATTTTACCGAACGAATGCCATTTGTTCAAATGTCGTTTGGCCGAAAATGAATTATAAACTCGAGTTATAATGCGACTGTTTCCCACATCAGTATAATTCAAAAGAACAGCCTGTGTTTCAAAAAAGGATAAATTTCTGATAAAATAACGGCAGTTTCAGCGCCAACGATTCTTTGAATAGTAAAACTAAAAGAAAATAGCCAATGATTTAAAGAAGGAAATATTTCTGATGATCATATTGGCATGTCGAAAAGCCTTCTAAATTCTATTAATATTAATTCGGCTAAATGGCGTTTGGCCAAACGATTTTTTTATTCTTCTTAGTTTTGATTTGGGTAGCAATCTACTTCCAAGAAGGAGAAGGTGAAGTTGTAAATTATGCATATTTTAGACAATTTTACAACTTTCAGTAAAGTTTCCATACAACCAGTTTTACAGAATTCGTCTGAATCATGTCTGTATCAGTTATGAGACCTACACATTTGAAATCGGACGCAAATTGGCAGATATATACCATATAGTCCTATGGCTGTGAGGGCCCATATAGCCGAGGCGGTAAACGCACGGGTATTCAGCATGACCATGCTGAGGGTGACGGGTTCGATTCCCGGTCGGTCCAGGATCTTTTCGTAAAGGAAATTTCCTTGACTTCCTTGGGTATAGAGTATCTTCGTGCCTGCCACACGATATACGCATGCAAAATGGTCATTGGCAGAGGAAGCTCTCAGTTAATAACTGTGGAAGTGCTCATAGAACACTAAGCTGAGAAGCAGGCTTTGTCCCAATGAGGACGTTACGTCAAGAAGAAAAAGAAGAAGTAGTCCTATGGCTTACCACATTTTTGACAGAATGACGCCAACATATGATTGGAAGTGTACAATTACATCAAGCTTACAAGCGTTTTGCTGGAATTCCAACCGTCATACTTCGTTATTCGTCAGGGTCATCTACCCCTGCAACCGGCTACAGTGGCCACTGCGCCACCTTCCAGCTTTCCCAATCAATTCCCACACAAGCCTCCTACGCATTCCTCTGTTCAACGTAATACCACGTCACTCTAGATTCTTTCACCTGTGCTGCGGCTTCTTCCCAAACATGTTTCCAATTTTGCAATGCATATCGAACCATTTGATCGCAGACCGGTTTCGTCCGGTCCCGCGCGAGCGCCATTAAATAACATATGCTATGCTGTGTCACTTCGCCCATCTCTAAACTTCTAGAACTCGAAATCCAACCTACCTGCGTGGCATGAAGCAACAGCTCCAACACGCCCGGCTTCCTAAATGGAAGATCCTTGGATCCCGCCACCAGCAGGTCGATCCTCGCCAGCAAACTGGACACACTGCTCGAGTCCTGCGCCACCGTACTGCGGGCAAACTCCTCCAGCGTGTGCGTCTCGACCCGTTCGTCCGCCTCCAGGTACGATCGCATCATTTTCTCCCGGTGGCTGACCCGATTCATCAGATCGGCCAGATCCTGAACCTGGCTTTCCAGGCGCGATTCGATCGACAGCTGCTTCATCAGACCACCGATGGTGAACTCCATGGCCGATAGGATCTATGGGAAGAATGGGATACTTTAGGGATATTCTAGGATTGTGCACAGCTCCTTACCTGATGTTCACTCTGCTCGATCTGCAGACTAAGCTCGTGCATTCGCTTCAGGATCTTCTCGTCCTTGCTGCGCTTGAACGGCAGATGGAAATCCCCAACGTCCTCGACCAGGTCCCACGTTTCGATAATACTCGTAATGACCTCCTTGCCCAGCTGGAGCACCGAAATTACACTGGCAACACTGACTTGCGCTTGGGACGGCTGAGGCAGATGGCATATGGCCAATAGACAGGAACCGACCAGCAGTCCCAGGGCTAGTTTCCTCCCGGCCGCCGTCGCCGCCGCCGGTCTGCCGGGAAGTGAGTATTGCGAGAGGAGTCTCATTTCGATAAGGGGAACATAACCTAATCAGTGGTTGTTATGATGTGATGATGATACTCTATACTAAGTGCGACGACTGGACGCCGCGCGGCAGTGATGCGATTGAGCTGAAACGATAAGCGTAGATGATTGGACTTAGATTAGAAGAGAGGCTTGATGCTAGTAGTCGGTTATTGGAGCAATTTTTCTCACGCACGTGCGCTCGAATGCAAACAATCGTCGAGATTGTTTTTTACGCACAGACAAGTATTAGGCATGCAGTCAGAGTCCCGTTTCGCGCTTCTGAGGCGTCGCGTCGTCGCCGTAATCTGTTTGACCTCCAATAAATCGACACACAGCTGTTTTCACTTGATAGTAGTTATGCTGTAATTTGTCTTCCTGAATCACAGGAAGAAAATTGCATAATTTCAGATTAATCACTCTCCTCTCCTCGATTCGAACGATGTCAGTTGGTCGCGAAATTGAACACGATTTGGTGGTGTTACTTCCACTTTTCGCCGAGTGAGAGTCTCAACTGATTTGTCCCGCATTTGCGTCTGACGCGCGCGCAAACGAGGCGTCACTTCCATATCCAGTAATAAGTTGTTGATTGGTAGTAATTTCCACCGAGAAAAAAATAACACTCTCACCCGCATATCTGGATCTGGAGGATGATGCGGCACAGGAAACGTGCGCTTAACAAGCCGGTCAACAAGTCTCGGCTTATGTTATGTTTATAAACTTTAATAAAGTTCGACGAATGTAGAAAGCATACACTGACTGGAGATGCGATGCAGTGTTTGAACACAGAGGCAGCAACGTCAAATCGGTGCACGCTTACCGAAGTGCAATGTGTGATGCTTGTTTGAAATGCATTTATGATCAGTGATGTGATTCATGCGTCACACTCCATACCGGCATTATGATATATAGTTTCTGCATGAATGTGTGTAGTTTGTTGTAAGCGTTATAGAAATACATAATTTATCTAGTTACAATGTTAAAGAAATGATTCAATTTCAAGGAATCATCTGTGAATCATCCTAGTCCTGTTTTGAATACAATAATTCAAATTTCTTCCTCTGACGAAGTTATTCAGAAACGCTTCGAAAATAACGTATCGCTATTGAAGGAGGAAATGGGGTCTACAACAGTGTTACGCTTCACATAAAAATTCCAAATTTTTCATTTCAGAAGATTTTCTAAATGAATTCCTACCTGGTTCTTTCAGGAATTTCTGCCGGGTTTCTTCTCAGGATTCTTCTAGATATTTCTTCCAGATTTTCTGTGGGGAATCATCGACGATTTCTTTGAACATTCCCTACAGGAAATCTGGAAAAAATCGCGGGAGGAATTAGTGGAGAACTCCCGGGAGAAATCCCGAGAGGAAACCTTGGAAAAGTCCCGGGAAGAAAGGAATACCGGCAGGAATCCCGGCTCTTAGACCTAAAAGATTTCCCATCGGATCCTCTGAGTACATCTTGACAGCAATCTTTGAAAGATTACCAGAAGGGATCCGTGAAGTAATTCCTGCAGGAATCCCTGCACCAATGCCGCCTAGAATTCGTGAAAGAATCCTTTTAGAATTTTCTATAGTAATCCCGGCAGAAATCCCTGAAGGAATCTTGTAGAGAATACCTGATGGAGTTCTTATGGGAATCTTGACTGGAAGCTGAGCAGGAATCATAGAAGAAATCCCGGAAATAATTATTGAAGAAATCCCTGAAAAAAAAAAACACAGGAAGAATTTGTGAAGAAATCCTATCAGAAACTGTGGCATGAATACCTAAAAATTCAGCATTGCCTGAAGAAATCCCTGGCAGAATTCATAGAGGTATTCTTGGAAGAATGTCTGGAAAAATCTCTGAAGCAATCTCTGCAGAGATTCCTAGAGGAATCCCTGAAGTAGTTCCTTGAGAAATGACTAACGAGATCCTTGGAGCAAAACTATCATATAGGATATCGCGCCACTTGGGCGGTGGTTCTATATTCGTCTGTTTGCCACTATAACTCAGTCAATTTTGAACCAATTGACTTGAAATGTTGTACACGGGTAGATACTATACCTATCTCACCACATTCCAAAAGTTGTGCCAATCGGTTCAAATTTGACTGAGTTATAGTGGAAAACAGACGAATATAGAACCACCGCCCAAGTGGCGCGATTCCCTATATTGTTTGAGGAATTCCGCAGATTTTGTTTTGGAAAAATCTCATCACAAATGTCTGGAGCAATCCCAACAGAAATTCCAAGAGAAATCCCAAGAAGAATTCCTGGAGGAATACCAACAGACATTCTTGGAGGGGTTCATGGAAGAATCCTTGAATACATGCTTGGAGGAGTCCCTAGAAGAATCTCTGGAAAAAAATCCTGAAGGAATCACAAGACGAATAATTGAAAAAAACCCTTGGACAAACCGCAGCAGGAACTCTTAAAGTAATTTTCGCAGCAAACTCAGCTGGATTCCTTGAAAAATTCCGCGCGGATTCCCGTGAAGGAATTCCTAAAAGATTCCTAGCATGAATTTTGTCAATACCTAACAGGATTACCTGGAGGAATCCCTAGAGAAATCTCTGGAAAAAATGTTTGGAAGGATTCCTGAATGAATCACAACAGGAATGTCTGGAGGAATCTAAAGAGAAACCCCAACAGGAGCTCTTAGAGAAATTCCTGGAGGAATCTTAGGAGCAATTCCAGCAGGAATTCCAATACAAATTCCTGAAGCAACTTTAGCAAGATTACGGGAAGACTTCCAAGAGGTATTTCAGGAAGAATCTCAAAAGGAAGTACTGGAGCAGCCCCTTGATAAAATCTCTGTAGTAATTCTGGATGAATTTTGAAAAAAGGCCTTACAAAATCGGGTAACCTCTGTAGAACAAAAAACTCTGGCGCCTTTCTCGTGTCTTCGAAACCCCATTTTAACAAAATTCAAGTGACATGTTGATGAATATCTCACTGTCATATGTTTAATCCTCGAGCAATCGCCCAGTTGCATTTTCTATAACACGTTGAAAAAATCTCGCTTTTTGTATTCAGCATAAGCGTGGTGCTAGCGGGGTGGCAAACCGCGCGAGTTACGGAAGGTTAACAAAAATCCATTCAATGACACCAGAAATCATCTTGTTTATCTGGCTTTTGATGTTTGATCTTGAATTTTTAGCCGCCATTTTGGATTTAAGTCCGCAATCTTGGATATTGTGGTCCCCATATTTCATGATATTAGGGCCTAAATATCTATTAAACAGCCGCTATCTTGCATTTTGAGCCGCCATCTTGGATTTTAGATCGCCATCTTGGATATTCTGGTCATCATTTTTGGACTCCAGACATCTTCCCTGTACCAAATAAACTCGTGCGATTTAAGATCGATACTGATAGATTTGAAAAAGTGCGCCAACCAACGAACTCAACCACGTGGGTGTTTAGATACCTCTTTCGGAAACTGGTACCCGAATAATTCTGTTTTCTCGTTATAGTGAAGTGAAGACGTGCGACTATGTTTAAAACATACATAACCTCTCGAGTAAACGGAGGGACTGTATCTGTAAGATTATGTAGAATTATGCTTAAAACCTATGTTAAAACCTGTCCAATTTGCAGATCCTTTGAAAAAGGCACAATATATGTGACCGAAACGTCAGGTGTTGAACCAATATCCGTTTATGATTACATAGAGACTGGAAGCAGAAAATCCCCGCTAGCACAAAGTCTTATATCTAAAAATGTTGAAAGCAAATCATGTTGGTCTTCTCAGCAAATTTATTTGTCATACCACAAGAAACATATTTGCCAAAGACACCATAATGATTTGACGTCATCATTTTTTGTCTTGGTGCATTTTTATTGTCAAAATTCAACCTATCTGTAACTTTTGTATCTAGAGTTTTTACCGAACTTTTTCAATAGTTTTTGAAAAATGAAATGTTTTGTAGTTTGTCACATAAAAATGAAAACAATCGGTTGAGAAATAACTGAGATCTCTAAAGAGAAATAACTGGCAATCTAAAGTTGACTAGTTTGCATGGGAAAACGGTTTTGGTGCATTTTCATTGTCCGACACTGTACAAACACACATACAGACATCATCTCAGTTCGTCGAACTGAGTTGATTGGTATATGTGACTTGAACCTCCGAGCCTTCTATCGAAAATTCTGTTTTTGAGTTAACATATGGTTTTTCAGTTCACTTAGATGAACGAGAAAGGCAAAAAAAATGCGATCTACTAACTCAAGACGAGCTACCGGCTACCGCTGCCATATGCAAAAGGTTGTAACCGTTCGGCGAATTAACTCGAGAAGATCTTAAAACTCGGTGACTTTTGCGCCACTCTCGCGAACGAGAGACCACCGGTTCATTTTAAAGTTTGCCCGACTAAATTGACGACTCTTTCTCTCAAGGGCTTTCTCGAACGGCCGCTGACTGAAATTAAAATCCCTAAACGCACCAAATCTAAACACATAAGGTACAAACTGAAACAATAACGGAAATTCACACAAAATAGGAATAAAAAACTGAATCAACAAGAACAAGTAAACAATTAAGTGTCGTTGAAGTGAATTTATTTAAATTTAGAACGGTAATTTAAGGAACAAAAGAAACAATAGAAACAATAAAATCAAACAACTGAATTCATTTGTATGTATATTATTTTTTACAATATGCGCGTCAAATGGATTGTGTTGTGTGTGTGTATGTGTGTTATCATGGCCATGAACTCAAAAACGTACCTGCGCAGGTTTTGTTCGTCGACGGTGGTTTCTCGTGGCCAATCGTCGACGTTGGGTAGCTCTCCTTGATGTTCGCCGGATTAAAGGTGCGGAGGGGGAGTGTCGGCGGTCCGGTACTCTGCCCGATCGTACTTAAACCGCACGCGGGTAGGCCGGATATGCTCCCTACTCTCCGTTTGACTGCCAGTTTTGGCGGGCGAGGAGCAGCAAAATGACTTGGAGTCCGGAATAAAAAGCGTCTTGGACGCTGATGTCCAAAGACGAGACACAAGTTTAAAAAATATACACTAAACGAATTCACTTTTAATAATTACCTTTTTGAAAATCAAACAAATGCTCAGGGAACAGAGTGTTTGCCCCTGGCGACTAAATCCACTATTCAAATAACTACAAAACGAAAAACAAAGACAAATAAATTCAAATCCACTTCAAACTACACTAATTTACTAAACTATAACTCTAATAAACACTACACACCTTTAAAACAGTACAAACTGGAAGAAGGTCGCCGAAGCTCACTTCTGCTCTCCAGTCGACTCAACTATGAAGTGATGGAGTCAAGTCCAATCTTCTAGTCAAGTAAATTTCCTGCTATTGAAACAATCGTATATTCAACATACAAACTATTATTTACAAGTGCGCCAAATTCACATCGCACATGGCCGCAAAATCTATTTTGCGCCATCGAAAAAACCCTATAAGATACGTTACATCGTCATTAGCTTAGCCTAGACACAAACCTTTCATGAATCGATATTCTCACGTACAAATTCAAACCAAAGAAATTCCAATTGGATTTTACTTGAAAAGATAAAAACGTCAAAAGCTACCAATTAAACTAAAATAGTCATGAAAAATAATAATAATATTAATAAACAAATTAAAATATAAGATACTAAAATATTCAAATAATGCCACAACTTTATCTAACTGAATTTAAACGTTATTTTACTTAAACAGGATAAAAACGTCAAAACGTTACAAGGTTTTGGGTCCAACCCCGGGTCCGACTCTTTTTCTACTTTGCATCTTATTATATAAACTTCCACCCTTGCTTGCTTCCACCGTTTTGAGAGTCTTTTTGAGATTCCTGCTATGATTTTTTAAGTATATTCCTGAGATTGTAGGTAATGCAGTTTTTTTCACTTAATTTTAATCTCACTACAATTTTCGTCAAGTATTCTACTTAGAAAATCTTTAGGCATTTTTCAAGTAGCTCCGTTTGGGATCTTCGTAGAATATCTTCTTGAAATCGCTTCAGTTGTTCTTCAAAAATCCCACCAAGAGTCAATCCGGGCATTTTTAAACGATTCCTTTGGGATTTCCATAAGAAAATCAGAAATCCTTCCATGAGTTTCTTCTGAGATTACTCCGCGAATTTCGATACGAATTCCTTGGAAGTTTATTCTAAGATACCATTAGCGTTACCTCATAAGAGATTTTTCTGTGTAATCTCATGAAATCCCTTCAGATTTAGATTCTCTTTCTAGGTTTTTCTAGGGGTTCCTTTATGAATTCCTCCAACTCTAAAAACGTTTCTGACACTCCAATATAGGTGATCTCGTCCGATTTTGCTTGGTTATCTTTTGGAATTCGATGAAAAGTTTTGTTTGGATAATAAAAAAAGAGTTGTTCCTGACGCTTAGGATTTCTACAGGAGTTCCTTCTGGAATTACCTTGGATGTCTCTTTTTTTATTTTTTTCTGGGTTACTACGAAGATTCACCGGAATCGGAATTCATTTTTCAAGGCTAACGCAAGAACTGTTCTGTGAGTTGTTCCTGAAGGCCGTTTCCAGTGGGAAGAGCCGACCATCCCTCCCGTCCAGTGGTAGTGTCAGTGATCAGACATTTTCATCTAAATGATTTTCTAGAACTTCCTCCAAGAGTTACTTAGTGGTTTTGTGTAGAAGCTAGTATTATTATTTTTTTTAAATTCCTCCAGAAATTCCTTCTGGTGTTCCCTTTGGGGCTCTTTCAGAAGTTCTTCCTAGGATTTCTCCAGAAAATTTTCTGGGTCCTTCCGAAGTTTCTTCCTGGCAGTGTTTGGAAATCAAAGTGATAAATGAACCACTCAACAGTTTTTCTTCCCTTCTGTTGGTTTTGTTCTTATTTCCAGGTGCGTCTATGTTCTCTGTGTTCTCTATTGTTTTTATTATCTTCATTATCGAGAATTTCAGCCAGGGGATGGTTCATCTCCGTATGTTCTCTAATTGAGTCGTATGATTCATGAAGGAATTCGAAGAAGATCCTCTGATATACTCAATCTGCGGAGATAAGCAGGCATAGCTAAGCGTAACATTGTCTAATGTTCTCTCATCGCTTGCAGCAACTGTGAATATACGTTATTTTTATCATTATTTAACGTATTTTCGCTCTTAAATTGTAGCACACCATTTACTGCAATTGTATTTATGTTGCAGGTTGCGTTGCCATAAAAATCAAGAGTTATGGCAATATTCTGACAATGACAAAACATATTTTTGCCAAATGCTTCGCTTTCATTAACGTCGCTGAGTATCTTCTCTCTTGATTGGGGGCTCTCGTACGAACCGGGCAAAAGAATGAATAGCATATCGGGAAGCGGGGAAGCGTTTCCGAGCACGTCGCTTCACCTTTTGTTACATTCGTCGAGTGTAACACTAGCTGAGTATAGACCACTCAGTAACTCGCGATAAAATTTCAAACACTGCTTCTGAGATTCACAGAGTTGAAGTATTCTGCAAGGAAATATTTCTGGAATTCGTCTAGGATTGTTTCCAGGACTTCCAGCAAAAGTTTTTCCTTTGGAAGGGAATCTTTCTGGAATCCATCTATGAAATTGTTCTTAGATTGCTCCATGAACTTCTACTGGACTCCCTCCAGAATCGTCTTTTGAATATCTTTACAAGATTTCTCACTGGATTTCCTCCTAGAGCTCCTTCTGGGAATTTCCCAGGAGTTCTTCTCTCCTGATAATCATCATGGAAATCCTTCTGGAAATATTACATTAGTTTTTTCTTGGAATTCTTCAAATATTCCTTCTGAAAATCTGCCAGTATTTATTGAGCTTCTACTGGATTCCCACTGAAATCGTCTTTGCAATTTCTTCTGGATATCCTATTGGGACTCCTTCCAAGAATCGCTTTTGAAAATCATCCTGAAGTTTCTTCTAGATGCCCTTCAGGAGTTCTCATGGGAATCTTACAGAACATTGTTTCTAGGAAACTATATAGATGTAATCCATACAATTTCTGGAGAGATATCCAGTAGAAGTTCCTGCAGAAATCAGCAAATGACTTTCCTGGAATGATCCACAGATAGAAATTCTAGGGAAACTCCGGATGAAATTTCTGTAGGAATCTCCAGAAAGGATTAATGGAGAAATTCACAGCTAGAATATCTACAGGAGTTTCCGAAAAGACTTTCTGGAGGAATCCCAAGTCGGAATTCGTGGAAGTGCCGAAAAAAGTTTGGGGCCGGATCAGAACGTCGTTGAGACGCGTTTTTTTTTTCGCGTTATAACGTTCAAAAGTTTGGATGCGTCATAATATTCTTTGTGTTTTCTTTCCTTGGACTTCGTGGGGTATCTGCATGTTCGGACGTTATGCCCCGGAAAATGCGCCATAAAAGCCCTTGGGCATTATGGCTTCGGACGTAATGCTATTGCGCCGTAGAAAAATGGATGAAGTACTACGACTAATTGACTATTGACATCACATCTGTTTTAATTTATACCTCGGACATACATATGGTCAAGATAATGATCCTTTCGATCTAGGTTGAACTTGCTCGAAGTTACTACATCCCGCTCTTACCCGACAAATGGGTAAGAGCGGGATGCAGCAATTCGAGCAAGTTCAACCTGCGTCGTTGAACAGGACTAATTTATACTAAGCTACACTGAAAATATATTTTGTTTCTTTGTACGACAACGCTCTTCCACTTAACAAACGCCATTAGTTGTTTTCTATAACAAAAAGATTTGTGCTTAAAATCGTTTCGTAAAAATCACTCCGACATAAACAAAAACTCTTTTTTTTTGTCGGACCGCCATAATACACCCTAAAAAATTGCACACGTGTATCAGCTGGTTTCCAAAACCCCGAACACATATCTTTTGATTGATACCTACCAGTGTTAGTCATCTGTAGGCGCTTGTTGGAACCGTTCGGAAACAACGGAAACGCTTTTCACTCTGATTCTGTTAATAAATTACTTTTACTTTCAACTGATAAGTATGCTTCCTATTTTCTTCTCGCACACCCATCGTCATATGCACCTGAAAACAGGTTTCTTTGTTTTCTCTGCAATCCAATCAATCATAAGTGATAACTGGTGAGCTTTGTAGCATTCTACGAAGCGAAATTTTCTTTTTACTCAAGGTTAGTAAAAAGCGTTTGACATTGTAAATTTTGTTTCATTCTACAAAGCTAAAGCCAAAATCTACGAATGAGCAAATTCACCGTCTGTCGGATTCGTGATTTCAAACATGATACAACCCATTTGAACTGTTTCAGCATGGTGGTACGAATGAACCGTACATTTTACGCGTTAAATTGCTTTCAATTTACGAAAACTGGTTTTACGAAACATATTTGTAGAGGTTTAAAATATAATTTTAGTGTATCTTAAACGCAAGCATAGGAAACACTCATTCAGCTATTGCATTTCCCTTACTTACTACCTCGCATATTCTGAAACAAATGTGTTTTTTCCCCAGCCAATGGATTTTTTTTGACTTACTTTGGAATTCTTTTGACTTTCTTTGATCATTCTTTGCTTCTGTTTCTTCGCTCTGCAACGGGGCGCCGCAAGAAAACGACGGCTTAATGAGTCGCCAAAATCTGTGTGCCTAAAATGAACGTTTCCATTCTTGTGAGACGGGTACGAATTCATCCGTAGGATTCGGAACTGCAACTTGAATCAATAAATGTGTTCTGATTCAATCGGCTGAATGTTATTCGTTGGTTCAGGCAGAGTGAGAACATTCTTTTGTCTATCCAGCTTTTTACGCTAGACCAAGGGGTGATTCGAATATGACGTTTCTTGCCGACGACCAAATTTCAGTTCAATACCATCATAGTAGACTGCTAGGATAGTTTGTTGATTGAAGTGTCAACCTTTTTCACTTGATTCGTATCACATCAACAGCGATCCTCAGGGAATTTTGAAATGGTGTTACATATTTATTCTGCTGGAGAAATTAATCTACCTTACATTTTTTTAGGTTAACTGCAAAAGGATTTACCGCACATTGATTGGAAATATGTTAGCATATCCTCTTACACTCTCGAGTCTTGACGAATCAATATGGTCCGCACTTTTCTGCTCTATCCAGCTTTCTACTTGGCGGTGCATGATGATCAATAAGGACTGTTCATTTTATAAAGAGGACACCTTATTTGTGTGATATCTTTTTTATTTTTCAATAAAATCATTATCGGTTTTTTGCATAAATTTCCATAGCTATTCTACAGTGTAGGAAAAATATAACATTATACAAATTGTCCTTAGTTATGGAACTGAAGCGGTTTTCGTTAAAACTCAATAAAACCCCATTTCTCAAAATTCTACACAACTTTCCACATACATAACTTTAAAATTTTCATGAACTTTTCAATGTGTTGGGATCTAATACTATTCTTCTAAAGGTAGAGTGTAATAGTTGGTCAGTAATAATGCACCAAGCATTATACAGCTTGATATAGTGAGTTGCCTTGTTATCAATGAAATTGATAAAAAATACTTATTTAAGTCCAGTGATGCAATAACACTACGGAATCAGTTCAAAATTTGTCCAGTATAGAAGAGAATCGCATTCTAAATGATACCGAAGAAAAATATGCTTTAAAGTACATTCTTCATCATAAATTTAATACTTAATGATGGCCATAATGAAAAATTGCATACTTTTTGCTCCATAAATGCAAGTTTTTGATTCTAGAGAAGCTTATTATTATTTATTTTCAGCAAGGTCTGACCCTATGTAATTATATACCTTATTTGAAAATAACTACATGTTAATTTTTATTTTCGACATCATTGTTACGTTGTATTTGCAATAGAGTACATCGTTATTTAGAAGAACCTTCATAGAACGAAGCGGTTTTATCTCCGGTAACTGCCATGAAGCACAGTAACCAAGCCAACAATGCTATCAAGAAGCGGTTTTCTGCATTTGAATTTGCATTATTAGTACTTTCGACTAGATCCATTGAAAACATTCAAAATTTAATATTTTTATACATTTTTGTTTAACAAATAAATTTTATTCTGAAAATCGAGTCCAATTTGTAACTTTAATATCTCAACAACCATTATTCCGATTAGGTTTATATTTTGCCAGAAAATATATCACTCAAACTGCTGCAGCATGGCAAACGCTTTTTTGCAATTAAAAACGATACACCGATGTTTTACAGAAATTTTGTGTTTATCTTTAGTTTTTGGAAATTGAAAAATTGATCTCTCGAAACACTTTGCCACATTTCTATGAAGTTCAATAATTTTGAACCAGTTTATTTATGGTTATTATCTGCTAATATAATGTACTGCACAACTAACCAAGGCTGCTCAAATTTGAACTACGCGTTTTCTTTTTATAGCCTTACAAAGTTGTCCTCTTTATAAAATGAACAGTCCTTAGTTTAGGCTCTGTTTTACGTTGAAGGTCATAAATAGAGCAGAATGTCACCTAAGTTGGAATAAAATGTTGGAACCATGGAATGTCTGATTCGGCAGCCATTGGTTCATTTTTGCAAAGAAGCAATTAATTCTAGGTCAAGCTAATAAAACTAATTCGTTTGATAATAAAAATACACAGTTGGTTCCTTATATTCTGGGCATTTTGTTCAATTTCAGTTTGTGTATCCGAGTGTAATACGTTGCCAAAACTAGAATCATTCTTTCGCGAATGGAGATTGAACCGGGGAAGTCATAAACGCTGAAAACGACAAGCCTTGAACCAAAGTGCATGGAAATTATCAGAACCGTCCTGGTTAAATTCAGCTATTTCGAATCCTCAGACTTCCATTTTTTTGCGATACAGCTGCTTGGTCTAAAACGAATAAAAAACGAGATTAATTATTTCAGCAAAATACAAATGTAACACCATCTTAAATACGCTGAGGATTATTAATCATGCGAATCAAGTGAAAATTTTTGACACTTCAATCAACAAACTCCTAAAACAGTCTACTACGACGGCATTGAACTGAAATTTGGTCGTCGGCAAGAAACGTCATATTCGAATCACCCCTCTTGTTAGCGTAAAAAGCTGGATGCATGCTTGCTTGAACGAGAAAAATGATAGAACTTATGGAACTTATTTCAAGGTCAATGGGATAATGATATTATCCAACCAAAATCAAATTTTTAAGTACCAAATTTTGAGATAGTCCATAAAAAATTTTAAGATATTTTCTCTCGCATCAATACAATTCGACACTGATTCTTCATTAGGGCCTAACTAACATTTTCGATTTCTCTTCATCGATCCTCTCTTTGTGTTATTACGGAAAGTGTATTAATTTTTCCAAAGATTTTTTAGTTGAAATGCGAAGACGACGACTACATTTTGCTCTAGAAACAAAAAGAATAATGATTTTGTTTGTTTTGATCAAGTTATTAGCGAAAGAGAGAGTCGACGAAGAGAAATCGATCAAGTCAGTTAGGCCATTAAGAAAAATCATTGTCGAATTATAATATCATGTTTTGATCACCAGTACTACGCCTTTTCCTGGAATTAGCAAATAGGTCACCACTCTGCGTATTTTATTATTTGTTCATCTAAACGTCTCAATATTGTCTCACTAATTTATCCAAGCTTCCCTCTAGAGTTCCATCCGAGTACTCAAATATCCCTCCAGAGAGCGACTCAGAGGTCCTTGCAAAAACGGTCCTTTTTTCAGAAGTGCCTTTCTAGAGTTTTTAGTGATTTCTTTCATAGATTTCTGAGAAAGTTCTATGAAACATTAAAAAAAAATGGAAAGAATTTATGGGGTAATGATTCTGGAAAATTCATTTGTAACTCTTCAAGATAGTTTGTATTAATCGACTCCTCCAACGATTCTTCCAAAAAAGTTCACATAAATTGGTTGATCATGTATCTTCTGAAGATTATTTAAAGTTTCTTTCAAGACGCTTGTCGGAAAAAAGAAAAAAAAATCAAGCATGTAAATGAAGAGGAATGTCAGAGTTCCTGAAAAATGAAATACCATTCAATTCAGTCTACTCTTTCTGGATGAGTTTGAGTTTTTTAGTCAAATGATTTTCAAAGAATTCCCATAGAAATCTCTGGAGTAATTTCCAAAAAATAACTGAAACATTCAAGAGAAAATATTGTGTTTTTTTTTTGCATGAATTGTTATTGTAATCTCTAAAAAAATATTGTAGAGAGAAACCTAGAGGAACCCTCCCAGTAACTCAAAGAAAACACCGTTTAGGAATATCTAAATATTCCTTGACAAAACTCTAAAAACAAGGTCTTACATTTGGTATGGTAATATACTATAGGGGTAGGCGGGGCAATATGGACACCCGGGGCAGAATGGACACCCTCAATATTTTGAAATATGCGAACTTTTTTGAACTTTTAATAAATGGAGAATATAGTCCATTTGTCTGAAACGTAGTTTCAGGAAAGAAACATTCGAAATTTAAATTATACTCGATTTTACACGAAAAAGTTGCGTCCTCCGTTTTTTGTGCATGGAAATTATAATTTTCACACCATCTAAAATAAGATTTAGTGATTTTTTTATTGCAGGTCGATTAAAACCTGATATTTCTAGAACACATGCAAGTAGTTTTGCTGTATCTACATGCTTAACATGTTTATATTTTCTTCTTTATTATATCAAAAATCAAGATTTGAAATATCTTCTGCTACCGGGGCAAAATGGACACTCACCTTTTTGAAAGAAGCGGCAAGGGAAAAATATAACCTAAATCACAAACCAACCAAATTCTTCGATTTCAGTATATTTTCGGTTAAATGTTCACTATAGTAGACATAGGGTGAAACAAATTGGTCAAAAAACGACAGCAGTGGAAAATAGTTGTTCTAGGCACAGCTGTACATGCCGACAAAAACGAAGCTTTATCCAAAACAGCCTGAATTTAAATTAACTGAACAAAAATGAACTACTTCGGCGTATTATTCATCCATAATAGTTGTTTTGTAATGAAATGACTTTATAGATGTAAATAATGTACGAAATTCGTAAAAGTCTTATGGTGTCCATATTGCCCCATGGGGGTGTCCATTCTGCCCCGTATGCTTGAAGACGGTCATGAAAAACTAACATTTTCCATAACATTTTTTGAAGTGGATAAATCATTTTTCTTCGTGAGCATTCTTATGCAATAGATGCTAAATAGACTTTAAAAGGATACATGTATCAAAAAACTAAACTTTTTTGACATCTTGCCAGGTAAAGTTGGCAAAAACCTTAGGGTGTCCATATTGCCCCGCCTACCAGTACTAGCATTATATATCTTTCTACCAAACATTAAGTGTTTTTTTTTGTTTTCTTTCAAGAATTACTCCAGGCATTCCCAAAAGATTTCTCCAGGAATGTTTTCAATATTACTATCACAAATCAGTTCGGGGATTCTTGTGAAGCTTTTTTTTAAAAGCTCCTCTAAACATTGCTCGCGGAATATCTCCAGGCATATGAGGCTCGAGGCTCCCAAAATCGCTCCAGAAACTCTTTCACGCCGGTTCCTCAAAGAGCTTCTGCTTCAGGAGCATTTGGCTGATTTCTCATGGAGCTTTGTCAGGAACCCAAGTGTGCCTGTAGGAACCCACTTACCTTTCAGAACATTCAACGATTTTCTCAAGTAATTCCCAAGAAATTTCATCTGGAATTCCTGGTAAGTGTTAGGAAGCAAACACGGAATATATTTATTCCAATTTAACTGAATTCTTGGACCAGTTACTTGCAGATAGTTTGAACAAACTTTATGGAAAAATTGCAGGTATTATTTCTAGAGGAATGATTTCAAACTTTTCCTGGAACTCTTTGGAAGAATTCCGCTAAGAAATCATGATATCATTTTGATAGTAATTTAAGGAAAAGCACTGGGAAGGAATTTAATAGAAACTAGGATTTTCTGAAGGGAACTTCTAGAGAAAACCTTAAAACCTGATTATATTCGTAAAGCTTTCTGGATGAATATTTATAATTACTTTGAAATATGGCTTCCGAGATCTTCCCAGGAATTGCTCCACAGCTTTTTCCCTGATCCTAGGTACAAGGACCCCACATCACGGGGAAAATATCTGTTTCAAATCTGTAATTCATTACCGATGTGCTGCAAGCATTACTAATGAACAGAAAAATGTTAGATGTTTCAGATGTTTCTCATTAACGAGGAATTTTTCGCTGAAGTGGCTGTCTATGTGTAGAGTAGACTAGAATTTTCTTACCATTTTTTAGATTTTTTTGAAAACTGATCCTAATATAAGTTATGGATTTCCTAGAGTCGTCTATCAAGAAATCTACATTAAGTTCTTGGAAGAATTTCTGCCAAAACTCGTCACTCACAAATCCAGCAGAAAAGTAGATCAAACGCCATTGGATTCATGGAGGTTTAAGGAAAATTGAAAGAATATCCTATTTTTTTCGAGAATTGAAAAAAACATTTTTGGAAAAGGTTCTTAAAATAATCAAAGTATGATTAGGATACTATTTGAAGAAGAGTATTTTAGAGAATTTTAGAGTAATGCCGTGAAGAACTCCTTGTCAAACCATTCGTTCGAAGTTACCAAGCTCTTCACTGGTATATTGAATAATATTTGTGATTTTGATCATATTCTGCCATGTATTTGGATGATCTATTCTAGATTGTGCTTATTTCCTCCCTGATATTGTACAAATTACCTCCAAGTGCTACTCAGCATTATTCCATTTTGTCACTATGCAGTAGCTTTGTTTTGCAAGATGCATTTCATATTTCCAGATTTATGAACTCTGTTTTCAAAATATGTGGTTCAGACTGCAATTGGTTATATTCTTAGCTGAGTGTTTGCCCGGACTAGGTTTTCCAAAACTTGGATTTTCCGAACGATGTTTTGTTTTCCAAAACACGGGTTTTCGATGTTTATGAGTTTGGAGCATTCTGTTTTACAATTGTTGCGCAAACAAGCATTCTTTAATTGATCATCATTTACAGATCGTGGAATGATTGTGTTTTTCATTTCTAGGGTATGTGTGCCATCAGTAATCTCATGCTCCCATTTTCATCCTATTCGAAAACAAGCGATTACGGCACCGATTGACTCCGTTCTTTTTGTTTTCATGGGTGCTCACTTCTAACAAAAAATACAATAATAAGAAACAAAACAAACAGCGCTTCAATCCTTTGTTTTTCGTGGGATGAAAATGGGAGCCACATGCTTAATAAGGGAACCAATACCCTACATGGTTGATTTACTCCTGAGTTTAAACTCCAACATCTGTTGGCATTCTGCGGATGCTAGTACCGTTTTAATACCTTAAGTTCAAAGTACGCTCGAGTCAATCAAATTCGTAAGAAAAAATACAACAACAAGAATCACATTTTTTCGTAAAATTCTTCAATATACAGAAGATATTAGATTAAAAAAAAAACTATGTATAAAACACTACTCAGAGCGGAAAAAAAGGTATAATTTTTGCATATATGTATACAAAATTGACGTGACATCTACTCACATCAATATGCTTCCGCGTGTTCTAGGTCAACAAACTTCTGTTATCGCCATCAACACTTTCATGTTCTGCTTTACAACTCAATGTGCACCCCTTTTTTTCGAATCTCTTTTGAATCGACCAACATGATAAAGTCCACACTTCGAGATAACAAGTCGTCTCCGTCCGTGCACAATCTGGATGCTGGTCTTCTTAGAACCAGTTTAGTTTACCATTGCACGCGAACACAGCCTCTCATTGAGCCAATTTTGCACAGCAAACTGTGTAGCTTGCCTCCCTCGCCTCGGTGACACATCATAAATTCATAAGCATTAAATTTTCACTTTGCCGCCCCGCCGGAGAGATGAATGGACCCGGATAGATTTGCACGCGCTCTTTCTCCCGTCGATGTCTCGTCGACGATCGACAACTAACAAACTACTCTCAACAAAACGCGATCAACCGACGACACAACGCCAATGTCTGACTCATCCAGACACAGCATTTTTCAATTGTCCAGTTCTATGAATTTGGACGATGTTTTACCTTTTGGCGAAGTTGCACTTCTTGTGGGGTTTCTCTCTGTTTCTGCAACCAACCAGAAGTGGTCATTCACTGAAGGTCGCCCTGCTGCTGCCTCGACTAAGTCTCATATACGATCAGCTGCTTGCTGACACTAAGCTTGCTCGCTTCGCTAATTAAGCAATAACCTATTCACTTCACGTGCAAAACTGTTACTTTGTCCATTGATTACGTTAACACTACCGCACCACCGGTACTGGTACGATCATTTTCACGAACTGCGATCACGCACGATTTTCGGAACTACGATCGCGATCTTCAAAGATGATTTCGCGACGATGAAATTGATGATGATCTTGTGAACGTCCGAAACCGAACCGGACTGAACCGTGAATCGAATGGCAATGTTCTGCTGATGGCGAAACGAAGGCTTTGCTGGACTGATGCTACTGGACAACAAGCGGAATGAATTATGGACGATCGGACGGTTCCTCCAAGTTGGCACCAATACATCTAACTTGGGCAACTTGGTGGCTAGGTAGGCAGCTAGCTAGCTAGTAGTGATCGTCGTCCGTCAGGTCATTATGCGAGCTTTCAGCGGCGCGGCGGTTCCACGCCATGAATGAATGAATGTTACGGGGGTGGAGAGGGAGATCGTGGCAGCGATCACTCACTCTCTCCATTTCGGTGCAGGTCAGTACTCCGTCGGAGATCGCCAAAGCGCGCTTTGTTTCATGATTCACTTTCTGTGAGTTACCTACGCTGCGGCGGATCTAGTGGCAGTGCTGGTTTGAAACGGACATTCCAGCTGAAATGTGAGGTTATGTTTGAACTGGATTGTGCGACGTACAATCAAACTCGGAAGATTGTCGACTGTTATGGACTGTTTGCCTATACCTACTTAGGGTTTTTGCACAGTGCGTGTTTGGGTGGGATGATTCACGAATGGTATTTGGTGCTAACGGTACAGTTAATTTGAATCACCGCCACTCTGAGCTGGAAAGGTGTCAATTACGAGGTTACGATGGTGTCGAATATGTTACTGGTATTAAGTTCAGCGTGCTTTCATTTGCGGTTTTGCGCTCTATTAGTCAATTCCAAAAGACTACCCCAACTACAGGTATACCTCGATTTAGTGGACCCTCGATTATATAGACCCTCGATTTTATGTACTTCGATTTTATGTACATTTTACCAGTGTCGCAAAGCATCAGCGTACAAGTCACAAAAAAGCTGATAAACACCAAACTTGTATCACCCTGTCTCTGCGGTTTCTGATTCGCTCTCTCTACAGTCGCTAACACCAGAAAAGACAGAATCCCATCATAGTCACCCGGTCACCCTTGTTTTGCTACAATCATCCTGACTTGGATACGGGTCATGTGAGTGTCATGACTCTCTCCGTCGCCTCAAGCAGATGCACGCGCAACAGCGTGTAAAACTATGCATGTGTATTATCACAAGCACGGTATTGACCAATCCAAATTCCTCTGTGGTAGTGGTTTGTGTTCAGATTTCCCGTGTTAATCTATCTGTAAGAACTTTGTAAACATCTTTTGTTCTCACGTATATAGATAGGCTTGCATTAGGTTTCGTGAGACATTTTTTGGACAACTCAATTACGTCATAAATCCTATTCGTTTTGCATAGCTCTGTTTAAACACACACATTGAGCGCACCACGCAGTTCGCCCTGGCTATGGCAAACGCTCTCACTTCGCTCGTTATGCATCGTTGCTCAGAGAGATTGATTGTCTAGCAACCCGCCTGAAGCATACTCAGCAACTGCTATCGCTGCAAAGCTGCGAAGGGTGGAACCCACAACATGTTTGTCATTCCAGGCATGACATGCTATCTGGTTCCAGGATATATGTAAGATCTGGTTCGTATCACCTTGGGAAGGGTGACTCCAGAAAGCGGTTCAAGTGATTGTCTCGTGATGGTCGCGATTATTCGCAAGACTGAATTTTACCTCGATTTTATGTACATTTTTTTAATGGTATTTTTTTAACTATTCAATCAGTTTAAAATTTGCAATTTATTACATGATGACTTATAAACCAGGGGTTTTCAGCCTTTAACACGCGAAGCACTTCATATCAATAAATTGTTTTGTAGAGTACCCATATTAGCGCCAATGCATACCTCATGACATACTTAGTTCTATATATTTACTGTAATCTCATACTTCCCTTTCTGACTTCATTTTTTTTTATAAATATCCCTGACTTTGTCGATGATGGCGATGAGCGGAGTATATGGAGTGATTTTCTGGCAATATTTTTTATAGATCCCTTTGCAATAACAACATTTTTGACGGATGCATGCAAACTGATTCGCCAGATCTTCTCTCAAAGTTTTCCAACAAACTTTTTTCAACGATTCTTATGACTCACCGAGAATTGTATTAAATACCTGATATTTTTGGTAGATTTGCTGATTGAATTCCAAAATTTATAGCAAATTCCCTAAAAAGTTCATTGTAATGCCTCGGATGATTACTGACAAGATTTGTGATAAATTATTTCTAGTACTCAGATCTAGTTAGTCATGGTTTCCCGATTTCAGCGTCCCTTCACGTGCACATTCCCAAGGATGAATTCCTGAAGGAATCTTTGAAGGAGCCGCTTGAGCAATTCGTGAGCTGCTGGAACAACTTCTTAAAGAATACATGGAACAACTTTTGAAGAAATTCCTGCCGAAACTTCTGAAGTAGTTCTAGTAATATTAAACAAGTATCTAAAGATATCTCCGAAAGTATCACTGAAGAAATTTCAAAAAGAATTTTAAAAAATCTGAAGAAAATTCTGAATAAACTCCTTAAAGCATTTCTGAAAAAAAGAATTATTTTTTAAAATTCATAGATGGATTTTCTGAAGAAGTTCCGGAAGGAATACCTGGAAACTACTGCTAGAATAACTAACAAAACCTCTCGAGATATTAAAAAAAACCTGGAGGAACCCCCAAAACAAATTTTAAACAAAGTTTCAATGAAGTCTTTGAGAAACTCATAAAGGGTGATACGGTCAAAATTTGGTCACACATTTTTTTTCATAACCTTAGACTGCGTACATCAAAACAGCTGAATTTTGGAACAGTAATGCTACATTATATGTAGCTTATACCATACAATTTTCATCAAAATCGATTGAGTATTGGTTGATATACAGATAAAACCATCGACCTACCTTTTTAAAATTTTGTACAAGGGCGCTCCATAGTAAATTATCGGAAATTTAAGGTCAGTAAAGCACAATTTTGATACTGCTCCGATTTTTATCAACATTTTACAGTATAGTTCTATTATGAAAATATGTTCTTAGTAAAATTTTGAGCCATTTTGTATGAATACTTTCAAAGTTGTACCAGTTTGGATATGAAAAAAACTGAGCGGGTGCCACTTAAGCAAATATAGCTTTGTAACGGCTGGATCAAATTGAATGAAATTTTTACACAACATTTTGATTTGTATACTTTACATACAGAAAAATTTTCATTGAAATTGGTTCAGTATTTCTGGCTCTATAAATAAAAGAGTAAAAATGTGTTCTTATTTTTTAATCCTCTTTGTACAAAATTTTAAAATTGCAGTTTTCAGGATTCACAATATCTCTGCAAATACTAAACCGATTTTGATGAAAATTTTATGGTATAAGCTACATATAATGTACAATTACTGGTCCAAAAATCAGCTGTTTTGGTGTACGCAGTCTCAAGTTATGAAACAAAATGTGTGACCAAATTTTGACCGTATCACCCTTTAGAGGAATTCTTAGAGGTGCACTTGGAGGAAATCCTGGAGATATTTCTAATAAAATATATAGAGGAATAACCGGCGGAATTTCTGAGGAAATCTCTGTGTCAATTTCTGCAGGAATCTCTGTATAAATGTCTTTCAGCCTTTCCATAGCAATCCTCTATAGCAGTCGGCAAAACCTGAAGAAAAATTTCTGAAGTAATCCTTGGAAGATTTCCTAAGACTTTCTAACTTAAAAAATCCTTGGAGCAATTTCTGGAGGAAAAATGTCTTGAAGCAATATCTAAAATTCTAAAGGCATGTGAATAAATTTTGGGATTTTCCTTTATAATATCTTATAGAATTCCAAAAGCAATCATTGGAGACAGTTTTTTTGAAAACTTCAGAGATAATTTTAAAGAAGTTTTAATTTTCTGATTCTGATACATTGAGAAACAGAAACTCAAAACTTCTTCAAAATTTGAACCATATTTAAAAAAAAGTTCATGGAATACTTTTGAACTTCATGGAAGGTTTTCTAGATGAATGCTTCGTAAAAATTCTGAAGGAATCTCTTTCAAAGAAATTCGTAGATGAATTTCTAGAACAATCTATGCAAGATTTTTCGAACCCATGCAACATTTATGGAATCCATCCGTGTAAGACTTTCTTAAGGAGTTCTTAGAGAAGTTTCTATATGACATTGTAAAGTATAGAGGAATCCCTAGAAGATTTTGTGAAAAAATTCTGACTGAATTTCTTTGGGATTTCCTGGATGAATTTTTGAAGTAAATCTATGAGCAGTTTCCAAAGATTTTTTCAGGAACTCGTGAAAAATTTTTTAAACGAGTCCTAGGATGGATTTCAACAAGGATCTATGAAAGAATTTTCGAAAAATCTGTGGAAGTTTATTAAAATGTAGAAAATTATTAAAAAAAACTCTGAAGGAAAATTTGGAAATATTTTTGAAGAAATTATTAGTCTAATTTTCTGAAGGAACCCTCAGGGTAATTTCTACAGGAATCCCTGCAGAAAGTTCCCTAATGGATCTCATACTTTTTAAAGAGTCCCTGAAGAATATTCTAGAGAAATCCCAGGAAGTTTTTCTGACAGAAATTCAGATTAAAAAAACTCTGGAGCAACTTCTAAAGTCAACCCTGGAGAGAGTTTTAAAATAAATCCTCGGGGAACCGTTTGAGAGAATGCTTTAAGGAATTTCCGAAGGATTCTTCAGACAAATATCTAAAAAAGTCTCGAAAAAATTTACCTCTCTGAAAGATTTTCTGAAGAAATCCCTGGAGGAGTATCAACAAAAATTTATACACAACACTTTCTGAAACATCCGGAGTCACTGGAGAGGAATTTCTGTAGAAATTGGAAATTGTTGTGAGAATTTTTGATGAAATCCTTGGAAGAGTTTAGAAAGTAACCCCAGTTTAAATTTTTGAAACATTTTCTGAAAAATAGATTATGAAGGCATAGCTGAAAGTTTTATTAAAGGAATCTCTGGAGTAATTTGAATAAATATCCAAAGATATTTCTAATGGAATCTCTGAATGCATTTTTGTAAGAATCATCAGAGGAATTTCAACTCAAATTTAAAAATATTTTTTTTTGGAAAAAAATGGAGAGGAATTTCAGAAGAAAATCATTGAAATGCTTGGAATGAATTCTTTGTGAAATTCATAGAACAGAAATAATTTCTAAACAAATCTCTGAAGAAAATTTCCAAATGGAAGATTTTTTTAAAAGAATCCGAAAAGGATTTTTTGGCCGAACACTCGCACAAATTTCAGCAAACAAAAACAGAAAGATATTTTACAAGAGTTTCTGAAGAAATTTTTGGTAGATTTCTCCAAGAGATTCTCCAAAAGATTCTCCAAATAAATGCCTAGGGAAATTTATGAATAAATAACTAGAAGAATTTCTGAAATAATTCTTGGGCCAATTTTCAAAAAATCTCTGAAATAACTTGTGTAAACTGTAACATGATGAATTAATGTGGCAAGTATCATTCGCAGACCGTCGTAATAGAGTTGAAAATTCTGAGTTCACTTAACTTTA
This sequence comes from Aedes albopictus, assembly GCF_035046485.1. Classification (NCBI taxonomy): domain Eukaryota; kingdom Metazoa; phylum Arthropoda; class Insecta; order Diptera; family Culicidae; genus Aedes; species Aedes albopictus. The sequence goes on along the minus strand of NC_085136.1, from coordinate 20,345,162 downwards.
TTTAACACCTCAGAATTGCAACAAAAGTCGACCGAGACCGAGACGATAGCGTCACAAGCCTACACTACTCATACAGAAAGATCGTTCGGCAAATACAGCACAACCAGTAACCACGCTCTATCAAGTGATTGTCACGAATCTCTAAATTTCCGAAGGAATCCCTTGAGGAATTTCAGATGGCAACCCTGGAGGAATTTATGAAGCAATTCGTAAACAAATTCCAGGGTAAATAAATCCTCAGAGATATTTTCAAAAAAACCCTGAATGAATTTCCGATTTATTTTTTTTTTTAATTTTTTGGGACATTTATGCAAATAGCGTTATTGTGTATGTCCATTGCACAAAATATTGGCTTTTCAATCAACCATAAATAGTTTTAGACAAAATATTTCGAGCATAAAAAATAGCGAAATAGTGGTTTATTCGTTATTAAGCGAGAATTACTAATATAGGTCAAAAACTTCGAGCCTTTTATCGAAAACTCAATTTTCATGCAGTTTTTACATGTTTTGGTACATTTTGGTATAAAATTTAAATAAAAATAAAATAAAAAAAATTGCTTCGATTTTATAGACATTTCAAAAATTGAAATGTCCACTAAATCGAGGTATACCTGTACCAGGTTGAGAATGAAAATTTACATCCTTCGTTTGTTTTGGCATCTTCTTCTTCTAGTTGTACCGTCATAATGACGGATGAAACCTGCATTAGCTTAGTTTTCAAGGAGCATTTCCACAGCTGTTAACTGAGAGCATGAGCGTGAGCATAGATGATTGTACAATTCGTAGTTGCTACTTTGTGATTGACCAGAATAATCAAAATTTCACAAGGAACCAACAAACGGAGCTTGGGAGTAGCTACCGCTCTCAATGTGCATCTTTGGACACGTCCTTACAGTCATCGAGAAAGGGAGGGAATGTTATTGTGACGTACGTTGCTACTAGAGACCGAGATCACCTCATCTTCTCCACGACTTTTGATTAGTTTTTGTTTTTGTTATTGGGGAGGGGAAAGTCACATGATCTGGATTCACTTTGGTAAGTGATATGATTCATGAAACTTATATTTGGATCAAAACAGCTATCTTTATTCTGACTAAAATATTGCGCATGTCGACGCCAAAAATGACGAACTTTTCATATTATTTTGTAAATGCAAAAAATAAAGAAATATATTAATTATCAACAGAAAATAACTAGGCAACTAGAGCTGCCACTTGACGTGACAAACCTGTCAATATTTGTTGGGTAAATACACGAAAAATATAGTTTAGTTTTATATTGAAATTTTGCTAAATTTTGTACATTATATGAAAATAATTATTTTAATAATATGGAACGAACTCACCAGTAGATATCCATCCCAGTGTCCAATAACTATGTGCTTCTTATCGACGTGGACAGAAGTGGTATTTTGCCACATACTGGCATCCTCTCAGACTGGGGAACGTGAGTAGTATGTGTGCTTCTCTCCTCGCACACAAAACGACGACACACGGACAGCACAACGCGAACTAATCGACCTAACGAACCTAAACTAATCGTGTGACAGGAACAAAGATATACCACAGACTAACAGACGTCTCACTCTACTTACTTTCCATCGTTTCCCGTTTAACGGATAATTCAAAGTGATACGTCTGTTTGTTTGTGGATATACCTACTTCAGGGGATACACAAAATGACCGAGACAGGCTACAAATTTTCGACTAGTCGTAACTTTTCATAAAGTGCATCCAAAATTTTCAAGCTTTTTTTTTCTAAGTTCATTATTGAATAAGTCATGATGGTTCAAAATTTCCTTTTATTTGGTTAATTGAATTCGGAGATTTTGTTCTATTCGTCATGGTGAGTTTTTTGAAACCTGTTAAACTCAGAGTTGGGCTCAAATTCCTTCCCAACTAAGCTATCGGTATCAGGTATCAGAAGGCCGGCTCCAGAGGCACGTTATCCTCAATTTGGGACATTTGTGCCATCGCCAAAATAACAGCCTATTTCATCATCTACCTGAGGGAAAATGAAGGAAAAAGGATTTGGATGGGGATAGAGACAGGTAGGGAAATAGGAAAAATACCCTGCACCCAAAATAATATTCACCTTAGGTTTACGTGAAAGCATACATAAATTTTTTCCACAGTACTTTTCACGTAAAATTTATTTGGAGGTCCGGTTATGCAAAGCCAGCCAGATCCCATTCCATTGTAAATAGTTGTCAGATAATATATACGTGATTTTCCAGTTTATTATAAATAGCTGTCAAATTACCATTACATGAAATTCGAATTAATAACATTGGATTTCTGACATCAGTTATCATCATATGTATAATATTTTGTTGTTCATTTCATCCGGATTGACACACTTGCTAAATAAATAAAAGCATTCCGATTTATTGATCATTTTATGGATAAAAACAAAAAATAACTTTCTCATTCTCATTACAAAGGCTTCTCGTTTTTTTTTCAGTAACAAACCGAATGCCACCGCTTCCGATGGCATTTGAAGCGCACTTCTGTTGAGCAGCATTGTGCATTCTGTTGGAATTCTGTGTTTTCTGAAAACAGAAGTAATGAAAATTTAATTTATTTGAAAACTGTTGTAATCATCTGTGAACGTGTCTCAAATGTATCGATGTATTGAAAGAGAAACAGAGTATACTATCGAATCTAGAAATAAACGGCAGTCTGAAACTGACCCACAACGTGTAAACATGCGTTTATTCATTTATCCCCTTTTACTCCGATTCTCATCCGACGGACTTTTAGCTCATCATAACAGTGGCGAACGAGGATAAAGACGATTTCTTGTGGCAAATTTACGCGTGCATTTTGAACAGTATATTTTTATTGTGGACCAAGTTTATTGTGCTTTTTTATGGTGCTTAGTGCTATAATTTTGTCCATTTTTGGCAATGGATTTTTATATGTTTAGTGGTGTACTTTTTTTTGCAGAAATTCTTTTTTGTGAGACTTTTTCGTATTTTATCGTATTTGTTGATAAAATCATTTGTTGCTGCTCACGAATTTATAGATTTCTGTTTTATTGTCACCATTTGTTACTAAGCATTTTTGTGGTAAACATTTTTTTGTGGCGGTGCAGACGACCACTACTGTTTTTACGATGGCCGAGTTTACAACAATACCGGATGAAAAGCAATAATGGAAGATTGAGATGCTGAGGCACGGCGAGACGATCGAGAATAAAACCATCTGTTGGTCCATCAAAATGATAAGGCTACCAAAAAACTTGTTTGTCATAAGTGTTAAAAGCGTGCATTTAATCAGTTTGTGTAATTGAGTGTAAACTTTGTGTCGTGTTTGGTCTCATTTGGCTAAAATTGGTGGTATATGATCATTACGCCGTGGTCTTATTTTTTTCACAATAGCCTGTTTTTTGCTTTTGATGGAGTGTACACGAAAAAAAAAGATTACAACTTTACGACATTCTGTCGGTTTAGTTGAATCTAGTTTTTGACACAGCATGCGCTTATGCATGTTTTATTTCTTCCATGGTGGAGAATATTTTATGTCATTTTTATTTCTACGTTACTCTATAGTTCAAAAGCATTTTAGTTGCGTGAAGTGATTTTCAATATTTTTTTGGTTCATTAGAGCTGTTTAGTGTTTTTTTTTGTCAAAACCTTTTTGTGTGAACACGTACTGTTTATATACCAACTATGTATAGTAAATTGTAATTTGTTTTGACATTTTTATTTTATTTGCAACAAATTCACGGTAACGTTTTTGTGACGCTCTCCAACAAAGCATAAATAAAGCACTATTTTACAGAAAGCTCCATTTTACCATTTTTTGTCGGTGTCATGAGCAAATGATTTGTTCAGACAAACTATTTTGCGAGTTTCTGTTTTTGTCTGCATTTTATTTTGAGCGCACCATTGCAATGGATTTTTTTTCGGGGTGGAAAGAGGATCACCACCGATATGAACAATAGGACTATACTTCCGAACATGAGCCGCTATGGATTAAATGAGAAATGCAGAAATAAGAAGATGCTGAGATGGGTGAGAAGGCTACGAGATTATGGTGTGAACAGAGGCTGCCAGCAGATTATCGTATGCATTAATCGGAGTCATGACTTACAAGACAAGTGATAATTAGCAATAATGTTATTTCATAAAAAAAAAAACTAATTAGGGACGCTCTTGATTTTTCTTACATGAGTATGAAAATTATTCGTTTTTATAAACATTTAGAGTAAGCAGCTTAAGTCTTAAAAAAAGAGGTCTTCGATCAGAAGAGTTCTGAAATTGTATACTATGTGTTAGTTTTACAATACTATTGTAAAATCTCATAATGGGTGAAAGAGTTGTTGTAATCATCTGTGAACGTGTCTCAAATGTATCGATGTATTGAAAGAGAAACAGAGTATACTATCGAATCTAGAAATAAACGGCAGTCTGAAACTGACCCACAACGTGTAAACATGCGTTTATTCATTTATCCCCTTTTACTCCGATTCTCATCCGACGGACTTTTAGCTCATCATAACAAAAACCAAATATATTACGCACGAGAACTTACGTTTCTTTCTCTCCGCGAGCTGATTGATACGCGAAAAAAGAATCTCCGTACCCGTTCGCTCCAAGTACCTACTCCCAAATCCTGCAGGAACAGCGCCAACAGCTCATTAAGTCCTATATCGCACTCTGGAATAATTGGTGTAATTGGTTTAAAAGTACATTTACAATTTATTTCGATTACTTACGTTTGAAAATCTCCAAAATTTGCGAAAAATGTCCAGGTCCGCAAGGATGTCCGGCGCCATGTTGAGTTTTGGTATTTTTTCACACAGGAAGGTCACTTAAAATCGATATGCCACCCAACACTGAAGTTCTACGTGACCAATCACGTAGCATGGATATGACAAAATGTGACTCGAATAGGAATATCACGTAGAGATTACGAATGAATTAGAGGCTTTTATCGGAATCCGATAAACTAGGAATATGGAAGGCAAATTCCAATTCAAGTGATGAATCACGTACATCTAACGGGAACATTTTTTTGCGTGTGGAAGAGGGTACTAACGCACAAGCGTACCACAATGGATTCAAACAGCGCCCTGAAAAGGGCACTGTAATAACGCATAAAGCGAAAGAGAGCCTATAGCTCTTTACCACAGCGGGTTGAGAACAACAGAATATCCTGAAGATTCAGGCTTCTGAAGTCAGTTTCACTTAATAAGTGTTTACCGAATACTCGGAAACGCAGTTGCGCGAAAACTGGACAGTTACATATCAAATGATACGAAGTTCCATAATCGGATTCACAGCTATCACAGGCAAATGAATCAGCTTGCTGAATATTCGCCGTGTGATAGCTGAGTCGGCAGTGGCCAGTCAATGCTTTGACCAGCATGCTGCAATTCTGCTTAGACAGATTAGTTAGATACTTTGCTACCCCTAGAGATGGCTCAGTACAATACAATTTTGTTTGACGGCATGACTCCAAACTATTCCAGTATTGTTTGTGCTGAGTGGCAGCCCAGGTGTCAATCTGAAGCTTTATCCAACACTTGGATACCGGAAAAGCTGGCTCAGGGCCAATGAAGTCATGTGATGCTCCAGTGCGAGCTTACTCATCAGCCAATTCATTTCCAGCGATGGAAGAATGACCAGGTACCCATACAAGGTGAACAGCGTTTGCTGAATTCAGCTCCTCGATTTGAGTTCGACAAGCGATAACTATCTTCGACCTGGAGTTGGCCGAAGCAAGTGCTTTAATAGCAGCCTGGCTATCTGAACAGAAGTATATTACTTTGCCCATTACGTGCTGCTGAAGTGCGGAATGCACTCCGCACATAAGAGCAAAGATTTCGGCCTGAAAAACGGTGCAGTGTCTACCAAGTGAGTAAGACTGATACAGCCTTAGCTCACGAGAATAAACACCAGCACCTGCTCGACCTTCGAGAAGGGAGCCATCAGTGTAACATACGATGCCGTCCGAAATACTTCTTTCCAGATATCCAGATGTCCACTTTTCCCAGGAAGGGAATTTCGTGGAAAATGTCCTATATGGAAAATTACAAGCAATTGTAAGATCACTTGGAGCAAGGACAACTTTGTCCCAATTCACCAAAAGTGGAAACAACAAGGTGTGTGTTGAACTGCGGTTCACAGGAGTTTCCTCTAGTAAACCGAGTACCCATAGACGGTGAGTGCAAGAAAGTGGGGCAACGTTAAAGAGAACTTCGAGCGCTGTCGTAGGAGTTGAAGGGAACGCTCCAGACATCGCCATTAGGCACATCCTTTGGAGATGGCCTAATTTTGATTGGACCGTTCTCACTTCGCCATTTTGCCACCACACAAGACATCCATAAGCCAATATTGGACGAACAACAGTTGTGTAAATCCATTTGATATACTTGGGTTTAAGACCCCAAGTTGTACCAAAGGTTCGCCGGCATTGCCCGAAGGCCATACAAGCTTTCTTGATTCTGAACTCAATGTGAGGTGTCCAGGAAAGCTTGGAATCAAGAATGACTCCAACGTACTTTACCTGTTCAGTCACATCGATTTCAGAATCAAAGAGACGTAAAGGTCGAACACCATTACGGTTTCGCTTTTCCGTGAAAAGAACAATAGATGTTTTACTCGGATTTACCGATAGGCCATATTGGCGACACCAACCCTCAACTACCTGAAGAGCGTTTTGCATCAGGTCGAAAAGGGTGCTGATGCACATACCGACTAACAATGTTAGGTAGTCGTCGGCAAAACCATAAGTAGGAAAACCGCTATTATTGAGTTGCCTCAATAGCGTATCTGCTACGAGATTCCACAAAAGTGGTGATAAGACTCCCCCTTGGGGGCATCCACAAACACTCAATTTCCTAATCGCCACTTGACGCAATGTCGAGAAGAGATGACGGTTTTTGAGCATTTGATGAATCCAATTGGAAATCATAGGTGGTATGCCATGACCCCGTGCGGCTTCCAATATGGCATCGAAAGGCACGTTGTCAAAGGCACCCTCGATATCTAAGAAAACACCCAAGCAGGATTGCTTTTGAGCGAATGCCTTCTCGATATCGTAAACAACTTTGTGTAAAAGAGTCACAGTGGGCTTTCCAGATTGATAAGCATGTTGGTTCACATGAAGAGGCACATTGGCCAGATGAACATCACGGATGTGATGATCGACTATGCGTTCTAAGCATTTCAGAAGAAAAGAGGTCAAACTGATAGGTCTGAAGCTCTTTGATTCTTCATACGACGCGCGACCCACTTTCGGAATAAACTTTACAGTAATATCCCGCCAGGATTTGGGAATATACCCTGTAGCAAAACTGCAAACAAGTAGTTGTTTCAAAACATGTTTGAAATGATCAAATCCCTTCTGAAGCAAAAAGGGATAAATCCCATCTGCCCCAGGAGATTTGAAAGGAGCAAAGCTATTAAGTGCCCATTCAATCGATTCTAAAGTTATGATACTCCGAGCCGAAGCTAAAGAATCATAACTACAAGAAAAGACATCAGGTTCATCCGAAGATGTAATATCCACACATCCGGGGAAGTGTGTACTGAATAAACATTCCAAAACTTCCTCATCAGAGGAAGTGAAATCACCATTTGGCAAACGAAGTTCGTTCACTTGAAAATCCTTAGATTTTGTTCAATCGACTGGCTTCACTCAGACTGGAAACATTTGTACAAAGGTTTTTCCAGCCGGATCGTTCAGCAGACCGAAGAGCTTTCTGGTAGGCCTTGCGAGCCGACCTGAAAGCCTCCGATCCAGCCGAACGTCGTCTGTTCCAACTCTTTCTACATTGTTTCCTGAGCTTCGCCAGATCAGAATTCCACCAAGGGGTTCCTCTTGTGGTCTTCACAGACCGCAGAGGGCAAGCTTCTTCAAAAGCTTCCATGATGAAGGCCGTTGTAGTATCAACGGCATCATTTAAATCACTTGGAGTGTCAATTGATGGTGAGTATCCATGAAATTTGGCTGCAACCAAATCGGTAAAGAGATCCCAGTTGGTTGACCGGGGATTTCTGAAACGCAAAGTTTGCGAAGTAACATTCACATGCTCAAACAAGATGTAGCGATGGTCAGATAAAGATTCTTCATCTGACACATGCCAATTGGTCAGCTCGTGACTAATTCTGCTAGAGCAAAGCGTTATGTCTAACACTTCCTCTCTAGCAGATACCATGAAGGTTGGGCGGTTGCCTATGTTAAGTAATCCAAGATCTGTACTACTTAAGTATTCCATCAAACTGGAGCCTCTCAAATTGATGTCTGAGCTGCCCCAGATTATATGGTGAGCATTAGCATCACTACCAACAATTAGCGGAAGGCCTTTTGAAGTGCAGTATGCAATGACTTGCTTGAAAGTAATAAACCGAACAATAAACGTATTTCCTGTTGAGGTTTCCAACAGATACGTCGATTGTGATAGCACATACATCTCTGGTGGTTAGTTCAGAGATGAGTGTAGCAACGATTGCGTAGTTGACAAGCACACATGCTCGAGGCATGACACGTGAGTTTGCCATTTCATTTTTACTGAAAGTAGCAAACACCGGATTCACAAGGTTTCCTAGATAGAAATTCCCCTTACGAAAGTAAGGTTCTTGGACTAACGCCACTTGGGCTGTACCATTTTGCATAAGTCTACAAAGATTGATCGTTGCTGTTCTTTCGTGCTGAAGATTGATCTGAGCTATCCTAACCGTAGCCACTACCCAAACTAGGCAAGATTAAACTCTTAACAATCACAGCACAAGAAAGAACAGCAACAATAAAGCCAGATCGGTATCGATTTGAGTGCGCCAATGGCGAGGATGCACAGAATACACTGTGTAAAATGCATAATGCGAAACCATATAGGTGAAAATTTAAACTAATTAATAACATATTCATAATCACGCCAATATTCAGCCTCAAGAATGAGATTAAAGAAGGGCAGCTGACTGTCTCGGAGAAACACAAGGTCCTCTGCACCATTGCTCCGGTTAGCACAGTAAGGGCAAATACTGTGGAGGGTGCCCTGGTACTCCACAGGCTCCGTTTGCGATTAGGTTTTTATAAGACCCCCCTAACCATTCATTCCTAGGCACGGTAAGCGTAAAGCCGCATAACACCTTGAATTAGGGGTCACCTGATTAGTGGACTCCTACCACTGGAAAAGGCGGTCCGTAGTGCTATTCTTAGCCAGTTGAACTAACCGCTACCGACACTACACAGCTATCTAGGCTGATCGGGAAAAGAAGTTAATATTGGTGATCAACTTCATACGGGCCCGAACAGCCTATTTCTTCGAGAATCTTCATAGGGGTTCCCCCAGGAGTTCTTTCGCAGATTCCTCACTGTTTGTTCTCAACTAGTTCTCAATAAATTCTCTATAGATTCGCGCCGAACCCACCTTGTTCTAGTACTGAAATTGAGTGCTAGATAGTAGTAGTAAGTAGTACTAGAAAAGAGTAGCATATATTGAATATTTGCAAGTAGTAGAAAATAGCTAGCTTTCCTAGAATTTATAAAATAAAATCCTTATAAAATAAAATCCTAGAAATTATAAAATAAAATTGAATGAGTTGAAATCCCAACGAATGAAGTGGTCCAAAATTGTATCCAACGCAATCTTCAAAGTGAAATAAAGTATTCGTTAAAGCTCCATAAGTTTCCGTTATCCAAGAAGAAAATCTCCTAGTGGCGGTTAGTTGAACTTTGTAGACAGTGAAATAGTGCTTTAGCCGATAACACCACCTCCGCACGGTGTAACGCTACCCAACAGCCAGTGTCCGATTTTCACTCCGAAGCAACTTCCCCGGAAATCACGAACCTGCCCAAACACTCACTTTTTTCCGAGTTTTTTTTTCGAATTTACTCAGGATTTCCTCGGAGCGTTCTTCCAAAAGTTTCTCCTTCAATTAAATCTTATCTTTTTGAATTTTTATGAGTTTTTCTACTGAGGCCAATGCAAATATTGATTTTTTTGTCAGATTTCTTGGAGAATCCTTCTAGCAGTTTTTTTTCTGAATTTTTTGGAGTCTCTGGGAGTCATCCCATGTCTTTTCCCCGGAAGTTTTACAGGAATTTCCAGTAGGGACGGAAACTCTAGTAGAGGTTGTGTTCATTCGGGAGTCCCTACAGGAGTTCCACCAAGAATTCTTTGATGAGCGCCTTTTGGAATTCTTTTAGAAATGTCTCTGGATTCTGTGCATTCTTCCAGCAGTCTTCATATTTTTTTTCCAGAATTTCCTCTGCGTATTCCACGAGTTTCTCCTAAATTCCACCAGGAGATCCACTGGGCATTTGTCCGAATATTTTTGCAGCGATTCCTCTGAAAGGCATACTAGGACTTCCCTCCAAGAATCTTGTCTGAAGTTTTTCTGGGCATTCTTACAGGAGTTCCTACGGGAGAGATTTTTTCCAGCAAAATCTTCTAAGAATTCCTCCGAGTTATTTTCGAATAAGTTACTCTGAGATCTTGCAGTCATTCTCCTAGAATTTTCGCAGCTATTTTTAACCTTCACGTACCCGACCCCCGACAACTCATTTTCAAAATGCTGGCATTTCGTCAATTTTCATCCGATTTTTTCGAAGTCGCCCTCAATCGATCACAAATTGATGCAAGTTTATTATACTGTAGTGGCCATGTAATATCCGGAACCATTCCGGAGATATTCCGGATTGTACTGGGGTCAGAGGGTGGGGGAGGGGTCTGTTTTGCCAAAAGGCTAAAAGAGATTATTTCTTGTGTTATTGTGTTTAAGAGGCCACCTCGGAACCTGCTCCAGGTGTTCTGGAGCGGCCACATCAGTGGATACATACTTCAGTCATTTTTTTCTGCTCCATTTTTTCGAAATCATAAAGATAGATACGTCGCACGGCATGTTTTGGTTGAAAAACAGAAATGTCCCCGATGACGCCCCCGTGGAACCTGTGCTAGATGTTCCGGGCTGGCCATATTAGTTGAAACAGACTTCAGCCTATCGTTTCTGACTCAGCCATTCGAAATCGTGAAGATTAATACGTCGGACGGCGTGTTTACGTTGAAAACCAGACGTGTCCCTAATGAGGCCCCGCGGGACCTGTCACGGTGATCCGGATGGGTCAAGTTATTCAAATCTGGTTATCGCAGTTGTGTTTCAGTGTTCGCAACAAAACTTTGGCTGAAAAACGAAGGTTAACACACAATAACACACGAAATAATCATTTTTTAGCCCCATGACCCCAGCATAATCCGGAATATCTCCGGAATGGTTCCGTATATTACACGGCCACTTGAGTATAATAAACTTTCACCAATTTATGATTGATTGAGGGCAACTTAAAAAAAATCGGATGAAAATTGACGAAATGCCAGCATTTTGAAAAAGAGTTGTCGGGGGTCGGGTACGTGAAGGTTAAAGTTGCTCTGGAACGGCTTTCTACTTTCTTAAATTAAGAATGTTATAAAAAAAAACTCTGAGGGGGGAATCTCTGAGATACTTCGAGGGAAATAACCGGATATGCTTCAGAAAGAATAAACTGAGGTTCTCCGGAAGTTATTTCCGGCGACACTTTTGGAAGGATTCGTAAAGATATAAACGTGTTCTAAATTATCGATGCAGTTCTGGGAGGAATTTTTGAAGCAATTATTGAAGAATTTCAGCAGTAATTTCCGTTGATACTTTTTATAAAATTCTTGGAGTTGCTCACATATTCCAAATATAAAACTCAGATCAGAATTCCCAGAGTAACTCATAGAATAATTCACTTAGGAGTTTCCATGGGAACTTTGGGAGTAGTTTCGATAGTAATTCTGGGAAGAGCAGATAGCTCAGGTGAAATTCCCGGAGACGCTAAGGAAAGTATTACCGAAGGTTTTTCAAAAAGAATTCTTGGAGATATTCCGGGAGGAATTGCTGTGGGAATTTCCGATGGTACTCTATAAGTAATTCTAGGAGCAATTCTTGGCAGTATTTAGAGGCACTTCAGAAAGAATTACCGGGTGGTGGTTGAAAGGATTTGCGTACATACTCTGGGAAGAATTCCTGGGGCACTGAGCGGTTCGGAAGTTATGTTTTCCGGGGTTCCGGAAGTACTCTGAAAGAAATTATGAGGTACTTTTAGTGACATTTTAGAAAACGCTTTCGCAAAGAACTTCAAAGTTGTTTATTTCATACATTTCATTCTCCGTAGCCAATGCTCCGATTAAGCTGATATGTTTACTGTAACTGTATTTCAAATGTACTTTGGGAAAGAATTTAACAGCTGTATTTTTCATATTAATAAAAAAATACAACTTTCCATTTGTTTTTTTTTTTTTAATTTTCGTAAAATTTTAAGGAGATAGTTTCATACACCCACCAATAACAGGACTTCCATTAACCTGACATAATAATTGAATTCAGATGATCGAAAGGTATTATATCCAGCAATCAATTCTTGCCAAAAGATTTGAAATTGGTAGACTGCAACGTAACATATCAAAATTTTAATAATTTCCAAAACATAGTATAATTTGATTTTCAGCTGTGATTCAAAAACTGTTCTACTTAGATGTTTATTTTTGGAGCACGTCAATATGGTTAAAAAATGATCGTTGTTGATAAAAGTTCATGACTTTCGTTTCATTTTGTAAATTAGTGTTTTCGGAGGCCCTTGCGAAAGTAATTTTCAAAGGTTCTGTAGGAGACGTTTTCGGTGGTACTGTTGGAGGTATTTCTGGACATGTTCAGAGAAAAACTTTTGGAACTTCCGTTGAACTTCCACAAGAGCTCTAATCAGAATTTCCAGAGATATTCTGAGAAGAATTCTTGGGGGTACTTAAGGTATTTGTCTAGCACTGTAGAATGTCCTGCAGAATCTTAACCAAAGGTGAGATCGGTTGTAAATACATTTCCATAGGAATCTGAGCAAGAATATCTTCCAAAGTCCTATCATTGTTAAGGATTCTCGGATTCTCGGAATGCTTGGGGAACTTCTGAAGGCGTTGCATGCAAATCTACTGGAGTGATTCTCAAGAGGAACCTCTGAAGGAATTCCAAAAGGGGCTGTCCATTTATTACGTAAGAGAATTTTCGCGATTTTTCGACACCACCTCACTCCCCCTTCCTCCTTCCAAGATTTTTTTTTGTATGAGAATCCACATTTTTGTATGGCACGCAAGATTTCTCAACCCCCCCCCCCCCTCCTCTCCTTCCACATAAATCATCACGTAGTAAATGGAAAGACCCAAAAACTTCTCTGGGAATACTCCTAATTTGTCAGGGGTTTTTCAGAAGAACTTTTTTTTTATGAAGTTCCAATTCCAAGGAAATTTCTTCAGGATGTCGCAGAGAAAATCCAAGAGATAGATCTGGATCAATCAGTGAAACTCACAGGATGAACTCTGGATGAATAGTCGGAGGAAATCCTGTGGGAATTCCCGTAAAGGAGCATCCATTAAGTCACACTTAAATTGGATTGGAGAATTTTAACCCCGTTTTTACGTGGTTTTCCACGGTTGTCTCACTTTCACAAATCCCCCTCCCCTCTAAGCGAGGCGTACTTTATGTATGGCCCCTAATGCTCCTAGAAACTCCCTGGGGAACTGTCAAAGGATATCTGGAAGATCTCTGATAAATCTTAAAGTTCTAGGCGCAAAGGCAAAGGTATTGCCGAACAAACTTGTAGAGGAATTTCTGAAGGAGTTCCTGTGTAGACATTTCTGCAGGAACTTCTGAGGTAATATTCAGAAGTGCTTCTAGAGCAATTCTCAAAGAAACTCCAGGTGGAATTCCCGCAGGTAATGCCAAAGAAATTTCTTGTGCAAGCCTTAGAAGAAGTCTTGGAGGATTTCTCAAAGGAACTCCTATTAAAAGTTCTGAATACATTGACGAAAAAACTCGTGGAGGAATGCTCGGATGAACTTCTAGAGAAATTCTTGGAGGAACTGCTGAAGAAATTCCCGAAGAAATTGTAAAAATCCAAAGTGGAACTCCTGGGAAAACTCTAGGTAAAATCTTCAGAGGCAAACCTCCTGGAACAATCTATCGCACGTGGGACTCCTGAAAGAATTCAAGGTACAAGATGAATTCTATGTGGAGCTCTTGTACAATTTCCACTTGAGAGTTCTATAGAAACGTCTAAAGAAATCACAGATGAAGCTTCTGAAAAGATTCCAAATGAAACTTCTGGGGGAATGTCAGGTTGAAATTGCTAGCGAAATCTCAGCTGGAACTCCTGGAGGAATCCCAAGAAGGACTCTCTGGAATGATTTCAGGTAAAGTAGCTGAAAAATCCCAGATGGAACTACGATAGAAATTTCAGGTGGAACTCCCAGGGGAATTAAACGTGGAACTCCTAGCAAAATCACAGACGGAACTTCTGGAGGTGGAAGGAAACCTAGGTTATATCAGTCGGCCAGTAAGTCTGAAATAGACTAAAAACTTGAAGCATTTGAAGGCAATGTGCATTTAGTTTACAACTTGAGCGATAAATTTGTAAAAAAATACCACTTGTTTAGAGTGACGCTTCGAATTCAGTTTGATTTTCTATTCCGAGGATTTGTAACTTCACTTGTTCTGTGGCTTAGTTAATTAAAGCGCCGTACTAGCGTTACGAAGTCGTGGGTTCGAAACCCACAAAAACCAATGATTATTTTTCACAAATTTATCTCTGTCAGTTAAACGCACTTTGCCTTTAAATGCTTCACATTTCTACTTAATCTCTCGATTCCGAATTTGGCCACCTAGATAGCTTCCGGGAAAATCTAAATTCTGTAGCTTCAGTAAAGCTTTCATATTCACAGCAGGTCATTACCGTTGACCATAGATTCAACTAGATAGCGCTAAAAGGTGCTATCAGTCCTGGATAAGGACTGTTGAATGCCTTCAATACGACGGTTACGGAAATGAGAATCACTACTAGTAAACCAACAAGAAACCCCTTTAGCGCACAACAAGCGACCATCGCCAAATATAGCTTAAATGCTCCCAACATAACCTCAAATTCTCATAGTATTAAACTCTTCAACACTATTTTCCCATTACCTTAACCTTTCTACTTTTCTCCATCTTTTCTCCACAGAGTCTCTTCTACGAGATCCTCTCGGGCATCTGGGTGCGCAACGGGCTCCAGATCAAGGGCCAAGCCATGACCTACCTGCAGGCCAACTTCTGCAACTCGATGGTCGACATGGATCTGTTCTTTCTGCAGATCTGTGCCACCCAACTGCCGGCCAATATGTTCCTCACCGATTGCATCGCGATCTTCGGCGTATCCGAGTGGCTGGGGATGGGCGTACTCAGCGCCCCTCAAGAGATGGAACAGGACTCGATGCTGGAGGGGCTGCTGACGTTCCTTGCGACACTGATCACATCGCGGGTCAATCTGGGGAACGACGAAACGACGCAGTGTATTATTGAGATTAGTGCATTGCTGGCCACCGGGGACAAGACGCACAGCCAGCTGCTGGAACTGATGCCGGAGCGCTCGCTGAACGCTCACACGAGGAACTTCGAGCGGTTTCTGAAGGATCTCTCGGTTTATCGGCCGCCTCCGGTGAATTCGGAAAATCTGGAACAGGGTTTGTTTATGCCGGTGGCCCTGGTGTGGGAAAAGTATTACGATCCGTTGCATGTGTTGCTGCGGGCGGTGCACAGGCGGGACTTCCAGAACTCGATGGATCGGTTTAGTGGGTACGTGAAGGGCGAAGGTAAGATGCCGAGGAGTGGGAGTCTGTGGCCGCCGTTCCGGCTGCCGAGTTCGTGCGGGAAGGTGTACAGTGATCCGAGGAGTATTCTGAGTTCGCGGGTTCTGCACGCAACGATCTTGGCGATCTTCTACCGGGCCGTGCATACGCATAGCGTTTCGGAGCACATGTTGGCGCTGGCGGTGTTTCTGCTGGAAATGGCTGTGAGCAATAGCGAGAGTAACAAGGATTGCGGGAACGAATTGGAGCGAGGTGTGGGTTCAGGGACTGGGAACGGACGGAGGTCGTCCGAGGAGAGTAGAGATGCGGTGCCGGAGCTGTTGAACTGCTATCCGAGTAATTGTTTGACGGATAATCTGAAGATGACGATCAAGCGGATATCGCTGATACCGGGAGAACCACAGGTTATGCCGGCAAACTATCAGAATCAGAGCGCGGGAACGCCCACGTTCGACAGCGACGTGGAATGGGAACTGTCGGAAAGTGAAACGCTACCGATGTTGGTCGGTAGCGTTGATAACGAATACGGAACGCACATGAATAGTGGCGGGGAGGTGGCGATTCCGCAGGATTTGTCCGTGGTGCGGGGAAGCTCCCTGGCAAGGCGGATGGATGACGACGATGACGATGAGATGTCTCATATGATAGTGGACCCCATTCCACCGTTAAATCTGCGGCAGGCGTTGACTCTTCCGGAGTACCATAACAACAACAACGAGAGTAATAACGCAGTTATAAATTCCGGGACGGTGGCCGTCCCTCGGGTGACGAGCGAGATCTATAACGAAAGTAGCATGGAGTTGGTGATTCGACATGACTTCCCCGTTGCGCCGAACCAATCTTTGACAGCCAACGACACCAATCGGACGACCACTCCGGATACAACCATGTTCTCATCGTCGGTTCCCTCGAACCCAGGGCTGATGCTACCCTTCAATCGTGTTCAACCGGTTACAGTTCCTAGCAGACCGCAGCTTCCGGCGCCGCCCAGTGCCAGTACCGTGGTCAACGCAGTTAGCCCCTCGTCCACCAATACGAGTGGAGGCAGTTCCCAACTAGTCCATCAAATGGCCGGCAGTCGACCCCGGCACAAACGGCGTAACATCGAAGCCTCGAGAGATTCCACCCACGAAGCGGACACCGTACTGATCGAGGAAAGTATTCTGTCGCTTCTGCTGAAGCTTCACTCGCAACTGAGCGGGGCGTTGGACAGCTTCTCGCTGGAAGACGATGACGCTTCCACGGAGGATCATGGCGATGACGAACGAATGGACCAGGACGAAGACTCTTGCTCCTCATCTAGTCAACAGCGGCGCATCAAAGTGTCCGAATCGCGTATCGGAGACGGGCCGTATTTCATCGGGAACCTGCTGCGGAGGATCGCCCGGCTGGACGCCAGCTGCGCCCGGAAGATCGACGACATCCGCCACGCCCTGTGGCCGAACCAAAGAGAACGTCAGGCGGAACAGAAAGCACGTGAGGCTAAGGAACGTGAGGAGCGGAGCAAGCGGGCCAAGGAACGCCAGAAGAAGCTGATGGAGGAGTTTGCGAATCGGCAGAAGGCTTTCATGGAGCAGGCGGCAGCCGCCAATATGGATTGCTTCGAAGGGGACGAGGAGGACGAGGAAGAGATGATCGAGATGCCACGGGAGAAGGAGTACGACTGTATCATTTGCAATACAACCGGTCCGAGTACGGAGTCGAATCCGATCGGGTTGGTAGTGTTGGTTGAATCCAGCAGTATTGTGGGCCACCGGCGGAAGGAGAACGACCCCTGTCCCTTGCCATTGAATGAGGATGATAAGGCGCGACTGGAACGGAACGTTAAGATGTCCAATGAGTTCAACAAACGGGTTGATCTACTGCAGTGGAAGTTCGGATCGACGTCGTGGTTCCTGTCTCACAACATCGGATGGGAAGGCGGAGTTCATGTGCAGTCCTGTGGCCACCATGTCCACCTCACATGTCAGGATTCATATCTGAAATCACTACACACTTCGGCACGGCCACAGAACCTCAACGTTGAACGTGGAGAGTTCTTCTGCCCGGTATGCCGACAGCTGGCCAACTCGGTCCTACCTCTCAGTCCTTGCCTGGACCGGCCGACTCCGCTGATCCGAACACCTGCCCCACCGTACCCCAGTCTAGTCAACGACCTGATGAACCTCATCAAGGAGAACAAACGCCCTCCGACGACCACCAAATTCTACGAGGCCATGGGCCGAGCCATGGAGAACATGACCAGCTGCACCCAGCGGAACATCAAGAAGCATCCGGTCACCCTGCACAGCCTGTTCTCCTTCGTCATCTCAATCGCCCGGATCAACCTCGAATCGGAGGTGATACAACGGGGTGGTTCCCTCTGCACCCAGCGGGATCTCCGCTACAAACCGAAGCGGGACTGCATCGTTCCCCTACTGCATGTCCTGTCCCTGCACGTCCGACTGATGATCAACGACGATTCGCCCGTCCGGCTGAAAGTCGGCGAAGACTGGCCCGCGTGGCACTCGTGGGCGATTCTGTGCGGGCTGGCACTGGCACGGCAACACGACGACGCCGCAACGGAAGGATCGTCGGCTTCGGCCTCGATGGCCGGTGCCGTGGGAGCTTCGCTGGGTTTTCCTAGTAGTGCTGCCGCCGCCGGTTCGGAATCGGAGGATGGCAATTCAACGGCCACCACGTCGGCTCCAAGTTATGGTAATAATGAAGCCATTCCGGCGCTGTTGAACGATCCGTGTGCGTTGATGCTGAAGTTCATCCTGCTGGCGCCGCTGCATCTGGATCAAGGTAAGAAATCTTCTCGGTTTGTCCCACATTATCAGGATATTGAACATTCCTAAAACTTAGAACTGATTCCTTTCATGCATTCCAATAACATAGTCTACTCTAAAAGCAAAGTATTTAACGAAGTCATATGTAGGAAACACATAAAAAATTAACGGTTATTTGGCATAATGGACACTTGGCATGCGTCTACGCCGTTTATCTTGCCATTTTGGCATATAACTGCTTGGTATACATTTGTTTGTCATGCAGTTTGTCGTGATAGTAATTTGACACACCCAAGCAACACACATGTCTACAAAACAGAAATTCCTGAGAGAAATCCAGGAGGAATTGCCGAAGGAATTCAAAGAGGAACCACAAAAGAATTCTAGAAGAAATTCCCGAAAGAATTCTAGGAGGAATCACTGAAGTAGTACCAGAAGGAAACCTCGAAGGAATTCTAAGAGAAATCCTGAGAGGAATTCCATGAGGAATTTCCGTAAGAATTCCATGAGAAATTTCCGGAGGAATCCCATAAGGGATTCCCGAAGGAATTCCAACAGAAATCTCCGAAGATATTCGAAGAGGAAACTCCGAAGAAATTCCAGGATGATCTCCCGTAGAAATGCCAGGAGGAATCCCCGACGGCATATCAGGAGAAATCTCTGAAGAAATTTAAGATGGGATCCTTGAAGGAAGACCAGAAGGAATTCCAAGAGAAATTCCGAAGGATTTTTAGGAGAAATCCCTGAAAAAGCTCTAGGACGTATCCTTGAAAGAATCCCAAAAGGAATCACAGCAAGAATTCAAGGAGGAATCTCAGAAGGAACTCCAGGAACAATTCAGGGAGGAATCTCCGGAGGGATTCAAAATATTTCCAGGAGGAATCCCCGAAGGAATTCCAGGAGGAATCCCCGAAGGAATTCCAGGAGGAATCCCCGAAGGAATTCCAGGAGGAATCCCCGAAGGAATTCCAGGAGGAATCCCCGAAGGAATTCCAGGAGGAATTCCCGAAGGAATTCCAGGAGGAATCCCCGAAGGAATTCCAGGAGGAATCCCCGAAGGAATTCCAGGAGGAATCCCCGAAGGAATTCCAGGAGGAATCCCCGAAGGTATTCCAGGAGAAGTCCCCGAAGGGTTTCCAGGAGGAATCCCCGAAGGAATTCCAGGAGGAATCCCCGAAGGAATTCCAGGAGGAATTCCCGAAGGAATTCCAGGAGGAATCCCCGAAGGAATTCCAGGAGGAATCCCCGAAGGAATTCCAGGAGGAATCCCCGAAGGAAATCCTGGAGGAATCCCGAAGGAATTCCAGGAGGAATCTCGAAGGAATTCCAGGAGGAATCCCCGAAGGAAATCCAGGAGGAATCCCCGAAGGAATTCCAGGAGGAATCCCCGAAGGAATTCCAGGAGGAGTCCCCGAAGGAATTGCAGGAGGAATCCCCGAAGGAAATCCTGGAGGAATCCCGAAGGAATTCCAGGAGGAATCCCCGAAGGAATTCCAGGAGGAATCCCCGAAGGAATTCCAGGAGGAATCCCCGAAGGAATTCCAGGAGGAATCCCCGAAGGTATTCCAGGAGGAGTCCCCGAAGGGTTTCCAGGAGGAATCCCCGAAGGAATTCCAGGAGGAATCCCCGAAGGAATTCCAGGAGGAATTCCCGAAGGAATTCCAGGAGGAATTCCCGAAGGAATTCCAGGAGGAATTCCCGAAGGAATTCCAGGAGGAATCCCCGAAGGAATTCCAGGAGGAATCCCCGAAGGAATTCCAGGAGGAATCCCCGAAGGAAATCCTGGAGGAATCCCGAAGGAATTCCAGGAGGAATCTCGAAGGAATTCCAGGAGGAATCCCCGAAGGAAATCCAGGAGGAATCCCCGAAGGAATTCCAGGAGGAATCCCCGAAGGAATTCCAGGAGGAATCCCCGAAGGAATTCCAGGAGGAATCCCCGAAGGAAATCCTGGAGGAATCCCGAAGGAATTCCAGGAGGAATCTCGAAGGAATTCCAGGAGGAATCCCCGAAGGAATTCCAGGAGGAATCCCCGAAGGAATTCCAGGAGGAATCCCCGAAGGAATTCCAGGAGGAATCCCCGAAGGAATTCCAGGAGGAATCCCCGAAGGAATTCCAGGAGGAATCCCCGAAGTAGTTCCAGGAGGAATCCCCGAAGCAATTCCAGGAGGAATCCCCGAAGGAAATCCAGGAGGAATCCCCGAAGGAATTCCAGGAGGAATCCCCGAAGGAATTCCAGGAGGAATCCCCGAAGGAATTCCAGGAGGAATCCCCGAAGGAATTCCAGGAGGAATCCCCGAAGGAATTCCAGGAGGAATCCCCGAAGGAAATCCTGGAGGAATCCCGAAGGAATTCCAGGAGGAATCTCGAAGGAATTCCAGGAGGAATCCCCGAAGGAAATCCAGGAGGAATCCCCGAAGGAATTCCAGGAGGAATCCCCGAAGGAATTCCAGGAGGAATCCCCGAAGGAATTCCAGGAGGAATCCCCGAAGGAAATCCTGGAGGAATCCCGAAGGAATTCCAGGAGGAATCTTGAAGGAATTCCAGGAGGAATCCCCGAAGGAATTCCAGGAGGAATCCCCGAAGGAATTCCAGGAGGAATCCCCGAAGGAAATCCAGGAGGAATCCCCGAAGGAATTCCAGGAGGAATCCCCGAAGGAATTCCAGGAGGAATCCCCGAAGGAATTCCAGGAGGAGTCCCCGAAGGAATTGCAGGAGGAATCCCCGAAGGAATTCCAGGAGGAATCCGCGAAGGAAATCCAGGAGGAATCCCCGAAGGAATTCCAGGAGGAATCCCCGAAGGAATTCCAGGAGGAATCCCCGAAGGAAATCCTGGAGGAATCCCGAAGGAATTCCAGGAGGAATCTCGAAGGAATTCCAGGAGGAATCCCCGAAGGAATTCCAGGAGGAATCCCCGAAGGAATTCCAGGAGGAATCCCCGAAGGAATTCCAGGAGGAATCCCCGAAGGAATTCCAGGAGGAATCCCCGAAGGAATTCCAGGAGGAATCCCCGAAGGAATTCCAGGAGGAATCCCCGAAGGAATTCCAGGAGGAGTCCCCGAAGGAATTGCAGGAGGAATCCCCGAAGGAATTCCAGGAGGAATCCCCGAAGGAATTCCAGGAGGAATCCCCGAAGGAAATCCTGGAGGAATCCCGAAGGAATTCCAGGAGGAATCTCGAAGGAATTCCAGGAGGAATCCCCGAAGGAATTCCAGGAGGAATCCCCGAAGGAATTCCAGGAGGAATCCCCGAAGGAATTCCAGGAGGAATCCCCGAAGGAATTCCAGGAGGAATCCCCGAAGGAATTCCAGGAGGAATCCCCGAAGGAAATCCAGGAGGAATCCCCGAAGGAATTCCAGGAGGAATCCCCGAAGGAATTCCAGGAGGAATCCCCGAAGGAATTCCAGGAGGAATCCCCGAAGGAATTCCAGGAGGAATCCCCGAAGGAATTCCAGGAGGAATCCCCGAAGGAATTCCAGGAGGAATCTCCGAAGGAATTCCAGGAGGAATCCCCGAAGGAAATCCAGGAGGAATCCCCGAAGGAATTCCAGGAGGAATCCCCGAAGGAATTCCAGGAGGAATCCCCGAAGGAATTCCAGGAGGAATCCCCGAAGGAATTCCAGGAGGAATCCCCGAAGGAAATCCAGGAGGAATCTCCGAAGGAATTCCAGGAGGAATCCCCGAAGGAATTCCAGGAGGAATCCCCGAAGGAATTCCAGGAGGAATCCCCGAAGGAAATCCTGGAGGAATCCCGAAGGAATTCCAGGAGGAATCTCGAAGGAATTCCAGGAGGAATCCCCGAAGGAATTCCAGGAGGAATCCCCGAAGGAATTCCAGGAGGAATCCCCGAAGGAATTCCAAATAGAATCCCCGAAGGAAAACTAGAAGAAATCCTTGAAGGAAGTCCAGAAGGAATACCCGACGGAATTTCAGGAGGATTTCCGTAGCCCCTGAAGGAATTCTGAGAGGCATTTCTGAAGGATTTCCATGCGGAATCATCGAAAGATTTTCAAATGGAAACTCCGAAGGAATTCCAGAAGAAAGCCCCTGAGGGAGTTCAGGAGGAATTCCAGGAGGAATTCCAGGAGGAATCGACGATGGCATTCCAGGAAAAAGTTCAGGAGGACCCTGACGGAATTTCAAGAGGAATACCCGACGGAGTTCCCTGAGGATTTTCTGAAGAAATTACAGAAGATGTCCCTCCAGGAGTCCCAGGGGGAACCCCTGAAGAAATTCTAGGAGGTATCTTCTAAGGATTTCCAAGTGGAATAATCGAAGGATTTTCAAGAGGAAACCCCGAAAAAATTCCAAGAGGAATCGCCATAGGAAGTCTAGGAGAAATATCCGAAGGAATTCCAGGAGAAATCAGCGAAGCAACTTTAGGAGGAATCTTCGAATTAGTTCCAGGAGAAAGCCCCTGAGGAAATCCAGGAGGAATACCCGACGAAATTGAGGATATCCTGAAGGAATTTCAGAAGAAATTCCAGAATGAATTCTAGAAGGAATCTCCGAAGGAATTCCAGGTGAAATCCCTAAATGAAATCCAGGAGGAATTCCTAAAGTAATTCTAAGAGGAATCATGAAAGAAATTTCTGGAGAGAATCACGAAGGAATTCCAGGAGCAATCCACGATGGAATAACAGGAGGAATCACCGAAAGAATTTCAAGAGGAATCCGCAAAGGAATCCCCTAGAGAATTTAAGAAGAATTTCCCGAAGGAATTTTAGGAGGAATCTTCGCACATATTCGAGAAGGAATTCCAGGAGAAATCTTCGAAGGAAGCCCAATTCCCGAAGGAATTCCGGTATGAATCTCCGAAGGATTTCCAGGCAGAGTTCTCGAAGGATTTTCAAAGGAATCTCTCAAAGGGAATCTTTCCGGGTAGGGGGAAGGATTTGTAGGAGGTATCCGCTAAAGAATTCCTATAGGAATTCCAGAAAGGAAATGCTGGAGGAATTCTTGTAGAAACTCCACACAGGGAAAAATTTCTACTCAGTGACTGAGTTGGTCTTACTCAGAAATCGAAAAATCCTTTGTTTTCTTACTCAGTTTCCGTTAAAAGTGGGACAACCCATTGCCAATGGGTTGTCCCACTTTTAGCCGAAACTGAGTAAGAAAACAAAGGATTTTTCGATTTCTGAGTAAGGCCAACTTAGTCATTGAGTAGAATTTTTTCTCGGTGCATGAAAGATCCCTCAAGAATATCCTGGAGATATGCTTGATTATGATCCTAAGAATATTATTGAAGAAACTCCTACAGGATTCCATAAAAGAACTCCTGTAGGAATTCCTGATCGAGCTTCTGGAGAGATCACTGTTGTAACTCCTAGAGGCATCCGTGAATCCTCCTGGAAAAAAAATCTCAATCTCAATCTACAATCTGAAAGGAGGGATCCCTGGAAGAACTCATGGAAGAATCCCTAGAGGAACTTCTCGATGAATCCCCAAAGGAATCTTAGAAGGAACTCTTATGTAAGAATCCCTGAATTCTCCTGGGACTCCTGGAGAGATTTCTGAAGGGAATCCTGTACGAATCTGTACGAATCCCTAAAGAAATTCAGGAGGAATCTCTGAAGAAACATCTACAAGAATCCCTGAAACTCCTGGAGTAATCTCTGAAGGAACTCCTGGACTAATTTCTGTAAGAACTGCTGTAGGAATTTCTAAAGGAACTTCAGAATGAATCCCTGCAAGAACTCCTAGACTAATTTTTAAAGCCCTCTTGCAGGAGTTTTGGAAGAAACTTCTTACGGAGTTCTAGATGGATCTCCACGAGGCATTTAGGAATCCTCCTGAAGGAAGCTCTGAAAAATGTTCACGAGATATCCCGAAGTAATTCCAATGGGAATCCGTAAAGGAATTTTAGGAGGGATTCGTGAAGAATTTCCAGGAGAGATGCCAGAAGGAATTCCTGTATGAACCCTTGATGAAACACCCGGAGTAATCCCTTAAGGATCCCTACAGAACGTCAGGAGAAATCCCTTGTGTTGGAATTTTAGAGGAATTTCTGAAGGATCTCCTGGAGGAATCTCTGATGAATATCCTGGACTATTTCCTAAACAAACGTTTGTAGAAATTCCTGAATGAACTTCAGAAGGAATCCCTGAAGGAACTCTCAGACTAATCTCTGAAGGACCTCCTATGGGAATCCCTGAAGGATCTTCTGGATGAATCTCTGATGTATCTTTAGGTGGTACAGCAATCGCTCGATAACTGACTGCTGTTTAACTGGACTGCTTTTTAACTGGGCGCTCGATAACTGGACCAAAGTCCAGTTAAAAAGCAGTTGTCTTTCAAAAATAAACGAATTTTAACCTCACATTTTGCAAATCAGTAAACAAAACAAAATATAACAATAGCCTCCGGCTCCGGCAGCTCAGTCCAGTTATCGAGCGGAAGCTGTAGTACATTATGGTGGTACATTATACCGAATTACCATTATGCCAAATGTCCTTTGTGTCAAATGACCTTATGCTTACCAACCTCATGCCAAATAACTTTATGTCAAATGACACAGATCTATTTGGCATGATGTATTTCATTAGACTGATATATTTGCACTACTTAATTTTTTGCTATGCCAAACGACAATTATGCCAAATGACCTTGTGTCAAACTACACAGACCCTACGTTCGCTATGTAGACTTTCTTGCTTCTAGGAGAAGCGCTTTTAGAAAGGCAGTCCAGTTTACTACTTATTATTGGGTCTATGTCATTTGGCATAATGTTCACTTGGCATAAACAAGAAGGGTGCATATACTCGATATGCTAAATGTCCATTATGCCAAACGGCTGGTATGCCAAATGGCTTTGCCAAACGTCCTTATGACTTTATGTTAACTGTTCCGTTCCCCTTTTTATTCAATACTCAACTATAAGCAATTCAATTCTAATCCTAATCCCGCTTATCCCTCTCCACCAGCATACTTCACTTGCATCGTAAAAGTGATGTACAACCTGCTCTACTACCAAATCGTGCTGCAGCTGTGCACGCACCTAACGGACGACCAATGCGAGTCCCTGGTGGAACAATACTCCAGTAACCTCCACGTGCGCGAAAAAGGCGTCCGCAGCATCGGTGCCGCCATGGCTTTCGTCCTAAACAACCTGGAACGCTGCCGGTACATCCGTTCCGACAGTGTCCTCATGACGGACCACTCCTCCTCCTTGGGATCGATGATGGACCAATCGGAAAGCAGCAGCAAACCATCCACACCGAACGGTGCCACTTCCTCCGGTAGCGGACACCTGGACCTAGCCATGCTGGAAAAACACCTCCAGCGACTGTGTTTGCCGTTCCTCCGGGTGGCAGCCCTGCTCCGTCACCACATCTACCACGCCGAGATTCCGGAAATCCCTGGCCCCCAGTGGGAGTTCAGTCGACTGGTGTACTACCTGGAACTGGTCACCGTCAGCATGGATCTGGACAAGTTCAACGCCAGCAAGGCGTTGTGCTTCCTGCCCGGAACGGAACTGGCGCTGCCCAAGTTCTGGTGCGACCAGCTGAGGGAGATTCGACCAACGTACGAATCCACTCGGTCGCTGATCGTTAGTCAGCATATCGAGTGGAAGCAACCGCGGCTGCTGGGGTTGCCACGGGAGTATGAGCGGTTGTTTACGGTGAGTTTTGTCGGGTAATATTGGAAATTTTGAGCGGATTTTGATCATTCTGTTTCACAGCATTACCACGAACAACCCTGTCCCAAGTGCCAGAACGTGCCGAAGGAGAGCTCGATTTGTTTGCTGTGCGGTACGATCGTGTGTCTGAAACAGGCCTGCTGTAAGGAACAGGAGTGCTGTGAAGCTGTGAGGGTGAGTCTGAAATCAAAAACTTAATCGTCGTAAGGGTAGAAACATAAATTTTTGATTTGTCCTTTTTAGCATTCGATCAGCTGTGGCGGAGGAACCGGAATCTTCCTGGTGGTGACGTCGACGTACATCATCATCATCCGAGGGCGACGGGCGTGTCTGTGGGGTTCGCTCTATTTGGACGACTACGATGAGGAGGATCGCGACTTGAAGTGAGTATTGTTATTTAGTCACACTCTCGTATATCTAGTTGTGTTTTGAGCAGTTCCTTTGAGAAGTTTTGGCAGGATTCCTAGAATTATATAAAAATTTTGGAAATTCTGTACCACATCCTACGGTCATTGAGGAAGGGAGTTTTGTGGAAGAAAGGACCTTCAATATTTGTTGCCTAAACACCTAAAAAATGGAACGAGCTCACCAATACATTCAATATTTTTGTCCATGTGTCCACCACAGGACACAAACATTGTGGATCAGGTGGCGCTTTTCACTGACTCGCTACTGCAAAATAAACTATGAAATATGATCGCATAATTGTCCCATATGAATAGAAATCACGATACTGGAGACCGTGGAAGTAACGGAACCCCGCATGTCAGCTCCGGAACACACCCTTTCAACAATGTTGTCAGGAGTGATATCTCTACCGCGTATCTCCTGCACCTTTGCTCCACGAAGCGTGGCTATACAAAGAGCACATGCTCCGCGGTTTCGTCGCAGTCTGCGCATTCCGGGCCCGGGCCCAAGATTGACCCTTGTGGTACTCCCGCGGTGATGTACCTCTTTTCGCCCTCGTCCGTGTCATAGAGTAGCACCCTATTCTGGAAATAGCTCTCCAGTATCCGGCGTAAGCTATCTGGGACTCCTAGGTGTTGACTGGCGCATTCAATGGCTGCCCAACTAACGCTATTGAACGCATTCTTCACATCCAACGAGACTACCGCGCAGTAAGAAATTCCTCTACGCTTTTTCTGGAGCGGTATCTCGGCCGTTTCGGTAACGGCCTCAATAGCGTCCACCGTCGATCGACCTTTCCAGAAGCCAAACTGGTTATCCGAGAGCTCAGAGTCGTCTGGTTTTTCAGTATAGACCATTAGCCTCGACAGAATGATTCGCTCTAACAGTTTCCCGGAGGTGTTCAGAAGGCAGATAGGTCTGTATGGCCGACTTGATGGCTACCGTCGGGATACCGTCCGGACCCGAAGCCTTGTTCAACTTGAGTGACTTCGCAATTACGATGAGCTCATCGTTCGTCACTGGGGCTACCTCCCCTTGGTCGGTTCGGCCAGGGGGGGGCTTGGTGTCAGCTCATGGTCTGATATCGTGGCGCGGGAACAGCGTTTCCACGATCTTCTGCAGCATCACGGGTGAGCGTTCCGGGGGCGCTGACGCTCCTTTCGTTTTGGCCATGACTACTCCCGAGGGTGTCGTGTTGGCTGCCTGGCAGAGATTTTCGAAACACGCTCGTTTTCGTGTCTTAATCTCTTTGTTCAATGCCAGTTTTGCCGCCCTAGGCCTCACCTCTTTCCGCTCTACCCTCATCGGTACGAGCTCTTTGCATCCTCCTCCTCGCTCTTAGGCAGGACGCTCTGACACCACCAGTATACCGGTTTCCGTCCATTTCTGGGTAGCGCACGCCTAGGCATCGCGGCATCGCACGCACGGCTTAGAGATCCGGCTAGATCTTCACTGGACAGATCGTCGGTGTTAGTCTCCGTAAGCAGTCTTTCGACGAATGACGCCTTACCGAAGCGCGAGGTCAGCCATCCTCGACAGCTGTCGATGACCTTCAGCTGCGTCCTCCTTCCACCATGTTCCACCAGTGGCGTAGCTAGGAATTTGGGGGCCCGGTGCGGAAGCAAATTGGTAGGCCCCCATGAAAATTACATAATAGGGTGGGGCGGGGCAAGATGGGTCGCCTAAGGATGGATCACCATAACTTTGTAAATACAAATCGTATTGGTTTGTATTCGTCCGCTACTTTTTAATACACTAGTTAGCTATGCTAAAAGTCGATAAAAAGTTCATTAAATACAAAATATGATGTTAAACAAGCAGTTTTAAAAAGTGATCGATTTTGCGCCGTGAAAAAAGTGCGGGGCAAGATGGGTCACCTTTTAAGTAATTCACATTTTCTCAACGAAAAACGTCAAAATATAATATTTGTTCCGCATTCATATATGCTCCATATCCATACTGAGTAAACAAGAGCTACTAGTAAACATTTTATAAATTTATTTGGAATATAAAAAACTTTACGATTTGAGTGGTCCAAAGGCGACATGAAAATCGATGTTTTCACTAAAAAATTATCATAATTTTATGTTATAATTTTGAGCGTTCATTCCGCTTGATTGAAGTCATTTATGAGATAGTCTTCTAATAAAAAATAAATAACTTTTGAATGCTCCAAAAATACGTTCAAAATTAAAGGTGACCCATCTTGCCCCGCGGCCGTTTATATGGAGATTATATGGAATGTATCGCATAAGAAAAATGGCTAAAAATCATTTTATTTTTTATTTCCAATGAGAGTGAATAATTTTTCAATCAATGCCTAAAACTTTTGTACATGCATGCTGGTCATCTAACAAAATTATTAACATAATCAAAACATGAGTAATGCGCCCGAAAATGGCACTGACCCATCTTGCCCCGCGACCCATCTTGCCCCGCCCCACCCTATGTACATATTTTACAATGATAAATCTATACATTTAACTGTCGAATGATCGCACTGTTGTATTTTGTATAAAACGTTGAAAATCTCGCTTTTTGTACTCAGCATTATAGTGATGCTGGTAGTGGTGGCCAACGGAAAGTTAAACATTATTTTCTGTAATCCTTTATGATTTTTTTCGAGAGCGCGAGATTTTTTATAAGAATTATGCCGAAAATGTTTTTAGCAATTTATTTAGGAATTGCACAAAATAATCCTTTCAAAGATTGCTTCACTTTTTTCTTTAAGAAATCTTTCTTGAAGAATAATTTGTTTTCAAGAATCTTTTAAGTTCTAAATGATACGTTGTCATTCAGTATTCCTCCAAAAGCACTCCTTCAGGAATGTTTTCAAAAGTACTACAGAGTTATTCAAAAGATTCTTGCAAAGGCTTCATCAAGTATTTCTCGAAATATTAGTTCAGGAATCTATCAATTATATCTTTGAGAATTCATCTAGAAGATCATCTTAAGAATTCTTGAACAATTCCAGGAAAAAAATACAACAAAAAAAATCACCAATGATCCATTCAGAACCAGATATTCTTCCAAGAAATTACATCGGGATTCCATCAGAGGAAAAGAAGCCCTTCTAGAATTTCTTTAAACATTCTTTCGTTTCTTTCAGGGAACCCTCGAAATAGTCCTTTGATGATTTTCCATGAATGTCAAGTTCTCCATAGATTCTACAAGTATTTCTCAATTATTCCCTAAGATAACTCTTCCAGATATTTCTCCAATAACTAAACATGGAATTTCCTCAAGCATTTATAACTTATCTTGGCGTCCTTTTTAAGATTTCATCAGAAATATTTCCTAGGATTACTTCAGAAATTCCACCAAGGATTCCTTCAAAAATTAATGCAAAACCTTTTTCGAAAATAAAATCTGCAAGGATTCTTCAAGAAGTTTGTCTAAAAGTTTACTAAGAGATTCATTCTATAATCCCTGCAAGAAATTTCCAAAGAATCAATTGGATTATAATTAAACAAAATCCTTTTATCCTACAGAAGAAATTAAATAAATTAAACTTAATTAATTAAATCAAACTTTTAGATGGACTTCTGTAGGAGTTCTGTAGGAATTCTCTCGAAAAATCCTTCTGGACTTCCTCTAACGAATTTTTCAATATCCATCAACTCTAGGAGTTTTCTCAAGAGTTCCTTCAGGAATTTCTGCTAGTATTCCTCTGGGCACTTTTCAAAAAATTTCTATTCCGATTTTTGATAAGACTCCTTCAAAATTCTTTCAAGAAAGCTTTTGAAAAATCAATCAAAAAGTTTCCATCAAGCCTCTGAGTCAAGTATTTCTCCAGAAATTATGATTGATTCCACCAGAATTAACGTTATTTTTTGATATAATCCATGGTCACTTCTAACAAATATACAAAAATAAGAAACAGAACAAAAAGCGATTCATTCCTGTTTTAAAAGGGATGAAAATGGGAGTTTTAAAAGGGAGAAAACAAATAACTTCTCCAGAAGTTTCTCCGCGGATTCATCCTATGACTATTTTGCCACTTTCTACAGGAATTCTTTAAGAATGCCTAGAAGCGACCTTTAAGTGATAAATGCAAGGCTAGGATTTCATAGAAGATAATCATCGGGAATTTTCCAGAAATCGCTTCAAGAATTTATACGGGTATTTTTCCAAGGATTTCTTGAATAATTCTTCAAAAAAATCGTTTGGAAACTATCACAAGATTATTTCAGAATTTCTTCAAGGATCGTGTTAGAAACTCCTGCGAAGATTTCATCATTCGGATAAAGCATTCCTTGCTAAATTTATTTAATAACTTCTCCAAAACTTAGTTTTGGGATTTTTCCAGGAATCGATCTAGGAATACTTCTAAGGTTATTCAAAATTCTAAAGGAATTCCTTCAAAGAAGCCTTTAGAAATTGCTCCCAAACTTTACAGGAATTTTTGCAGAGATTTCCTTAGTAGTTTATCCAATAAATTCTCTTGCGATTTCTCCGAAGATTCGTTCAGATTTATTCGAGTATTCTATTAGAATTTCTGCAATTGATTTCATTCATTCATTCTTAAACTGATTTTCCCAGGTATTTTACAAATAATTTTGTACAAGAAATCTTTCGGGATCCTTTCATGCAAAGATTTCTTCGTGTATTTATTTATTTACTCCTGCAAGAGTTTTCCGGAGATTCTTACACAAATTCCTCCAAAACATTCTATAGGAATTCCTCCGGAGGATGCATTGAGTGTTTTGCTAGATTTTTTTTAGAAATTCCTCTAATAAACCTATTTAAGGATTCATGAATTCCTCCAATGAATACCTTAGAAACTCAAATTATAAAATATAGGAATGCTTTAAATTCTCACAGAAGTTCTCCAAGAAATTCTATTGGAATTTCTTCAAATATTTTTAGGAAATTGTTTGTGATCTCTTCTGGTAATAATCTTAATTATTTAGATTTTTTTTAGGTAATTCTCTTGAGATTTTTCTCGGTCGTTTCGTTGTAAAATCTTGGATTTTTTTTAAATTAACAAAAATGTATATCATAGAGCTTCAAAGTAATAACAGACGCTATTCCATAAAGAGTTATCAGAAGAAATTTACAGAGGAATGACCAAACGAATTTTCTGAGCAATTACCGAAGAAGCTTAAATTTATAAACGAATTGACTAATTAATTTTCAAAGTATGTGTCGAATGAATTTCGACATTGAATTATTGGAAGAATTACAAAAGTAATTGCCAGGTATATTTTCAAAGGGACTGCTGATGAAACTTTCAAAGAAATTGCTGAAATCCCGCTATAAATGTCCAAAGCAATTGCCCAAAGAATTTCATAAAGTGATGTTAAAGATATTTTCAAAAAAACTAACCTTATTCAACTTCGAATATTATTACTGAGAAATTTCCAAAAGAGTTATCGCACCAGATTTCAAAGGAAGTGCCAAAATAGTATTCAAAAACATTTGCAAAAAAAAACCTTAAGAATAATTTTATAGGAATTTTCGTATCAAATCCAATCGAAGCATTTCCCAAGAATTTGCCGAAAAAACTCCGCCAAAAGTTTTTTGAAAATTTTTTATCAGGTAACTCACAGAAAACTCGCCGAATGAATCAATTCCCGTAGGGGTTGGCATAGAAGTTTTCAGAAAAGTGTTGAAGTTATTCCCAAAGTAATTACCAGAGGTTCTCCCAAACGAATTGTAAAAAAAAAAATCAGTGAAAAATTGCAGACAGCATTCCAATGAAATTCCCGTAGAAATTAAAATCTGAAGAAGTTCATAGAAATAAAAATCTAAAGCCATTTTTGTAGCATTGCCGAGAATTAGTTGAAGAAGTTTCCAAAGGAATTGTCTTATTATTAATCAGAAGTATACTGCCCCCACTCGCATAACAGTCCCATTTGCAAAAAGTAGGAATTGAGAAAACGGCATTTGAAGTTTGAAAACTTGTTTCCATATAAAATTTTGAAAATTCGCCAAAATTTTAAAAATATTTCCATCATCTCGAAACTTTCACAGATTGCTTTGCACATGAATATATAACTGTAAAAATTGTTACAATCACTACAAAGTTGTTCAGTTTTGTGTTACGTAACACAAAAATCCATTATGGGACTGTTATGCGGGTACTTTTGATATGGGACGCTCATAACTTGGTATTTTTTTCACACATTGACATAAAAATTCTTAATTTTTATTGGTGTTTTTGGAAGTACATAAAAAATGATGACTATTCATAACGTTAACTCAAAAGTGATGAAAAGTCAAATGGGACTGTTATGCGAGTGGGGGCAGTATAGCCAACGGAAATTTTCGGAGCAATTACAGAATGAATTTCCAAATTAATGTGCAAAGATATTCCTTAACGAATTTGTACACTAGACCGGCCCACATTTGTATGAGACGAAAAAAAAGTTTTCAAAACTCACGGGGCACCCTCTAGAATTGTGCTTTTGGATGAGAAGAACAATCTGTGAAAGATTCAGCTCAATCGGTTTAAAAATGAGCTAGCGCAAATGAGTTGAAGGTTTGTATGGGATGTTCAGTCGACATATATGGGAAATTGGATGACCTCCAGTCTCTGATACGGCACGTTGGTTTGGCGAGTTCGATTTGGCTCAGGTAGTTGAGACCCTAAGGTACAACTTTGTAGAAGACCATACCATGATAAAACTTAATTTAGTTACGGTTTCAGCTAATGAAAGCAGAGTGAGTGTAGAATTAGCATCCAAAGTTAAAATACACATAAATAAAAATTAAAAAAAAAAAAAATAAAAAATAATGAAGGCAGAGTGAGGACATCTTCCCCCGTTTACTCTCGGTTGTTACATGCAGCACGTGTTTGCCGTTCGAAACCTACACACTACATCATAGGCGGCTATGTTGTCCTTCATTATTTCCATTGCTCACGCACGTGGATTTCGACGATATTTCGACTGAACATCCCGTACAAACCTTCAACTCATTTGCGCCAGCTCATTTTTCAACCGACTGAGCTGAATCTTTCACAGATTGTTCTTCTCATCCAAAAGCACAATTCTAGAGGGTGCCCGAAGAATTTTTCGACATTTTTGTATTTGGGCCAGTCTATTGTACACGGGTTTCCGAATTAACTACTGAAAAAGATAAAAAAAAAAATCCGAAGAAATACTTCAGAAATTTTAATAAATAATGTAAAAATTCACACAGAAATTCCTACATAAATTCTACTGGAATTCGTCAATAAATCCCTTTAGCAATTCTTCTTAGGATTTCATAAAAAAAAATCTATTGATACCTTCAATGGTTTTTTAGCGATAACACCAGTTTCGTCTGGATTTCCTTCACGAAACTTCTAAGAAATGTTTCAAACGATTTCATCAAGCATATTTTTCCAAGTGCGGAACTCCAAGAACACTTTCTGAGATGTCTTTTACGATTCATCTGGGAAATACTTCAGGGACTTCTTTAGGTACAAATTCCTTCAAGATTTCCTTCGAAAGTTGCTACACTTATTCCTTAGGAAACTTCTCCTTCATTTCTGAAGAAATTTCTTCAGTATTATGTAGTCCCAAGAACTTCATAAAGAGTTTCTTAAAAATTTCTACAAACGATTCCTTTGGAGCTACCCCACATGTTTCTTCAGCATTTTTTTTTCGGAGGAATACTTTAGAAATTCCTTCAATTTTTTTTAGAAACTTCTTCAAGGGTTCTTTTTGCACTGCCTCATACGATTTTTCTTGAAGTCCTTTCAAGGATTTCTTAAGAATTTGTTCAAGCCTTTATTTAGTTATATCTGCAGGGATTTCCTCAAAAATTCCTCTAATGAATGCTGTAGGAAATCATCCAAAGATTCCTTAGGCAATGTTTTCAAGTCCTCTTTCACAATTCGTTCAAGAATCTTTAAAGAAATTTCAATAAAGATTTAATCTTTTTCTCCTATGATTTTTTCAAGTTACGTATAAAGATTCGTTCATGGATTTCTCAAAGTTTTCTTTCGGATAACCCTACAAGGATGAACACATTCATCCCCAATGAATTACTGCACAAATTTTCTCAGGCGGTCTTACAGAAATTCACCCAAGGCCTCCTGCAGAAATTCCTCCAAGGAAATATATAGGAATTCTTTTGAAGATTTTTTTTTTATTTGCACAAAAAATTTGGAATTCTTTGGAATTTCCGTCATTGATATCTTTGATAAATTATCTAGGCATTTCATAATTAGTTCTTTCAAAAATCCCTTTGCTTGAAAAATTTCTTCAGGAATCCTTTAATAGTACTGTAGTAATCCTTCAAGAATATTATCGAATATACCTCCCAAATCAACCCAATGATTCTTTCCTAACACACCTTAGAATAATTTATCTAGGCAATTCTTCAAGGGTTCCTTTAGAAATTTCTACAAAAATTCCTACAGATATTTCTACAAGAATTCCTTCGGGAATTCATTCAAATTTCCTATAGAAAATATCCCAAGGATCCATTCGGGTATGACTCCAAGCATGATCTCAAAAAATCATCAAAGATATTGTCCATGAGGAACTCCTGCAAGATTCCTGCTTGAAGAAATCTCTAACATCATTCTTGGAGAAATTCCGTCAGGTCCGTCAGGATTTCTTGAAGGGCTTCATGAACGATTCCGAAGAGGTATTTTAGAACGACTGCTTGAAGAAATTCCTACAAAAAAATCTCAAAGGAATTCCTGTAGGATTTCTTGATAACTTTTCGAAGAAATTCCTTAAGAAATGTCAGGAGGAGTTCCTGAAGGAATCATTGTAAGTATTCGTAAACCAATGCCTAGAAAAATTTCTTAAGAAATTCCTGAAAAAAGTTCTGAAGCAAATCATAGAGGATTTTTTGTAGAAGTCTTTGAAGTAACTGCTAGATAAATCGAAAAAGATATTCTTGCCCGAAGGAATTCCCGCAGAAATCCTTTGAGGACGTGACATGTGTTCAGTTCTTAATCTTGATAAATAGGGCCCCTGAATTTCAGCTGCTACCTTAAGCTTAATAAACAGCTATGTTTGGCTCTGTTGTTAGGATATCAGGGATGTTTTCGAAATGCTCATGAATTTTACTTCCATATCGGTACTGGATATCGTAAATTCAATCTTGATTTAACACATTTTTTTCTTGTATTTTGGGGCTCCTGCAGGTGCAAAGAGTGGTCATCAAAGTAATATAAACTAAACTAACTATACTACATGAATATAGTGTGTACATTTATAATTGTTAATAATAGAACTTCAAAATAGCCATCTGTGTTCCCCATTCCATAAACTCATGATAACCACGAAGAGGCCCCTACATACCTATCAGCAGATCGGCAAGTATTGAACTTATACTTATAGGAATCTTTCGCTAATCACAGAACTTTATTCAAACTGGGCCCCTAATTTCATGGGGCCTCCAAATCAGGGATATTTTATAACACTAGACCTGCCCTGATTGGGAGGCCCCCTGAATTTGGGGGCCCGGTGCGGACCGCACCCTCCGCACCCCCCTTGCTACGCCACTGTGTTCCACCCTATATCGTACCGCCAGTTGGTCACTGTGCGTGTACCCATCGTCGACCCTCCAGTCTGAGGGTTTAAACTCGGGCTTTTTTTTTATTATTTTTTTCACCTTCGTTCGCGATATCCACATTCAGTCTTGCCATGGCTTCGAGTAGTGCCCAGCCTTTCGCGTTAGTCGATCGACTACCCCACTCAATTGCCCAGGCGTTGAAGTCTCCGCCGATGACCACGAGACTCAATCCTACTAGCGCACTAACGCATCCAGCATTGCTGAGAACTGGTGCATCGGCCACCTGGATGAGGCATAACAACTACAGTAATACACCCCATTGATCTTTGCTATTGCGAAGCCCTCGTGCGACCTGGAAATTATTTCCTGGATCGGGAAACGACCGGTGGTACAGATCGCCGGGGGGTTCGGAATCTCCCACGTGGTTTGTGGATAGCCCCTGGGGCCCTGTCTCTAGCGTTAGTCGAGCGGCTACCCCTTGATAACGAATCTAGCATAAACGAGAACTGGTGCAACGGCCACCAGGGCAGGGCATAACAGCTGCAGTACTACACCCGTTGATTTTCGCTATTGCCAAGCCCTCGTTCGACCGATTGTACAGATCGCCGCTAGATTGACCTTAGTCACTACCTTAGTTCCCATTGTTGGGAGGGATGCGGTATGGATCCGATATCATACCTCCAGTTCACTTGACAAAAACGTTTGCTCTGATTGATGATTCAGCCGATATAATCGTTCGTCAGTCGTACCCGATGCTAAAACTTTAATCTAGCACCGTACAAACGCTTGCTGTGAACGTCAGCTTTTGCTGCATATCTTGCAGACTGACAACACATTTGCTGCCAAATTCGGCACTGGTTTCTTTACGAATCGTTCTTACGCCGCAGGGGTTGATATTGTCGCTCCGCGCCGCTGTGGAATACTCCTTCATCTCTCGCGCTTCGTGGTCCATGATTCACCTTCACGTCTTGAAGAATTTTTGTTTTCATCGCATCTGCACCATCGGGGTCCAGTATTTGGGTAATCCCATCAATAACAACGAAGCCAGTCACTCATCAGCTATAGGAAATTGTTTTTGGCTAGTTTGTAGTTTGCACAGAAGAGAGCATCTACGTTGAACGGAAGCTTGTACTCTCGTAATTCTCCAACCGTATCGACCTTAACTGCTGCAACAAACCAATCTTTCGATAAATTCCATCGTCTTGAAATGCACACTTCAACTTGTTTCAGAGTCTTCTGGTGCGTCCTTCGCATCCATGGCCAGGCCATAGTTGGTCGTTTCGATAGTTAAACAAATTGTTGATAATGCCCACATCTGGATATCTTCATCGACGTCTTGACCTTCCTTCGACATTGTTGCGCATCGGAAGCCTTCCCGTATTAACGCCATTTTCTTGACACGTAATTCTCCTGGCCTTTCGGCTTTTCGATCACCAGAGATACGTCGCTACCGCCAGTCGCACGAACCACTCTTGGTGTAGAGTAACTCCTATTTTTGATCCAAACGGAACTCTATACCAGCACCGGCATCTCCAGATCATCTTCTGTCAGCGTCTGAGAACATAAAGGGTGTCCCGACTCAAATTGCACCACGGAAAATAGTGTATAACTTTTGATTACATGTATCAAAATGGCTAATTTTTTAATTAGCAACAGTATATTATGTGTAGATGATGACATACAAATTTCATCAAAATCGGTTAAGTATTGACGGAGATATCTCCGACGGGAGAATATTAGATTTTTGGAATCTTGTACACTCATTCTGAAAATGGTTCAGGCTATTACTTGACTATTAGTATGTCAAAACGTCTGAAAATTTGTCTATAAGTTTCCAACATAATACATATTAAGTGGTAAAATTTTCATCAAAATCAATTGAATACTTATTTTTATAAAATTCAAAACTCAAACCACTCCAGAGTGAATTTTAGGCACTTCTTCACAATTTTAAGGTCCGTTTGCACTATTTCAACTATAAAACTGTCAATACTGCTGCGATTCTCAATAAAACTTCACAGTGTTAACCTAATATAATAACATGATTTCAATCAAATTTTGAGCCATTTCGGCTTAACACTTTCAAAGTTAGAAAACTTTGAATGTCACAATACAATAAAACAATTTTGCATATGGGTCATTCCATATGAAGTGACCGAGAAAATGTGAAAACTTGCAACCGACCATCACGGATTTGAACCAAATTTGGTTGAAACATTTGTTTAGATGGAAAAAGAAAAAATCCAAATTTTGGTGCCGATCGGATCACCCCTCGGCCCGTGGCAGCACCCCTCGTTTTGGCCGATATGAAAATTATCCTCTCTTTCTTTTATTTTTATCATTGAAACGATTGCACTTACACATTTTCGACCTTCGGCTTTTTTAAAGGAAATCGTTCAGGGAATCCAGAAAAAAATATTATTTTCTTGGTACAGTGTTGCCAGATATCATATTTTTCAATTTTAAAACTAAAAATCGATTTTTCTCAAAATACGTATATTTTGATTTTAAAAATTTTGATTCCATCGTGTTTATCAGACGTTTTTCTATCGAAAAAGCTTAACTCTCCAAAGTAATTTGCGTCGTTCCTGAGATATAACGTTTTTAAGAAAAAATATTCATTTTTTTCATATAAAGTATCATATAAAATCAGGTGCAGTTTATAAATTCCGTAAAAAAAACATTGTTCGATGCCATATAATCACGTTTTGTGCTGATTTGAACAATATCGAGTATAAAAAGGATTAAAAAATGTTACAGTGTTGCCAGTTCATCAATTATGAGTCTATCGTAATGGACTAGCATAACCTGTTGAACTAAAAAAATGTATCTGAGATTGAGATCATCAATTTTAAACAAATTTCATATATTTTAACATTATCTGAACAGAAGTGCTGCCAAATATGCAATATTTATTGTAGAAATCTTAATTTTACTAGAACATTAGTATAAAATCTAATTAACAAGCCAAAAGTATTTTTTTTATTAAGGTTTAGTACATTTGGCAACATCGACGTAAAATATATTCAGGAAAACATTTGATGAGTGTATTGATAAGCAACAGTGCTGAAAATGTAATTTCGATATAACTACATTCAATGACCCACAGCTAATTTCAGAAGCTGAACCTGATAATATGGAATATGATAAAATATAAAGTATGATATCCTTTGGAATTAGATAATATTAGATACTACGCATCGTCGCGCAACTGGTAGCTCAGACTTCAGTATTTTTAGTTTATATTCGAAGGTCCAACTCCTTATAAAAATCCCTGTAAAAATATCATTTGATTGATTTTTACGGCAGTGTTGCCAAGTATGCTAGTATTTAGCGGAAACGCAAACAATAGGTGCGGGTATTGCGTTTACTCTTACTGGATTGCCGAATAATAGATCATGTCTTTTATTGACCCAGGCAGAGAAGTGAAGAACAGTGTTGGGTATTGTGTTGTCTATTGATGTGGTATGAGTTTTTGTTTGTTCTTCGTGGCGAAGAATGAACAAAAATTTCTGAGTGAAATGGATTAGTGGCGTTTGCTCCCTGGAGCCTACTTTTCTTAGGATTTTTTGCATGGAAAAGAGATCGGTTGTACGCGAATGTTAATTCCGATAAATCAAATCGATTGTTCGATCAATTATAGATGACTCCCAGATCGACAATGTATAGTATCATATTAAGGATCGGTATATTCGCCTCACTCCATTCATATTCACTCCTTTTTGCTGAATCGAATCGAGAAAGATGCAGCAAACGGATTGTCGTGATCAAGCACGTAACCCCATCACCAGTGGAAAGCCATGCGCAAGTTGCTTGACATGGATATTCGTTGCCGTTCGTCGCAGTTTTGATCGCAAGCGAATGAATGAATGGCGAATGGTGAAGAATGCTGGTGAGTGATCGAAGTGGCTGCTGTCGTCGCTGATAAGCAAACACACAAACTAAAGCGACAACCGTTCGCTGCGATTAACCATGGAGTAGCAATTATGAATTGTGTTGCCATCTATGCTCATACTCATACAGTGTTGCCAAATGTGCTCGTTATGTATAAAAACAGAAATCATTTATTTTTATTTGGTGCTATCTATTTACGAAAGCTTTTGTGTAAATTAGATGTTTACAATAAAAATGACATGTGTGGCAACACTTCCATCTACAACATCGTTGAAATGAAAGAAATGACAATTGAAATGCATTTTACAATAGATACATTTTATATTTTAACAATTTATCCTCATCTTTTCCAATAAACCAATTTTTTTATTGCTAACTATCAAACTAACAATAACTGTCAATTATCGGGTCATTTTGTCAGATAGGACCATAAACAAGAAAACACAGACAAACAGACGTAACATTGGAAAAAAATCCAACGACCACGGTCTTAACGATCTTTTTAAACCTTTATAGTTGTAGCTTTCACAACCAGAGGTGCGCACATCATTTTTCTAAGCGTTAGACGTTTCACCTAGTGTGAACTAGGCGATGGATTTTCGCGAATTTTTTTCTAGGTGTTACGTCTGTTTGTCTGTGAAGAAAAGGTCAACAGCAGGGTCGTTAGAGAAGATGTGTATTGTTTTTATCCTGTTCACACATCTTGCAACACACATGGTGCGCATTTTCAGAATAACCTGTACATTGTCAAACACTTGAAGGTTAGGTTTCATGGTATAGTAAAAAAGGTAAACTGGCAACACTGTCACATTTTTTTAAATCCTTTTTATACTCGATATTGTTCAAATCAGCACAAAACGTGATTATATGGCATCGAACAATGTTTTTTTACGGAATTCATAAACTGCACCTGATTTTATATGATACTTTATATGAAAAAAATGAATATTTTTTCTTAAAAACGCTATATCTCAGGAACGACGCAAATTACTTTGGAGAGTTAAGCTTTTTCGATAGAAAAACGTCTGATAAACACGATGGAATCAAAATTTTTAAAATCAAAATATACGTATTTTGAGAAAAATCGATTTTTAGTTTTAAAATTGAAAAATATGATATCTGGCAACACTGTACCAAGAAAATAATATTTTTTTCTGGATTCCCTGAACGATTTCCTTTAAAAAAGCCGAAGGTCGAAAATGTGTAAGTGCAATCGTTTCAATGATAAAAATAAAAGAAAGAGAGGATAATTTTCATATCGGCCAAAACGAGGGGCGCTGCCACGGGCCGAGGGGTGATCCGATCGGCACCAAAATTTGGATTTTTTCTTTTTCCATCTAAACAAATGTTTCAGCCAAATTTGGATCAAATCCGTGATGGTCGATTGCAAGCGGTCGGTCACTTGGCGTGGAATGACCCATATTACGAATTTGGGCTACATATACGACCACAACTTTTTATCCGTTTGACCAAATCGAATGAAATTTTAATACAATATTTCTATATACATACGCCAACTACAGAAAAAATTTCATTGTAATCGGTTCAGTATTTCTAACTTAAGCATTACATATACTTAAAATAATTATTATTTTTATTCCTTGTTTGTACAAGATTCACAAAATTTAAATTTCTCGCGTCAGAGATATCTCCGTCAATACTAAACCGATTCTGATGAAATTTTGATGGCATCATCTACACATAATAAACAGTTGCTGGTTGAAAAATCAGCCATTTTGATACATGCAATCAAAAGTTGTACACTATTTTCCGTGGTGCATTTTCAGTCGGGACACCTTTTATTTACGACTAATGAGTTCTGATTAGTTAGTTTTGATCTTCGAATTTTCGCTATGGCAGACGTTTTGGGCCCAAGTAAAATACGTCTGTTCGGTTTGAACGGTGGAAACTGAATGAAAAGTTTTGTCGGCTACCCTAATTAACAAACTTCAGTTGCTTAAGTCGTCATGGATTACTTGATGCTAACAGAAACGTCTTGATGAAACCCCTCTAGACCCTCGTGAGACCACAGAAATTTCTATTAAATTTCCTGAAACTCCTCAGGAATCCCTTTTGAAACCCCTTGAAGCTCCCTGAAACCCACTGAAACTCCTCGAAAGTCCATTAAACTATCGCGTATATCCTCTAAAACCCTTTGCAACGCTTTACAGCTAATCAATACCCTGTTTCCCGAGACTCTCAGAAACATAACGGGAATTCCCCTGAAATCATGGGAAACCCTCTGAAACCTTATAAAACCCACTAAAACATCTTGAAACCGTTCTGTAACACCTTTGGAGCCCCCTGTAGCTCTCTTGAAAGCCCTTGAAGTCCCCTGAAACGCTATGCAACGACTTAACATTCCTCTGAAATCCTCTGAAAGCCTCATCAAATCTCTTAGCCACTCACTCATTTTAAACTCATCTGCAACCTTCAAATATAGGTATATATTGATTCCATTTGTATACTAAATCCATTTAGATTAAAATTCCATTCGAGCGCCCTCGATACATTATCTAATAAAAAGAGATTTGGGTGCACATTCCATTGCTGTTGCACTGCATTTCTTTATCTTTGGACATTTATTAACAGCTCTCTGAGTTATCTGTCCTTCGATTTCTCGTTTTTACTAGTCACCTACTCGCTCCCGTTCCATCAGCATGGATTGGGTCGATCTGGGGCAATGAGAAAGCGGACTTTTTGGCTAGAATGACTGACATTTACGAGCGTCAAGTTGCTTCCGATGATTTTATTGCTTTGGCTCGTTAATGTGATCAGCTGGCTATACAAATTGATATACGCAGACATGGGTAGATGGCTACACTTCATCATTCCACAGCTATCGAAGAAACCATTTTCAAAGTATTGGAGTAGCAAATTCATACGTTAAGGCCCCTTAGCGTGTCAGCTCAAATTTTGCTCTTCTTATTTGATTCTTATTCCAAACAGTCATCAAGCACGATAGTAGTTGTGTAGCCTTTCTATACCAATTCCATAAACAAACAAACAAAAATAGCACCTTTTTGTCTCGGTACCTCCAATGTAAACATTTCGAGAATATGAATCATTTGAAAGCAACTCAAGTAGTAAACTACTCTACTTCAATGGATAACAAGGAAACATATCCAAATGTCACGAAAAATGTTAGATTTTTTATGTAACAAGCTAGAAATGATCGAATTATTTTGGTACGCTCTCCCACTGTTTATGTTTGCTGCAACAGCAGTGGTGGCGGACCGCTTGGTGAAGATTTCGTAAATTATAATGCTTTGCTTATTTCACTAACAATTGTGGTAAAAAAGTTAAAAAATAATCACCCCAAAAATTATTTTTGATTTTATGACGCATAACCAATGTGTTTGACTGGATTTTTTTAATTGATTTCGATCAATTTCATTGATGCTTTGGCCAGCAGGATCGACATCACTGCGTGCAATGATCGATGATTGTGCGCGCCAAAAGACATCACCGCGCTGCCGCCGTCGTCGTTGGTACTGCGGTGGGTGGTAAACACCGCCAACCACATTTTTAGTGCGGTCGAAACAAATCGTTAAAAATTTCTACTTTCGAGTGAAATAATGCTTAGTAATCGTGATTACTTGGAAAGAGGCTTTTATTTGAACTAGTGTGAATACATTTTTATGCCGAATATCTCGCGTGAAATTGATTATTTTATAGAATAAGATAAGTGTCGATTTTTTACAAATATGTATTGGTGCAATGTTGTGTAAGGTTGATTTAGATCAATGATTTTGAAGAAGCCATTTTGCGATGACACGCTAAGGGGCCTTAATTTGCTAAAACATTCAGGAAAAAAAAAATGCACAGAGTCGAAGCATTAATGCAAAATTATCAGGGACCATACTTTGAGTATAATTAGCATATTCATAGTATGAAGAATATTGCTAGGAATTCAACAAGCATATTGCAAGGAATTTTGTAAGGATTTCAATAACAGACAGTCCGGCAATAATCTTATCAAGAAGCAATAAATCCAAGAATAGCCTTCTACAATCGCTGATTACTTTACTCATCCATTTGTAGTCTTGGTTTGTATTAGTATTTGTGATAAGCTTCTAGTAATGACCGATAGATAGCGCTAGTGTTTAT
The DNA here is from genome assembly GCF_035046485.1 of Aedes albopictus. Lineage (NCBI taxonomy): Eukaryota > Metazoa > Arthropoda > Insecta > Diptera > Culicidae > Aedes > Aedes albopictus. Next base: position 20,301,236 of record NC_085136.1, on the reverse strand, counting down.
TTTATTGCTATGAGGGTTATGAGGTACTATCTTAATGTTTCAGACTATAGAAGCCCGTGGCAATGAACTGAAAGTAAACTCTTTTTAGAATGAACTATAATCATTGTTCCACCCACGAAATTAAGAGTTTTACACTAAATTTCATTTACTAATATTCCCAATATTCCCATTATTCTCCCAACAGACGTGGCAAACCGCTCTACCTGAGCGAGGATCGCTTCAACCTGCTGGAGTCGCAGTGGCTGTCGCACCGATTTGCTCACACCAAACACACCTGGGTGTGGCACCGGGATTCGCTATAAGATCTGGATCTTGATTAGTTTGTTTTCCATCCAGAATGGATGGCTGGCGCAGTAGGTAGGTATGTTTGACTCTGTTTGTGTTGCGTCTCTGTTACTATGAGTGTTAAAAAGTGTGTTTAAAACACACAACGTGTGAGCAGGAACGAGCAAATCGCGGAAGTGTTATTTAAACTCTGTAAATTGATAAGGCGAATAATGTTAGATAAGTGTGAAACAAATTACTACCCAACAATACTATTGAAACCATTACACAACAAACCCCTTTTCTGGAAAACCGTTTCTCCTGCTTTGTGATACTTGTAACTGTTATCGATATCGGTAGGCTTACGTCAGTAACTATATTAATAGCCTGGAACAAATCTCCCCTCATATTATTAAATAATGTAATTACTACTCTTACTAGGCGATGAAATCAAACTGTGTAAACTAGGTTACAATAACACCTATATAAGCGCCGTATGTAAATGCATACATAAAACATATGTAACAACCAATATATTTGTTCGAAAACGTTTAAACCACACATGTTAAACCGGACTGTCGTCTCTCGAATGGAACTACCCCCCGTATGTTTTGTTTTTCCCCACTGTCGTTTCTAGGTTTATGTATTATTTTAGATCTTCTTTAAGTTTGTTTAGTTTGCTCAAGTTTGAACAACACCAATACTTTGGAGATAGAGTGAGTGGCGCAATCGCTGCCGGGTTGATTCAAAATCGGGAATGTTCACCAATTGGCCAATTGGTCAAATGGGGTACCCCCGACGAAAACCACAAGTAAAGAAGTGTTTGCCTTAATAGGGATCTACTACTGCTAAGCCGCGGGGACGTGTTGTACAGTTGTGTATTATCGTATAGCTACGAATGATGAAATAGCAAATAGTGTTTTTTTTTCAATTCAATTAATCTTTAATAGGACTCAACAAATTGTTTGCTTTGGGCAAGAAAAAGAAGGAGAATAAAGGTAAGGAGGTGAGGTTTCAAGTGCGCGTGGAAGAGGGATTGTCCCATTTGGAAGTGAAACGGACAAAAGTGAGGTAGGCAGGAAACCAATAAACTAGCAAGTAGAAATTCAATAAATTAATTTCATGATATATTATGAATCAAAAAAATATGCTGATCGTTATAAATTCGAAAGAAATAATTCCCTTAAGTGTACCCAAGAGCTGCTTGTCGAAATGCTGCTTCCACCTTTCAATCACTTCATGTCCATACATCAAGAGAGTTGGGTTTTGAAGTGACGATATATGAATTAGGCGCCGAATTTTGCGCCAAGAGTGGGCTACACAGGTTTCAAGAAAGTTTAAAGGAAAACCAAAAAATAAAGTGAAAGAGCACTGGACACAGTTGCAGACTAGAGGTTTAAGGGGTGGCTATGTTTAGAAAGTTCCAGAAGTTCAAGGTGGTTGGAGAGTCAGAGGGATTTACTGGGGTTTTAGGAGGTGATCCCTCGAAGGATGAGGAGAAAAAATTGGGTTGAGATGGGTTCGGTTGAGGCGGGTCAAAATAGTTTTCTGAATGGTATATTTCAAAGGGATGCGTCTGAAAATAGAAGGTAGGTTAAGGAGGATGAATAGAAACCAAAGAAGTTTCATAGGGAGGGCGATCATTATTTTTTTTTAGCATTACATACTGAACAGCAATTCCTGTTTCCACATTTGCCAGATCGTTCTGTATTTGGTCCACCCATCGTGCACGCCACCCTCCAGGTTTTCTTGTACCACCTGGATCTCTTGCGAACACCAGCTTTGTAGGGTTGTTTCCCACATTCTCATAACATGCCCTGTCCATCGCATCCTTCCAGCTTTTGCGACCTTCCGGATGCTATGTTCGCCCTTCTTGCAATAATGTCCATGTCATCCGCGAAACAGACAAATTGGTTGGATTTCGGGAAAATTGTACCCCAGCTGTTGAGCCCGGCTCGTCGCATAACACCTTCCAGGGCGATATTGAATCGCAGGCAAGAGATTCCATCACGTTGTCGCAGTCCCCGGCGAGATTTGAACGAACTAGACAGATCGCCCGAAACCCTCACGAAGAGTTTTTTACACCGTCCGTCGTCCAGGATTTTCCACAGCTCTATGCGATCGATACTGTCGTACCCCGGCTTAAAGTCGATGAACTGGTGGTGCGTTGGGATCTGGTATTCGCGACATTTTTTGAGGATTTGCCGCACGATGAAGATCTGGTCCGAGCGGCCATCGACGAAGCCGGCTTGATAACACTTTGTAGGCGGCATTCAAAATTGTGACCGCTCGGAAGTTCTTACACTTCAACTTGATACCCTTCTTGTAGATTACCCCTTCCTTCCACTCCTCCGGTAGCTGTTTGGTCTCCCAGATCCGGACTGTCACCCGGTGCAGACAGGTGGCCACCTTTTCCGGGCCCATCTTGATGAGTTCAGCTCCGATACCATTCTTACCAGCAGACTTGTTGTTCTTGAGTTACTGGATAGCATCCTCAACTTCCCTCAACGTGAGAGTTGGCTCGATGTATTAACGCTCGATCTGTATTAACGAGATTTTTAGCCCTAGACTATTTTAACTCGGAATTCACGCTTTACTTCCCTTCCGTGCTTTAACCATAAAACCAGATCCGCTCCACAGGTTCTTTGTTGCTCCCTGCTGTACTGACGTAGTCATTTCTCCCACTACTTTGGTACTCCATGTCTGTGCTCCCCGCATCATTCAGGTGTTCGTCGTAGTGCTGCTTCCACCTTTCGATCACGTCCGTCCATCAAGATGCTACCGTACTTATCCCTAACCCCTGTCGCACATCTTTAACATGTCTGAGACTTCCTTTTACTACCACTTCAAATCTTCCTGGCCCATTTGTATCCGTTTAAACGTCCCTGAATCCCATTTTACTCCCTTACATCCTCTTTTGCTCCCACTACCAGTCAACTCCGAATACCCCATTTGGAAAAAAAATCCCTGGGTCACCTTTCAATCCTTTTCATTATATCTCCATGAGCCCCTGCCTCTAGAGCCGGCCTTTTGATACCCATCCTCCTAAAACTCCGAGAGAATGTTCAAGACCCTTGTTGCCCCTTGCTCGTATGACCATCTTAATTGCTTCTGAGATCCTCATCCGCGCCCTTGATGTCTGGACCCTTTTGCCCCCCTCTTAGTTTTTTTTCTAAAATTCTTTGGAAACTCTCTTGGCCCCGTATCTCAACCCCCTAGATCCCCCTCCCCCCAACAAGAGGTAAAATTTTTCTCAGAATTTACGTATTGTTTCAATTTATGCACCCCTAGCTTAGTTCATATAAAACCCTAATTATTCCACCTAGCAATTATGGTGCCTTTCTCGTGCCTTCAAAAATGAATATCACACTTTCATACGTTTAATAGAAATCCATTTCATGGCATCAGAGATTATATTGTTTATCTGACTTTTGATTTTTGAGCCTTAAACTCTTGAAAAACAACAGCAATCTTGAATTTTGAGCCGTCATTTTGGAAGTCCGGCAGCTTTTAAATTCTGGTCACCATTTTTGGACTCCAGACTTCTTACCCATACCAGATACACCCATATTGAATGGTTTAAGAGCCCAAAACTCCATTAAACAGCAGTCATTTTGATTTTTGAGTCGCCATATTGAATATTCTGGTCGCTATTTTTAACTCCGGTTGTCTTCCCCATACCAAATATACCCATATTGTACGGTTTTAAAGCCTAAACCTCTATTAAACAGCCGCCATCTTGAATTTTGAGACGCCATCTTGAACATTTTGGTCATCATCTGTGATATTTTAATCGTCATTTTTGGACTCCAGACTTCTTCCCAATACCAGATATGCCCATATTGCATGGTTTAGAGCCTAAAACTCCTTTAAACAGAAGCCATTTTGAATTTTGAGCTGCCATCTTGGATTTTAAACCGTCATCTTGAATATTCTGGATGTCATTTTTGGAGTCCAGACTTCTCCCCCATATCAAATATATCCATATTGCATAGTTTCAGGTCACAAAACTCCATTAAACAGTCGTTATCTTGAATTTTGAGACGCCATCTTGCATATTTTGGTCGCCATCTTGGATATTTTAATCGTCGTTTTGGAACTCCAGACATCTTTCCAATAGCAAATACACACATATTGCATGGTTTTAGAGCCTAAAACTCCATTAAATAGCCACCATCTTGATTGTAGAACCGCCGTCTTGGATTTCAACCCGACATCTTGGATTTTAGACCACCATCTTGGATATTCTGGTCGTTATTTTTGGATTCCAGATTTCTCCCACATACCAAATATACCCACATTGCATGGTTTTATAGCCTAAAACTCTATTGAACAGCCGCCATCTTGAATATTAGGCTATCATCTTGAATTTTGGTCCGACATCGTGAAATTTCTGGTCTCTAGTGTTCATTTTCGCACAGAATTCGTCAACCATACTAAAGGTTACACAAATCGTCGCAGTTTGACGTGTCGCATGATGGGGATTGATTCAGTTTTATATACGGCCAGTTCCACAGATGCTGGTCCGAATCACTGAAATGGCCATAACTCCGGAACGATGCGGTAAAATTCCAGTTCGATTCGAGCTATAATCCGAAAATCGCCAATGGAAAGCCTTAAAAATAAGTGAACTTATTTTGCGCACAGACATACATACATACACACATACAAACATCATCTCAATTCGTCGAACTGAGTTGATTGGTAGATGTGACTTGACCTCTGAGCCTTTTATCGAAAATTCGTTTTTTGAGTGAACATATAGCCCTTCAGTATACTTCGGTGTACGAGAAAGGCAAAAAGGTTCCAGTGTACCACAGTTTCATGATAAGCCTATCATTACATCGATCGATGGACGAAAGACCTTTAATCAAATGACAGTTGGCCGAATGACAAATAGCCGACAATCCGACAAGATAGGTGGATGAAAAAGATGCCGAATTGTGTAGAAAGAACTACCTATGATCAAAATAAGATAGAATCACTTCAGCCTGGCCAAGCATTTCAATAGGATCTATCTGCAAAATACTTTTTGCTAATTGCTTAGAGCTTTAGTTGAACCGATCGTCATTTAATCTGTACAGAAAAAATCTTTCAAAAACTGAGGAAAAGTTATTGAAATCTTTTGTCTGGAACATGTATTCGTTTGGGGTTTTCGGGGATGGCAAGGCATTTTCATGGGTGTTGACATACCAGTTGTTCTAAAAGCTGAACTTGGATGTGGGTTACGTTTATATGTATTCGTTTAGCCTTCGTCAAGAATATCAAAAGGTGTTTTATATTTTGAGACATTCAGGGTCGTCCAAACTGCTCTATAAGGAAGTCCTTCAAATCTACAAGAAAAACTTTATGTGTTTTCGCCACAAATAATAGTATTGCATTATCTGCTGGGATCCGCGAAGCTCTTGAAACCTTAAATGTTATTTATAGACACTACAGGGGTATTCCAGGTAAGCCAAACTACCTTGGAGTTCAGGACTTCAGGTATACACTCGTAACGGTATCCATATCTGTTATACTGAGTTCCGCTGCATAATACACCGCAGTTACTGGAGCAATCTGAAGTGTCTACTTTTTTTATTATAAATCTTTGGGACGTTGAGGGTCGTCCAAACTGTTCAATAATGAAGTCCTTCAAATATACATGAAGAACTTTATGTGTTTTCACCATAAATAATAGTATAGCATAATCTGCTGCGATCCGTGAAGCTCTGGAACTCTCAAATGTCATTTAGAGACACTATGGGAATGTTCCAGGTCAGCCAAACTGTCTGTGAGTTCAGAACCTTAGGTCTACACTCGTTACATCAGCTAAATCTGTCATACTGAGTAATGTTTCATAATCAATCGCGGTGACTGGACCAATCTGAAGTCTACTATATATTATTATGCATCTTTGGGACATCGAGGGTCGTCCAAACTATCCTGAAGTTTAGCTCTTGATAGTAACAGTAGTTATTTTCAAAATGAACTTTTAACTTTAATCTGTAATCCCCCTGGCATATCATGAGTCATTTCAAGATAGTTTTGAGATATTCCAGATCAACAACACTACTCCGGAGACCATAGCTTCAGGTATACACTTGTGATAATAACTTTTGCCACTACGTTAAGTAGTGTTACATAATCCACTGTACTTACCAAAGCAGTTAGAGGAACAATAAACGTTGTTATACATTTTTGGGATATTATGGGCTTCCTTACTGTTATGAAGCTTAGTTGATAAAAACAACCACTGTAACTTTCTGAAGACTTACTGAACATGATAGATTACAAATCGTAGCTTTTAATGAAAGAAGTTACCGCTACACCCGAAGACTTTAGGATCTAAACTCAAGAACATTTTGGATGGCCTAGGATATCCCGACTGATCTGATATTCTCTATTAACCTTTTAGCAGACTTACTGGACATGATAGATTACATCGTAGCTTTGTATAATCAAAGAAGTTTCCGTTACACCCGTAAACTTAAACTCAAGAATAGTTTGGATGACCTAGGATATCCAGAAAAAAAATCTTCATAATATTCTACCGGTTGCCCATCTTCGGGACAATGTCCGGACATTGTCCCGAAGATGGGCAACATCGCGCCCGAAACCGGTCGACAGAAAAGGTAATTTTTAAATCCTTGACGATTGTAAGAACGATAAGTGTTATGTCTTGTCTCGCGTCGCGTCTTCTAGGGATTTTACGGGGGTTAATTCAGGGGATCTTTAGGACTTGTTTTAGGGGCGTTTTAGAGGATCTCTAGGAGTTTTAAGAGGTTCAACGGGGTTTAGAAGAGTTATGACGCTGTTTTAAGCGTTTCAGGAGTGTTTGGAGATGTTTCAGAGGTGCTCGAAAGATTTCTGGAGGTTTCGGAGTGTTTTAGATCGTTTTGGGGAGTTTTAGGAGATTTCAAGGAATTTAAGAATGTCTCACGGTGGCGTTTGATGGGGGTTTTAGAGGGTTTTTGGGGTTCTCATGGGGCTTTTCAGAGGAATCTCGGGGGTTTCAGGGTTTTTTTAGCGGCATTCTAAAGGCCCTGAAAGAGTTTCAAGAAGCTTTAGGGCGTTTCAGGATTTAGCTCTCAAGTGCTACCGACAGAGTTTCAGAGGTATTTTCAGGGGTGTTTTAGAGCATCTCAGGGAGACTCGAGGAGTTTCAAAAAATTCAAGGGATTTTCAGGGGGGGATCTTTTTTTTTTTGAAGCTTTTAAGGGGCGTTTTAGAGCAGTTTAGGGAGTTTCAGGGCGATTGAGGGTATCTTTTGAGGTTTTTAGGGACGTTGGAGGGTCTTGTAAGGGTTCATGGGATTTTTGGCTGTTTTAGGGGCGTTTGGGGAGGGATGGGCATATTAGTAAAAAACTATCAGGTTTCAGGATTTTTTTAGTCTGGGATTTCAGTCTGAATGAGGAGCCTTTGGGGCCTTTTCAGGGGATCTCAAGATGTTTCAAGGGACTCGAAGGGATTTCAGAGGGGGTGTGAAGTGAGGCGTTTTAGGAGTATTTTGGTGTATTTCAGGGGCTCTGGAAAGATTTCAGGGAGTTTTAGCGTGCTTTAGATCGTTTTAGGGGGTTTCAGGAGACTACAAAGGGTTTACGAAGGTCTCGCGGGCGTTTAATGAGTTCCAGAAGGATCTCAGAGGGTTTCAGTCGTTTTAGGATGTCTCAGGGATAATCAGGAGTGTTTTAGGAGCGTTATAGAGGGATTTTTAGAGGAGGAGATGTTCAGTGCGGTTTTGATGCTTTCAAGCAGAATTATAGAGCATCTTCGGGGTTTTCAGGGCGTTTCAGGGGATGTCTCGAAGTCTTCAAGGACGCTCTAGAGGTTCTCATGTTGAGATTCAAGGGATTTCAGGGGTGATTTAGGGACTTTTCAGTGGTTTTCAAGGGATTTCGGGCGGCGTCAGAGTCTTTTAGGGGTTTTCAAGGGGGTCAAGCGGTCTTTTAGGGACGTTTCAGGGAGTCTCTGGAGGTTTCATAAAATTTTCAGGTGCGGCCCTGAATCTCCCTGAATCACTTGGAAACGTTAAGTGGTGTTTCCCAGAACTTTTTTTTAGGCTTCTCTGCAACAACCTTGCCCTTATCTCAATCCCTCAAAGGTAATGGGACGATAGAATTTTTACATAAATGGATTTCAAGGTTGCATAGAAGTTTAAGAAGGACGATTGGCTAAAAAATTAAAAGGGAGATCATGCGTGGCTTCTTTTACTTTCAATGGAGTTTTAGAAAGGGGGGAGAGTGTCAGAGTCGTTACGGAGAGCTTCACGAGCGTTTTTGGGGGGTTCGGAAAATCTGGTGCGTTATATAGGGTCCTAGGGAGTTTCGAAGGGTTTTCGGTGGCATTTCATGAAGTCTCGAAAGACTTTCAGGAGGTTCTGGAAGCGTTACAGGGGGTTTTCTGGAGTTTCTAAGGGTTTCAGGTGCTTTACTCCGACGCAGTTTGCCATTTCAGGGTTTCAGAAGATTTTCAGCGATTTTCGTAAGCGTTTCAGAAGTCCTCATGTGCGTTACATGGGGTTCGAGGAGGTTTAAAGGGCGTTTTTAGTCATTTCAGGAAGTTTCCAAGGGTTTTCAGAGCCGTTTTCTAGAATTTTGAAGGGGGTCTACACTACAGTCTATCCTAAAGGAAGCTCTTGGAGATTCTTAAAAAATATTGAACTCACCTTTTGTGAGCGCATATAATTAAACTTCTCTTAACTCCACTCGTTTTGTCTTTCCCGTAAATCAACCTTATCCTTAATATTAAATACTGCAACTGTTCTAACACAATCAAATTCCATTTAGGTAACGTTACCTAAGTGGAGGTACCCAAACAGATTTTACCCAAATGGCGATTCCAGTGTACTCTGTTTCAAACGGTGGTTTCCGAAGCGACGCTTCCGAACCATTCGACAGCGACGCGTCCCATTTTCTTCACCGAAAGAAAACTCTCGGAGTCCAATCGCCACGTGACTAACCTCCTTCTCTCCAACGAAGGCACCCCCGGCGGCGATACTACGCGAACTTCCTGGAAAACATTCCACATGCGAGAGTGACCGTGAATCTACTCGCTCTGTGTTGTTATCAAACAAACCGTTCGGCTTCGGCTTCGTGTCTTTCGACCACGTGCTACTTCGCGACCGGCATGCCGCCGGTCGGACCTGCGCAGTTCTCACCCATTCAACAGCCGCAGCCGCTCGTGCAGGCCTCCACTCCATCAGAACAGAATTTGTTGCATTCCTCTGTCACTATCTACCCGCGCGCCGTTTATTACTTTGATCTCGGAGGCCGGAACTGTCAGTCTGGTCGCGGATTTCCACTCGAACGGAACAGCCTCCTCGGATCGGAGCCGGAAACACCTTTCTCTCGTGATTGCGGGCGGTGTACCAGTGTTGGAAGTGAAGAAGGATTCACATTGGAGGTTCCAGGGGGGAAGTTCAAGTGCACGACAAACGGTCGGATGGTTGGTCGGAGCAGGGTCTTCTTCCTTCAAGTGAAAGTGAAAGGTGTGTGCCGTCGTCGTTGAAGTCGGAGTCGGCAGTTGACGAGCCGCCGATAGACGGAAGTCGTCGCGACGTTTTTTGTGTGTGGTTTAGAGGCATAGGCAGTGAATAAATGGGGTGAATCGTGGGTGTAATTCAGTTCGAATAGATAATTCATGCCGAATTGTTGGAATTAGTTGGAAAACGTTTGAGGCGCACATTTGCGGTTTTACGTCTGTGGGTTGGTTCAGTATCGATCGCTGGAAGCGATATTGCAGATAAGCCTTTGGATTTGGTGGAAAGATTGTGAGTTTTGGGAAATTTATTCGATTTTGTTATTGAAAGGTGGAAGTAGTGTTTTGTGAAAACCAAGGAGACCGAATTGAATTACACCGTAAATAAATAGGTCATGTGTGTCCAAGCAGTGTCGGAATTGAAGTTGGATAGATTAATTTGATTTAGTAGTGGAAGTGTAATTGTGCTAAGAAAAAATCCATCTTAGGTGAGTGGATGTTGTTTGTGTAGAATGTAGATGGTTGTTTTGTATACGCTGCTGTTTGAAGAATTTTTGGCAAATTAATAAAAAAAATGGCTTCACCCTTTGAAGCCGGAATTTTTCCAAGCGTTGTATGGAGCTTTTTCTACGTTTTGCTGTAGTTTAAGTGGTCCATAGCACAAAAACGGTAGATTATTATGAAGAATATTTTTTTTTTGATATCCTAGGACATCCAAACTGTTCTTGAGTTTAGATTCTGAAGTCTACGAGTGTAACGGTAACTTCTTTCATTATACAAAGCTACGATTTGTAATCTATCATGTCCAGTACGTCTTCTGAAAGGTTAATAGACAGTATCAGATCAGTTGGAATATCCTAGGTCATCCAAACTGTTCTTGAGTTTAGATCCTAGAGTCTATGGGTGTAATGGCAACACTTATTATTCCTCTAACTGCTTTATTAAGTACAGTGGATTATGTAACACTACTGAAAGTAGTGGCAAAGGCTATTATCAGAAGTGTAGACCTGAAGCTATGCTCTTCGGAGTAGTGCTGTGGATCTGGATTATCTCAAAACTATCTTGAGATGACTCATGATATGCCAGGGGGATTACAGATTACAGTTTAAAGTTCAATGTGAGAATAACTACTATTACTATCAAGGGCTAAACTTCAGGGTAGTTTGGACGACCCTCAATGTTCCAAAGGTTCATAATAATATATAGTAGACTTCAGATTATCCAGTCACCGTGATTGATTATGAAACGTTACTCAGTATGTCAGATATAGCTATATATATGATACGAGTGTAGACCAGAAGTTCAGAACTCAAAGATAGGTTGGCTGACCTGTAACATTCCCATAGTGTCTCTAAATGACATTTGAGATTTCAAGAGCTTCACGCATCTCAGCAGATTAAGCTACGCTATTATTTATGGTGAAAACACATAAAGTTCTTCTTGTAGATTTGAAGGACTACATTATAGATCAGTTTGGACGTTCCTAAATGTCCCAAAGGTTTATAATAAAAAACTATACTTCAGATTGGTCGAGGTAGTTGATTTCATAAGCTTCGCGGGTCCCAGCAGATTATGCAATACTATTATTTATGGCGAAAACAAAAGTTTTTTTTTGTAGACTTGAAGGACTTCATTATATAATAGTTTGGATGATCCTCAATGTCCCAAACGGTTTATAATAAGCTAGTAGACTTCAGATTGCTCCAGTAACTGCGGTTGATTATGCAGCGTTACTCAGTATAACAGATATATGGATACTTTTACGAGTGTAGGCCTGAAGTCCTGAACTCCAAGGTAGTTTGGCTGACCTGGAATATCCCTATGGTGTCTGTAAATGACATTTGTGATTTCAAGAGCTTCGCGGATCCCAGCAGATTATGAAATACTATTATTTATGGCGAAAACACATAAAGTTTTTCTTTGTAGATTTGAAGGACTTCATTATAAAACAGTTTGGACGACCTAGGTACTAATTGAACTAGTAATAGCAGATTTTTCTCTGCAGATTTTCAGTAGATCAATTCTTCGAGAAGTACTCTGGTTGGACTAGAATAGGAGAACTGCTAGAGACCTTTCTCTTGTAATTCTTTCAGAAAACTCTTCTGAGATTCATCAATGAGTTATTTTGGAATTCTACTGATTTTTTTTCTTCTGAAATTTCTCCTGAAGTACCCGAAATATTTCTCGCGCTCAGTATCATACGGGCGTATCTACAATGATCGATTTCTCTTCATCGATTTTCTCTTTGGTTAATAACTTGGCCGGCAAATCATTTTTGGTTGTTTTTGTTGTTTCAAATGCTAGTCCTAGTCGTCCTTCACCGAAATACACCGATAGATCATCCGACTATTGGTCGTATTTCCCGGAATAATCCGAAGAGAAAATCGATGAAGAGAAATCGATCAATGTAGATACGCCTGTATGATACTAAACGCGAGATTTGTACTGAAATTCTTCCAGAATTTCTTTCTCAGATACTTCTAGGGTTTCCGTCGAAATTTCTGCTGTAATATCCCACTAGAAGCGCTAGGGTTTTTCTTTCAAGAGTTCTTCAACAATGTTTTCCAGAAGGATCTTCTGAGATTTCTCAAGAGATTCTTGTGGATATTGCTCCTAGTGTTCCTGCTGTGATGTTTTTCTGTAATTCCTGAAGGAATTTCTCCAAAAATTTAGACTGGGATTCTTCATATTTTACAAGCAGTTCTATCTGGATTTCCTACTGGACTTTTAGTGTTCCTCCTGAAATTCATTTTCAAATTTCTTAAGGAGGTCTTTTTAGGGTCCCTCCAGCAGTTCGTCCTGAAATTTCTATTGGACACTCTTCTATCTACTGACATCCCTCAAGAAGATTCTTCAGGATATATTTTTTCTACCCTTGGAGATTTGGCTGGATTTGCTCATCCATGAATTTCTTCAGAAATGCCTCAAAAAAATCCTCCAGAATTTCCTTCAGGAGTTCCTTCAGACATTCCTCCAAGAAAGCCTCAAAAATTTCTCCAGATTTCCTCAAAAAAATCCTCCAGAAATTCTTCCAGAAATACCTCCAGGAGTTGCTACATGGGTTCCTCCAGGAGTTCCTCCAGAAATTCCCTCCGGAGGTTCCTCAAGTTATTCCTCCAGGTAGGGTAAATCACCAATTATTGCACAGCACACCTTAAAAACTCGCCACTTCATGCGTTTCTTACGAGGTGTGTAACAATTGGCGAGTTTTTAAGATGTGCAACAGTTGGCAATATACCCTATTAGTTCAGGAATTTCTCCAGGAATTTTCTAGAGCTTCCTCCGGGAATTTTCCAAGGATTATTTTAGGAATGCCTCCAGGGATTCCTTTAGGAACTTCTTCATGGGTTCCTCCTAGAAGTCTTCCAAGGATTCCTTTAGAAACGTCTCCAGGGATTCATCCAGCAATTCTTTCAGAAATTCTTCCTGAAGTTCCTACAGTGATTTCAGAAATTCTGCCTACGATTCCTGGAATGCATACTCGAATTCCTCCAGGAATTCCTCCACGGATTTCTCCAGGAATTCTTCGGAGTCAAAGAACGCCTCCAGGGATTTCACCTAATTTTTTTCCAAGGGATTCCTCCTGAAATGCGTACACAGATTTTTCAAGGAATTCTTCCAGTTATACCTTCAGAAATATCTCCACGGATTCCTCCAGGATGTCTTCCAAGATGAAGGAAATGCCTCCAGGGAATCCTCCAGAAATTCCATCAGGGATTCCTCCTGAAATTCTTCCAGCAATTCCTCCACGAAAGCCTCAAAATTGTTTCCAGAAATTCCTCATAGCATTTCTCTAGAAATTCTTCCATGAATTCCTCCAGAAATTCGTCCAGGAATTTCTTCATAAAGTCATAAATTCGTCCAGAAATATCTCCAAAAATTTTTCCGGAAATTCCACCAGGAATCCCTCAACGGATTCCTTCAGGAATTTCTCCAAGGATTCCTTAAGGCTTCCTCCTGAAATTTTCCAGGAATTCCTCCTGGAATGCATACACGGATTTCTCCATAAATTCTTCCAGGAATTCCTCTGAGTAATCCTTAAAATCTCCAGGAATTCCTCCTGGAATGCCTATACGGATTCCTCCAAAAAATCTTCCTGGAATTCCTCTAAGTAATCCTTAAAAAATGCTCCAGGAATTCATACAGAAATCCGCCTATGGATTCTTCCAGAAATTATTCCAAGGATTCCTACAGAAAAGCCTCCAGAAATGCTGATTTTTTTCCAGGGATTTGCCTGAGATTCTTCCAGAGATTTATCATGGAATTCTTTCAAGCCTTCCTCCAGGAATTCTTCCTATAGTACACACTCATTCTAGAGTCACTTGTTCGGCTGTTCTATTTTCGGTAAAAGTTCGGATTACCGAAGTTCAGCACAGTTTTACCGAAGTTCGGCTAATTTTTACCGAACGTTCGGTAAACATTACCGATAATTCAGTAGAGTTTACCGAACGTTCGGTAAATTTTTGACGAACTTCGGTAATATGTTGCTGAACATTCGGTAATCTGAACTTTTACCGAAAATAGAACAGCTGAATACGGTACTTTATTTTAAGTGTGTAATGCTTCCATAATGTCCTTCAGTGATTCCTCCAGAAATTTCTCCAGGAATTCCTTTCGTAACTCCTCCAGTAGTTCTGCCAATAATTTCTTTAGTAATTCTTCGAGGTATTCCTCCAGGTATTCCTGCGAGAATCGCATCTGTAATTTCTCGAAGAATTCCAACTTCCAGAAAGTACTTCAGAAATGCATCAAGGGATTACTTCAGGAATTGCCCTCCAAGAATTCCGCCTGGAATACCTACACGAATTCCTCCAAAAATTCGTCCAGGAATTCTTCATTGATTCCTCCAGCAATTCCAAGAATTTCCTCAGGATTGCCTCAAGTGAATGCACCAGCAATTCCTTCAAGAATTCTACTGAAATTCTTCAAGGGATTCCTGCAGAAATTACTCCACGAATACCTCTAATGACTCTTCCTAGGATTCATTTTTGATTCTTCCTGAAAAAATCCAGGAATTCCTCCAAGAATGCCTTCTGGAATGTCTATACGGATTCATCCAAAAATTCTTCAAAAATTCCTCCATTGATTTTTCCATGAACTCTTCCAATGATTCCTTCAGGAATGCCTCCGGGGATTCTTTCAGGGATTCTCCTTTATTTTTTTTCCAAGGACTCCTCTAGGGATTTCTCCAAGAATCCTTCCTAGAATGCCTCTAGATTCCTCCACATATTTCTCCAGGTATTCGTCCTGAAAATCCTCCAAGAATTCTTCCTGGAAAGTCTACAGGAATTCCTTCAGAGGAAAACCTACGGGAGTTTCTCCAAAAATTCTTCCAGAAATTCTTCCAGGGATTCCTCCTGAAACTCTTCAAGTGATTCAAAAAAGCTTCAAAATTCCTCCAGTAATTCCTCCATGAATTCTTCCATAAATTCCTCCGTAAATTCCTCCAGCAGTTTCTCCAAAAACATCTTCAGGACTAGTAAATCCTCCAAGGAATCCTCCCTTCAAGAATTTCTCCAGGAATTCCTCTCGGGTTTCCTCCAGAAATTCCTTTACGGATTACTTCACAGATTCCTCCAAGAATTCCACCAGCAATTCTTTCAAGGATTACTTTAGAAATTCCTACAGGGATGTCTTCTGGAACTCCAGGTAATCGCTCCGCCACACTGCAGAAATAGGTATGTATCCGCTGACAGATCGCTTCGTCTCCGGATCGTTCGCCCAGTCGGCATCGCTGTATCCAGAAAACGCCGGATCCGCATCGCTCCTGTAGGTCAGCTTGCACTGCTTGGTCCCCTTGAGGTATCGCAACATCGTTTTGGCCGCTGTCCAGTTTGGAAGGCTCGGATTGAAAATCGTGCACTTCTAATTGGAAGTGGCCCCGCACTAGTGTCAAAATTCTCGGACCGCGATGAATTCAGTTCATGGACTTATCCACCGATGAACCGAATTCATCGCGGTCCGAGAATTTTGACACTAGAGCGGGGCCATTCCCAAACAGAATCGTTCAATTCTAAATGGAAAGACCCCGCTCTAGTGTCAAAATTCTCGAACCGCGATGAATTCGATTCATCGGTGGATAAGTCCATTGGTGCACTCGTCTATGGACTTGTCCACCGATGAACCGAATTCATCGCGGTCCGAGAACACTAGAGCGGGGCCGTTTCCAATCAGAATTGAACGATTCTGATTGGAAGCGGCTCCGCTCTAGTGTCAAAATTTTCGGACCACGATGAATTCAGTTCATTGGTGCACTCGTCGGACCGAGTGAATTCTGTTCACCAGTGGATAAGTCCATGGACTTATCTACCGATGAACTGAATTCATTCGTTCTGATAATTTTGACATTAGAGCGGGGTCATTTCCATCCAACTCTATTGTCAAAATTCTCGGACCAAGTGAATTCAGTTCATCGGTGGATGAGTTGATTGTTTTTTGTTTATTTTTATTTTTAGGTAGGTACTTACAAATTTCAAATGTAGAAACAAATTGAATTAGGCCAACAAATTAATATAATAATTGATATAATAATTAAGGAAGAATTCTAAACGTGATTTGTAGCTTTCAATTACTTTTTCCTTTCTTCTTTTGCCTGCGGTTCAAAACATATCCTATAAACGAGTGCATCGATGAACTGAATTCATCGCGGTCTGAGAATTTTGACACTAGAGCGGGGCCGCTTCCAATCAGAAGTGAACGATTTCCAATCAGAATTGAACAATTCTGATTGGGAATGGCCCCGCTCTAGTGTCAACATTCTCGGACCGCGATGAATTCAGTTCTTTGATGCATTCGTCTATTGGTCAGCTCGTTCGCTGTCACTCTCCTCCCGTTTAGCTACCAAACAGTCCTTGTCATTCTCTTGATGCCAACAATGGCCTATGAACGTATCCACTGATGAATCAAATTTAATCGGTCCATTAATTTCGACACTAGAGCGGGGACGTTTCCAATCAGAATTGATTGATTCTTATTAGAAATGGGCCCGCTCTAGTGTTAAAATTCTCGGAACGAGTGAATATGGTTCATCGGTGAATAAATCCATAGGGGAACGCCCTCGGATAAACCAAATGTCAAAACCACTTTTTTCTTAGCGCCTCTATGACGTTTGGTGCATCCTAGGTGAACTACTTCTCCTAGCCTATTTCTAATCATAATGGACCACCGATCCACCGTTGAACTGAATTCATCGCGGTCCGAGAATTTTGACACTAGAGCGGGGCCATTCCCAATCAGAATTTTTCGATTCTGATTGGAAATCGTTCAATTCTGATTGGAAACGGCCCCGCTCTAGTGTCAAAATTCTCGGACCGAGTGAATTTTGTTCATCGGTGGATTAGTCCATAGATTTTCTAAGTAAACAGTTGGCTCATCCTTATTCATGCTAGAATGAACCACTTTCCGCTGGCCTCTGACAAAATGCTGGCAAATGCGTTATTAAATCCTTGACATTATCAGCAAAAAAAGTTGTCTTTCATCGAAAAACATGAAATATGGGTGCTCGCGCGCGGTCAGACGCTAAAAATAGATCCATAAAAACCAGCCATCATCATCACCCGTTCCGTCCCTATGCAAATATTGTGCTTTTATCTTATCTCGCACATATGCGAGCCGCGGCCGTGCGGCTCATCCAAACCTGATGCATGGCAAACAGGTAAGGATCCTCGCGCTCGCACTCCGGCTGATTGATGTTGCAGGCCTGCATTTTCCCACCAAGAATTTATATGCGGGCTTCATTGGCTGGCGCTGGCTGACTGTCGTCGCCACCACGACGCACGCGACCCCTGCGGTTGTCATTTCCTGCGGTGCGGCATTCTATTTAAATAGGCAATTGCGATAAAATTAGGGCTTCGTGTTCGCATATGGGACGTGAACCATGGGCTACTATGATCCGTTTTCGGAATTCTATATTTTGATATGTTTTTACTTGGCTATATTTAGCACCGCACCAGTGAAACGAGAGAATCAATATTCCATTTCTTAAAAGCAAAATGAAGCATACTTTCATCAATTCTCATTTGTGCACTTTTTAAAGAAAAAAACCCAGATTAATCCACCTAGTGGTGATAGCGCCTTTCTCGTCGAATATGTACTCTAAGATATTTCCGTCGCCATAAGCCGAAGTGTTCTTGAATCCTGAAAATACTCTAGAACGGAACAAGTATCATTTTCTTCTTTTGTCACAGTGCTCGTTCGCCAAAGAGGGGGTGGAGTTGATAAATAATAAATGTATTTGATGAAAAAAAATTCTCAAACAATTAAGCAAAACCGCTTAACTCATCGGGTTTGGTAAGAAATTTTCTGGAGGACTCTTCACCCAAAACTTTAAAATTTATTGGTTTATTCATTTGTGCCCTTCCTCAAAATGTTGAATTTCGACCCAATATTTCCAAGGGGGGGCCCTCTTGACTTAAGAGAAAATCGAAATTTGTGTCAGCCTTGTTCAGAAAAGCAAGAAAGCCATTATCGAATTTGGAAACTTATTGATGGCTCATATTCCTATGTTATGTTAAACGAATAAGCAAAGCTGATAAATATTAAACCTCTCAGTTGACTGCTTGACCACCTTCACTAGCACTGGATATCGAACATTATCAAGACATTTCAGCAATTTTTTTTTCTGCACAGTTTGGCCTTTACTTTATTATCATTGGTTATACTGCCGTTCTACGCATGACTATCCCATGTTATATGGGATTCCCATATAACATGGGACAATTGGGCGTGGAACGGCAGTATAAGATTCATGTATAATTTGACAAAAAAAGTGCAAGCAAGTAAAATTCCCCATAATAAACCCCATTCAAATATCAACCGTGTCACAGAGCGCGATGGCTCAACCAGTTGCATCAAAATTGTGCGCAGTAATTTAAGTCGCAAAAGGGGATTGATGCTATAAAATTAATTTAAAATTATTTTTTATCCATACGTTGATCCATCCTACTGTATAATTACGACTTAGGAAAATGGTGGGATTTAACTAGATCGCTTAAATTTTTATCAAGATTTTGTTCTTTTACGCATATATATCGCTTGCATCGATTTTGTTTTGTTGTAATTTCGGCGATGCATCTAATCCTGATTCTGCAACACTGCCGGTAATCTTAGGTGTGGTCAGTGCTTGGGTCAAAGACTATTTTCCTGCTGCCCGTTTATCTGGTTATCGAACATTTTTGATGATTTGATATTTCGCATGCATGGGTTTGGTTCACTTTTTAAACTGGCCACTTCCGGCGAGACATCTGGAAACGGTTCCGGAACACAACTGGTTCAGATATGTTATTTAGAGGATTGATTGGTGATTATCGGTGATAAACAGCTTGTTTAGCGTTAAGCGTTTCGACCTACAATTCTTCGGTCATCATCAGATGCATTCAGCAGGATTCACCCCTTCAACTTCGTCAGTTTACTATATTAGCGATTCAGACATGATCTGAAACTATTTTCCTGCTTACCGTTCATCTGATTATCGATAAAGCCGCTATTTGGTGTGTCGCATGTCTGGGTTCGGTTCACTTTTTTAATTGGCCACTTCCGGCGGGACACCTGGAACCGGTTCCGGAACACAACCGGTCCAGATATGGTCTGAAACTATTTTCCTGCTTACCGTTCATCTGGTTATCAAAAAAGTCGCTCTTTGATGCGTCGCATGCATGGGTTTGGTACACTTTTATAGTTGGCCACTTCCGGCGGGACACCTGGAACCGGTTCCGGAACACACACACAACCGGTTCAGATATGGACTGAAACTATCTTACTGCTTACCGTTCATCTGATTATCGAAAAAGCCGCTCTTTGATGTGTCGCATGCATGGGTTTGGTTCACTTTTTTAGTTGGCTACTTCCGGCGGGACACCTGGAACCGGTTCCGGAACACAACCGGTCCAGATATGGTCTGAAACTATTTTCCTGCTTACCGTTCATCTGGTTATCAATACAACCGCTATTTGGTATGTTGCATGCCTGGGTTTGGTTAACTTTTTCAATTGGCCACTTCCGGCGGGAAACCTGGAACCGGTTCTGGAATACAACCGGTTTAGATATGGTCTGGAAATATTCTCCTGCTTACCGTTCATCAGGCTATCGAAAAAGCCACTGTTGGATGTGTCGCATGCATGGGTTTGGTTCACTTTTTTAGTTGGCCACTTCCGGAGGGACACCTGGAACCGGTTCTGGAACACTACCGGTTCAAATATAGTCTGAAACTACTTTCCTGCTCACCATTCAACTGGTTATCGAAAATACCGCTATTTGACGTGTCGCATGCATGGGTTATGTTCACTTTTATATTTGGCCACTTCCGGAGGGACACCCGGAACCGGTTCCGAAGCACTACCGGTTCAGATATAGTCTGAGACTATTTTCCTACTTCCCGTTCATCAGATAATCGAAAATGCAGTGGTTTGATGGGTCGCATGCATGAGTTTGTTGCATTTTCATATTTGGCCCCTTCCTGGGGTACCGGTCTGGAACACCTAAATGGCCATAACTCCGGAACGGCTGGACCGATCTGAACCAATTTCAATAGGAAACAATGGGGCAATGTACCGCGTCGAATGAACCATCGGTGGTTGAAATCGGTTCATATTTACTATCTAAAAATGAGGTGACCATTTTGTACACATACACACACACATACATACACCCAGACATCATGTCAACTCGTCGAGCTGAGTCGATTGGTATATAACACTTGACCCCTCCGGGGGCTCTATCAAATTTTCGTTTTTGGAGTGAACATATAGCCTTTCGGTACACCTTGGTGTACGAGAAAGGCAAAAATGTTCTATTGTAATATTTTTGTACGAAAATTTCCAGATAAACGAATGCACCGATGAACTGCATTCATCGCGGTCCGAGAATTTTGACACTAGAGCGAGCCGCTTCCAATTAGAAGTGAACGATTTCCAATCAGAATTGAACAATTCTGATTTGGAATGGCCCCGCTCTAGTGTCAAAATTCTCGGACCGCGATGAATCCAGTTCATAGATACACTCGTCTATTGGGCATCTCTAGACGTGAACTCAATGGACTTTTAAATTTTCCAATTCCTATTGAAAATGGCTCCGCTCTAGGAGTCAAAATTCTCGGACTGAATGAATTCGGTTCATCAGTGAATAAGTCCATGGACGAGTGCACCAATGTACTTATCCACCGATGACCAGAAGGCATTGCGATCCGAGAATTTTGACACTAGAGCGGGGCGGTTCCAATCAAAATTGAACGATTTTAAATCAGATTTGAACGATTCTGATTGGGAATGGTCCCGCTCTAGTGTCAAAATTCTCGGACCGCGATGAATTTGGTTCATCGGTGGATAAGTCCATAGGGGAGCGCCCTTGGATGAACCAAATGTCAAAACCACTTTTTCTTTTCATAGAGCCCTTATGAAAAGTGTTTCATCCTAGATGAACCATTTCCCTTAGCCTATGGACTTATCCACCGATGAACCGAATTCATCGCGGTCCGAGAATTTTGACACTAGAGCGGGGCCGTTTCCAATCAGAATTGGACGATTCTGATTGGAACAGACCCCGCTCTAGTGTCAAAATTCTCGGACCGCGATGAATTCGGTTCATCGGTGGATAAGTCCATGGACTTATCCACCGATGAACAGAATTCACTCGGTCCAAGAATTATGACACTAGAACAGCGCAATTTCCAATTAGAATCATCTAATTCTAGTTGGAAACGGACTCGCTCTAGCGTCAAAATTCTCGAACCGAATGAATTCGGTCCATCGGTGGATAAGTTCATAGGCTAGAGGGACTGGTTCACCTAGCGTGAACGATGATGAAGCAACTGTCACCTACTTTTTGTCTTCGTTAAATTCATCTACAATCATCCAACCCGTCTATCCTATAGACTTATGGACTTATCCACCGATGAACCGAATTCATCGCGGTCCGAGAATTTTGACACTAGAGCGGGGTCTGTTCCAATCAGAATCGTCCAATTCTGATTGGAACGGCCCCGCTCTAGTGTCAAAATTCTCGGACCGCGATGAATTCGGTTCATCGGTGGATAAGTTCATCCACCTATGAAGAAAATTTACTCGATCCGAGAATTTTTACACTAGAGCGTGGCCAATTCCAATCAGAATCGTCCAATTCTGATTGGAAACGGTCTTGCTCTAGTGTGAGAATTCTGAACACATCGGTGGATAAATCCATTTGAAAATTCTAATTCTTCTGAACGATAGGTTCATCTACATTCATCCAGGTTCAGTGGCCTATTTTAAGTAGCGTTGGGTAATTTTGAATCTATGTTCGCAACATCGATGTTTTGTTCCGATTAATCGTTTTTTTGACACAAAAAATCGACCGAATCGATTTTTCTTCGATTCAAAGGACGGGCTTGGTGGTCTAGTGGCTACCGCTTCTGATTCGTATGCAGAAGGTCATGGGTTCAATCCTAGGTCCGTCCCTTTCATCCTACTTTGTATCTTTCTATCCACTTTCTCTTTCTCTCTCTTCTTTACATATACAACTCTTGTATATTCATATCTTCATAGCAGTCGCTAGGACCAGAAACGAATTGCAAAAATTCGTTTCCCTCCCTTCCAACTTCCACTCACAGCACAGTGTATATAACGCCTACAAGTTATGCAACCAAAGCGTGCTGTGCCGCTTGACCTTATTCATCTTATTCACCACACAATGTATCACCTTACGAACACTATAGTATTTATAAATAACTCCCTATCCATGGATCGCATCACCGACCCAACGGTGACTCCCAGATCTCCCATCCTTTCCGTCTAACAAATACCCCAGTCCGTGCGGGTTGTGGGGACGCAGAGGTGCTCTCGGTCTTTAGTAGCAACAACCAGCACACTCTAACATTCCTTTCCCTTCCCAACTGACTGTAAGGACGTGGCCGGCGCCGTTATTGATCAATAATGTATGAGCTGCTTAAATTGCACTTTGAGAATAAGTGGAGTGTCCCACCCCTTATTCATTTGGATCTCTGTGCAATTGGTACCACCTCAGATCAATCACGGAGGAGCAACCATTGACATGTACAGCCAGATTTGATCGTTGATCGATGATCGTGATCGATTTTTCTTTCGATTCAAAAATATCAACTTTTTTGCAGAATGCACTGTAAAATTTACCCATTTAAAAATGTACATAAAATCGAGGGTCTATATAATCTAGGGTTAACTAAATCGATGCATACCTGTATATCTCAGGTTTCTTGGGAAATTCCTCCCAGAAGTCTAATTGAATCTTACTCAGGATTCTGGAGGAGTTCTGCTTATCCTGCTTATGGTCTAGAGTCCCTTTCAGGGTACTAGCGCATCCTTTTCAAGATTCGTGGCCAGTCCATCTCTGGATTCCGAACATTTTTTTTGAGAATCCCTCTCAGGATTGTAGATGAATTTCTCTTAATAATGTGGAAGATTCCTCTCAAAGTTCTGGGGCCATCTCTTTCAGGACACTTATGGGATGTCTTTCATACTGCAGGAGAATTTCTCTCAGTATGCTAGGAGAATCCCTCTCAAGATTCTACGATAATACCTCTCAGAATTCTGGAAGATTTCGCCAGGGAGTTCTGGGGATATCCGTCTAAGCATTCTGGGAGAACCCCAAGGAAAAACTTCTCTCAGGATTCTGAGGCAATCTGTCACAGGATTTAAGGGAATCTGAAGAAATCCCTCAGGATACTGGAAAAATTTCTCTAAACATTCTGAGAGAATCCATCTCAGAAAACTGTAGTAATCTTTCCCAGGATTGTAGGGAAATCCTTTATAGAATTTAGGGTGAATTCCTATTGGAAGATTCTTTCTCTCTTTTCTGGGATAAGGTATCTCAAGATGCTGGTGTGATCATTTTAAGCATTTTGAAGGAAACTCTCACAAAGTTTTAGAGGAATCCTCATAGTTATGGAAGATCCCCTTTGAACATTTTGGAGGAATTTTTCTCAGCAATATTGTATGGAAATTCCTATCAGTATTCATGATTCTAAGAGAATTCATTTCTGGATTTTGGGGTATTTCCTACCAGGGTTCCCTACCAAAGAGTGAAATCACTTTCAGGATTTTAAGAAATTTCTGGATGATGTGGATTGATTTCTCTAAGGATTCTGGAAGGATCCCATGAGGAATGATTCCTCACTTAGGATCCCACTCAGAATTCTGAGGAAATTTTTCGCAGCATTCTCAAGAACTTCTCTCAGATTTCTTGGAGAATCATACTCAGAATTCTCAGAATTGTGGCGAAATTCCTCTCAGAATTCTGGGAAAATTTTCCTTAGGATTCTAGTGGTACCTTTTCCACGTTTCTGCGTTAGATTCTTTTATGGTTCTGGGGGTGTATCACTAAGTATTCGGCCGGTACTCTTCCCAAGATTCTCTGAAAATTCGGCTTTTTGGGGTTATCCCCGTCAGGATTCTGGGGAGTTCTGTTTTCTGTATTCTGGAGCAGTTGCTCCCATAAATTCCTTCCAGATTTCTAGGAGAGTCGCTCTTAGTAATCATGGTAAATCCCTAACAAAATAATGGGAAGATTCTCTTGAGATTGTGATGTAACAATTTAAAATATTCTAGAGGAATCACTCTCAGTCTGAGAGTCTCAGATATCTTGGACAATCCCTTTCAGGAGCTAAGGGAAGTCCTTTCAATGATTCTGGGAGATTGTCTTTCAGAAATCTGCGGTATTTTTTCTAGAAATTTCCTCAGATTTTTCTCAGAATTCCAGAGAATCTTTCTCAGGATGCTGGGGAATTCCATTCTAGAAGTTTTCGTAATAGGGTACTGCAAGCGTCTGATCTAACCTCACTTTCTGTGACAAGCGAGCTAGTTTACAAGGTGTTAAAATTTCGAACGAGCATTTTCCGTCTCGTAATTATTATGATACGGAAATATCGATTATATTCAACTCCCCTAGTACAAAATCAATCGTCCATCTACCGTTTTACTGAAATTGTATCGAAAACCAGTTTTGCCGGATCTCTGTCTGCGACTAAGTCCATGTAAACAAGCTCGCTGAACTGTCAGTGCACGGCTTCGTGACGTCATCTTGCAGTATCCTATCCCTTTTAGCACAGAGAACAGACGTCTATCTTCGCTTTCTGCCTTGTGTAAAACTTTGTTACGGTCATATCAGAGTATGTGGTTATGCTCCCGTTGCGTGGCGCTAGCGTTCCATCACTCACATTGTTGTGTTGTCATTTTTGTTTACAGTGCTCGCCGGTTTTGGCCGTTTGGCGCTCGTGTCGTTTTGTGGGCTAGTGTATTTTAGCGATGAACACTGCCATCGTGCGGTCAAATCGACTTTATATGTGGGGCAGTCTCCGTTGGTGGCGTTGAGGTGCACTCAAATCACAGAGAACAGACGTTTATCTTTGCTTTCTGCCTTGTGAAAACTTTGTAACGGTCATATTAAAGTATGTAGTTATGCTCCTGTTGCGCGGCGCTAGCATCCCATCACTTTCATTGTCGTGTTGTCATTTTTGTTTCCAGTGCTCGCCGTTTTTAGCCATTTGGCGCTCGCTTTGTGGGCTAGTGTATTTTAACGATGAACACTGCCATCGTGTGGTCAAATCGAGCTTATAAGTGGGGCAGTCTCCGTTGATGGCGTTGAGGTACACTTGAATGCTTTACACATGATTTCGACGTATTTTTGTTCGAGTTTAAATGTCTGTTCTCTGTGCTCAAATCCTTTACACACGATTTCAACTTATTTTTGTTCGAGCTTAAACGTCTGTTCTCTGTGCTTTTAGGGAGAAACCTTTACAGTTTTTTGGAAAAATCCCTTTTTAGTTTTCTAGATGCTTTTCTCTTAAGAATCTGAAAGAACCTCTCTTATGATCCCTCTCAGGATTCAGGGGGAATCATTCGTAGAAACTGGAGCATACCTTTCGGGATTCTGGGAGAATTATTATCACCATTCTAAAGGATTGCACCCTGGATATTAGGGGAATTCTGGGAGAATACTTAAAAGGATTCTGGAGGAATTCTTCTCAGGGAATCCTATCTCCCAGTTTTCTGAGAGAGTATATCTCAGGGAAATCCAGCTTAAAATTCTAAAAATCTTTTGTGAGAATCTCTTTTAGTATTCTAGATGAATTTATCTCAAGAATGTTAAAGAACCGCTCTTTGAATTCCTCACAAGATTCTGGGAGAATTCCTCTCGGGATTCTGAGACAATGCGCCTCATAGATATGGAGTTATCTTTCTCAGGATTCTAGGAAAATCCATAATTCAGATAGAATTCCTACCAAGATACCGAAAAAGTCTTGCTTTCTTCTCTAGCTAGTGACGCTTAGAACTCTGGTGTTATTATTCTCAGAAATCTGAAGAAACCTCTCACATAATTCTAGAGGAACTCCTGTCAGAATTCTGGAAGAGTCTCTTTAAAGATTCGATTCAACAATATTAAATTTCATTTTTTTTAATGCACTGTATATCACAGACAAGCAGACGTATCACTTGTGACAAATTTCGATAAAATCATCGTCACGAAAACATAATCGCCCAATGCTACCCAAGCTGTGTTACGCAAACCACTCAGTAGGTGGCGACAGAGAAAATAGGTAGAGAAGCGAAGAGTGTGAAGCCAAAAATACCTTATCGAACCGTCAAACTGGTATCCTATCGAACAAAATCAACAAACCTTAACGATTGCCGCATTATTCAAGATAAGTATTGCGATCATTTGAAACATTTTTTTAACAATATTTTCAAATATCAAGGATATTACTGTAAATAACAATTATTTCTTAAATTGATGAATATTGATCCTTTTTGGAATACAATTTAGATGATTTCTTGTTAATAAATCAACAGCATAAATAATTTTCTAATGCAGTACACGAGAAAGACACTACCCTCGATAGGTGGATTAATCTGTTTTTCGGCAGTTGCCAACATCCTAGTGACGAAATCAAAACAAAAAAAGTGTTGCCATTCAGACGGCTGTTCACTCTTCGCTTCTCTACCTATTTTCTCTGGGTGGCGATAGTGAGCAAACGTTAAACAGGAGCAAAAACGACACGAGCGTCGTGATTGAGCGATTTGCGAACTACAAAATATTTGAACTCACCGTTAACCCGCAAACACCCGGGACGATCTACTTTTGGCAGAAATGCAATATCTTCTTTGTTTTAATACATTTTATCCCGGATTTTTTTTTATAGCCAAGGGGAATAGTTGTGCTAAGAAATGCATGGTGGTACCTCCCCCCTGTGCACCCTCCCCCCTTTTGCGGGGAGGCGAAAATACGTGGCTTTTTTTTTTGAATTTTTTTATAAATTCTACATGTTTTTGCTCAAATTTCATCGTTTTGCTAATCATCTATAGTTTTCACTGATCCTAGACATGCAATGTATTACTACCCATCATAGTCTGTTGAAGTTTTGATCCCAGAGCTATTCTAAGGCCTCCAAAGTACTCCGAAGTTTGTGATACAAATCTAACATTCTCAACCAAATTTTATACACGATGAATGATTACAGAACATTGTCTACGGTACTCAAAAAGCCTCAAAGCACCCCTAGAAAATTTATGGTACATGAATTGGGTGATCTAGGTCATCCAAACTACTCTGGAAATCATTTTCTTAAGATTTCAAACATCTACCATCGTTTGTGTTCACTCTGTTCAAGAAATTTAGTCACGTTGATGTCCATTAGACCTCACAATGCTATGAGCAACTCGATATTGTGGTAGTTGGACATTCCGTGAAAAGCAAAGGGCCTCCAATACACTTTGAAGTGTGGGTTACGATATCTACATACTGTATCATGCTTTAGTTTTGAAAAATTTGCATGTAATGTAGTCTATACTGCTGATGGAACCTCAGTGCACATCTATAATGCTTTTGGTACATTCATGGGATATTCCAGGCTTTCCAAACTATTCTGGAATTAGGAACTTCAAGGTCTACAGGCTCTACTCTTGTTTTTCTTTACTCTATCGGCATAATTCTTTCGCGATCGTGTCTGTTGCACCTCATTATATTACGAGTATCTGTATTTGTTGCTATTTGGGTGTCCGCTGGCATACAAATGGACCCAATGTATTTTGAAGTATGGGTCGCAATATCTGTAAATCTTATGATATTTCTATTGTAGCGAATGCTTGCGGAATATAATCTACGCTACTCTTAGAACCTCAGAGTGCAATTCTCATAACTTAGCAACAATCACTTGGTGATCTAGGTCATCCAAACTATTCTGGAATTAAGATCTTCAAGCTCTACAAGCTCTACTCTTGTATATCTTTATTTTATCGATGTACTTCTTCCACGATTACCTCTGTTGTATCTCATAATTTGTAGAGTATTTGTGTTACTTGTGCATCCACTGACATACAAATGTTCTTTATGGTATTTGGAAGTGTCGGAAATTACCCAGGAATTCCTCTAGGCGTTCCTCGGAAATTTCCCCAGGAGTCCCTCAGGAATTCATCGTGATGTTTTCCGAGAATATCTCTACAAGTTCCTAGGGAATGTCTCAGGACTTCCCGTGAAATTCTTCAGGAGTTTCCCATTAGTTTCTCGAAAATTTATTTAGGAGCTATGCTGGAATTCCTTCAGGAGTTCCTCAGGAATAACTTCAAGAACTTTTCGAAAAATCCTGCAGGGGTTCCTCGGGAATTCCTGCAGAAATTCTCCGTGAATTCCACGGGAGTCCTCTAAAGATTTCTCCAGGCATTCCCTCAAAACTCCTCCAGAAATTTTTCCTGGGATTTCTCCAAGAAGTTTTCCAAGGATTTCTCCAGGAATTTTCTTAGGAATTTCTCCAGGGATTCCTCCAACGATTTCTCTAGAAATTCTTCAAAGGGATTCCTTCAGGAATACCCCCAGGGATTCCTTCGCGAATTCTTCCATGGACTCATCAAGGAGTTCAGACAGGAATCCAGGGATTTCTTCAGGATTCAAGGAATTCTTCCAGGAATTCTTCCAGGGATTCTTCCGGAGTTTCCTCCAGGAATTCTTCCAGGCAATACTCCAGAAATTCCTCCAGAGAATTTCTCCGGGTAATCTTCCTGGGTAATTTCTCCAGAAATTCCTCCAGGAATATCTCCAGGAATTTCTTCATGAATAACTGCTAATTTATATATGAATTCATCAAGGTATTCCTTCAGAAATTTCTCCATGGTGCCCTCCAGAAATTCTTCCAGGAGTTCCTCTAGGAATACTTCCAGGAATTCCTTCACAAAATTATCCCAGTATACCTCCAGCAATTCCAACAAGGGTTCTTCCCGGAATTCCTCACAGGGATTTCCTCCTCAATTATTTCAGGAATTGCATCAGTCATTCCTCCAGGGATTCCTCCAAGAATTCTTCCTGGATATTCTCCAGGATATATTCCAAAAATTCTTCTAGCAAATACTCCAGGAGTTCTTTCAGGAATTACTCCAGGAATTACTACATGAATTCCTCCAGAAATTCCTTCAATTCCAGTTCTTTTGGGAAATACCTCACATGAATTTGGAATTATTCGCATGAATTACTCCATGAATTCTTACAGGAAATAATTCATGAAATCCTTCAGAAATTCCCCCAGAAATTAAAAATTAAAAAAAAAATCTAAATTTCCTCGCAGCTCAAGGAAATCCTTATGTAATTCCTCTAAGAATTTCCCTGGGAAATTCTTCAAAAATTCCTTCACAAATTAATACATGAATTCTTGCAGAAAGTACTCCAGGAAATCCTCCAGGGTATTCTCCAGAAATTTCTTCCTCGAAGAAATATTCTAGGGATTCCTCCAGGAATTACTACAAGAATTTCTCCAGACATTCCTTCAATTCCAGTTCTTGCGGGAAATACCTCACATAAATTCGGAATTACTCGCATGAATTACTCCATGAATTCTTACAGGAAATAATTCATGAAATCCTTTAGGAATTCCTCCAAAAACTACCAATTGAAAAAAATCTAAATTTCCTCGTAGTTCAAGGAAATCTTTAAGGAATTCCTCTAAGAATTCCCCTGGGAAATTCTTTAAAAATTCCATCACAAATTACTACATGAATTCTTGCAGAAACTACTCCAGGAACTCCTCCAGGGTATTCTCCAGAAATTTCTTCAAGAAATTCTTGAAGAAATTCTAGGAAGTATTCTTGTAGGAATTCTTTGAGGAATTCCTGAAAAAAATCTTCAAGGAATTCCTGGAGAAATTCCTAGAGAGATTCATGGAGGATTTCCTGAAGGAATTCTTGGAGGAATTCCAGAGGATATTCCAGTAGGCATTTTTGGAGGAATTTCTGAAGGTATTTATTGAAAAACCCTGGAGGTTTTCCTCGAGAAATTTATAAATGAATCCCTGGTCAAATTCCAGGACGGATTCTTGGATGAATTTTGACATAAATCTGGGGCAGGTCTTGGAGAAATTCTTATTAGAGTTCATGTTGGATTTCTTGAAAAAAAAAATCTGAAAGAATTGCTTGAAAGAATTCTCGGTGGAATCCCTGAAATTGTCCCTGTAGTATTTTCTTGAGGAATTTCTGGAGGTTTCCTGAAGGATCTGGGAGGTATTCATAAAGGAATTTCTGGAGGATTTTTTAAATGAATTTATAAATGAAACCCTGGTCAAATTCCAGGACGGATTCTTGGAGGAATTTTGACATAAATCTGGGGCAGGTCTTGGAGAAATTCTTATTAGAGTTAATGTTGGATTTCTTGAAAAAAATCTGAAAGAATTGCTTGAAAGAATTCTCGGTGGAATCCTTGGAATTGTCCCTGTAGTATTTTCTTGAGGAATTTCTGGAGGTTTCCTGAAGGATCTGGGAGGTATTCATAAAGGAATTTCTGGAGGATTTTTTAAATGAATTTTTGAAGGAATTTCTGGCGAAATTCCTGAAGTCATTATTAGCAGATATCTTAGAGGGTTCTCTGGTAAAATTCTTGGGGAAGGTACAGTAGGAGTTTTTGAAATTCCTGGAGGGATTCTTGGAAGAATTCTAGACAGATGTATTGAAGGAATTTCTGGATGAATTCTTGGAGAAATTCCTTCTGAAGGAATTTCCGGATAAGTTTCTTGGGGCATTGCTGGAGGAAACTCTGGAGGAACACCTGGAGAAATTTCTGGAAGAATCCCTTGAATCCTGAAGAAATCCCTGGGTTAATTGCTGGAGGAAATCTTAGAAGAACTTCTTGGGGAGCTCTGAAGGAATTCCTGGAGGAATACCTGAATGAATTCCTGGATAAATCCATGGAGGAATCCATGCAGGAATCCCTGGGGGTGTTCCTGAAGGAATCACGGGAAGAACTTCTAGAGAAACCGCTGGAGGAATCCCTGGAGAAATTCTTAGGGAAGATCTTGGAGAAATCCCTGGAAAATTTCCTGGAGAAATCACAGGAGAAATTTCCCGAGGAACTCCTGCAGGAATTTTCGAAAAGCTTTTTAAGTAATTCCTGAGGAGCTCCTGAATAAATTTTCGAGAAACTGCTGGGAAACTCCTGAAGAATTTCACGGGAAGTCCTCAGACATTCCCTAGGAACTCGTAGAGATATTCTCGGAGAACATCACGATGAATTCCTGAGGGACTCCTGGAGAAATTTCCGAGGAACGCCTAGAGGAATTCCTGGGTAATTTCCGACACTTCCAAATACCATAAAGAACATTTGTATGTCAGTGGATGCACAAGTAACACAAATACTGTACAAATTAATATATACAACAGAGGTAATCGTGGAAGAAGTACATCGATAAAATAAAGATATACAAGAGTAGAGCTTGTAGAGCTTGAAGATCTTAATTCCAGAATAGTTTGGATGACCTAGATCACCAAGTGATTGTTGCTAAGTTATCAGAATTGCACTCTGAGGTTCTAAGAGTAGCGTAGATTATATTCCGCAAGCATTCGCTACAATAGAAATATCATAAGATTTACAGATATTGCGACCCATACTTCAAAATACATTGGGTCCATTTGTATGCCAGCGGACACCCAAATAGCAACAAATACAGATACTCGTAATATAATGAGGTGCAACAGACACGATCGCGAAAGAATTATGCCGATAGAGTAAAGAAAAACAAGAGTAGAGCCTGTAGACCTTGAAGTTCCTAATTCCAGAATAGTTTGGAAAGCCTGGAATATCCCATGAATGTACCAAAAGCATTATAGATGTGCACTGAGGTTCCATCAGCAGTATAGACTACATTACATGCAAATTTTTCAAAACTAAAGCATGATACAGTATGTAGATATCGTAACCCACACTTCAAAGTGTATTGGAGGCCCTTTGCTTTTCACGGAATGTCCAACTACCACAATATCGAGTTGCTCATAGCATTGTGAGGTCTAATGGACATCAACGTGACTAAATTTCTTGAACAGAGTGAACACAAACGATGGTAGATGTTTGAAATCTTTAGAAAATGATTTCCAGAGTAGTTTGGATGACCTAGATCACCCAATTCATGTACCATAAATTTTCTAGGGGTGCTTTGAGGCTTTTTGAGTACCGTAGACAATGTTCTGTAATCATTCATCGTGTATAAAATTTGGTTGAGAATGTTAGATTTGTATCACAAACTTCGGAGTACTTTGGAGGCCTTAGAATAGCTCTGGGATCAAAACTTCAACAGACTATGATGGGTAGTAATACATTGCATGTCTAGGATCAGTGAAAACTATTGATGATTAGCAAAACGATGAAATTTGAGCAAAAACATGTAGAATTTATAAAAAATTCAAAAAAAGCCACGTGTTTTCGCCTCCCCGCAAAAGGGGGGAGGGTGCACAGGGGGGAGGTACCATGCATTTCTTAGCACAACTATTCCCCTTGACTATAAAAAAAATCCGGGGTAAAATGTATTAAAACAAAGAAGATATTGCATTTCTGCCAAAAGTAGATCGTCCCGGGTGTTTACGGGTTAAATACGCTAACGATAAGAAGTGAGTAGAGTGAGACGTCTGTTTGTCTGTGGTTATATCCACATCAATTTTCAAATCAGTGTCACGAAATGTTCGATGTGTAATCTCAGCCATGAACTTGAACTACATGCAGCAAACGAATCATTTATAGTTTTCTAATATTTCATAATATCGAATCGATGTGAAAACATCGATTCAAAGCATTCAACTAAATCAGTGAATCGATTCTGCTAATCCGATTCGAATCGCTTCACAAAAATCGATGTCTCAGCCTGATTTGTCCAATGCTAATTTTAAGGGATACCCCGTTCGCATGATAACTGAAAGCCATAAAGTTGAAAAAAAGGAATTCAAGAATTCAATCACTTATATCAATTACCAATGAAACAAATATTATCATTTAGTAAAGCACCAGCAACCGTTCTTCCGAGAGAAAACCAGTCAGACAGAGAAGAACTCTTCATACACCACCACGTGTAACCAGTAGGCGGCGATCCGTCTTGGCAACAAAGTTCTGTGTCAATTATAGTGTCGCATCCCGGATAAAAACTGACCATAGGGTGTTTGGTGAAAACCATTTCTGCACCATACAGTGTACCAGCTACAATAAAGTGTATTGTAATGAAATGGTTCGCTATACTATACATTTACATTGGATTTTTATGTAAAAATATATCATACTGTTTTTCTTACGTTTGAACCATTCACTTTTCCGAAACATTATTTTTCCGTGAATTTTTAATTATTTATTCAGTTTAAGATTTTTTCCGTGCTTTGTTTTGTTGATGTTTGTGACTTTTTTGATGCAAAGGAAAGGAAAGAGAAAAAAGTGAATAAGTTGAAACATCAATTTAAAGTCAATAACATGTTTAAATCAGTGGTAAATCAGATGTCCTAAGAACTGCAGGTCCAGGCAGGGTTCCAAGAGATATGGTGTGGTATGGTAGGTGTGTAGGGTGCGATGAGAGAAATACGAATGAAGGCCAACCCGGAAAGATGCAGGTCAGATTACCGAAAATCAGTGGATGAGTTCAACACTATTCTTTCGGTAGTTTTCTCGTCTTCTCTCACTTGCCTTCGACCACAATCGAATCAAATGCGATTGACAAACTTTATCTTTGACGTAGAGTCATCTTTAACATATGGACTGAACTAAAGTGTCTCGAGTATACCAAAGTGGCGAATCCTGGTCGTTTTGACAGGTCTCCTGCTCGATTGGAACTATGGGGATGACAGCAAATCGGCTGTTTCAATTTTGACGCTTCTCCTCTTTGTTATTCCAGACTCGTTAGACTGAACCAGTCTTGTAAATATTCGACATTTTTCACTACCTTCATTTCGATGCCGCAGTCGGGTGTCAGCTTGCTCTGTTACATTCATGCGCTACTGTTACCTCTTACACACAACACGAGCGGTAGGACGAAGGTCAATAAACATAGAAAAGGGCCAAATTAATGTCGTCTGACACGATGACATTTGTCTAATTCTAGCTTTTCGCATGGATTTTAGCCAATTCCGATTATGAAGGTTAATATTAGTTTATTCTTGTTTGTTGAATTGAATACAACACACATATGGCCATCACAGCTCTCATTGTGGAAGAAGACAGGAATAACAAAAGCCGAACCGTCTCCCGAAGACCCAATCGTGGTCAAGTGCATTCGTTTGACATTTTTGTTTCGTACGGTAGTTTGATTGCTTATGTTGCGAATGTCGGAGACAAAGGCAGCCGAATATCGACGAAAAGGTGTAAATGACTGTGATCTCTAACAAGACTGGACTGGACTGAACACTGAAATGACTTCTAATATAGGTTCGTCTGCTGGTTCGCTTTTTAACCTAACTTATATTTGAATCGAACTTGACAGTTTTCTCATGACCCAAGTAACACAGAAAACATCTTTGAAAATGAAATATGAAAAAGATGTAGTACTACAGTTCTATAATCGTATCTGTACACATCTTATGTTGAAATCATGTTTTAACTATGTGTGGCAATAACAAGGTATTGAAAAATCTTATCAACCTCACCACAAGTTACAATAACGTAAATTTAACGTCGGTTACACTAGATTTTTGAAGCATTATCTTCTTTCAATTATAGATCATCAGCAGCACATAGTTATAACCTTTGGGATCTAACATGTTACGAAAACGTTATTTTTACGTATTCAGTACGTTAATGTAAACGTTCTTCAGATCGCTGTCTCTCTTCACTCACTTGAACATTATTCATGAAACATCTCTTGCGCGCAAAACTACTAGGAAATCCAACTATGATAGCATTCAGCACTCATTTTTTATGCTTTGCAATTATCCGGATTTGATATTTCTTTGTCGTTTGCTTAGCAGATAATCATATAGGTACATTATATGCTCTAAAAAGCATTGCGACTGTGGAATTCACTTTAGGCCTGAATGGCTCGGAAGAAAATAGCCACCTTTGAACTTTACTTGATTGTCAGGCCTCCTGTTATTTAATAATCACTTTGGGTACTTACGTGACGGTCAAACACTATTTTTAATCCCACAAATTATTATAAATTAATTTATTAGGATTCGCTCCATGAACTGCACTCAAACATTGTTATTGTTATACTGATGTTCAAAACTGGTATCCAGAAACAAAAATCACATCGCTGTATGCTATTTGGAAATGGATGTTGCAAAAACGTTGCTCTGATGTTTTTTCAATGTATTTCAATCGATTCAAGCAGCATTCGACAAACATGTTATTGCGATGTATAACAAATGTAATTTAAACGTAATTTTCAATATATTGAATACTTCCCTATCTGGCCAGATAAATTACAGTGCCTGCTAAAAGTACTAAACTAACACTGTTATATATAGTTGTTCATTCATATGCAAGTTTTTCCCTAATAATAATTTATCTGGGTAGTTTAAATATTCTTTAAAATAATAAAATTGCCTTATCGATAACGTACACAAATATTACAGTCAAAATACCATCATTAATACAATATATTAAAAATAGCATTCTAAAACTTTCTGACGGTACTGCGTCAAGAACCCACCATGTTGCATGCCTGAAAATGGGTCCGAAAATCTCACAAAAATCAAAGAGATAACATAAATCTCCCTTCTCGTTTTCAATCCGATAGGAAGCGACTGAATCCATGACGAGTGAATATATTTATTTCACCATAAATCTTAAATGGCACTTGAAATTAGATAATAGTGACCAAAAATCAAGATGATCAATTGCAAGTGAAATGTAAGGCTCGGAAATTATGTTGAGCCATTACCAAATATTACATAATAAGTGTTACATTTATTTGCACTGTGTGCGATTGACAAATCATAATTTTTCTGCTAGCAAAAACTAAGTTGTTACGATGTTGCTGAGAACATATCCGATACTTAATTTTAAGTTATAAGAATGTATTGAAAAACATCTTTAGTAACATCGAAGATGTTTTATAAGCCGCCATTTTTTGCGCTTTTTCGGTGATATAAGTGTACGAAAACAAGTTTTCCATATTCTGAATAAAACTTTGATGTTTGTATGAAACATGTATTATATACATCATTGTAACAAGTTGTGTTACTTGGGGAGTTGTTATGTATTTCAAACTGTAGTCAAACTGGTGCCTCAATATTGCAATGACGGTTAAGCACGCTGTAATGATACTTATGTACCTCGTCACCCACTTCATGCAACTACATTAGTGGTCTAATAACACTTAGCGCGCTCGGCATAGTTCCATCATGCCGCTCAAAGTGTTGCCACAAATAATGCTTAATTTGCAAAACCCAGTTATCTGGCTGGTGGGGCATGGGAGCCTAAGCTTCAACTGTTAATGCAATCAGAGACTACTCAGACTTAGACGTGGGCGATCGTGGGTTATCGAAAACGCTCTGGAGAATTTCCAAAGCGCATTCTTATAAATCTAGTAAGCCTAAGGTGCCATTAACAGGAGGAAAATGACAAGATAATATAACAATACTGGAGCTCGATTTGAAAAGGTCGTATGTGCTTTTGTCGATTAAAAATTCGATCAGTTGGATTCGCTTATTATAGCAAAAACCGTTGAAATTGAACAAAGTTAATATATTGTATACAGCAGAATCATCACAAAACAGGCTTTCCGTTCCATCATTTAAAGTCTCCAAAATATCTTCCACATTGCTACAATATCTAAAATAAACTGATCGAATTTTATATCGACAAATGTACATACGACCTATTCAAATCGAGCTCCAGAATATATGGTTTATGTAATGTAAAACAATACAACATAACAAAAGAGAACCATTCCAAAACCATTTGATTAAATGTATAACCAGTAGTGAAATTACAATTAAAAACAATTTATTCACGGTACATTTTATTGTTTGAAACCATTCATGTGCCATACAATGTACGGTATACAGGGTGTTAGGTTCCTGAGTGCAAACTTTTTAAAGGGTGTTAGAGGACCATAAATAGAGCAAAAAATTGTTCTACGCATATGGTCAAATCTTAACCGTTACGTAGTTATTCAACTTCCCATGTTTTTGACTCTTATTGCCTTAACTGGCTATAACATGAAAATGGTTAAACTTATCGAAGTTTTTTGACCCATATTCGAAAGATTATTGAATTTTCTATCAAATGGCATCTTTGAATCGATTGGTTTAGTTAAATAACTAAGTTTTCTAAAGCAAATACAGTGGGGTTCCGATTTTGGCAACAAAATTTTTTTTTTCAGTTGCCAAAACCGGAACCGTGCTAAAAACGGAATCTTTTTTCGTCAACATTTTTTTTACATTTCTCTGTTTGTAAATGATTACATAATATGCCAAGTTACCGTTATGGAACCATACGACGATCTAACCCCGGAACAATAGTAGTTTGATCATATTTTCGTAGAGCAGTTTGTAGCCTCATCACACTGCTACGAATGAATGGATCTCTAAAATCAAATATCCTTATGCGTGTGTGTAGCTAGGAATATTTGTTACTTTTTTGAAACATAGAATATATTTTATGTGAACTCTTTTCATAAATGTCCTTTGTGCATTTATAACCGCATTAGTGACATTAAAACACCTTAAAAACATCGAATCTATGATTATAGACTGTTTCAGAAATTATAAATACACCATCAATTAACTGCCATTTCAATTTGAGCACAATATCCAAAAAAGTTTCTTCTAGCTCTTATAGTAAATATGCTAACGAAGCAAATAATTCCAATTTTTTTTATGTTACTGGTAAAAATTAAGAAATAGGGCTTTGTAAACTTTGTAAATTTGAAGTTGCACAAAGTGGTCAAAAAATGTAGCATTACATGTGGAGAAGGAAAAAATCTCACAGATAAAATATTTAATTTTAAAACACAATTAAAATTGCTGTATCGATAATAAAAGATATTTCTCGACATTACGGGCCTTCTCAATACAAAATTTTATGTTTCAAATTTCTCATCAACACCAGTAGCAACAAACGTTAAGCAAACAAATGTCCTAATTACTGCTTACTGCATTCGTTTTTATGGTATGACAAGCTTTGCCATCTGAAGGATCGCATGAGCTAAAAAGTAAGTTTGTTTAGATTAAATGCATTCAAGAAAGCTAAGAAACTGTGTGGTAGTTCTTATGTTCCGCAGAAAACCTTTAAAAACAAGAAACTTGATCTCCGAAAAAATGTTGTGGGAACGCCTTTATCGATTTTTCCCAAATTTTGATCAAAGCATTCCTTAGACAATTTGTTAAGAAGGCTAATGTGATAAAAATTTAGATAATTTTTGGTATTTAGTGATAAATAATGTTGAAATAATTAAAAAACACCTTTGTGCAAATGTAAATTTGAAAAATTAGGTTATTTGTTAGAAAACTCGACTGTTCTTTAAAATATATCAAGACAATTGAAAGGAAATATAGAAATATGGAGTACAATATGCTATACTCTGAAAGAAAATGATAAAAAATCATTGAAAGTGTTCATTTAATTTAATAAACAAAGTGTATTTATAATTTCTGAAACAGTCTATATGTTGATTTTAAATATTAACTGCTTCTCAGAGACATTACAGGTAATGTGTTTTGGAAATGTAGAATGACAAACAGAACAGTCAATAATACACTGTAGAAAATTTTGACGTTTAATGTTGCTTACAGTTGAGTGAGACCTCAAAAATATGGCCTTGTTTGCCAGGAAAGAAGGTGTTAAAATTAAGTTGTAAAACAAAGAGGCAGCATTTACGTTGTCGCAAAAATAGATCATTCGTGAAAGATAGAAACAAGAAAATCATGAACAAACACGACCGCATAGTATACAGAATGGGACAACAAAAAAGAAAAAAATGGCAGACATTTAATTTTAGTATGTCCGCATGCATCATCCCATTCAGCAATATTTGCAAACATTACGTCAGTTTGATATTTTGAACCCAATGATAAAATTTCTTAAAGGAACAACAACTTTCTCGAAATTCTAAACGAAATTTCTGATCTATTTTGTAACATATTCGCATAACATGTGGATAATATTCACGAAATTTAACAGGATTTGCTGAAGAAATCCCATTTTGTGATATTTTGTGAAAACTCTGAAAAAGTTCTGGCAAAATTTCTGCAGGTGTTTCTGAAAAATGAATCTCGTGGAATTAATACCTTTAGCAACGAAATTCATGTGTAAACTCGTATAAAAATCTATGAAATTCTCGAAAAGAGCCATACAGACTAAACGACTCATAACAGAACAGCAAACAATAAGTCGACAGAGACCAGTACTCCACAAACATTTTGGTCGTACATATATGCATCGAATAAACTGCTTTTAACTCTCGAGTGATCGCGCTGCT
Organism: Aedes albopictus; assembly: GCF_035046485.1. Lineage (NCBI taxonomy): Eukaryota > Metazoa > Arthropoda > Insecta > Diptera > Culicidae > Aedes > Aedes albopictus. The sequence continues at coordinate 20,261,866 of NC_085136.1, read as the reverse complement.
GAATTTTGTACAACAGGTTGAAATAATCTCGCTTTTTGTTCTCAGCATTAGCGTGGTGCTGACGGTGGTGGCCAACCGCGAGAGTTACGGAAGGTTAACCTAACCTTAACTAAAAGAGGAGCGGACCTTGTGTGATGGTTAGAACACGTGACTATCACGTTAAGGACCTGGGATCGAATCCAACTCCCGAAAAACTCACAAAAATGTGAGTTCTGGCTTAAGAAGGGAAGTAAAGCGTGGGTCCCGAGATGAACTAGCATAGGGCTAAACACTTCAACTAAAGTAACTGTTGTTTAGCTACTTCTTTTTTTTAGGTTGCCTATGAACCATTTGGACATCCTGGTGAAACTTGTAACTTTTTTAGAGTCCCAGATGAATTTATTTGAACACTTCATTGATGAATTCTGTGAGGAATAAATGAGATTGTTTTTATATATTTTTCTTGATGTCTGGAGATATCAACAGAGCCAAACAATCAGCCAAAATTTATCACTGTTAGACAAATAGTGAGGTCGTACCCTTAAGGATTAATGATTCTTTCAAAGCAATTTTCCACCAAATTCGCTAAAGCAAAAGTACCCCCAGCGGACCCTTGTGCTCTCAAAGACAACACTTTCGCGTTGTAAGTAAATGGTCAGAGATTCAATTCCCAGCATTTGTAAAAGAAATTACCTTAACTTTCTTAGGCATAGAATATCTTCTTGCCTGGCTCACGATATACACATTAATATCTGTGGAAGTGATTATAGAACACTAGCTGAGAAGCAGGCTTTTTCCTAGTTGGGACGTTATGCCAAAGAAGAAAGATCTACTCGGTTGTGTGCACTCTGCACATAATAAACAGTTGGACATAATATAAAATGATATATGGACCCATACATAACGTATTTAGGATATGTGTGGCAAACATATATGGGCTGGTTCCTTTGTTCGAATGCCAGAATAGCATAAAATTGTTATTATTTCTTATTGATATAATACAAGTTGTCTATTAGAAGAATTATTTATCGATATTCGCAATATTTTTATTAGATTTAAAAATGTTGCTAAAAACGGAATCCTTTGTTGCCAAATTCGGGGGGTGCCAAAAACGGAACATGCCAAAAATGGAGCATGCCAAAAACGGAATCCCACTGTAGCTCAAAAGTAGTGTGTTTAATTTATTTTTGTCAATTATCTTTGAAAAATGCGTAGTAAATCAAAATTCTTTCTTCAGTAAAGTTGTGGCCCCTGCTCCACTCTACAATTCGTTCTTTGACATCAAACTTTTATCTCTTATCGTTTTGTTGCAATTTCGATTTAAATCTACGGCACAGTGCGCAAAAAAGGGCTTACCTTGACAGTTGCAAATTTATGATCTGAAATGCGATGTTTAAATCGAAATTGCAACAAAACGATAAGAACTAGAAGTTTGATGTCAAAGAACGAATTGTAGAGTGAAACAGGGGCCACAACTTTGCCTAAGAAAGAATTTTGAATTATTACGCATTTTTCAAAAATAATGAACAAAAACAAATTAAAACACACAAATTTTGAGCTATTTGCTCTAGAAAACTTAGTTATTTAACTAAACCAATCGAATGAAAGATGCCATTTGATAGAAAATTCTATTATCTTTCGAATAAGGGTAAAAAAACTGCAAAAAGTTTGACCAATTTCAAGTTATAGCCGGTTAAGGCAATAAGAGTAAAAAACATGGGAAGTTCAATAACTACGTAACGGTTGAGATTTGACCATATGCGTAGAACAATTTTTTCTATCACCCTTCAAAAAGTTTGCACTCAGGAACCTAACACCCAGTATTTAAACCCACGTATCAGTATTTTGAACAATTCATTAACAATAAAATGTATGGTTTTGCAAAAAAATATATATGGCGAAAAATATTTTTTTATATTGTTACGATACTTAACAACCTGTATATTATATTGTAAAAATCTTATTTACTATTCACGGTATAGGTGTCTACATTACATCTTATTGTTTTTGTATTTTTTATTTTTACAGTGGTGTCTATAGTAAGAATATGGTTCTAAATAGTACTGTTACAATACAACGTTCGGTTTTTCTACTGTATTTTTTATTCGGGATGGGATCTCAAGCAGGTGTTGCTGCAGAAAGAGTTTCGTGCATTACACATCTGACGATGAGGACGATGACGACGACCGCCTACTTGCACGATATTCACGAGAAACACACACAATACTGAAACTGACAATATGTACCTGACGCAGGGAAGATTGTGCAGCAGAAAACTTCCATAGGCGACTTTGTTTGAAGTTTGTCACGAAACGGTGCTGTCGCCACGAGCAGTTCGTTCGTTTTTCATCCGCCAGAGCGAGAAACAATAGCCAGCAGCAGTAGTTATGTTCTTGGATATAAATATAACAACTGCTGGGGGTGTTGTTGTCGTTGTCTATTGTTCTGGACGTGTTGCGAAAGTTAACCCATTTTAATAAATCCGATGGAGACGACGTGCTCTCCAAACTGGTTGGGTTGAGATGCGGTTGTCGTCGTTTCGTTGTCGTTGGTGGGTGAATTAGTCAAGATGCAGCATTTTGTTTGTGTCGCATTTCTGCTGAGATGTGCATATGTTTGCACTACTGCAGCGCAGTTCAAGGGTTTGGCCAGATAGAGCACATGCTTTTTGGTATTCTGTCCTGTGGCACATCTATATAAAATCAGAAAACTTTCCCTCGCCAACCAACAACATTGCTCATTTCTACTCGAAAATTAGTTTATCTAATGAAGCGAAATACTCTCAGAAGTTTGTTGAGGTGTAATTCTGGCAAAGCAAACTTTGCCATGGGACACGTTGCTATGGACCAATGTGGACGTGTTCATTCGTCCATGGCGATGGCGATGAACATGATACATCATCGGATGGACAATTATTTTGAGATGGAGCATAGTTTCGCTCAGAAAACTATCGTCGTTGCTTGTTCCAGTTATCCCAATCGAAAATCTCGGCGTACACTGTTATATTTCAAACAATCTTTATTTAAACTTATTAAGAGTGTTCTGTACGAGACCTGGTAATAAGGCAATCCATAAGGCTATCTGACGTTTAATCATCTTTCTCTGTTTCGCTGCTGAGGAGAATAGGTTTGTTTTCATACGGAAACGTTTCCCTATGAAAATATTAAACACAAAATGGCTATCTTCTGTGGCTGCTTGAGGGAGAAGGGTGTTGAACGCTAGATTGCCTTATGAGACAGATGCGATCAGCTGATTTTTTTGTTTACCATGTATTTTTGACATCCGATGACAGTTGAATACAAAGGAATTTGTTAAGCACCGACGACACTTGACGAAACTTTGTTTAGTTGTACTCACACTGTGTTTACACTTTTGGCTGTCACCCTCTGAGAGAGAGGAGACAGCTCACTGACAGCCACGATGTTTACATTTCTCTTCTTTTTTCTTTTTACAATTTTGTTCGTCGCACAATGGTTTGAAAATATATTATTGGCCAAAAATGATTTACATATTGAGTTCACTGCGACAGAGCATGGAACATAAATGTATTCATTGCACAGGTTAAGGAAAACTGGCCAAAATATTTTTTTCAATTACAACGAACAGAGCGAAATTTTAATATGATCTTTTGGATATTTGGCCACCCCGTATCATCAATGTGAGATTCTCAGTTCGGTTTGCGGTGACAGTTTGTGACAGGTCCTCCTTGACATTAAGTAGTACGCAGTCGAAGCCAGCTGTCTCCTCTCTCTCAGATCACCCCCATCGCGAGAAGTCGCCTTATGGGCCTTTTCATTTGACGTCCAAAATCAGCTGATTTTGGGGGCCTTTGAAAGTTCTCCAATGGAAATGACAGTTCAGCGTGTACGCCTTTGTTCGACTGTTGTAAACAGTGGCATACACGGACCTGTCAACTGAAAAGGCCTCATAGAATGCAATCAGAAGATGTAATTTTCACAGTTGCTTGTTTGACTGCTAACTGTCGCTTGGTTGCCATGGACTGCTCCGATGCTACCACTGGGTTGCTGGTGTTAACATACACCGAGAAAAATTTCTACTCAGTGACTGAGTTTGCCAATGAGTTGTCCCATTTTTAGCTGAAACTGAGTAAGAATTTTTCGATTGCTGAGTTAGGTCAACTCAGTCACTGAGTAGAAATTTTTCTCGGTGTATTGACACTGAAGCGGAGCCATTTCCAATCAGAATCTTTCAATTCTGATTGGAAATAGACGAGTGGACCGATGAACTGAATTCATCGCAGTCCTAGAATATTGACACTGGAGCGGAGTCATTCCCAATCAGAATAGTTCAATTCTGATTAGGAATCGTTCACTTCTGATGAGAAGCGGCCCCGGTCTAGTGTCAAAATTCTCAGACCGCGATGAATTCGGTTCATCGGTGGATAGACGAGTGCACCGATGAACTGAATTCATCGCGGTCCGAGAATTTTGACACTACAGCGGGGTCGCTTCCAATCAGAAGTGAAAGATTTCGTCTATTAGTCCATGGACTTATCCACCGATGAACCGAATTCATCGCGGTCCGAGAATTTTGACACTAGAGCGGGGCCGTTTCCAATCAGAATTGGACGATTCTGATTGGAACAGACCCCGCTCTAGTGTCAAAATTCTCGGACCGCGATGAATTCGGTTCATCGGTGGATTAGTCCATGGGCCCACTCAAGTGTCAAATTTCTCGGATCGAGTGAATTCAGTTCATGGGTGGATGAGTTCATTGTTTATTTCGGTGCTATGGGATGCTCAAAATGTTTCACATCGTACGAGGGGTGTGAATAGCATGCAATACGGAAAATAATAATCTTTGCAGGGGACTTCCCGATCATCAATCAGGGTGGTCGGTCCGAAAAGAAAGGTCTATTGTACGCATTCATTTGCATTCAATTTTCACCCATACAGAATCCGGCTCATAATAAAGCCATCCCGGAACATTGGCGATTCCGCGAAAAAGGAAACTTCCCCGCCCAATGACCACACTTTGTGTGAGCGATATTATGCAAATGACAGAAAAGGTGTTTATTGTCCGCGGGTTCCGGGAAGTGTGCGTTACAGCTTTAATTGACACTTTATTCGACAGGTACAGGTAATTATAGGGCTGTAACGCTTGACCCAGAACCATGTAGAATCCCGTAATTAAGAGAGCTGATTTAGAGAAGCTTTTGATAACGACACGAACGTCGTTGTTGTTCGGATAATGAACACACGTTCACGAGCTGTCACGTTTGTTGTGTTTCAATTTGGGGTTTCGCTTGCTTGGATGCCCGTTTGGATGGCATGAAACCACAGTATATTGCTGTTGTGTTGTTCTGGTTGGTCGCGTACGGATGGGGAGTGGTGGTTTTAGTCCTGCATCTTTCCCATAGCTTGCATCTAATTTTCCGGATATAGGTAGGTGTGTTCGTGTGCACTTTGGTTTTGAATTGTAAATTTAATTAAAGTTTACCTCAGCGAGCGAGGTTCGCATGCTACGCGAGCGTTAGCGAACACTATCAACCCAGGATACTTTTATGTGGAAAAATGCTAATACGAGTTACGGCTATGGCAGTCCTGGTTCATTTAGTTTGTTGCTTGACTCAGTGCCATCGGCTTAACCGGACACAATCCTAATGGTGTTTCAGTGGAAGAAATAGACTTCATGTTCTTTCCTGTCTTGATTTAATCTTGGAGACTGTAGTGATACGGAAGAGGTGTTGAAAATATTTGAATCAAAGACACTTAATTTGCAAACTCTTATTTATTTGAGTGTACCGTAACAGCTGCACAGCCCTACCGAGCACGAGCTTTGGGCTTCGACGGAGTGCATACTACGCACACTATCAAGGCGTAATCGAATAGCTCATCCGCGCTGCGATGACTGCTCGATCTCAATGTGGAAAGAACAAAGAAGGCGAGGATGAACGGGAAGAAGAGGAATGACGATGAAGACGCGAAGGTGACTGGCACTGCGGACGAGTCAGTTTATGAACGAATTTTGGAGCGAATGGACTGAAGTGGAAGAATCGGACGGAGTTATTTTAAGGGAGTGTGTTAGTTAGAAAAAAAATGCATTGGTGAATAAAATTATATGAATGTAAGAACATTGTGAAAAGTGAGTGTTTTTCTCTGTTGGAAATAAATAAAAAAAAAGAAGTGTCTGGGAGAGGGAAAGTTTTTGGGATTCTGTTCAGCAGTGTGGATGGGAAATGATGTAGCAGATATGGTAAGTTTTGTAAAATTTTCAATTTGTAGTGATTATATCAAGGCTGAATATAATACGAACGTTGTTCCGCTGTGAACCTATAGTGCTGAGTCTTCATGGCCGCTAAAAAAAATGTGAGAACACTACATGGCGCAGCCGGTACGAATTTGTTTAGCTTGATTGTATGCACGGTAATAAATGTTTATATCAAATATTGAGGTGATGTGATGGTTGAATGTGGAATTGGATTTGTCAGTGTTCATTGTTTTAATACGTGGTTTAGAAATTATTGTTGTCGCTTCACCGCACAAACTAGTCGCGATGCGACCCAACTCGCAACGTTTTTTTTATCATGTCGTAGAGTAGAGTGAATGGAAGGGAGAGTGGCGCGAGTGGCATCATGTTACGATTTTGACAATTCGCATGTTCGCTGGAACATGATATTTGTATCAATTTGACAAATGACCTTTGTTCCACTTCCGCGCATTCTAATAAGAAGTAGTGCGCTACTAAAATTGTAAATGGAATTTATTTCAAAACGGTAGCCTGTTATTACAAAATGCTGGGCAATAGCGTTAAAAAAAATGCAGGTAAAATGTGTTTGCGATTTCAATCGGTAGCCCAATGTTATATAACTGTGTAATAACGAAGATGAAGGCTTCTACGATGTACGAAAAAAAGAAACATATGAAGTAATATGCATGATAAGTTTTACTTGCGGTTCTATTGCAATCTGGTTTGAATCGGAATTACATGTAAAAAATGAGTAATTTTACAAAACATGCGTGTTAGGACGTCATCTCCTATCAAAATTTTGTACATAAAAAAACGGCTCGTTAAATGGAAGTTTAACTGTTCCAGATGGAGTTTCAGCTAATCAAAGATTGGGGAAATTATTGAATTCGGACAAGAATTAGATTTTGGACGTTTAAGATTGAAATTGATTGTTATTATTTCCTTACTACTAAGTATTTCCAACGCTTTACCATTATCGTGGCATTCGCGAGGGCATTCGTGATTGAAATTGAGTTTGTTAAGGTTTATTATCTGAAATATGCATAAATCGGATTTCGGTTTGCGAATTGATTTCAGGCAACGTATTAAAAATGACAGTGAATTGCGAAGGTATGGTGATTAAGAATTAATTTTGATTATTTGAAACTTTTTGAAATACCTTTTTAAGAGGACATCTGAAGTTGTTTTGAACTGATAAGTTTTGAGTTAGATTTGGTAAAAAAATATTGTTTTGTTAGATTGCAGTATGGTTTGTTGTGATTTTGAATTAAATGACATTAAAAGTGGCTTGTTTTTTGTGATGTTTTAATTTGGACTCATAGGAAATCGGTTCAAAAACAACGAAGTTTCAAATCAATATGGAGTTGTTTTACAATCATACTGTTGTTATCATCAAACTGCAGTATTAAAAAAACTATTGTGAAGTGTTTAATTTTCTGTATGTTAAAAGAAATTAAAGAAAAAAAGAAAACAAAACAAATATATAGTTGATTTTCAGCCGGTAGTCGTTATGGTGTCTTCATATAAGTTCAAATTTAGAGTGGTAAAAAAAAAATAATAAAGTAATACGTACATCAGTTGACGAAGAACAAGTGATTCTGTGTAGCGACTCTTAGGTGCCACAGAAATAAATGTAAACGAGCAAAATAAAGTGCAACGAGTCATTCTTCCGTTGATTCTGTTTAACTTCTAGGAAATGTCTTACAGAAGTAACAAGAAAAGAATAACAAAATGGAATGAGTAGAATCGACGATTGAAAGTAGTGTCATTAAAGAGGTGGGTCTCACGGAAGTGAAAAGAATGTGGCAAAAGTAAGTTGATTTTTCACGACAACTCTGTGCAGCGTCTCCTTATGAGTTAGGTCTCACAGAAGTAAAAAAAAAAAGAAATAATGTGGCGAAAGTGAGTTGGTCTCTCACCAATGATTCTGTGTAGCGTCTCCATATGAGTTAGGTCTCACAGAAGTAGAAGAAGAAGAAGAAAAAGAAAGATTCTGTGTTGCGTCTCCTTGAGAGTTAGGTCTCACAGAAGTAGAAAAAAGAATGGCAAAAAAGGCAGGTCTTTAACCGGCAAATCTGTGTAGCGTCTCCTTACGAGTTAGGTCTCACAGAAGTAAAAACTAAAGAAAAACAATGCGGTGGAAGTGAGTACTATTTCTCACCGATGAATCTGTGTAGCGTCTCTATATGAGTTAGGTCTCACAGAAGGAAATAAAATAAGCAAAGTTTAACGATACTTTTACTATAATATAAAAATGCAGTGGCATACGAGGGACTGCGCATAACTTGCGAACGGAAGGTCCGATTTTAGTCGTTTTAGTTTTGTTCTGTTAGTTTTCACCCAAGGAAGGTTTATGAGGCAAAAAAACATGGAAAAATTGAGAGTTTTTGAAAATTGATCTTCCATACGTTTTGACCGGGGACTTGGTCTTGGCTAAAAACTTGAAACATAAAAAAAACGCAGTAGGCAAGACAAAGTTTGCCGGGTACAGCTTTTACTATAATTCTGAGCTCTGCGTCTCCATGAGAGCTAGGTCTCACAGAAGTAAAAAAAAAGAAAAGAAAAACATCGTGGAGAAAGGGGAGGTTTCTCACCGACAATTTTGTGTATAGTTTTAATATGAGTTAGGTCCCACATAAGTAAAAAAAATATAATAATAAATATATAAATAAAAGAAGCAAAGTGTGGCGAGCCTCGTACCGGTCTCCTCGAGAGTTAGGTCTTACAGATGCACACAAGATAAGGAAAACTAAATGGAAAGAATCGATAGTATATCGCTGATCCTCTATAAACCACGATCAATACATGAAAAGTTTGTCAGCGACTTGGTCGAATTGCTGTTTAGATACTGTTGTTTTTATTTTTATTTACTTTTTAACGCCTAATGCAGATTTGCGAAGTCTGGTAAACTTCAGCACTTTAAGCATTATCAAAATCATTTTAACATTATATATATTTGAAACAAATTGTAATTATTATCTACGAAAGAATTTCTGATTTTGACACCTAATGCAACTTTGTGAAGTCTGGCAAACTTCGGCAATTGAAGCTTTATAAAAATCAAACTAGCATTATATATATTTGAAACGAAATCAAATAATGATCTACGGAAAAAGTTATTTCTAATTTCTGGTTTTGACACTTGATGCAGATTTGCGAAGTCTGGCAAACTTCAGCAATTGAAGCATGAAATCGGTTGTTGTAATGTTTAAAAGTGAATGAAAAGTGAGAAACATATAAAGATTTGTTTATAATGCAAGAAAAAAAAGGTAAGAGCATGTGAATTGAGAGGTTAGCAGAGCACAATTGATGATTTTTTCATATGTTGAAATTTCAATAAACTGGGAAACCGTAAAGTTTTACTGATTAGTCAGTGTGTTTTAAAGAGTAGTTTATGAAGGGTTTCTTATATTGGTACTTGATGAAGCCTGATAAGCTTCACTTATGACTGTTGACATCAGCTGTATAACTGAGGCATTTGTTTATATATTTGTATATTTGATACTTAATGAATACCTTTGGAATTGGTATTCACTCTTATAGCATGGTGGCAAAAAAAATGTAAGATGAGAGATAAAGGAATTTTTAGACGATGTTCATATTTTGTTTATAGATAGATAGCTAAGCTAAGAGAAATGAAGTGAAAGTTGGGAGAAACAGAAGGTAATGTTTTTATTTGTTTTGCTATTTGATGAAAGATGAATATTTTTGGCTCGTGAAGTATTTTCAGAGATATCTCAAGGGTAGCATATGTAAATTGTGGGATGCAGTAGAAGTATTTAGATTTTTTGTTATTTTGATGCTTGATAGATACTTTGGCAGCCGAATAAGCTTCACCATTTACTGTTGGAGAATTCTGAGAGAAGTTTATATCAATTGATATATAGAAGGATCTTTTTTTTTTTTGCAAGAGTTGTATATGGAGCTAACAAGCTTTGGACTGACTTTATGTAGTGCAAAATGCAAATAAGGAAATACGGAGTCTTGTGAGGATGTTTTTTTTAAATTTTCACAATTGGGTTTTTAAATTAAGAAAAATGTATCGATTTATTGATTTTATACGAAAGAGCACCTTTTTCTGAGCCACTATGATTTTTTTCAGATTTTTAGAACTTTATTTTGGTACCTAAAATCAATTTCAAAGAGATTTTTTGAAATCACCTTTTGACAGCTGGGTAACTGTTTGACAGCTCCACCCAGTACAAAATGCGACGAGGGGTGATTCGACAAATCGCTCCCATACAAACTTCAAATTGATTTTTAAATAGGTTCCCGGTCACCAAAATTCATGAAAATTTGGATTTCGGCTCAGTTTTGCATGCAGATTCAGAATATGTAATTATCTCAACACCACTAAAGAAGCCAATTGGCAGATAGAATTCTTTCAAACTTTTTCCATTAACATATTTTAGTTATTATCACTTTTAAAAAGTTGATGGTATTATATATACGTTGTTTTCGGATTTTGTTTCTGTGTACTCTTAGTACACATAAAGGGATAAAGGATAGTCGATAAGGCTTTGGATCGCCAATCCGGATATGGCGGGTTCAATTCCCATTCCGGTCGGGGAATTTTTTTCTACTTCCTGGGCTTAGTGTATGATTGTACTTGCACAGAATATACTAATTAATGCAATGACAGTTAAAGAAAGCTTTTCAAATAATATCTGTGGGAATACTCGAAGAACACTAAGTTGAAGAGAGGCAGGCCAAGTTACAGTAAAATCATAGTGCCAGAAATAAGCAGAAGTACAGATAAAAATCAAATATGTGCAAAGTTTTTTTTATTTTTTGTACAAAATATTATCTCCAATGGTTTTCTCCATGTAGTGTTCTCACATTTTTTTAGCGGCCATGAAGACTCAGCACTATAGGTTCACAGCGGAACAACGTTCGTATTATATTCAGCCTTGATATAATCACTACAAATTGAAAATTTTACAAAACTTACCATATCTGCTACATCATTTCCCATCCACACTGCTGAACAGAATCCCAAAAACTTTCCCTCTCCCAGACACTTCTTTTTTTTTTATTTATTTCCAACAGAGAAAAACACTCACTTTTCACAATGTTCTTACATTCATATAATTTTATTCACCAATGCATTTTTTTTCTAACTAACACACTCCCTTAAAATAACTCCGTCCGATTCTTCCACTTCAGTCCATTCGCTCCAAAATTCGTTCATAAACTGACTCGTCCGCAGTGCCAGTCACCTTCGCGTCTTCATCGTCATTCCTCTTCTTCCCGTTCATCCTCGCCTTCTTTGTTCTTTCCACATTGAGATCGAGCAGTCATCGCAGCGCGGATGAGCTATTCGATTACGCCTTGATAGTGTGCGTAGTATGCACTCCGTCGAAGCCCAAAGCTCGTGCTCGGTAGGGCTGTGCAGCTGTTACGGTACACTCAAATAAATAAGAGTTTGCAAATTAAGTGTCTTTGATTCAAATATTTTCAACACCTCTTCCGTATCACTACAGAGACATACACAGATCGAAAAAAGAGTGTAAAATTCTGTGACATATGATGTACATGATTGGAGCGTGGGATATCATAGAACTTTACATGACATATAATATAAAGTTCATGAAATATCATGTAAACTTCCATTATATGGCATGTAATTCAGCATTACTCTGAGAGTTTACATGACATACAACACAAATTTGCATGATATATCATGTAAACCATCATAACACTAAGTGTACATGACTAAAATGAGGTTTACATGACCTGTAATTCTCATTATTTTTATCTGTGTAATCAGCTTAAGCTAGTAAGCTAGTAAATTTACTAGGAGCCTTGATAGAAATTCTGCAGAATTTTGTTAAAATCATCCACAATTATCAATCAGGCTATAACCTTTCAGAATTCATCGGGCTTCTTGGATAGAATATTTACAAGAGAGTTCCTAGAATCTTGAATAGTATCCTCTAGGATTCTTGCTCAGAATCTCCCGGGGAAGCTCCCCAAGCTTCCGGGAATGTAGTTGACCAAGAATGAATCAAACATCAAATTCATTTTTTGTGTTCATTGAAGTTTACGATCTTTTGTTTGCTTGTTTTGACCAACTATAACACGTAGAAAAATGCGTTAATCCCAAACGTTATTTTAGCGACAATACGCGTTACTTTTCAAAACCTATAGAGCTGAGCATTGTATAGCCACCCACGATGTGTACAATCGCCTATGCTATGCTATGCTATGCTATGCTATTGAAGTTTACGATCTTTTATGCATATGTTACTTATTATAACCCTTATTTCACTATAGACGAGTGCACCGATGAACTGAATTCATCGCGGTCCGAGAATTTTGACACAACAGCGGGGTCGCTTCCAATCAGAAGTGAACGATTTCCAATCAGAATTGAGCAATTCTGATTGGAAGCGACCCCGCTGTAGTGTCTAAATTCTCGGACCGCGATGAATTCAGTTCATCGGTGCACTCGTCTATGGACTTATCCACCGATGAACCGAATTCATCGCGGTCCGAGAGTTTTGACGCTAGAGCGCGCGGGGTCGTTTCCAATCAGAATCATTCAATTCTGATTGGAACGACCCCGCTCTAGTGTCAAAATTCTCGGACCACGATGAATTCAGTTCATCGGTGCACTCGTCTATTAGCACTGCGTTTTAAAGCAAATTTCCTGAATTGTTTGTCTATTTCCTTGCAATCGCACACTGTTCTCACTCAAACGCCCTAACCCTTAAAGTTCTGCTTAAAGTTCATCGCATGAAACGGAAGCAACTCCATTCAAATTCAAGCCGACCGCACCGCATCGCCTCAGGCTCTCTGTCGTCGTGTCGTATCGTGTCGTGCCGGCCATCGTCGTAATGATACAAGATTAGACAGCCATCGTCGTGACCTCTTCGGGACGCTTCAGGCAGGTCAACAACGGCCATTAGACGCTGAAAGAAAGCTTTAAGTATGAGAGACATGAACGAACAACTGCCGGTACAGAGAAACCACAGACAAACAGACGTAACACCTTGAACGATTTTCATGGATATCCATCGCCACTACCATTACCTGGTGGAAAAGTTGCACGAATCTCTGTGTTGTGCAATATCGTCAACAGAAGGCGCTTGTGTGAAACGTCAAACACATAGAAAAACGATGCGCGCGCCTCTGGTTGTGAAAGCCACAACTATGAAAATTGAAAATGATCGTTAAAAGCGTGGTCGATGGACATTTTGCAAGTGTTACGTCTGTTTATCTGTGGAGAAACGGAAATGAAAAAATGGGAAACCATCATCGACGAGGGATGCCAAAGTTTTCCCTCTCAACCCACACGCATACACATACCCTCATGAGTCAATTGTCAAGGGGATAATTTGATGATTGCCTTTGTCATCGAGAAGTTGCCTCCTCTATATTGTATGCCATTTAGCTAGAAGAGAAGCGGGGGCTTCTTCGAGAGAGCTATTCACAAAAGACCTCTCATCAATGTGATTTGATCACATGATAGCCAATAATATAATGGTGACGACTGACGACTTTTCCTTTTCCTTTTTCGAATTTGTCTAATATGTACGTATTAGGAAATGAAGAAACATAATTTCTGCACCACTTCCACATTTTTCTTCGCTAAAATATTACTTTTTATTCATTTTTAAACTCAAACATATTCTCCACCATTCTCCTGCTCCATTTCTGGGCGAACAAGAGTTGAACAACAGTTGTATCTCAACTAAACCAAACATAGTTCGACTTGAAGCTGAACAATTCTGCTTTGAGAAACATTTCTTAACTAACAATTGTTTCTTGTTTTTTTTTCGTTTACAAATGAATGTGAATGAACTTTTCAATAGACGGGTACACCGATGAACTGAATTCATCGCGATACGAGAATTTTGACACTAGAGCGGGGCCATTCCCAATCAGAATTGCTCAATTCTGATTGAAAATCGTTCAATTGGAAACGGCCCCGTCATAGTGTCAAAATTCTTGAACTGCGATGAATTCGGTTCATCGGTAGATAAACCCATAGGGGAGCGCCCTTGGATGAACCAAATGTCAAAACCACCTTTTCTTTTCATAAAGCCTCAATGATAACCTGAAGTGGATTTGACGTTTGGTTTATTTTGAGGTGAACCACTTCCTTTGTCAACTTCCCGCTCTAGTGTCAACATTGTCGAACCAAGCGAATTCGGTTCATTGGTGGATGAGTCCATAGACGAATGCACCGATGAACTGAATTCATTGCAATCCGAACATTTTGACACTAGAGCGGGGCCGATTTCAATCAGAAGTGAAAGATTTCCAATCAGAATTGAACAATTCTGACTGGGAATGGTCCCGCTCTAGTGTCGGAATTCTCGGACCGCGATGAATTCAGTTCATCGGTGCACTCGATGAACTGAATTCATCGCGGTCCGAGAACTTTGACACTAGAGTGGGGCCATTTCCAATCAGAATTGAACGAATTTTCCGATTCTGATTGGGAATGGCCCCGCTCTAGTGTCAAAATTCTCGGACCGTGATGAATTCGGTTCATTGGTGGGTAAGTTTATAACGAGAGAAATGAAACGACAACAATGGACGTGTTTATTATTCAAACTATAACATGTGGATGTGAGTGAACATTTTCTTTTGATCTGTTTGCACTTTTCCTCTTCTGCAAGAATGATTGCAGCACAGTGGCGCCAGGTAAAATATTGCCCCTACTTGTACACTTCTAACAGAATTTTTACAGTTCCCGATGATTTGTTTCAATAGTCCATTTTATAAGCCTCCTTCGATGATCTGAGAATTTCTTCAAAGTTTATTTCAGGTTTTTTTTTGATTACACCAATTTATTTTTAAAATCCTGTGAATCAAACTGAAAAATTGTGTTCCGACCATTCATTTTCCCAAGCTCAAAACAATAAATCCACCTGCGTGCTCCACTTGTCAGCATAATTCATCAAAATGAAGTAGCTACGCCTCCTGCCTGACAGGTGTGCTGCTCTCCCACTTTGTCACCATGCGAATGAGAAATGGTCTTTTCAGTGAACGGAACAAACAGTATCTACTGCAGCAACCCATCCAAGCGTTGCCACATTTCGTACTCCATTATTGACACGTGGCGGCACCTTGACAAACGTGCACCAGCGCCTACTTTGTTGTCTTTCGCCAATTTTAACGAAACAAGTTTCCAGAGAAGTCTGACGACGATGACAGCCCATCAGGGTTGCCTCTGTCCTTTTGATCCCCGCCTCAACCCTACATTACACATTCATCAGAAAATGAGCGCAAACAAACAGGCAACGCATGTTTCGATGGCTACGATGCCGACGCCATGTTGACATAACCTACTCATCATCATCATCATCATCAACGTTCGTCGGTCGGAAGATTCGAAAAAGATTGCCATCGCGTTCAAATCAAACAAACGGAACATTTTCATCTCGGAATGCCTTCCATGACAAATAAACTGAGACTCACTGATTCATGAAATCAGCAGTCATAACTTTGCCATTACTCTTCATTACTACCAACCGGTGTACCGGTACCGGTACCGATCCAGGGTCCATACACCCCTCCTGCCGCCTGATTCGATGAAATGCGAACTTGTTGCTTCCGGCGGCCGCAGACGCGCGGATATAAAAACCAAAGACACTTACGTTCCGTTCCGTTCGATATGGGAGACGATGGAGACGATCCAGAGCCCTCTCGAACGAGTAATAAATATTCAATACCGATTTTCTTGAACAAGGAAGCGATGCGATGAGGCGCACTCCATACCTAGCCAAACCGATGGATGGGAAGGAACAAATGTGCTACCGCCGCAGCACCACAGTAGGCGACCTATAGGTTACGAGATGGTGGTTTGTATTTGACGAAGGAAGACGAACGAAGTAAGTTATGGTCCTTGAAACATTATCAGAAAGGAAGAAAGCGTCATCTACGCGGTCGTAGAAGTACAGCTAAAGCGCTAAAGATACATTGAACAGTGACAAACAGATGTAGGCTATGCGATTTTCACAAATCAATTCAACTGCGGTTAAGATTGGATGGGATTTGCATCCGACTGCCATATAATAACCATTTGATTACCATGTCTTTGCTGTTCGATTGACATTCAATTGCCACTCGAATGTCATTTGACCGATAGTCAATTATCATTTGGTTGCTATGATTAACGTTCAGTTGCAAACGAATGATTGCTTGTTATTGTCATTCGAATGACAATTGAGTCGATTGCCATTCAACTGCCAATCGATGGCCATTCACTACATTATGCCATTTACTATTGGCAATCGGTTGGAAACTATTGGCTGTAAAATGACAATCGAATGATAATCGTATGGCGTTCGATATGTTCGATTGTCATGTGCACTAGGGTGAGCAGCTTTTTCTTTTCACTCATTCTCTTTGATAAACACAAGAAAGAGCAAGATAAAAGAGGGGGCAAAATGCCCCCTCTTTCATCTTTCTCTTTCTCGTGTTTATGTATGAGAGTGAGCGAGAAAAAAGAAAAAACTGCGTACGCTAGAGGTCATGTGACTGTCATACGGCTGCTTTTTGATAGCAATGAAACAATTGTTGAACGATTGCCATTTGGTTTGCTGTTTGATTGACATTCGATCACTTGAATGACATATGACTGACTGTTCAATTGACACTAGATTGCCTTCCAGTGACCAGTGACCATTTGATTGTCATTCGACCGCCATTCGAATGGTACTAATTGCCATTGGATTGCTACCTAGTTTTTTGATTGCCTTAAGATTGCCGTTCCATTGATTCGATTGCTGGTTGATTGCCAATCATTGGCTATTCCAATGCTATACGATTTCCATTCGAAAGCCAATGGAAAACCTTTTGATTGCCATTCGAATTTCATTCGGATGCCACTCTGTACTCATTCGTTTGCCATTTGATTTGCATTCGAGAGCCGTTCGATTGTTGTTCGACTGTCACTGGCAACGGATAAATGCGGATTTTTCTAGTTAGGGTGTGAACCATTTCGCTTATTCGTTTAACTTTTAGTTAAAATTTGACACTTTGGTGGTTATTTTTCATCGGATGGTTAAAAAATAACTACGAGGGTGACCCATTTGAAATGTGACAGACGAGTAGTTATTTGGAACAAAATACAGTACTCAGCCAAATCATTGCGAACAAAAAATAACTATCGAACTGTCAAAGCTAACCCTGGTCGGGAGTACGGTTATTTTTAACCGGACGCAAAATAACTATCGAAGTGTCAAATTTTAGCTAAAAGTTAAACGAATAAGCGAAATGGTTCACACCCTTAGCAAAGGAATGTCACTCCCCTTCCTGCCATTCGTACACGGAGAGACGAAACTACCCAAAAGTGAGTTCTTTCCACTTAACTTCGGGGTTGCGTGCGTCAAGCCAATTTTGAGTTCATGGAATCGATGTTTATGTTGGGTTGTTCCCGCTTGCTTCCATGGAAACAAATACTTAATTTTAAGTTTTTTTCACCCAACCAAAATTTCGACTAGGTTGTATTCACTAAAATTTGAGTACTGTGCTAGAAACTCAGTGTTGGCTTGACGCACTCATTTGCCATAGTTGGGCTGTTTCTCTCTTCACTTTCTGACAACAATAGAAGAGCACACGAAAAGGGAGATGAAAAAGAACTCAAAATTGTGTTTAAAAGTACCTAATTTTGAGTTTTTCAGTTTCTCCTTGTAAGTCATTCGTTGTCATTCGACTGTCATCCGATTAACTATTTTGAAAGTTGTATACAAAATAATAGTCTTTGAAATACCATTATGTTTCTTATGAATTGATATTTCCGAACTATTCCATTTCATTTTAACAAAAAATTCTGTATCCATTCTTCTTGATTGCCATTCGTTTGCCACTTATGTGATCGAAGCCCATGATCATGATATTCAATTGCCACTTATGTGCCTTTCATTCATCTTGAAATCATAAAACTTTCACCACCCGATCGTCATGAAAACTCCGTTGATTGCCATTCGTTTGCCACTTATTCATCATATGACATTCAATTGCTTTTCGATAGCCATCCATTCAATTGTCACGCGTTAATTGTTGATGGTCATTTGTTCGTCGCTCGAGCGCCAATCTAGTGTCTTATAATAGGCAATTGATGCCATTTGTAATCCTTTTCAAACGATTTCCGTTTGACTACCGTTCGATTTTCATTTGAATGCCATTCGGATATCATTCGCAGTTGTTGATGGTTCAATTGCCTTTTGATGCTCATTCGATATGTTTTCATTTTGATTTCTTGATAACCATTTAATAGCCATTCCATTGCGGTTTTTTTTCGATCTTTGACTGTCATTTAGTTCAGTGGATTTAAATTCAATTGCCATTAATTTATCTTTTTTTTTTGCTTTCGACAACAGCTCGATTACCATTGCCATCCGCCACCAGCTCATTAGTTTTTTCTCATCATTTGCTTGCCAGTTGACTGGAATTCTATTGCCATTCGATTGCCAATTCATAATATATGATCATGACTACAAAAAGCAATTATCATTCGCTTGTTGTTCGATTGACATTCGATATATACTCCACTATTGTTCTAACAACAAATCAGGCGTTCGATTTGAATAGGTCCTAAGTTTGTTGTGATTCCTATGTAGATTCGACCTATTCAAATCGAACGCCAGATGATTGTCTTGCAGTGGCCATTTGAAATGAAGTCGACTGTAATTCTACTGTCATTCGATTACCACCAGATATTAATCCGACTGCTACTAGTTTTTTTTTTGTTCAATTACCAGTCAAGTGGCATTTTATTGCCATTCACTATTTTGATTGTTTCATTGCCATTTGAGATGTATTTTGAATTGCCATTAAATTTCTATGGAATTTCCATTTTCGAATTGTAAAATTTCCTTTCGATTGATATTATCTTGGCCATTCTAATACCATATGACTTCTTGATATCCGCTCATTTGACGTTTATCATAAAATTGCCATCCGATTGCTAATCAATCAAGCTTTCACTATTTTGATTGCTCTTTTTCCACAGGATTGTCGTTAGACTGCATTCTAAGTTGTATAGAAATTTCATTTGGTTATTAATCTTTTGTTCCTATTTCTACTGCTATTCTTTTTCTTTTCGTTTGCCATTTTGTCTGCTTTCTTTTTTTGCTGTTCGATCGCCACCCGATAACCATTGCCATTCGACGGCTAATAAGTTTATTGATCGTCGTTCTCTTCCCATTCGATTGCCATTTACTTGGCATTCGAATGCCAATTCATGGCAATCAGATTCCTAATCGATTACCAATAGAAATTGCCATTCGCGGGTTCTATGGTTGTCACTCGATATCCATTAGATTATCATGCGATTATCAAACGATTGTCATTTGATTACTATTTGAAATGGAATCGATAGTTATTTGATTATTGTACTACTGACATTCGATTACCACTAGATTGCCATCCGACTGCCACTAGGTTCTTGTTCGATAGTCCATCAAGTAGCATGCTATCAGCGGCGTCATGGTCGCAATTTTTTCCGCAGTCAAGTTCGCAGATTGTGAACAATCCTCGGTACTCACTTTACGTAATTTATGTTTAGTCCCTTACTGTCAGAACTGTCAGATCAGTGTAACACGCTAAATAAAATTTACACAAAAGGCAATTTACACGGAAAAAAATACACGGTTATGAATATTTATTGGGTACCGGACTGGTCACCGAAAATTTGATCGTTTTCTTTGGTACATCGAGGTCTTGAAATTAGTCTATGATGCTATTGCCATTCGCATTTTTATTTACCATTTAGTTTCTGGACATTCAGGTTCTGATTATGAAATTTCCTTCCGATTCAAATTCGACTTTTCGATGGCCATTCAATGGCTATTTATTTGCCATTTGTGGCCATTTTCTTCTCCTCTTGTCGAATGTCATTTGATTGGCATCAAATTGCCATCCGACTGCCAACAGATGTTTATACTAATCAATTTAATTGCAACCATCTGTTTTGGTTGTTCTATTTCCACAGAATTGAGTTGTCTAGTGAATAAAATATTCCTATTTTCTATAGCCTAATAGTAACAGCTCATTTTTCTTAGCATAACGTGATTTTATTAAGTTCCAATATCTTTGTTTTGATGGTTAAAATAACAAAGGAGTTTTAATTTTCGTGGATACAATGACAGTTCAATCGAAATGAAAATGACAGTTCGTCCCGAACAAAAAAAAAATCCCCATACAAACTTTAAATTCATTTTGAAAATAGTTCCCAGACTCTAAGAATTATGAAATTTTGGATTTCGACTAATTTTTGAGCGGAGAACCCGATTATGAAATAATCCGGATACCGCTAAAGAACCCAATGGTCGTTGGAATGCCTTTTTATTTCCATAAGCTAAGTTGTTATTTCCAGTTCGTTTTGCTAATTGATTACGAATACTCTTGGTGTAATTTTGCATTTTTTTTCTGGATTTTCAGTCTGATTTTAAGATCAAAAACAATCTAATGTTTGTTTATATTGTTATTTGATTGCTACTCATATACCATCTCATATACGCTCGATTGCCAATCGATCTTCATTCAATTATCAATCAACTGGCCCTTTTCTGTCATTCGATTCCCCATGTCCATTGATAGTCATTCGTTTGACACTTGATTGTCATTTGTTGTCAATTTGTATTGTCGTGCGATAGCCATTCGATTGCCATCCGAACTCCAATAGACTTGTAATCGATTGCCATTTGATTTTCATTAAAATTTCGTCCGATTGCCATTCGCTATTAAAGATTGTTCGATCGTTCTGTTGTTATTTTTGTCATTCTAAATCACATAATGGTTGTCAGTCGATTGACATTCGTTTGCCGTTTAGGTTTCGTTCGATTGCCAATCAACTGCCACTCGAATACCATTAGCTAGCCAATTGCGGCTACCAAACAATTCCTAATCGATTCAAAATCTGTTCGATTGTCTGATTGATTCTGTTTGAGTACTGTTCGATTGTCCTTCGCCTTCCATTTGGCAGCCATTGATTGCCATTTGGTCGATTGCCATTCGTTTGGGAATTATTGCATTCCATAGCCGTTTGATTATAATTTTTCTGTGATGTGATTATCCTTAGGTTGCCAAAAGCTTGTTACCCGACTGGCATCCAACTGCTATTAAATTGCCATTGATTTTTTTTTGAATTTCCAATGCAATATTGTTAGAATGCAATTTCTTGTTTATCATTTACAGTAGACGTTCGCTCGGTGCAAACGATTTAACAGCAATGCTTTTTAACTGCGAGTTATCGCACCGCTATCTGTCAAAAACAAAACGTCAACAGAGTTGCGATGTTTTTCGGATGCACTACAGATGCATTGCGATGTTTTTGAGTGCATTTTGGCTGCCGTTTGACGTCTGTCAGTCGTTGCAGTTAGCGAATGTCTATTGTAATTTGAATAGAATATCCATTTGTCAAATTGTTTCAGTTCCAGTTGATTTAAATTCATTTACCACTCGGCTCCTTGACTGCCACTGGAGGATTATCATTTGATCGTCATTTGATGTGCACTACAGTAGACGTTCGATAACTGCCACATGTTTTTATTTCACTTATCGAATCAAATTCGATAACTGCAACAACTGGCAGACGTCAAAGAACTGTCAGTTGTTGCAAAATGCAACCAAAGTCCATTTGAAAAACATCGCACAGCAACAAAAGTGTCATGCGAAAAACATCGCATTGCAGTAAAAAGCATTGCAGTTGAAGCACCGAGTGAACGTCTACTGTATTAGATTACCAATAGGTTTCTAATCGATTGCCATTCATCTGGCACTCGATTAGCATTTCTGATTGACTACTTGTCGATTGTCTTTTGATTGTCATTCGATTATTGTTCGAATCTGCAACCGCTTGTCATTCGATTGCCATTTGAACCGTTTAATCGTCATCAATCACTTGATTCGTGATCTGATTGCCATATGGTTGCCATTCTTTTGACATTCGATATTTTCTATTGTTCTTTTGCCATTTGATGGCCACTCGGATTGCCAATCGATCCCGTTTGGATCCCGACTGTACTTAATCCTAATAGATTCAAGTTCTGTTAGATTGTAATTTGATTGTCATTCGACTGCCATTCGATTGTCACTCGGGTTGCCATCGAAGTGCCATTGGGTTCCATCAACTTGTTCGAAGTGTAACGTCTGTTTGTCTCTGTACCACCTCTATAAATGGCGACGTTGAACCACTCAAGTGGATCAAATGGGGACTCTTCTTCCGGGGTAATGCGATTGAACTACCGACGATGGCAAACACTTACAGACGTGAACGTTTGTGACGACTCCGATACGCAACGATGCGTGTACGTCTTCGCCACAAGGTAGTCTCAGGTACACACATCAAACACGCTACCGATATCAGATTATTTACCTAGCTCGATTTACATTACGATCTACAATTCCGCGATATTCGACTTTCAAAGCTAGAAAGTTTAAAGGTACAAAGAGAGGCGTACACACGTGTGTGCAGCCATTAATGGTCGATTTGTACCCACATTGTGACTGATATGTCGCCTACTACGCTACGACTATGTGTGTAGGCTCAGCGCGTGCCATCCCTCGTCATGGCCTACCAAGACCGTCGAGACTGATGAGAAGAAACGAATTGGGGACTACGAAGGTTGATGAGCCGGGAAACACTCTTCCTTCCTTCGGGGTTTCTTATGGGAGTATGAGTGAAAAAAAAGCAAAAAATCTTCCCTCCTTCACTTTCTCACAGAAAACCGCAAACAAAATCATCACCTTCGTAGTCCCCAATACGAGTAGGTGAAGTTGTTCGCCCCTTTCTTCGCTCGGAAGGAAGGCGTCGTCCTCGTCGGTAGAGTTTGCCTAGGAATGTTTACCTACTTGTGCTGCTGCTGATGTTCAAACAAACGCAAGGAGTACCTACACACTTAGAAATTCTGAAATTTCCACGAAACGGAATCACCAAAAAACGTAAATTTTTAAAGACTGAATCACAAATTGGACTTAATTTTACGCGCATCATGTAAGTGCAGGTTGGTTGCGTTAGATGTCAACGAATCCGTTTCACTACAAACGTAGAATCAGTACCACATTCATCAGCCACCTTCTAACTCGGTGAAATAGTCGAGAGGTAAGAGACGTGACTCACGATCAGCAGATCCGGTGTTCGAGTCCCATACAAGACAATATTTTTACTTTTCTGTTTTATCTGTCAAATCGGTTCTAGCGATTGCTAGACGCTAAAAAAATATGTTTTATTTTGGGGTGTCTTGGAAGACGTAAATTTACATGTTAGAACCTCTAAATTTGCGTTTTTGATGATGCTCGTATATGTCAGGTTCAGGACACCTAAAATTACATGATATTTGCTAGGTGTGTAGGTATGTAGATAAAATGCGAATTCAAAGAGGAGATGTACGTACCACCACCCCGTGGGGGGTAATGATGCAAAACTTATTTATATCCTTCGGAGGAATCCGTCGATTTCTTTTTTATCGTCTTATGATACGAGTTTGCGGGAATATCGGATTAATTTGCCATGAGATCTGTATTTTTGAGAAGGTGATTGTGGAACACGTGGTTTGAACTGTCTAATCAGAAAACAAATGCACGTCTACAAAATTTGAAAAAAAAAGTCTCCGATTTTTATTCGAGTGTCATTTATTTGATTGCCATTCTATTGCCACTCGTTTGTCATTCCTTTGCCTTGGTTGTCATTATATTGTCATTTAACTACAGTAGCCGTTCGATAAGTGCTACATGTTTACGTTTCAGTTAACGAACGAAATTCGCTAACTGCAACGACTGACAGACGTCAAACGGTTATCAATTGTTGTTGGACGCAGCCAAAATGCACTCAAAAACATCGCAATGTAGCTGTAGTGCATCCTATAAACATCGCAACTCTGTTGACGTTTTGTTTTTGACAGATAGCGGTGCGATAACTGCAAAATTGATACACTTAGCGGACTTGCAGTTAAAAAGCATTGCAGTTAAAGCGTTTGCACCGAGCGAACGTCTAACGTGTCAAACAACTGAGAGTTGCTACAGAATGCTACCGAAGTGCTTGCAAAAACATCGCAACGTAGTTGATACAGTAGACGTTCGCTCGGGGCAAACGGTTTAACTGCAATGCTTTTTAACTGCAAGTCCGCTAAGTGCAACCGTTTTGCAGTTATCGCACCGCTATCTGTCAAAAACAAAACGTCAACAGAGTTGCGATGTTTTTCGGATGCACTAAAGCTGCATTGCGATGTTTTTGAGTGCATTCTGGCTGCGTCCAACAGCAATTGACAACTGTTTGACGGCTGTCAGTCGTTGCAGTTAGCGAATTTTGTTCGGTAACTGAAACGTAAACATGTTGCACTTATCGAACGTCTACTGTATTTCAGGTAAATCAATTAAAAGTGATTAGATTAGATTATCATTCAACCACAGATGTAACACTTGCGAAATTTCCATCGACCATCGTTTTAAATATTTATAGTTAGGGCTTTCACAACTAGAGGCGCGCGCATCGTTTATATTTGTGTTTATGACGTTTCACACTAGCGTCTTCTGTTGACGATATTGCACAACGCAGTGTTTCGTGAAACATTTCCACCCGGTGATAGTAGTTTGAACTGGGCGATGGATTTTCACGAAAATTGTTCTAGGTGTTACGTCTGTTTGTCTGTGATTCAACTGTCATTTGATTGTGATTCGATTAACGTTTGAATGTCAATTGATGTATTATACACTTTAAAGACAAAGGAATGTGATAACCTGTCAATCGGTTGCCATTTTAGTACAGTAGGCGATCGATAACAGCAACATGTTTACGATTAACTTCGGCCTGAAGTGCACAGGGTCAAATATTTGATAAGGAAAGACCTCAAGAAACAACATCAGTTTGACACTAATGAAAATTCGATCGAGTCAAACAAGATGTTTGAGTATTGGTTCCTTTTTGCACAAATATTTGACCCTGTGTACTTCAGGTCTTAAATTCGATAACTGCAAAAACTGACGGACGTCAATAACTGTCAGTAGCTGCAATTATCACAAATGACGTTTATTTTGACAGATTGTGGTAAAATAACTAAACTATAACTATATTGGAATCTAGATTTTGAGTGATAATGTTTTAGTTTTTGGTCAAATTCGTAAATCAAGTTAAGTTTAAGAATTCCACGAGCAAAAGGCTCGTTTCTTCGATTTCGATCAAAACTCGAAGGATAATCAAACATTGTTGACTTACGACAACACCATCAGTTACGACCACGTTCCACAGTCGCTAAGTTTTCCGATAAGAAATTGCGGTTCCTAGACGATATCATCGGCCTTATTTGAAATGCCTTCCAGAAATTCATGCCCAGAATTAATGGTTTTCTAATTTCAGGCACTATCAATGTTGGTACGACCCTCGTTTCATTACCAAGTGTATAGGGAATGTTTACATACCCTAAACACGTATGCTCCGTGTCATCCGCTGTACAAATTTTTATATTGCTCTTAATTATTTTAAAGCCATGTGATTGTATAATGTTAAGAGCGCTCATCACGCTCAACCCCGCACCAGAGTCAAGAAGTGCAACGACTTCGGTCCCTAAAATTTCTACTTTTATGTGCGGACATGAGCTAGGATTGACCCTAACTTCTAGGACAGAATTCTCGAAATGTCCTAAATCATTTTGTCCGGGAATTCGTTCCGACAGCGAGGTGGATGGATTCCCCTTCATGCACCCCGCCTTTAGTTTGTCGAACGATTATTTTGCGGTCTCTGTTGGTTCAAAAACGAATGATCCCTATCACAATTCCTCGTTGTCTTCCCAGCATTTCCGCAAGCATAGCAAAAAATTTGCTTTGGCCCTCTGCATTCTCTGAAAATATGGCCGGTCTTTCGACAATTCCAGCATACTACAGACGAACTTTTGTTCGATTGACGTTGTTGTGAATTGTCAACGGTCACTAGAGGTTTCTGCTGCTGTACTTCCTGTTGTTGCTGTTTAGTAGTTGATGATTTCCGTTGATTTGGCTTTAACGTGTTAACCGGCACCTCATCTTCACTCGAATAGTCGCTTTCGACTTGAAGATGATGGAGATCGTTCCTGTTACCTTGGCTGGGCCTATAAAACCCAGGATCATTTGCATCGATCTTGTGATTCACCTCAATTAAATCCTCTAAATCGTCAATGTCTAAGACCGATAGCTTTGAGCGATAATGTGGGCGCATATTCTCCCATATCAACTCAAACAATGTCCTTGACGAAAAAGGTCGCTGCAAGCATTGATTCAGCTTCTCCACCTCTGTTACATAAGCTATGAACGTTTCGCCCTTTCTTTGCTTTAACTCCCGTATTTGCGCTCTGATTCCCCTGTCTCTGTTCGGATTTCCATACCTGAAACGTATTTCACTCTCGAACTTCTTCCAACTGGTTAGGTGCTCCTCCCTTGTAAACCACCAGTCGTATGCTTCCCCTTTCAATCTGCGGTGAATATTCATGAGCAGTTCCTCCTTGGATACCCCTTCATGACGGGATAATTTTTGAATCCTACTGAGAAAATCCTCAACCTGCATTGACCTACTGTCACCCGAGAAATTTAGGTCCCAATTTTCAACTCTCGACTTCCTGTAATGCCTTCTATTGTGCTCAGATTCGGTCGATGACAACGATCTTCTACGATTTCTTCGACAGCCTTTTAACCTGTCTCTTTTCTGATCATCTTCTGAGTCACTCTGTACATTTCTCCTACTCCTCTCCTTCGACCTCCTTTTCCTCGATCTTTCTACGCTGCTTTCTGAACTGTATCGCTTGTATCTACTTTCTCTTCTCCCACTAACACTTCTGCGGTTGTTTCTACCCTCTTTCTCTCTACTAACGCTTTGTCGTGATCTCCGGCTCTTAGTACTCTCCGGCGGCCGTCTGTCACCCTGTGTTCTCTCAAAATTACCTACTTTCTGAAACTCTCTAAGCGACTTTCGGTTCTTATAGCGCTCCGGCGACCGTCCATCACTACTTCCGCTCGAATCTCTACACCTCGAACGCGATTTGTGGCTCTTATAACTCTTCGGTGGCCCTTCATCGTCGTTCACTGTACCTTTATGTTTCCCTGATTCTGTTTCCTCTGACTGTCTCATATTCGATTTCGCCTCCTTGAATAACCTATCCTGTTTCCAACGTATAAACTCTTCCCATTCTGCTTCTAACTCTTTTTGCTTCTGTAACGCCCTTTCGTCTTCACTCTCTTTCTCATCTTCTTGATTCTTCTGACTTTTGTCATCTTTACCTGCAATTCCTATCTGACTCTTCTCCGGAACTATCAGATCCTTCCACGACTCCTCTGATTCCATGAATATCTTCTGTTCATGGGACTTCAAAATTTGCTCAATCTGTCTACAAATTTCGATCTGATGAATTTCCTCTTCCTCGCTTTCGACCACTGCACTATGCGCGCGAATCAAGTAATGCCTTAACCTTGAAATTAACACACGATCGAACTTTTTGTTTAGATCGGATACAATTAGTCTGACTTTATCCTCAATGTTCTCAACTTCCACTCTAAAATAGTGCTTCCCTTTGCAACCAGCTTTCGTTTTCTTCTCTTCCTTCATCAACCGACGCAAAAAACGCTGCTTGTCTTCTAAGGTCTCTCTTCGATCTACTACCTGTCCTCGAAGTTTCAAATCAAACTCGACCTCCTCGGCCAGCAGATGCTCTGCTTCCGGTAAAATGTATGGACCACTCATTTTGAAAGCAATCCTAATTCAAACAATCAAAAATTCAACTCTAATTCAACAAAATTCCAATTCAATCCAATCAAACTCACAAGATAGAAAAACAAGAAAAAAGCTAAACCTAACCTAAAAATTCAAATCACCACAAAAATCACTATTATCCTTAACCTAAAATATTCAATTCAATTTACTATAAAAAAATCAACTTAACCTAACAAATTCAATCAGATGCAACAAAAAGCTATAAAATTCAATGTCGACCGGAAAAAGCAATATTAAATTCAAATTCAAATTAAAAGCTGCAAAAATAAATTTCAAATTTAGTTATTCCAACTACTGAAAATTTTTACTAAAAACTCTTTTTTGACGTTGGGCGCCAAATGTAACCGTTCAAAGCCTCACACGAGGTTTTAACAAACAAGATGGCTTTAGCGCCACTCTCGCTAGGCGAGAGACCACCTGTCTTTTCTGAAATTTGCCCGACTGTTTCTGAGACTATTCCCTCAGGGGACTCGTGAACGGCTATACTGGTAACGGAAAATGCCAACGTAACGAACCTGTAGGTACGCCAAACTCCAGAACCCTTTCTTGAACCCGTTTAGACCCGAACTTAAGCTCACTCAAATCAAACGCACGCAACTGAAGAACAGAAACCTGAAAGGTCAATCTACCAAAAACGGAAACGGAAACGGAATAAAGATACACGTAAAAGGATGAATTCTCTAGGGAAAATGCCCAAAACGGAATCAACTGACTATCAGAACTTCTAGCTCAAAAATTACATTTATTCAAGAAAGTACTAGGCTTATTCGGGTTGAACTTTAACGGAAATGTCTATAACGGGGAGCTAAACACTATGGGAAACAAATCATGGCCATGAACAGAGTTTCCACGTACCTGCGCAGGTTTTTGAAGCGGTGCGGTGTCTCGAAGTTCTCCGACGATGTCCTTGCCCCGGAGTTCCCGGCCGATGCCGGCGAAGACGGCTCGCTCTGACGATCTCGTTTCGACGTCCTCGGTAGCGATGGCGACTGTTGGCTTAGCCGCTTTAGCTGCTGCAATGGCGCGCAGCGATGCACGTTGAGCTCGGGTAGGATGGCCGAAGTACGGTGCGGAGGAAGTGGTGGCTGGACGGAAGGCTTCCGCTTGGTTTCCTTCGAGAGCTTTGCACGGACGAGGGTTCGTGCTTCCCGGGTTGATCCTCCTAAGGTCAATAGAGACGCGACAGAGCCCAGCGACCCGGCTTCGTGTACTTAGATTCCTGCTAGGCCGAGCGGGGAATGCCACGTCTTCTACTTTCCGAATTCGGATCTGATCCGACGTACGCTGATTGGCGACGTACGAGGGACCGAGCTCTCGGACTCTCTCCACCGGGGTTTTTGACGTGTGGTGGAGTCGACGACGGCTTTTGGCGACCGTCGGAGTTGTTTCGTTCGACTTTGACGACGAACCTCACTTCTCTCCGTTTAACTGCCTCGAAAGGCGGGCCTTAGCGGACACCCGAGCTCTATTCCGTCCTTCCTGGACGAGGTTGGCGCCTGAAGACGCCACGGAACCCCAAAATCGACTCCGCTTGTCGAGTTCTGACACTTGCACCAGCCCGTACAATAAAAAGCGCCTAAGCGCTGGAGAAAGTCCAACGCGAATAAGACATTTAAAATTAACTATCATGAAAAACACCAATTACACTAATCAATTACCTTTTTTATGTACTAAAACAAGTACGATATAGAACGATCGCGAACTCGGTCTCGCAGACCGGAAACACGTACTAATTAACTGCAGAGAATCAGAAAAAACGTTTAGGACACAACACAGAGAATTCACTATTTCACTAAATTACCTTCGGTACTTGTAACGAAGGGCACAATTGAACTTTGGAACGAATTAACTTTAAACTTTAACTTCCAAAAAGCGCGATCACTTCTATACACCAGCCTTGTAGCGAACGAAATGACCGAGCTTAAGTCATTTTGCTGTTAAGAAACTTACTCTAACAATCCCCCTATTCTTTTAGTAAATTGCGCCAACGAACTATTCGCATGGCGATTGGAATCAGTTGGCGCCTATCTAGGTTCGTCAAGATGGTGTAATTGAGATACATATTTTCAGGAGCCATTATACTTATGACACACTGATGGTATACGTACCATGGTACAACTTGTACCACAAGTGTGTCACTTTGTACCATGTTGGTACAAAGCGAGCAACCTGGTACAAATATATACTTGGGTATATAGCGGTGGTATACCATGCGTCTGGAATTAGAGTGTATTTTCCCGAAGTGCATTGATGTTTACATTTTTGTTGTTTCATTCATTGTTTTGTTCAATCACTGGCGAATATTGGAGTTTTGGTGTTAAACGGGTAAGTTACCATTAAATATCTTTATTAAAATAAGAACAGCAGTTGAATATGGGCTTTTAATTACAGCTTTCAGGCGTAGCGATGGCAGAAAATCAAAAACAAGTACAACGCTTGGGGAAGAATGAAATCCACAAGGTCATCGATGTTTGGAAGGAAAACATAACATCTCTTCGAGCTTCCGTGAAAAACTCCCACGTTTATCAAAAGATGTGCGACCAGCTAAAGGAATTGGGCGTTGTCCTTACAACGGAAGAGCTGCGGAACAGGATTAATAATCTTACAAAAAAATACAGGTAATACTTTGTTACATATATCTACTTGTAAAATAGCAAATTTTTAATGCTGGTAGTTAAAATAACGTGGCTATTATTGAATGATATTTGCTCATTGCAAAGACACTTTTTTTATAACCCATAACCCAAACATCAAAAGTTAAATAACTGATTTTATTACCAGGGCTGAAGTGAACAAAATGGGCACATCAGGTGGATCTCCATCGACATGGGCATTTTTTAATGACCTTCATCAGTTCCTCTCCGGCTATAAGCAAAATCGAGTCGTTGAGTTAATGGAAGAGAGTTTGGTCAACAGTAAGTAATTTAGATAAAAACTCAACATATGTGTTTATAAATATTATTTATTCTATTTACAGTGCCAAGTGATGCGGAGATTGAATGTTTGGATGAAGACATGGAACTGGTTCATTCATCACAAATGTCGTCGTCAAAATCTACGTGTTCGCTTTCATCGGAACCGTCCATGGAACCGTCCTCATCAAAACGATCAAGGCGCTCTGTAATGAAAACAAAGAACGTCAATGAAAAAATGTTGGAAATTGCGGAAAGAGATTCAGAGCGATTTGCCGAATTCATGGAAGCGTCGAAGGAGGTAGATAAAGAGATGCTTGAGTTGATGCGAGAGAATAACCGATTGGTAGAGAAACTGGTTGATAAGATTTAGTTCATGAAGAAGTTGATGTCATGGAATTTGAAATAAACGTGAGAATTTAAATCAAACAGGAAATAAAATTTAAAAAAACTATTTACCGAAATGATTCATCAATGCTAAACGAATGGCTGTTCCAGAAGGATCCTGTGTTTTAGAACTCGAACTTCTCTGAGGTTGAGGTTTTTTCACCATCTGATTCATCTCCACCATCCATGATCTATTGACAGTATCATTATTTTCTTTGCATACATTATGAAGGATACAGCATGCTTTTATGATCGAGTTCACGTTGTCAATATTCACTTCTAAACCCTTGCCTATTCGTCGAAAACGAGCTTTCAGGTGCCCAAATCCATTCTCGACGACTCGACGACATTTAGCTAGGTGATAGTTGAACAATTTTTCTGCTGCTGACTGATTTCCACTGAAGGGAAATGGTTTCATGACCGTTGATGAAAGTTTGAAAGCGGAATCGCCTATCAATAATATGGGAACATTTACGCCTTCGATGGTCTTTGAATATTCTCGAAAAATAGGGTTGGTTTCGTGTACTTTCTTTAACGCAGAGTTTTCATAGATTGTGGAGTCGTTGCTTCTACCGGGAGCTCCAACATTTATGTAAGTAAATCTATATTTGTAATCGACTGCAGCAAAGAGTACAACTGAGTGCCAACCCTTGAAATTGTAGTAGTCCACTGCTTCTGATTTTGGCACATTGACCTCTATGTGGCATCCATCGATGGCCCCATAGCATTGAGGAAATCCCATTTTATCAAATCCAGACACAATCTCAACTATTTTGTCGTGAGTTGGAGGGTACGCATTCAGATAGCAAGGACCCAGCTTATCGATTATTTCTTGCGATATTTCACGAACAATCTCACCTACTGTTGTTCTGCCTACACCGAACAAACTAGCAATGGTCCGGTATTCAGCGGATGATCCTAAAGCGTACAATCCAATAGCTACTCTTTTAGCTAATGGAATAGCTGGTCTGAGTTGCGTATCCAGTCTTCCGATGTTTTTAAGTTTATCTACCACTTGATCAAATGTGCTTCGGTTCATTCTAAAAGTGTTTTTGAATTTTTTGTCGGAGAATGCTGGAACTTCGTCCTCCCAGTATTTCGAATGTTCTACCTAAAAAGTTGTATTTGAATACTTATTATATGAATTCTAATATTCATTGAATTATACTTACGGTAGACCAGACTTTTCTTGATATAGTTTTTATTTCCGGAAGTAGGCAGACATTTCTCTGTTGTTTTCTTAGCAAATGCATCATCATATTTTTCAATAAACGCTTTTTCCGTATTAATAAACATATACGTTGATTATTTCGATTAATCGCACACACAATTTTCATAATTTTCGAAGACATTCTGTTGTTCAACAAAAGTAAAGCCTCGGAGAACCCAAACCAAATATTTCAAAATATTTTGATACTTGACATTTGACTGTACCATGTACCCATGGCGTACGGTGTGTCACCCGTACCTGGTATATGTACATTTATATACTACATGGTATGAATACCATGGTATTCATACCACAAGTCTGTCTAGGGTATTACTGTACTCACTACGTCGTTTATGGCATATGAGTTAGCCGAGACACAAACCAAAAGTCGACATACATAATTTATTGCTAACACAAATCAGTCACGAGCAAATTCAGGTTATATTCAGGGTTTATATTTAATTCAAAACATTTCTTAAAATATTCTAATAAACTAAAACTAAATTAAACGAATTCAAAAGCATTTTGCTTAAAAAAGAGAAAAACGTCAAAACCGCTTTTCTATCTACTCCATTCAATACAAGCAAATGCAATTCAACTTTTATTTTTCATTTTTATTTGTCAAGTGTGTGAATCAAAACCAACATTATTTTACTTAAAGAAGAGAAAAACGTCAAAACGTTACAAAACATTGTGAATGTGATGTTCATTCAATGATCGTGCCATCGTTTTACAGCTGTTGTTCAACGTTCAAACCTTTTACTATTTACAAATACATCAGAAACTTTTCTTCAACGTTTATTAAACCTAGTTGTATGATGTCTTTTTGTATAATCGTCTAACAAAGATCGTAGAAACAATTATAGCGCATTAGCTTCTTGGTTCATAATAACAAGCTTTCTACGACAATTATTCCAGCACAATACAATCAAAACATGGCAATCATTTCAATGTTTACATTTGGCTGAACAAATGCTGCCAAAAAGTTTCTTGAACGTTTCTTCAATATAGCTGTATGAATGAAAGCGAAAAATATTTTTCTTTTACATATTTTTTCATATGTGAATAATTTGAAAGAATTAAATATGACCATATTTACCTACATTAACGCATTTCAATCACATTTTTATGATAGAACTCACATCGATGACAAGACTCGAACTCGGGAACTACTGCTTCACTGCCGTCTGCATCTGCTCTTCTCCAATCAGGACCACATGAATTGGAAGATTTGAAACAGTATTTAAACATTGATCCCAATACGCTGCCGTTCATGCGTTGCTTAAACATCGCTTAAGTTTTGTTATTCGACTAATTGTTTACATCAACACTGAAGCTGATCAATGTTTGATTAATCATGTTCGCAACGTTTGTTCATGTAAATAAAGTTTTCGGTAAGCTCTGATCATCAGCAGCGCTACTGGAGCTTAATAGTAGTTGTATGGTCACTTAGCTACGGTGCGGTGTTGTTTTGCATATTTGATGACTTTTCAAACATATTTTCATTTTTTATACCCAATAAAGTTATTTGTCATTTGTTTTCGGAACTTAGATTTCGTGGACGGAGGAAAAATATGTTTTTTCCTCCTGTGAATCTTCTTATAAAAAGTGGATCCTGAACCCGCTCGAGATTGGAAGGCTTAACCCGTGTCGTGATGAAGGAACCGTCAGGGGGGAAATTTCCCGACGCTGCTAGTTAGAGGAGCCAGCTGCTGTTTTTAAGCACGGTAATTTTGCTGCTGTTAATCAGAATAGTGTGAAAGGTAAGTCGTGTTGTTTTTTAAGTGTGATTTAATGATTTAGAGCTGCTGCAAGGCTCTTGTTTGAGGTAAAACAATATGCAGCCGTAGATGCTCTTATTAGACTATCCCCACTAGTGCGTAGTAAGTCGGTAAGTAGTAGAGGTGTGCAAATCGGTTCTATTTCTGATACTCACCCGTTCTCGCACCGTGCGTTCACATCATCGTTGGTAAATACTACCTCATCTCCCCATCGGTGGTTGGTAGTAGTACTTTATATCGTAAACAAAGTACAGAGAAGCAAATAAATGACAACATCATTTCTTGTTCCTCATATTATCATATTCGATTGTACGAAAGTTCTAGAATGTGGATAATTGATTCCTCAAGTCTTTCGTTCGAATTTTTAAATCCTTGGAGAAATTTCAAGAGTAATCCCTGAAGAAGTTCTTTGAGGAATCTCTGATGGACTTCCTGGAGGGATCTTTGAAGGAATCCCTGAAGAAACGCCTGGAAGAAATCATGATAGAACTCCTTAAAGGAACTCCTAGATAAATCCTTGAATGAACTCATTGATGAATCCCTGAAAGAACTTTTGGATAAATCCTCGAATGCATTTCGGAAGATATCTCTGAAGAAACTACCATGGAAGTCCCAGAAAGTATTCCCATGGCAATCCCGTAAGAAATTTTCGGGAAATCCCAGAAGGAATTCCCGGGAGGAAATGCCGGGGGAATTATGTAAGGAATTGCCGGGGCAATCCAGGAAGAAATTCACGCGGCAATCCCGCAAGGAATTCCCGGGAAAATCCCGAAAGAAATTTCCGGGGAAATCCCAAAAGACATGCCCAGGTGAATCCCAGGGAAATTTCGGAAGGAATGCCCGAGGAATCTTGGAAGGAATTCTCGGGGAAACTCGGAAGGAATTCCCGGGGAATCTCGGAAGGTATTCCCGGAGAATCTCGGAAGGAATTCCCGGGAAATCTCGGAAGGAATTTTCGGGGAATCACGGAAGGAATTCCCGGGGAATCTCGGAACAAATTCCCGGGGAATCTCGGAACAAATTCCCGGGGAATCTCGGAAGAAATTCCCGGGGAATCTCGGAAGAAATTCCCGGGGAATCTCGGAAGGAATTCCCGGGGAATCTCGGAAGGAATTCCCGGGGAATCTCGGAAGGAATTCCCGGGGAATCTCGGAAGGAATTCCCGGGGAATCTCGGAAGGAATTCCCGGGGAATCTCGGAAGGAATTCCCGGGGAATCTCGGAAGGAATTCCCGGGGAATCTCGGAAGGAATTCCCGGGGAATCTCGGAAGGTATTCCCGGGGAATCTCGGAAGGAATTCCCGGGGAATCTCGGAAGGAATTCCCGGGGAATCTCGGAAGGAATTCCCGGGGAATCTCGGAAGGAATTCCCGGGGAATCTCGGAAGGAATTCCCGGGGAATCTCGGAAGGAATTCCCGGGGAATCTCGGAAGGGATTCCCGGGGAATCTCGGAAGGAATTCCCGGGGAATCTCGGAAGCAATTCCCGGGGAATCTCGGAAGCAATTCCCGGGGAATCTCGGAAGGAATTCCCGGGGAATCTCGGAAGGAATTCCCGGAGCAATCCTGGTAAGAATTACCAGGGGAATCCCGGTAGAAATTCCCGGAGGAAACCCAATAGGAATTCTAAGGGGAATCTCGGAAGAAACTTCTGAATAAATCCCCGAGGACATTCTCGGAGGATCCCTGAGGGAATTCCAGGAGTTCTTCTAGATTCCTAGAAGAACCCCTCTGTGGGAATTCCTGGATGATTCTTCCAACGAATTCTTTGAGGATTTTCCGAAAAAAAAATCCTAGAGGATGCTCCGAAGAAACTCCTGACGAAATTTCTCGAAAAACCCTTGAAAAATCTTCAGGAGGAACCCCAGACAGAACTTCTAACGGACCGATATAAACGGACGGATGAAGCTTTCCTGGTGAAATGACTAGGAAATTTCAGAGAGAACTCCTGAAGAATTCTCGGAAGGAACTCCCATTGTAATCCAAGAATGAACTCCTAAAAGATACCCTGAAGAAATTGGGGGAAGAATCTCAAGGAACCTCAAGGAACACCTGGAGAAATTTGCCAAGGAATTCTTGGAGAAATCTGTGAAGGAATTGCTGAAGCACTCTTTTGCGAACTAGTGTTGATTGGAGTCATGCAGTCAGTAAATTAGCTGACGCTTTAATTAATTGAATGTCACCTATTTTTTATTCCACTTGGGGCTTGCGGGTTGCCGAAGCTATTTTCACATTCCCATTGGAAATTTTAGCGAATTTTTCGTATATAATAATTATAAAAAATCACCGCTCTTCGGTTCGTTTGGAAAATCGAATCTTTCGACACATCAAACCTCGCCTAGCATTAAGCTTTATCTTTAATATGTGTCCATTTGCGACAAATGCAATCATAAATGCATGAGAGAACTGCAGTTTCAAAAATTATCAAAGATAATCACTTTTTTATATTTTACTTGTAGAAAGCTGTCTTGTTTTGTTTGTTAGTCAGATTGAAATCATGAAGAAAGTGCTACCAACCGCGATAGCAACGGTTGGGTCTGGTTACTAAATATATGAATCCACTGTTCACCGGGAAGGTAAGTTGTCATTTTAAATCCGATTTGGCAACGGTTAGTGGGGTTCGTGCGTTATGAAGGCGGTTGCCAATTTGGGTTTACTCACGCATTGGTGGGCATCGTCTTAGGTTCATAATCAACAACCATGTTTACAAATTTAAACATGGCGAACAATGTTAATTAAGTGATATTATTACACTGCTAATCAGCAGCTGAACAAAACGATTAAGCCAGTATTCTTAAACTATGTTTAAGCTACTTTGTTCCACTTTGAATAATATGTTCAATAACGGCATCTAATGTGTCGGAAACAGTTTGTCTTCGTAAATTGTTACAACACTATTAGGCTATCGATAGAAATATCTAAACAACTTTCTTTAAACTTTTGTTCGATTAGTTGTTCAATTACCAAAAAATGATGAACAAAAGTGCTGTTTTAGCTTTTGAAATATTTATTCAACACTTTTTTCAACACATACTCTTGTTCAACTGTCAGCGCTTTTATACAACACTTGTTAAAATGGCATGCTTATTAGTGGTTCCGAATTGTTACTTGGGAATCGATCTGTTTGAGCACTATTTGATTGCCATTCGGCTTGTTATTCATTTGTCGATTGAAATTTGATTTGCTGTTTGATTGACATTCGGTTGCCACTTGAATGACATACAACTGCTATTCAATTGCCTTTTTAAATTTTGAAAAAAATATTGATTTATCAATTTTATATGAAAGAGCACCTTTTTCTGAGTCACTATAATTTGTTTCCCAACCATTCGATTAGCTTTGCATTGCTTTTTAGTTGTTCGATTATTTGTTATTGCAATTCGAATGACTTTCGATTTTCGAACTATATTCATTCTTTTGACATTCGATTTGCTTTTGACAGCCGTTCGATTGATATTCGCCTGCCATTGGATTACAATTTAATTGGCATCCGACTGTCAATAGATTTCTAATCACTTGCAAATTCTGTATCAGATTGCCATATGATCGACCACTATTGCCATTCGATTGCTATTTATTTGTAATTCTATGGTTTATCGATTCAGAGTGTTTAAGTTGACATTCGATTTGCATTCAACTGCCATGCAATTGCCTTTTGATTGTCATTCGTTTTCTGTTCGATTGACATTCGATTGCCATTTGGGTGTCATATGATTGTTGTTCAATTGTTATTCGACTGTCATCCGATTGCCATACAATGGCCGTTTGATTCTCATTCGAGTGCCATACGAATTTCATCGATTGTCATTCGTTTGTCACATTGCTTTTTTACTGTCCTGTGATTGTTATTCGACTGCTGATCGACTATCAATCGAATACCATTAGAATGCTATTGTGCTTTACGTTCGCCAGTAGCCTGCGCACTTAGTTTTCATAAGTGCGAAAACCATGGCGAAAACGCAAATAGAAGTGCGCGATTGCAACAAATCGAGTTGGTGTCTTCTGTGCACTATTTCTTCGGGATCTACGCTGAAGGGTTACGTACAAAAGGCTGAATCACATAAGGCTGAATGATCAAAAGGCTGAAACACATAAGGCTGAATGATCAAAAGGCTGAAAGCATCAAAAGGCTGAAATATATCAAAAGGCTGAAAGATATCAAAATGTTGAAAAGTTTTGAAAGTTGTAGAGAATCAAATGAAATGACATTTTGGGGACATTTATGGCTAATCTATTGGTCTTTGATAAACATTTAACTCGACTTGAAAATGATCATAGGAAACAAAAAAATCTTTGCTCGAAAGTACATTTGGTCAAACGGTCATTTGGTCAAAACCCATTTTACGGAAGAGGAAGTATATGACATTCAATCGATTTGACTATTCATCGAATGGACATCTGGTTACGTGAGCTAACTCTAACTGATGAAAAGAACATAATGTTATGGATTTCGGTATCATAATGTCTATGTTATTTTACTTTCTTCAGTATCATATCGGCCAATACCCCGCTAATACTAAACTATTTTAGTTCAAATTGACAAAGGATTTCGCCAACAATTTATTTCCACTCGTTTGAAGTATTATGTGTGTCAACTCGGAAACTAGGTTGAATGAGTCTTAGATGTAAACAATTGTTCGGGTAATTCGGGTAATAAGCGGTAGTTGAGGCAAAAACTATTGTACCTACAGTATGCGGCAGGAAAAAATGCGAAAGTGTTTTTCAACTTCAAACTTCATTTTCGTCCATTTGACATTAACCAATCTATGTTTCAACGTTCCATGATTTATAATAGGCTAGTTTTCTGAAAAGTTAATTAAAAAATTTCCCATTTTGGTCACTAACCTTTACATGGCGGCGCCTGAAGATGAAGACAACCAGAATTTTCAAACCGCAGAAAATCGCACAGGTCGCTAAATTTCGCATCTGATAAAACAAAATTTTTGATTTTCTCTACAATATCATCAAATATATGTACTTATTTCATCTGGTATGTGAAACTACATGGCTCTGGATCAGTGTGGTCTGGTTGTTCATCGAATTTGAGCTAATTTTGTTACTGTTATAGTCATTTTGTTTAATGACCATTGGGCGCGCAGTTTATTGATATCCGCTTAACAAGCTTACATTATCACATGTTAAACATCAAATGTGTTCATTTTTATTTTTCAGTGCTAGAATATAGACATTGACTGATACACTGTCATGAAAAAATAGTCATATATATCCCATATTTAGCGTGTAATAGTGCCTTGAATATTTCGCATTTTTTCCTGCCGCACCCTGTAACTGTTGCTCAAAAATGTTTGAACTTTGTTCAGTTCTAAATTTATAACGCGTGCGAGCTCTAAATTAAACACTAGCGAAATCCGCGAAACTGAAATGGCCATACCTCCCTACCTGTTTCCACAGATTTCAAACATTTTGAGCTCATTAGATTCAGAAATTCTTCTGCTATTGGAACCATATCTGAGCGTACCAGTCCGGTCAACATGGGTTTTGGAAAATCCGGATTTCCAATCATATGATTTAATACAATACAGTAACGGAGTTATTGGCATGAATTATCGAAAATCATAAAATTGCCTAAACCAATAGAGTCTGATCGTCGGTCCATCAGTTGGCCATTTTTGATTAAGTTTCTCAAGGAACTCCGGGTGACTAAACAGGTTTATTAGCATCACATATGGACAGAAACTATTTCCCCCAATGTTGTGCGCATAAGAATTCAGAACCGAATTGCAGCACTGCAGTGTGAACGCGTTCAATTTGCATTGAAGTTCATACTCGGCACACTGCGATCAAATATATTTGAACATGCAAATTGAGCGCGTCATGAACTGGAAAGGACTGAACCCGTAGCATGCTGACTAACATGTTACCCTGGTATCTGTGATACTAAAATGGTCATATTTGCGCCATTTCACCACCCTTCAATTTTGGCAATCTTTTGGGCTAATTCAATCTCCTTTTATTGAAGAGTGAACCAGTCCGACCATCGCATCGTGTGTTTCGAAAAATCTAAATTCCTGGAGCTGTACATATTTCAATATCCGAGACCACAATGTCGTACCAAAGGATCTATGATGCATTTCCCTGTGACATAACATAATAACGTCCAAACATGTAGATGCGGCACAAGGTTCTAGTCCTAGGAAAAGAGACACATAGGATTTAATGATGAAGATAAGCGCATGTGAACTCAGAGTCTAATGGGAACCGAGCGGGCGCTCTTAAGCAGCAAAAGCTCTGACAGGCAAGTTCAATGCTTTGTCGACCAAAAAATTTAAAGTGTACAGTTCATTTTTGGCTCACGTTCTGTTCGAATACAATACTGCTTGAAAGAATAGCCTATTTTATAAGAAGGAGAAACATCTGGTAAAAAGTAAGCAGCTTCAACACCTAAACTTAAATTATGGTTCTTCCAACATTTTAAAAGAAGGAAAACCTTTGATAAAAAAGATGCAGCTATAACATTCAAACACAGTAAGAACAGCCTATGTTCAAAAGAAGGAGAAATCTCCGATGAATCGTTTTTAAGGAATATGCGCACGCAGAAGCTCGCTGCATTTTACACATTGGTAAGAATGCCAACACTGAATATATGCAAATACCTCAAAAGAACAGCCTATTTTTAAAAGAAGGAAACATCACTCACGGGTGAGTTATTAGTATGCAGATATTATCATCAAACCTTTCCGCTTGGTCGTTATACTGTACTATTTGCGGCCACAATACTTACTCTTCCATTAGAGATTTTTCCCGCTTTTTTAGAAAGGCTGTTCTTTCGACGTAAATGCATAGATCATAATTTAACCATTCTACTAGGCTGCCTAGTAAACCTCCTTTGCATTAAAATCATTATAACCCATTCGCCTTAGTGGCATTTGAGGCCTGATATCCTTCGGCATAATGACACAGCACCAACGGGAACGACATTTCGGCAAATGCCACTCCGGGGAATAGCATTCCGGAAAATATAATACCTTGTGTAATACCATCTTTTAAATCAGATTCTATAGAGTTCATTATTATGCATATTTCAAGTTTTGGAATTTGCCATGTTTTCAGCCTTTTGTTATTTCAGCCTTTTGTAATTTCAGCCTTTTGTTACATATCCATAGTTTCAGCCTTTTGTATTCAGCCTTATGTGCATTCAGCCTTTTGAAATTCAGCCTTATGTTACCATCCCACGCTGAATAAGGGCGCTGATGACACCGAGTTGCTTTGATGCAGTCACACACTTTTATTTGCGTTTTCGCACTTATACAAACTTTTGGCGATAGTCTAGTGGTGAACTAGATGCGCAATATTTGATTTCCTTTTGATTAAAATTCTATTTCTAATTCTATTTCTATGCCATTCGTTTGCCACTTATGCAATCTATGTCCATGCTCACGTTACTCGATTGCCACTTATGTGCCTTTTTTAGGCTCGACTGTTTTTCCGTTACCATACATTTATCATGAAACTGTCACCATCCGATCGTCATTCAAAGTCCATTGATTGTCATTCGATTGCCACTTATTTAGCATTTGCCATTCAATTGCTTCTTGATAGCCATATGCATCCGAAAAACATTAGATTAGATTTTCATTGCCATTCTGATGTTTTTTTTAATCGTAATTCAATTGCCATTCGTTCGTCGCTCGAGCACCAAACGAGGATGTTATGATAGGCAATTGTTTGCCATTTGTCATCCTTTTCAAACGATTGCCGTTTGACTACCATTCGATTGTCATTTGAATGCCATTCTGACACCATTCGCAGTTGTTGATGGTTCAATTGCCTTTTGATGCTCATTCGATATGTTTTCATTTTGATTTCATGTGATTTATTTTTGATACCCATTCAATAGCCATTCCATTGCCTTTTTATTTCGATCCTTGACTGCCATTTAGTTCAGTGAATTTCAATTCAATAGTATATCATTTTTCTTGCTTTCGACATCAGTTCGATCACCCCTCGATTGCCATTGCCATCCGGCAGCTCATTATTTTTTTTTTTCATCATTTACTTGCCAGTTGACTGGCATTCTATTGCCATTCATAACTAGATTTCTGTTCAACCATAGATAGCAATTGGCATTCGCTTGTTGTTCGATTGTCATTCGATATATACTCCACTATTGTTCGAATGTCAAATGATTGTCTTTCGATGGCCATTTGAAATGAATTCTAATTTTTTTGTTCAATAGCCAATCAAGTGACATTCTATTGCCATTTATTATTTTGATTACTTTATTGCCATTTGTGATGTATGTAGTTAGAATTGATTATGTTGGCCATTCGATTACCGTTCGACTTCTTGATAGCCGATCAGTTGACATTTGCTTACCATCTGATTGCCATTCAATTCCTGTTCGATTGCCATTCGATTATCATAAAATTGCCATCCGATTGCCAAAAGATTTTTATTTTGTAGCAGCTGCTTTATTGTGAGTTTCTTTGACAACGGGATTCGAAGGTCGATTCGGCACCCTATTTCAAACACCCTTCTCGACAAACCACGTCAATTGAGTCTCCTGTGAAAAGTGTCAGCACAAACCATCTCGTTTTTGATGCGACCTTCTGCTGTCATCGTTGCCAGA
This sequence comes from Aedes albopictus, assembly GCF_035046485.1. Taxonomy (NCBI): domain Eukaryota; kingdom Metazoa; phylum Arthropoda; class Insecta; order Diptera; family Culicidae; genus Aedes; species Aedes albopictus. Next base: position 20,219,108 of record NC_085136.1, on the reverse strand, counting down.
AAAGAAAGAGAGCGAAGACGAGATGTGAGTGAACCAGCCTAGTGAACCTGAATGCACGTGCTACTCTGTCACTTTTGACACATTCGACCAGGTGTGAAAGCAAAAACGGATGATTTTCGGGACTGTTCGCGGCACGAACGTTCCGAACCATCGTGCTCGATAAGGGATTACCCGCACAATATTTCCATAGAATTATCGTTGGATTGCCATTTGATTTCAATAAAAGTTTCAGCTGCTAATTATTCATTTTTCGTTTCTATTTCCAATGCCATTCTTTTTTCCATTCATTTGCCATTTTGACTGCTTTCGTTGTTTGGATTCCATCGCCACTCGATCCGAAGGTTAATAGGTTTATTGACTGATCGCCATTCTCTTGCCGTTCGATTGCCAACTCATGGCAATCAGATTCCTATTCGACTACCAATAGCAATTGCCATTCGCGTGTTCTTCGGTTGTCATTCGTTATCCATTCGACTATCGATCGATTATCAAACGATTGTCATTTGATAGCCAATTAAAATGCAATCGATAGTCCTTTGATTATTGTTATGCTGGTATTCGATTAACCACTAGATTGCCATCCGACTGCCACTACGTTCTTGTACGATAGTCAATCAAATAGCATTATATTGCCATTCGCATTTGTAACTTTTTTTTATTTGCCATTTAGTTTCTATGGAATTTCCAGGTTCTGGCTGTGAAATTTCCTTTCGGTTGAAATTCTATTACCATTCAACTTTTTTGATGGCCGTTCAATTGCCATTCGTTTGCCATTTGCTGCCATTTTCTGGCCCTCTTGTCAAATGCCATTTGATTGGCATCAAATTGCCATCCGACTGCCAACAGATGTTTGTACTATTGCTAATCAGTTTAAACTCTAAACATTTCTACAGAATTGTCGCTGGAATGCCATTTCATTTCCATTTGTCAAGTATTTATTTCCAGTTTGTTTCTGATTGATTATTGATTATGACCGCCCTTGGTGTATTTTTGCGATTGTTCTGTCTTTTCAGTCTTATTGTTAGATCAAAAACAATATAATCGAATGGCATAAATTTGTCGTTAGTTGCTGTTGAATTTCTACAGACCCTCTTCTGCCATTCGATTGTCAAGTTCATTGACAGTCATTCAATTACCTACCACTTGTTTGTCATTTGTTGACAATTCGATTGTCGAGGGATAGCCATTCGATTGCCATCCGAATATCATTAGACTAATAATCGATTGCCATTTGATTTTCATTCAACTTCCGTTCGATTACCATTCGATTACCATTCGCTTTTATGGGTTGCTCTGTTGTTATTCGGTTGACTTGCGATTATCATTCAAATCCTTGATTGCCAATCGATTGTCATTCGTTTGCCATTTAGCTTGCGTTCGATATCCGTTCGATTGTCAATCAACTGCCACTCGACTAAAGTTAGGTGGCCAATTGCGGCTACAAATTAATTCCTAATCGACTTAAATTCTGTTCGATTGTCACTTGATTGTTGTGGTTTTTCCATTCTCTGTTTTTAGTTGTTTTGATTTTGTCATTTGCTTGCCATCTAAATTGCCAAATTCCGTTTGACTAGTGTTTGATTGTCATTTGTTTGACATTCGCCTTCCATATGGCTGCCATTGATAGATTGCCATCAAGCTGTCAAAAGTCTCTTACCCGACTGGCATTCAGTTGTCACTCAATTGCCATTGATTTTTTAATTTCTTATGAATTGCCGTTAAAATGCAATTTCTTGTTTACCATTTAATTGGAATAGAATATCCATTTGTCAATTATTTTAGTTCCTGTTGATTCAGATTCATTTGCCACTCGGTTGCTTGATTGCCACTGAATTATCATTCGATCGTCATTTGATTTGCACTGCAGTAGACGTTCGATAACTGCAACAGACGTCGAAGAACTGTCAGTTGCTGCAAAATGCAGCCAAAGTGCATTCGAAAAACATCGCACTGCAACTAAAGTGTAGGTGAAAAACACCGCATCACTGTTGACGTTTTATTTTGACAAATAGTGGTGAGATAACTGCAAAATTGTTTCACTTAGTGCACTTGCAGTAAGAAAGCATTGCATTTAAAGCGTTTGCACCGAGCGAACGTCTACTGTATGAGACTACCAATAGGTTTCCAATCGATTGCCATTCACTTGCTACTCGATTATCATTTCTGATTGACTACTGGTCGATTGACTTTTGATTGTCAGTTGATTATCGTTCGAATGGGCAACCGCTTGTCGTTCGATTGCCATCTGAACCGTTTAACTATTATCATCCACTTGATTCGTGATCTAATTGCCATTTGGTTGCCATTCTTTTGACATTCGGTATTTTGAATTGTTCTTTCGCCATTTGATGGCCACTCGGATTGCCAATCGATTCCGTTCGGATTGCCGTGGCCATTCAACTGTCACCTAATTCCTAATAGATTCAAGTTCTGTTAGATTGTAATTTGATTGTCATTCGACTGCCACTCGATTGCCACTTCGGTTGCCATTCAAGTGCCATTGGGTTCCATCAACTTGTTCGAAGTGTAACGCCTGTTTGTCTCTGTACCACCCGATAAATGGCGACGTTGAACCACTCAAGTGGATCAAATGGGGGCTCTTCTTCCGGGGTAATGCGATTGAACTACCAACGATGGCAAACACTTACAGACGTGAGCGTTTGTGATGACACTGATATACAACGATGCGTACCTACATGATGTCGATTTCCACGTCTTCGCCCCAAGGTAGTCTCAGGTACACACATCAAACACGCTACCGATATCAGATTATTTACCTAGCTTGATTTACATTACGATCTACCTTTCCGCGAAATTCGAGTTCCAATACTGGAAAGCTTAAAGGTATAAAGAGAGGCGTGCACGTGTGTGCAGCCATTAATGGTCGATTTGTACCCACATTGTGACTGATATCTCATGTCGCCTACTACGACTATGTGTAGGCTTTAGCGCGTGCCATTCCTCGTCATGGCCTACCGAGACCGACAGTGAGAAGAAACCAGTTAGCTGAAGTTGTTTGCCCCTTTCTTCGTTCGGAAGGAAGGCGTCGTCCTCGGTAGAGTTTGCCTAGGAATGTTTACCTACCTAGGGTTTGGGTACTAGTAGTGGACCCCCTAAGCCATCGAAATTTACTTCTGCGGCTTTTTAGCTATGTTAAGGCAGTGGATTGTTCCAAAGTGGATTTTTTTAACAAGTTTCACGTCTCCTCTTTATGATAAGACCGTCAAACATACAACATTTATAAATTATTCCAGTGAAATACGCATTTGAAAATACGCATCGATGTTGCCTGTAATGGACACCACCGGGGTCCATTATAGGATTATTTACAAATATCTTGGCGCCTATAGTGGACCCCCCATTTGATTTCCATATTTGCTGTCATGCTGCCGACGGTGCCTATAGTGGACCCTCCCTGAGTGTGCGTATAGTGGACCCGTTTGAGTGTTTACATTCATTAAATAGTTAAAATAACCTATTGTTGCAGCCACTGGATCATTTGTTTGCCAGGAACTGCTGTGTAGCAATGTAATTGATGTTCCCCCGGTGGAAGTTGCCTGGAAATAGTTGATTTGGGCATTTATATTTGAGTTTTTCTGAAGGGGGTCCACTATAGGCGCAGGGTCCACTACTAGCACACAACCCCTACTTGTGCTGCTGATGTTCAAACAAACGCAAGAGGAAGGTATGTAGATAAAATGCGAATTCAAATAGGAGATATACGTACCACCACCCCGTGGGGGGTAATGATGCAAAACTTATTTATATCCTTCGGAGGAATCCGTCGATTTGTTTTTTATCGTCTTATGATACGAATGTACGGGAATATCGGACTAATTTTCCATTAAATTCCATAAAAACTGTATTTTTGATAGAAGGTGTTTGTGGAACACGTGGTTCGAACTGTCTAATCAGAAAACAAATGCACATCTACAAAATTTGAAAAGAAAAACAATTCTTCGATTTTCATTCGAGTGTTATTTATTTGATTGCCATTCTATTGCCACTCGTTTGTCATTCCTTTGTCTTGGTTGTCATTTTATTGTCATTCAACTACCTTCAGCTTGTTATTACAGCAGTCGTTCGATAACTGCAACAACTGCAGGCGTCAAACAACTGACAGTTGCTGCAGAATGCTGCCGAAGTGCTTGCAAAAACATCGCAACGTAGTTGATATTTCAGGTAAATCAATTACCGTCTAACCCCGTTGGTTCGACACGTTTTAATACGACACTTTTCAATTCGTACCCCGCTTATTCGACATTTAATGTCGAATAAAAAAGTGTTCAAATGACACAGCGATGTACACTGTAAATGCAAAACAATTTGATATTGCGCTTATACTCGCACCCGCAGCAGCTCCTCTTGCAGCCGCTAATTCCGGAAGTTCTGAGTTGGTGCTATTCCACACCCAAACCGCCAGGCGACCAACCGGAATGAACTGGGGATGGCAACAATCGCAGAAAGAACGAGCTTTTCATCCGCACCACCGTAATATCTGTTGAAATTATGTTTCTACTGCAGGGATGCCAGGTGAAATTTTCAAATATCTTCACAAGGCACGTTAAAATGTCTTCACATGTCTTCACACCCCATATTGTGGCTTTAGAATAAAATACTGTTAGAAGTCAAAATTAATGCCATGTTCTCACTTAGGTTTATATGAAGGAATATACCGTGAGGTCATCCAGCAATAATGCATGCTTCTCTCCAGAATGTCCATGGCAATTTTAATAAGGATTTCCTCGGATTTATTTTCACGAGCTCCACAAAAAAATCCAGGAATTTCTCTAGGAATTCCTTCGGAAATTCCCCCAGGACGTCCTCACGAATACCTTCAGAAGATCCCTGGGAATTCATCGTGGAGTTTCTCGGGAATTCCCCCAGATCATCCTCGGAAATCCTCCCCTAGTGGTCCTCGAGAATTCTTCCAGGAGTTCCTCGTGAATTCCTGCAGAAGATCCTCAGCAAATCCTCATGCTTGTCCTCATGCAGATCCTCGGCAGTTCCTCCAAAAGATCCTCAAAAATTGTGCCAGAAATTCCTCGAAACATCCTCTAGAAGTTCCACCGGAATTCTTTCATAAGTTTCCCGACAATTTCTTCAGGAGTTGAGTTTCCCGAGAATTCTCCCAGGAATCCTTCTACAAGTTCCTCCAGGAGTTCCTCGGAAAATTCTACAGGAGTTCCTCGGCAATTTCTCCAGGATTTCCTCGGGAATTCCTCCAGGAGTTCTTCGGGAATTTCTCAAGGAGCTCTTAGGCACGCTCTTAGGAAATTCCTCCACGAGATCTTCGGGAACTTCTCTAGGAGTTCATCGGGGATTCTTCTAGGAGCCCTTAGGAATTCCATCAGGAGATCCTCGGGAACTCCTTCAGATCGTCCTTCGGGAATTACTCCAGGAGTTCCTCGGAAATTCCTCCCGGAGCTACTCGGTTATTCTTCCAGGAGTTCCACGAGAATTCCTCCAGGAGATCCTCGAAAACTCCTTCAGACGATCATCGAAAAATCCTCCAGCAGTTTCTCGGAAATTCCCTCAGGAGATCCATGGAGGAAATCGACGAAATTTTCTCCAAAAGATCCTCAACAATTCCTCCAGGAGTACCTTTAGAATTCATCCAAGGATCCTCAGGAATTCCTTCAAGGGATCCTCCGCAATTTCTACAGGAAATCCTCGGTAAATTCCTCCCAGGAGTTCTTCGAGAATTCTTGCAGGAGTTCCTCGGGAATTTCTCCAGAAGTTCATCGACAATTCCTTCAGGAATTCCTCACAAAGTTTCTCGGAAAAACCTCCAGGAGTTGCTTGGGAATTCCTCGGGAATATTCTGAGGAGTTCATGTTTCTCGGGAATCCCTTCGTTTTTCGAGGTTCTTTTCCGGCAGTTCCTCGAGATTTACTCTTGGTCCCTAGAAAACCTACTCCAGGAGTTTCCTGGGAAATTCCGACGAAATCCCGAGGAATTCATGTAGAACTTCCCGAGGAACTACTGGAAAATTTTTCGAGGAACTCTTGAAAAATTTCTCAATAAACACCTATAGGAATTTTCGAGGAACTTTTGAAGTAATTTTTGAGGAACTCCTGGAGAAATTCCCTTGGAACTCCGGAGGAATTCCCGAGGAACTCCTAAAATAATTCTCGAGGAACTTCTGAAGAAATTCCCGAGGAACTCCCAGAAAAATTCCCTTGGAACTCCAGAATGAATTCCCGAGAAACTCCTGGTAGAATTCCTGAGAAACATCTAGGAGAATTTGCGAGGAACTCTTGGAGGATTAACTGAGGAACCCTTAAAGGAATTCCCGAGGAACTTGCAGAGGAATTCCCAAGTGTAGTGAACAAGGAGTTGATTGAAAATTGTTGAGCGTGCTTATACTGACAGCAATCCGTTTGTGGCGGTACTAGAACACCAACAGCAGGAATTGATAATGATGATGATGACAACTATGTATGTATGCGTAATCTCGTTGAGTCGCGCTGGGATGAGCTCTTCAATGGTATGAAGCAGATAAATGAAAGGGAATGAAAATACCACACGATAGAAAGAGAAAAAGAATCGGAGGGGATTCTTTTGTGAGGGGCTTGGTGTTGACGGTAGGCAAGCGCTTCATTCTTGAAAGTAGTTTTGCGGAAGAAAGTCGTCATTTAGTTTGCGCGTCGTTTCGTGTTTTAATTTGAAAGTTTCGGTTTCGTTTACTACATGGCGCAGTCGGTAGGATAGTACACTGAACGGAAACCCCCGCCCAAAATCGACTGAAAGGCGATACGATCGCGCCCCTTAACGACATTCGGTCGGAAACCGTATAGTCCACCGACCGAATGATGTCATCCTAAAACCGTAACCGGAGGTTACGCGACGCCACTGCTCCCCTGGTCTGGCTAGTACTATGGAATACCCATTGTACTCAAGCTCCTGGATGGGGAGGGAGAGTGATGGCAACTTAACTTTTAATTTTGTTTGTTAATTCAAATACGACTCGGAAGACCGTGGAAGTAATGGAGTTCCACTTGTCCGCCCCGTACACATCCTTTCATCAATGTTATCCGGGTTGATATGTCTATACATATAACTTGCATACTCGGCCTTTGCGCACTCCGGACATGTGGAGGAGCCTGCATGTCCAAATGTATGCAAATACCATCTAAAGCACTCGTGGCCTGTCAAAAATTGTGTCATGTTATCCTCTAAAGCAATCGCTCTACAAATGCCAGGCGAGGTTAGCCATCCCTGATGGCAGCCAATGACCTTCTTCTGCTAAAACCGTTTGTCTCCGTGTTCCACTTTGTATCCAATCGCATGTTCACCATTCGGTGGAAAGTGCTGCGGTGCATTGAAAGCCGCGGCACCGAGAGCACCTACAACAAGCGCTTGCCTACCGTCAACACCAAGCCCCTCACAAAAGAATCCCCTCCGATTCTTTTTCTCTTTCTATCGTGTGGTATTTTCATTCCCTTTCATTTATCTGCTTCATACCATTGAAGAGCTCATCCCAGCGCGACTCAACGAGATTACGCATACATACATAGTTGTCATCATCATCATTATCAATTCCTGCTGTTGGTGTTCTAGTACCGCCACAAACGGATTGCTGTCAGTATAAGCACGCTCAACAATTTTCAATCAACTCCTTGTTCACTACACCAAGGAGCTCCAGAAGAATTCCCAAGGAACTCATTGAAGGAATTCTCGCAGAATTCTTGAAGGTATTCTCTAGGAACTTTTGGAGGAATGCACGAAGAACTCCTGGAAGAATTTCCGAGGAACTCCAAAAATAATTCTCGAGGAACACCTAAAGGGATTCTCGAGGAACTTCGGAAGGAATTCCCGAGAAACTCCCGGAGAAATTCCCTTGGAACTCCAGGATGAATTCTCGAGGAAGTCCTGGAGGAATTTCCGAGAAAGGATTTCTCGAAAAACTCATGGAAGAATTCCCGAGTAACTCCTGGAGGAATTCCCGAGGAACTGCTGAGAAAAAAGATTCGGCAAACTCCTGAAGAAATTCCCATTGAACTGGAAGAATTCCTGAGGTACTCCAGGTAGAATATCCGAGGAGCACCTAGAAGAATTCCTGATAAACTTTTGAAGGTATTTCTGATAAAATCCTGAAGAAATTCTCATGGAACTTCTAGAGAGATTCCCGAGGGACTACTGGAGAAATCTTAAAAGGCTTGGACAAATCTACGGACAAGTCTGCGGAAAATTCTGGATGAAGCTCTGTTTAAAATTCAAACGAATTTCTGGGGAGAATTTCCGAAAAAAAAACTTGGTAATACTCTAGAAGCAACCTCTGCTTTTGGAGATTTTTGAAAAATTAGAATACTCAGTTGAATTTCCAGAGGAATTTTGTTGATGAAAATTTTATTTTCTATAAACAATTGCTGATAAGAAATTAATTCAATAGTTCAGCATGCTTCCTAAAATTTCCATGAAATGGTGGTCATCTAATTTGATTTGTATTTTAACTAAAAACTGCTTCAAAATTTCCGCCAATATGAAGACCGAAAAATTATAAATTTGTAAGTTTAAAGTTTTAAAAGTTAGAAATTTCAACTACAAAAATTGAAACGCATTTCTTCTGAAATTTTTCCACGATTTGAAATATTGGTTTAGAATAACAACATAAATAAATATTGTTTTTTCAGCTTTCAAAAGTCTTCAAAAGTCTTCACAAAATTTAAAATGTCTTCTATATGTCTTCACAAAAATAAATGTCTTCACAGAAATTCAAATGTCTTCGATTTGAAGACATGTCTTCACATCTGGCATCCCTGTTCTACTGTCTGTGTCTCTGTGAGTGCGAAGAAACATGAGAAAACGAGAGAGCTAGCGAGGTGCCGCAGCCGTAGCAAACACTAGCTTGGGCAGTAGAAGTGTAACCACATCGGAGAGCGGAGTGAATGAAAATCGCTGTTCGTTACTTGAGTGCGAGGTATTCGGAATTTCTGCAGCATCCGAAAGTTCACGTAATCTGGAGTAAACTCGACAATTTGGCGCAGCCGGTACGATTTTTTTCTACGGTAAGTTTCCTTAAAACTGCGGTTCCGGTTTGTTGTGAGGAGACTTAAAAGGTGAACGATCACAAATGGAAGCTTTTTTTATCGAGTTCGTGTTACGTCAGTGATCATTGTGTGTATTTTGTTTGAGAGGATGTTTGTAAGATGTGGATTATTGGTTGTGGGGACGATTTGGAAATTCCATGGCTTCGTGAGGGATGTCGAGAATTCCAGAATGAAAATCGGTTTTTTGGGAAAATAGAAGCTAAAAAAACTGAAATAGCATTGAAGAAAAGATGCGGGTCCGGTTGATGGCCGAAGCGCACACCGAGGAAATAAAAAAGATGCGAGTCCGGTTGGCGACCGGTTGGTGCACACCAAGAAAAGAAGAGGAATAAGAAAATTATGTGGAATCGTTGGGTACCACAAGAGAGAAGGAAAAAGATGCGAGTCCGGTTGATGACCGTAGCGCACACCGAGAATGTAACGAAGCAAAAAAGATGCGAGACCGGTTGAAGACCGTAGCGCCAAGAATAAAGGGAAAGATAAAGCATAGATGGGTAAGGTGGACAGGATGCACGTCTGCCCTCGTGTCTGTTTGATGACAGTAGCACGGGCTGAGAATCGAGGTCAGGGAGAGGAGTAGTTTTGGTTGATAGTTGGTTGAAAAAGGGAGGATATGGGATTGGTTAGTGAGCGATGCACGTGGTGCTCGGATGGGAGAAGGATGGAAATGTGTCATCGGAAATGATAGGATTTGACGATGGGGCTTTGTTTGAATGTGAGTTACACCACTACTGATTAAATGTTGGACCAATCAGCAGACTTGTTGTTTTTGAAGAGGATTTTGTTTGAAAGAATTTATATTGTACGACAGGGCTGCCCAACGTACGGCCCGCGGGCCGGATCCGGCCCGCGAGGACATTTTGTGTGGCCCGCGGCACGATTGGAGAAAAATAGTAGAATTTAGCCCGAGAAATAATAATTCTTAATAACTTCCTTTTTCAATAGAAATGTATTCTAATAATTTTAAAAGCTAAAATGATTTTTTTTACAGTGTATATTGTAAATGTAAAAAAGGTTTAAACACAGAGAACAGACATCCAAGTCCAGTTCCAAAACTGTGTAAGGAATTTAACGGCCATTTGAAATCGGCAACTCAAGTGGCAATAGCGGGGCGCTGCAATCGGTTAATTTCCCATACTAATTCAATTCACCACTTGAAATGTTTCAATTCACCACTGGCTGTGGCAATTTGGTGTTTGGCGGCGTTAGTGTTGTCATCGTGTATTGGTTTGCAACCTTACTCAAGTAAAGATTCAAATCCTTACACAACTTTCCGAATGAAATTTGTTCTAGCCTTGATGTCTGTTCTCTGTGGTTTAAATATGCAAGCATTTGGTTTGAGTTTCCTACATATTCGAAGTAAAAGATTCTCAACAATAAAATTAATGTGTTTGTGAAAATTCTCTTGATAAAATTGTAAAATAAAAAAAAACATTACGTTATTAACTTCGAGTAATCTCGAAAAAACATGAAAAATTTAATCACAATTTTTTGAAGTTATATTTATGCCAATCAATAGCTCTGCCTAGTACTGCATAGAAACATTTCATTGAAACTTCATAAATACTGTTCCAAGCTCCAATATTCTGTAAGAATTTTCAAAAAAGCTTTAAAATTTCATTAGAAACATTAAACTGAAAAAAAGTGTCATTGTCATCTTAAAAATAATGAAAGTTTTTTCCTATTATCTAGCAATGCTCAGAAAAGATAAAAAAATAATGTATTATTATCGAATTTTTATTTCTGGCCCGTCGCCTGGTATGGTGTTTCACAAGTGGCCCGCGGTCGAAAAAGGTTGGGCAGGCCTGTTGTACGAGGTTGTTGAATGTTTCAATCGTTCCTGCAGATGATGTTGCTGCCCCAGAGAAACAGACGTAACTCTTGGAGAAAATTTTAATTAAAAACATTGTCACGAAAATGTAACTGCCCATTTCTATTAAAGCTGTGCTTGGTCGGACAACCAATAGATGGCGGTAGTGAGCAAACGTCAAACAGGAACAAAAACGACGGGTCCGCCGCGTGTGGCCAATCGACCTGCTACCAAATATTTGAATTCACCGATAAAAATGTGATGGATGGAGTGTGAGTAGTGTGTGACGTCTGCTTCTCTGTGTTGCTGCTTTTGCAGTCATGAGTTGGAGGTTTCAGGTGTTTAGTTTTCACATTTTTAGGATAATTTCCGAAAACCATTTCCAGTTGCATCAGTTTAGTGATGCTGCTGATGCTTCCAGTCTTCGGCGGGAATGGTAGGAATGGAATCGAGCAAGCGAGGTTGTATTTGGAACTGAAGAAAGTGGGTCGCGGTACGAAACGATTCTGTTTATGTTGCTGAACCTTTTTTTCCGTTGCCATAGATGAGCGGAACAAGGGCCTTGAGAGCACGATAAATTTAGATGAGCTAGTTAACTATGCAGTGAATGGAGAAGTGTTGCTGAGGCGGGGGAGGAAGTACATTAATTCAGGGTAGAGACTGGATCGGTGTCTATGGTCAAGCAGAACAGAGAGAAGGAGACTATTTCGAGAGATGGAAGTTCAGCTCAGCAGTTCAAGCGTGAGCGGAAGTGCGAAGGTATTGGTCGGTCTCAGCTCAAATGTAGCCGTTTTAGTCATACAAACACCAGAGGAACTTTAAGTACTGCATTGCTCGCAATTGAATATGCTACAAATGGGGATAGTTGAGACACTTTGCGAGTGTTGAGTAGGACGGAACATTCTAACGTAGGATCGTCTTTCATGCAAGAGATGGATGGGTTCCTAATTCTTCGATGGAAATACTTGGCAGTGGACATGGTATCAGCCCTGCCGTCGACAAAGTAGGAGCAATCAGAAGCTTTAGGGAGCCGGAAAAAAAAGAAGTTTGAACCTTTTGGATTTTTGAACTTCGTTGGACAGGTCATCCATCAACTTTCTTCAAGGACGGAAGCTTTGCGTCGTTTCATTAGGGGTGAGGTGTGTTTGGTTGGTACTGAGAAGAAAAAAGTATTAACGTGTATTTGAACATATGAGCTGATTCTACACTACTATTCGTATTTGTTTGGTACACATTTCACAGTGATTGCTGATCATAAGATGGTTCAATACATTTTTCAACGGAAAACATCAGGAGGGGAAATGTGCATGCTACGACTGCACGACAAGCACGTCGAATGAGATTTAAAAGACAACCAGTAATGAAGACGTTCTCACAGAAGATGTGAAAGCTATCGAATCGTAAGTATGGCCATCACAGTTGTTTTCATATCAGGATTTCTCGAAGGAACTGTAGACCATAGATGGTCTAACAGTGAGAAATGATATAATCATTCTTCCAACAAATCTGCAGCAAATGGCGTTAGATTTCGCACATAGGGGCCATCCTAGAGTAGTTTCAATGAAAATAAATCTTCATGAGAATGTATGATGACCGTATATGGACCGTTCCGTGAAAATCGTGTGTAATAGTGTGCAGGTAAATAAATGCCTGATCGTGCATGGCAAGATTTGGTATTGGACTTGTTTTTTGCAATTATGTGTATTCTTACAACACCACCCCACTTTCTGTCACCGGGAAGTCTCGGATGGAGCTGCTTAAGACCTGTGAAGGACCCGCTGCCTTCACTAAGGACTGATACATACTGGAAATGGTTTTCGGAAATTGTGTGAGTAGTCTCTACAATCTGTGTGAGAGTCTCTACAATAACAAACCCAGAAATCAAAACAAAAACAAAAATAGAGATGCCAAATGTCAATGAGCATGGTGATGTACACGGAGAAACTCAACAACTCAAATTTGAGTTCTTTTAAACTCAAATTTGAGTTCTTTTCCATCTCCCCTTTCATGCGCTCTTTCTATTGTTGTCAGAGAGTGAAGAGAGAAACAGCCCAACTTTTGCAGTTCGAGTGCGTCAACTCAACGTTGAGTTTCTACCACACTACTTAAATTTGAGTGAATAGAACCTAATCGATTTTTCGGTTGGGTGAAAAAAACTTACTGTTAAGTATTTTTTTCACATGGAAGCAAACGGGAAGAACCCACTATAAACATCGATTCCATCAACTCAAAATTGGCTTGACGCACGCAACCCCGAAGTTGGGTGGAAAGAACTCACTTCTGGGTACTTTCGTTTCTCCGTGTAGGGTACCAGTTTGTCGAATTAAAAGTTTACCCCGGTTATTCGACTACAGTCGGTGTCGTATTAGCGGGGTAATACGGTAAAAGTGATTAGATTAGATTACCATTCAACCACAGATGTAACACTTGCGAAATATCCATCGACCGCGCTGAAATCTTCATAGTTGTGGCTTTCACAACTAGAGGCGCGCGCATCGTTTTTCTTTGCCTTTGACATTTCACACTAGCGCCTTCTGTTGACGATATCGCACAACGCAGTATTTCGTGAAACATTTCCACCAGGTGATGGTAGTTTGAACTGGGCGATGGATTTTCACGAAAATTGTTCTAGGTGTTACGTCTGTTTGTCTGTGATTCAACTGTCAGTTGATTTTGATTCGATTAACGTTTGATTGTCAATTGATGTATTATACACTTTAAAGACAATGGAATGCGATAACCTGTCAATCGGTTGCCATTTTAGTACAGTAGGCGATCGATAACAGCAACATGTTTACGATTAACTTCGGCCTGAAGTGCACAGGGTCAAATATTTGATAAGGAAAGACCTCAAGAAACAACATCAGTTTGACACTAATGAAAATTCGATCGAGTCAAACAAGATGTTTGAGTATTGGTTCCTTTTTGCACAAATATTTGACCCTGTGTACTTCAGGCCTTAAATTCGATAACTGCAAAAACTGACGGACGTCAATAACTGTCAGCAGCTGCAATTATCACAAATGACGTTTATTTTGACAGATTGTGGTAAAATAACTAAACTATATTGGAATCTAGATTTTGAGTGATAATGTTTTAGTTTTTGGTCAAATTCGTAAATCAAGGATAATCAAACATTGTTGACTTACGACAACACCATCAGTTACGACCACGTTCCACAGTCGCTAAGTTTTCCGATAAGAAATTCACGAACAATAGAACAGCAATAATTTCTGACAGTCAAAAAAATATGATTGGCATTATCGTACTTTATGACGACGCCATTTTTTTCCCCTTTTATCCCTTTTATTCGGGATGCCCCCTCGTGGAACATAGTAGGCGAGAAGCCGCAAACACCCTTGCTCACACTTCCCACCAGTACATACAATCGTTTGAACGACGATTATCATTGGCTGTATGGTTGGTTGTGGCGGCCCCATAAAGTTCAGACTATAATAAACAGATTATTGGGGGCTGAAGGCTTGTAGCACCACCATTGGAAGCAACAAAAAATAAACCAAACAGAACGAATATAGCACTTGGTCGGATCATAATTATAGCCGTCTGCCATGCCACGCGGAATATGGTTTACGCAGTTTTGTGCGGTAATGACCGTGGTGGTTATGGTTATCGGGAATGTTACGTTTGGAATGGTCCGATTTTGGAAGGGGAACGGGGTGTAGGTGAGGATATTTTCCCAAAATTTACTACCTTTATTGATTGATGTGCTGGAGAATAAAGTTCGCCGCTTGTTAATGGTTTTCCCATTTTTATGCCATCCGGTATTTTACGATCGCTTGTTAATGACCCGCCACCAACGTACTCGCTTTCTGGTAGGGATCAAACGGTACAGGTCAAACGTCAGATCTTCTTATTTCTATCAGAAAGCGGGCAAGATTGAGAAAAACAAACGTTCCGATTGTATCAACGTGACAACAAGCTTCCCCTAGAGAGCTTGGAGAGCTTCTCCCGGAAGCTTGGAGAGCTTCTCCAGGAAGCTTGGAGAACTTCTCCCGGAAGCTTGGAGGGCTTCTCCCGGAAGCTTGGAGAGCTCCTCCCGGAAGCTTGGAGAGCTTCTCCCGGAAGCTTGGAGAGCTTCTCCCGGAAGCTTGGAGAGCTTCTCCCGGAAGCTTGGAGAGCTTCTCCCGGAAGCTTGGAGAGCTTCTCCGTAAGAGCTTGGAGAGCTCCCCGCGGAAGCTTGGAGAGCTTCTCCCGGAAGCTTGGAGAGCTCTCCACAGGAAGCTTGGAGAGCTTCTCCCGGAAGCATGGAGAGCTCTCCACTGGAAGCTTGGAGAGCTTCTCCCGGAAGCTTGGAGAGCTTCTCCCGGAAGCTTGGAGAGCTTCTCCCGGAAGCTTGGAGAGCTTTTCCCGGATGCTTGGAGGAGAGCTTCCCCTGGAAGCTTGGAGAGCTTCTCCCGGAAGCTTGGAGAGCTTCTCCCGGAAGCTTGGAGAGCTTCTCCCGGAAGCTTGGAGAGCTTCTCCCGGAAGCTTGGAGAGCTTCTCCCGGAAGCTTGGAGAGCTTCTCCCGGAAGCTTGGAGAGCTTCTCCCGGAAGCTTGGAGAGCTTCTCCCGGAAGCTTGGAGAGCTTCTCCGTAAGAGCTTGGAGAGCTCCCCGCGGAAGCTTGGAGAGCTTCTCCCGGAAGCTTGGAGAGCTCTCCACAGGAAGCTTGGAGAGCTTCTCCCGGAAGCATGGAGAGCTCTCCACTGGAAGCTTGGAGAGCTTCTCCCGGAAGCTTGGAGAGCTTCTCCCGGAAGCTTGGAGAGCTTCTCCCGGAAGCTTGGAGAGCTTTTCCCGGATGCTTGGAGGAGAGCTTCCCCTGGAAGCTTGGAGAGCTTCTCCCGGAAGCTTGGAGAGCTTCTCCCGGAAGCTTGGAGAGCTTATCCCGGAAGCTTGGAGAGCTTCTCCCGGAAGCTTGGAGAGCTTCTCCCGGAAGCTTGGAGAGCTTCTCCCGGAAGCTTGGAGAGCTTCTCCCGGAAGCTTGTTGGAGAGCTTCTCCCGGAAGCTTGTTGGAGAGCTTCTCCTGGAAGCTTGGAGAGCTTCTCCCGGAAGCTTGGAGAGCTTCTCCCGGAAGCTTGGAGAGCTTCTCCCGGAAGCTTGGAGAGCTTCTCCCGGAAGCTTGGAGAGCTTCTCCCGGAAGCTTGGAGAGCTTCTCCCGGAAGCTTGTTGGAGAGCTTCTCCCGGAAGCTTGTTGGAGAGCTTCTCCTGGAAGCTTGGAGAGCTTCTCCCGGAAGCTTGGAGAGCTTCTCCCGGAAGCTTGGAGAGCTTATCCCGGAAGCTTGGAGAGCTTCTCCCGGAAGCTTGGAGAGCTTCTCCCGGAAGCTTGGAGAGCTTCTCCCGGAAGCTTGGAGAGCTTCTCCCGGAAGCTTGGAGAGCTTCTCCCGGAAGCTTGGAGAGCTTCTCCCGGAAGCTTCTCCCGGAAGCTTGGAGAGCTTCTCCCGGAAGCTTGGAGAGCTTCTCCCGGAAGCTTGGAGAGCTTCTCCCGGAAGCTTGGAGAGCTTCTCCCGGAAGCTTGTTGGAGAGCTTCTCCCGGAAGCTTGTTGGAGAGCTTCTCCTGGAAGCTTGGAGAGCTTCTCCCGGAAGCTTGGAGAGCTTCTCCCGGAAGCTTGGAGAGCTTCTCCCGGAAGCTTGGAGAGCTTCTCCCGGAAGCTTGGAGAGCTTCTCCCGGAAGCTTGGAGAGCTTCTCCCGGAAGCTTCTCCCGGAAGCTTGGAGAGCTTCTCCCGGAAGCTTGGAGAGCTTCTCCCGGAAGCTTGGAGAGCTTCTCCCGGAAGCTTGGAGAGCTTCTCCCGGAAGCTTGGAGAGCTTCTCCCGGAAGCTTGGAGAGCTTCTCCCGGAAGCTTGGAGAGCTTCTCCCGGAAGCTTGTTGGAGAGCTTCTCCCGGAAGCTTGTTGGAGAGCTTCTCCCGGAAGCTTGTTGGAGAGCTTCTCCCGGAAGCTTGGAGAGCTTCTCCCGGAAGCTTGGAGAGCTTCTCCCGGAAGCTTGGAGAGCTTCTCCCGGAAGCTTGGAGAGCTTCTCCCGGAAGCTTGGAGAGCTTCTCCCGGAAGCTTGGAGAGCTTCTCCCGGAAGCTTGGAGAGCTTCTCCCGGAAGCTTGGAGAGCTTCTCCCTGGAATCTTGGAGAGCTTCTCCCGGAAGCTTGGAGAGCTTCTCCCGGAAGCTTGGAGAGCTTCTCCCGGAAGCTTGGAGAGCTTCTCCCGGAAGCTTGGAGAGCTTCTCCCGGAAGCTTGGAGAGCTTCTCCCGGAAGCTTGGAGAGCTTTTCCCGGATGCTTGGAGGAGAGCTTCCCCTGGAAGCTTGGAGAGCTTCTCCCGGAAGCTTGGAGAGCTTCTCCCGGAAGCTTGGAGAGCTTCTCCCTGGAATCTTGGAGAGCTTCTCCCGGAAGCTTGGAGAGCTTCTCCCGGAAGCTTGGAGAGCTTCTCCCGGAAGCTTGGAGAGCTTCTCCCGGAAGCTTGGAGAGCTTCTCCCGGAAGCTTGGAGAGCTTCTCCCGGAAGCTTGGAGAGCTTCTCCCGGAAGCTTGGAGAGCTTCTCCCGGAAGCTTGGAGAGCTTCTCCCGGAAGCTTGGAGAGCTTCTCCCGGAAGCTTGTTGGAGAGCTTCTCCCGGAAGCTTGTTGGAGAGCTTCTCCTGGAAGCTTGGAGAGCTTCTCCCGGAAGCTTGGAGAGCTTCTCCCGGAAGCTTGGAGAGCTTCTCCCGGAAGCTTGGAGAGCTTCTCCCGGAAGCTTGGAGAGCTTCTCCCGGAAGCTTGGAGAGCTTCTCCCGGAAGCTTGGAGAGCTTCTCCCGGAAGCTTCTCCCGGAAGCTTGGAGAGCTTCTCCCGGAAGCTTGGAGAGCTTCTCCCGGAAGCTTGGAGAGCTTCTCCCGGAAGCTTGGAGAGCTTCTCCCGGAAGCTTGTTGGAGAGCTTCTCCCGGAAGCTTGTTGGAGAGCTTCTCCCGGAAGCTTGTTGGAGAGCTTCTCCCGGAAGCTTGGAGAGCTTCTCCCGGAAGCTTGGAGAGCTTCTCCCGGAAGCTTGGAGAGCTTCTCCCGGAAGCTTGGAGAGCTTCTCCCGGAAGCTTGGAGAGCTTCTCCCGGAAGCTTGGAGAGCTTCTCCCGGAAGCTTGGAGAGCTTCTCCCGGAAGCTTGGAGAGCTTCTCCCGGAAGCTTGGAGAGCTTCTCCCGGAAGCTTGGAGAGCTTCTCCCGGAAGCTTGGAGAGCTTCTCCCTGGAATCTTGGAGAGCTTCTCCCGGAAGCTTGGAGAGCTTCTCCCGGAAGCTTGGAGAGCTTCTCCCGGAAGCTTGGAGAGCTTCTCCCGGAAGCTTGGAGAGCTTCTCCCGGAAGCTTGGAGAGCTTCTCCCGGAAGCTTGGAGAGCTTCTCCCGGAAGCTTGGAGAGCTTTTCCCGGATGCTTGGAGGAGAGCTTCCCCTGGAAGCTTGGAGAGCTTCTCCCGGAAGCTTGGAGAGCTTCTCCCGGAAGCTTGGAGAGCTTCTCCCGGAAGCTTGGAGAGCTTCTCCCGGAAGCTTGGAGAGCTTCTCCCGGAAGCTTGGAGAGCTTCTCCCGGAAGCTTGGAGAGCTTCTCCCGGAAGCTTGGAGAGCTTCTCCCGGAAGCTTGGAGAGCTTCTCCCGGAAGCTTGGAGAGCTTCTCCCGGAAGCTTGGAGAGCTTCTCCCGGAAGCTTGGAGAGCTTCTCCCGGAAGCTTCTCCCGGAAGCTTGGAGAGCTTCTCCCGGAAGCTTGGAGAGCTTCTCCCGGAAGCTTGGAGAGCTTCTCCCGGAAGCTTGGAGAGCTTCTCCCGGAAGCTTGTTGGAGAGCTTCTCCCGGAAGCTTGTTGGAGAGCTTCTCCCGGAAGCTTGTTGGAGAGCTTCTCCCGGAAGCTTGGAGAGCTTCTCCCGGAAGCTTGGAGAGCTTCTCCCGGAAGCTTGGAGAGCTTCTCCCGGAAGCTTGGAGAGCTTCTCCCGGAAGCTTGGAGAGCTTCTCCCGGAAGCTTGGAGAGCTTCTCCCGGAAGCTTGGAGAGCTTCTCCCGGAAGCTTGGAGAGCTTCTCCCGGAAGCTTGGAGAGCTTCTCCCGGAAGCTTGGAGAGCTTCTCCCGGAAGCTTGGAGAGCTTCTCCCTGGAATCTTGGAGAGCTTCTCCCGGAAGCTTGGAGAGCTTCTCCCGGAAGCTTGGAGAGCTTCTCCCGGAAGCTTGGAGAGCTTCTCCCGGAAGCTTGGAGAGCTTCTCCCGGAAGCTTGGAGAGCTTCTCCCGGAAGCTTGGAGAGCTTCTCCCGGAAGCTTGGAGAGCTTTTCCCGGATGCTTGGAGGAGAGCTTCCCCTGGAAGCTTGGAGAGCTTCTCCCGGAAGCTTGGAGAGCTTCTCCCGGAAGCTTGGAGAGCTTCTCCCGGAAGCTTGGAGAGCTTCTCCCGGAAGCTTGGAGAGCTTCTCCCGGAAGCTTGGAGAGCTTCTCCCGGAAGCTTGGAGAGCTTCTCCCGGAAGCTTGGAGAGCTTCTCCCGGAAGCTTGGAGAGCTTATTCCGGAAGCTTCTCCCTGAAGCTTGGAGAGCTTCTCCCGGAAGCTTGAAGAGCTTCTCCCGGATGCTTGGAGTGCTTTCCCTGGAACCTTGTAGAGCTTCTTTTGGAAGCTTGGAGTGCTTCTCCCGGAAGCTTGGAGAGCTTCTCCCACAAACTTGAATAGTTTCCCCTGAAAATTTAGCAAGCTTTCCTCGGAAGATTGAAGAGCATCCTCCGGAAACTTGGAGAGCTTCTCCCGGAAGCTTGGAGAGCTTCTCCCGGAAACTTGGAGAGCTTCTCCCGGATGCTTGGAGGAGAGCTTCCCCTGGAAGCTTGGAGAGCTTCTCCCTGGAAACTTGGAGAGCTTCTCCCGGAAGCTTGGAGAGCTTCTCCCGGAAGCTTGGAGAGCTTCTCCCGGAAGCTTGGAGAGCTTCTCCCGGAAGCTTGGAGAGCTTCTCCCGGAAGCTTGGAGAGCTTCTCCCGGAAGCTTGGAGAGCTTCTCCCGGAAGCTTGGAGAGCTTCTCCCGGAAGCTTGGAGAGCTTCTCCCGGAAGCTTGGAGAGCTTCTCCCGGAAGCTTGGAGAGCTTCTCCCGGAAGCTTGGAGAGCTTCTCCCGGAAGCTTGGAGAGCTTCTCCCGGAAGCTTGGAGAGCTTCTCCCGGAAGCTTGGAGAGCTTCTCCCGGAAGCTTGGAGAGCTTCTCCCGGAAGCTTGGAGAGCTTCTCCCGGAAGCTTGGAGAGCTTCTCCCGGAAGCTTGGAGAGCTTCTCCCGGAAGCTTGGAGAGCTTCTCCCGGAAGCTTGGAGAGCTTCTCCCGGAAGCTTGGAGAGCTTCTCCCGGAAGCTTGGAGAGCTTCTCCCGGAAGCTTGGAGAGCTTCTCCCGGAAGCTTGGAGAGCTTCTCCCGGAAGCTTGGAGAGCTTCTCCCGGAAGCTTGGAGAGCTTCTCCCGGAAGCTTGGAGAGCTTCTCCCGGAAGCTTGGAGAGCTTCTCCCGGAAGCTTGGAGAGCTTCTCCCGGAAGCTTGGAGAGCTTCTCCCGGAAGCTTGGAGAGCTTCTCCCGGAAGCTTGGAGAGCTTCTCCCGGAAGCTTGGAGAGCTTCTCCCGGATGCTTGGAGGAGTGCTTTCCCTGGAAGCTTGGAGAGCTTCTCCCGGAAGCTTGGAGAGCTTCTCCCGGAAGCTTGGAGAGCTTTTCCCGGAAGCTTGGAGAGCTTCTCCCGGAAGCTTGGAGAGCTTCTCCCGGAAGCTTGGAGAGCTTCTCCCGGAAGCTTGGAGAGTTTCCCCTGGAAGTTTGGAGAGCTTCTCCCGGAAGCTTGGAGAGCTTCTCCCGGAAGCTTGGAGAGTTTCCCCTGGAAGCTTGGCGAGCTTCTCCCGGAAGCTTGGAGAGCTTCTCCCTGGAATCTTGGGGAGCTTCTCCCGGAAGCTTGGAGAGTTTCCCACGAAAGCATGATAAGCTTTCCTTGAATGCTTGATGGGCAACCCTCGGAAGCATGGAGAGTTTCACCCGGTCTCTTGTCTGTTTATCTGTACTATGGTAACGGCACCCGGTGGCGTTTAAGAAGGAAAGTAAATTAAGGACTCGTGAAGATATGAGGCAGGGAATGGAGATTTTGAGGGTTTTAAAGGGGCTTCGAGGGGTTTTATGGGACTTACAGAGGCGTTTCAAGATATTCGAGCTGATCCAAAGGGTTTTCAGGGAATTGCAAAGAGATCTCAAGGGGCTTCAGAGGTTTAAAGTGTTTCCAATTAGTTATAGGAGCTTTTGAGGGAAGTTCCAGAAAAGTTTCAGTGACGGTTACAGAGGGGTTCTGACACGAAATGCTCAAGTAATTTTCAATCGAACTTTTCGACATTTCAGAGACATTTTGGGGACTCTAAGAGGTTTAGAAGTGTTTCACGTTATTTAAGAAGGTTTCTGGAGTTATTAAGAGCCCTATAAGGTGTCTCAGGGAGTCTCAAGGGGTTTGTAGGGGTTTAATGTGAGTTTCGGGAGATATCTCATGTCGTTCAAAGGCATTTCATGGGATCTCAGTGGAATTCAGGGTGTTTCAGTGACTTTCGGGGACTATCAGGAGCGGTCCATGGCGTTGGAAGGGCTCTCAGAGAATCTCAGGACAATTAAGAGAGTTTTCAGAGGGTTTCAAGGAGGGGGGGGGGATAAATAAGAGTTTGAGAGACGTACATATGTATCAGAGAGTATCTCACGATGTTTAGGGAGCGTTTCGAGGAATGTTGGGTGGTTTCAAGGGAGTTTCTTTATGGTATTTCAAGGGGTCTCAGAGGATCACAGGGGGATTAAGAGGTGTTCCAGGCTTTTTAGGGGTGTTTTAGAAAATACAGGGTATTTTCAGAAGATGTTTCAGGGTTTCATGGGGTTTCGGAGGCGTTCCAGAAGATCTTAAAAAAATCAGGGAAGTTTTCAGAGACGCTTCATGGTATCTCAGAGTTTTTCACGGGGACTCAGGGTATATTCCCTTATATACCACTGAAACCCCCTGAAACACCTCAGGAAACTGCCTTAAATTTGTCAGAAACACCTCTGAAATCCTTTTTTTGAGTCCAACATCTCTGAAAACATCCCGAATCATCCTGAAATCCCTGAAAAAAAAAAAACTGAAACCCATGAAACGCCAAAAGACCCTTCAAACCCAACTTGGTGCACCAGGTGACCTCAGAGAATGTTTCAGTAGTATTTGAGAGAGTCTAAGGAGGATTCGGAGTCATTTCTGGAACATTCAGGGGTGTTTATCGGGCGTTTGGGGGCTATTCAATGGATTTCAAAGATTTTCTTCCTTCTAAGTACAGCCAAACTACTCTGGAAATCAGGACTTCCGATTCAATACTTGCTATACGACGGCAACTTTTCTCATGAGGTGGCAGGGGCCTTTCAGAGTGTCCCAAAAGGTTTCAGCGGTATACCAGGTGATCGCAGGGGCGTTTCTACGGGGGCTCAATGGGGTTTCAGAGATACCAGGAGGTCTCAGGAGTATTTAAGGGGGTCTCAGGGGCCTTAGCGGCGTTTCAGCGAATCTCAGGTGGTTCCAGGGGGCTTCAAGGAATCTCATGAGGCTTCCAGGGGGTTCCAGGGGAATTCCATTGAGTCTCAGAGGCGTTTCAGGGGGTTTCAAAGTGTACCAGGAGGTCTCAACGTTTAAGGGGGTCTCAATGGCGTCTCACCGGGTCCCAAGGGATTCCAGGGGGTCTCCGGGGCGCTTCAAGCAAAAAAGACAGTTTTGCAATGTAAACCTGGAGTTCCAGTTGTTTCGCGTTACAGTAGACGTTCGATAAGTGCAACATGTTTACGTTTCAGTTACCGAATGAAATTCGCTAACTGCAACGACTGACAGCCGTCAAACAGTTGTCAATTGCTGTTGGACGCAGCCAGAATGCATTCAAAAACATCGCATTACAGCTGTAGTGCATCCGATAAACATCGCAACTCTGTTGATGTTTTGTTTTTGACCGATAGCGGTGCGATAACTGCAAAATTGTTGCACTTAGCGGATTTGCAGTTAAAAAGCATTGCAGTTAAACCGTTTGCACCGAGCGAACGTCTACTGTACATGGGGTCCGAGGTAAAACCCCCTTTTGAAGACATTTCAACATGACATGACATGACACGTTCGTGAAACCTATACGCTCCTGAATTTCCCGTAATTCCATCAAAAAGTCATCAAAACCTGACGGAACGCCCTTAAAAACTACTAAATCCCTCTGAAACAACCTCCTGAAACGCCTCTGAAGCCCCTTGGAACTCTCTTTTCGCGGGTTTTCTTGGAACTTTCTGCGTAAATACACTAAAAATGTTGTTTAATTTGTTTATCAAATACTATTGGATATTGATTTTAATATTCAATATGGCAAGCTATCACCGATAAATAATTGTCTAAATTTCCAGTAATTATGTGCTCCTAATGGACATGGACAAAATCGGCACCTTGTCATTTACTAGCATCGCAACACATCGAATCACACTGAAGTACTCCGGTTTCACACGGGGAACGACGACGCGCACAAACCGAAGCGAATGGACCAACGCATCTGTTCACTCGTTTTCGGCGGAGCCGTGTTATCTAGGTGGCCATGGAAACGAGTTCATTTTCTGTAAACACGGCATCGCTCAAACGCCAAATTAAGGAACTCATGCAGGGGTTCATGCAAATGAACTAATCGTTGGGAAAAAGTAGACTAGACGGGTGCAACGATGAATTTCGAGTTCACTTGCCCCGAGAATTTTTACACTACAGCGGGGTACACGGAGAAAAGAAAGTACTCAAATATGAGTTTATTCCACCCAACTTCGGGGTTGCGTGCGGGAACCCATATTTGAGTTCGTGAAAGCGATGTTGAAGTGGGTTTTTTACATTTGATTCCGTGCGGCAAAGTAGCTATCGGCTAAGTGTTTTTCACCCAACTGCTAGTTCAAAATACTCAAATTTGAATTCAATGCTATTTACTCAATTTTGGCTTCCCGCACTGAACTGTCAAAGTTGAGTTGTTTTACTCTTCGCTCTCTGACAACAACAAAGAGAGTGAATGAGAGAGAAGACAAAAAAGAACTCAAAAGTGAGTTTAAAAATACTCAAATTTAGGTACTTGAGTTTCTCCGTGTATACTCTCAAAAAAGCACTATTCAGAAGTGTGTAATCCGTTTTCAAAATTTTTAATCGTTTTCTGACATAATATTGCACTCAAAGTAAGGCATTTGCAAAAAGTTTATTTACTGACTGATATTTTGACTTATTTATTTAGAAATCAATGCGAAATAAAATAATTTAATTTCTAGCTGGGTAGTATTGCGACATTTGCACCCATTTAGACTCGACCGAAATTCATTATCATCACAGTCGAATTTCGCACACGACTTCGCAGCGGCAGGCATACACAAGTTCGGTTGAGTTCATGACAGGGGCGTTGGATGCACAAAAGGTAAACAAAATAAGTTTGATTAGTGTGAAATTTCGCTGGGAAATGATGATTCAGTGGATTCTCAAGTTATCAAAGTAGTCTAAACATTAATGAGAAACCCAATACCTGGTGGAAGTGTACCCCGCTGTAGTGTCAAAATTCTTGGAGGGAGTGAACTTCGCCAACATGGTGCACTCGTCTATTGGACGATTCTGATTGGAAATGGCCGCGCTCTAGTGTCAAAATTTGTGGACCGAGGGAATTTTATTCATCGGTGGATAAACCCATGGACCAATGCATCTGCTCACTCGTTTCTTTTTTGAGGGATGCCGTGTTATCTAGGTGGCCATAGGCCAGGGGAAGTGGTTCACCTAGGGTGAACCAGACGTCAAATCCACTTTTTCTATTCATAGAGGCTCTATGAAATAAAAAAGCAATTCTGACATATGGTTCATCCCCTATAGACGAGTGCACCGATGAACTGAATTCATCGCGGTCCGAGAATTTTGACACTAGAGCGGGGCCGCTTCCAATCAAAAGTGAACAATTTCCAATCAGAATTGAACAATTCTGATTGGGAATGGCCCCGCTCTAGTGTCAAAATTCTCGGACCGCGATGAATTTAGTTCATCGGTGCACTCGTCTATGGAAACGAGTTTATTTTCTGTAATCACAGTACCATTCAAACGTCAAATTAGTGAACACGTACAAAGGTTCATGCAGATGAACTCATCGCTGGAAAAAAGTAGCCATGGACTTATCCACCGATGAACCAAATTCATCGCGGTCCGAGAATTTTGACACTAGAGCGGGGTCTGTTCCAATCAGAATCGTCCAATTCTGATTGGAACGGCCCCGCTCTAGTGTCAAAATTCTCGGACCGCGATGAATTCGGTTCATCGGTGGATAAGTCCATTGCATGTGAATTTACTTTTTCCCAACGATAAATTCATTCCACATTGAAACCATTTCCTCTAACCTGTTGATAAAAAGAGTATCTCAGAATTTCTCATAGTTCCTTGATTTCACAAAGTGTTTTGCCCCAAGTTAAACATCCAAAATTCACGAATCCGAATGACACTCTCATCAGACAAATTCGTCTTCTCATTTTCCATCAGCCTGATTCCCAAGCTCATACCCTTCGTTTGTACATGATTTACGATTCGCAAACGAATTTAGTCAATTTATTTACCCCCACATGTCACAGCCTTCTTTGATGCGGCAAAGTCTTTCACGACTGACAGACGACAGGTGTCATCGATAGATCTACTGAACGCGGAGTCACTGCCTACTGCTGCTATTCGCAAGTTATTTGAACATTTGAACCGAAACGTGCCAATGTTTCCCCATCCTATTCCTCTTTTTGATGACAGCCATGAGCACATCAGCATTCGCAGCAGTCGCGTCTCATCGAACTCATCACGTGTCGGCGTGTGTATATGGGGATTTCAATCTCCAGGAACTCGAACGCACTTTATTGCTCTTTCTCTCTTTGTTGAGACAGGAAAAAGTCACGTTTGCTTAGGATCGGGCATTTGATTTGTGAATAGAACGTTCCCGTTCGTTTGCATGTTCATTTTTATATTGTTCCTCGAATTGTATTTGTATACATATTTTGAAAATGAGTTTTGTGATATTGAAATCATGATTTATGGACTTATCCAATGATGAACCGAATTCATTCCGTTCTAGAACTTTGACACTAGAACGGGACTGCTTCTTATCAGAATTGGACTTATCCACGGATGAACAAAATTCACTCGGGTCGAGAATTTTGACACTAGAACGGGCCGAATTAAACGATTGTGATTGGAAATGGCCTCGCTCTGTCGGAATACTCGAACCGAGAGAATTATGTTCATGGGCCACAGAAAATAGTTCACTGAAGATGAATGTGGATGAACTTATCGTTGAAAAAAGGGAGATAGACGAGTGCACCAATGAACAAAATTCATCGCGGTCCGAGAATTTTCACACTAGACCGGGGTCGCTTCTAATCAGAAGTGAACAATTTCCAATCAGAATTGAATAGTTCTGATTGGGAACGGCCCCGCTCTAGTGTCAAAATTCTCGGACCGCGATGAATTCAGTTCATCGGTGCACTCGTCTATTTTACATCTAAATCTGAATTCTTAACGAACCATTTTTTGGACTGTGGACTTATCCACGTGGGAACTGAATTCACTCGGTTCGAGAATTTTGACACTGGAGTGGAGCCATTTCCAAACAGAATCATCCAATTCTGATTGGAAACGGTCCCGCTCTAGTGTCAAAATTATCGGACCGAGTGAATTCGGTTCATCGGCGAATAAGTCCATGGACTTATCCACCGATGAACTGAATTCATCGCGGTCCGAGAATTTTGAAACTAGAGCGGGGCCGTTTCCAATAAGAAATGAACGATTTCCAATCAGAATTGAACGATTCTGATTGGGAATGGCCCCGGTCTAGTGTCAAAATTCTCGGACCCCGCGATGAATTCGGTTCATCGGTGGATAAGTTCATTCACCGCACATAAAAAATGAAATGATTTGAAAAATTCACTTCTAGAGATGTTCAATTTGAGAAAAAATCTTGTTTTAAAGAAAAGTATAGACCATTCTTGAATATTGGAGCTTTAATCTGCCGAGAGTGGTCTATTCTCGCACGCAGCACATTCGAGCTCCAAAACGGCGACGACAAACCTCCAATATTTTCTTTCCATTTTCAAACCCCTTTTTCACCCGTTTGTGTATCTTTCTGTGGTTGTGTTTGCTTGCAGATGGCGCTGCTTTGTTGGAGGAATCTACTTCGTCGGAGGGTGTGTTTACCGACGACGCGACAGTGAATGCTGGGATGTGTACCCGCCGTCAGTGATTCTCGTCTGTCTAATTAAGAGTTTTGAGAGTGAAAACGTGAAGAGTTTCCGATGTGAGAGAGTAGCAAATCAAAGTGTGCTTTGCGGATGAAGCGTTCCCATTAGAAACCCAACGCCATGAAATCGAAGGAGACCGTGCCGGAAGCGATTCCGGCCGTGGTGGCCCAGATGATTCTGGGCAGTTTCGAGGCCCATAACCGCTCGGCCAACGTGGACTACAGCAGTCCGGTGCTGAAGCCGGTGGTTGCGCGGATCTATCCGATTTTTATCCTACTGTACTTTGTTCCGGCTGCCCTGGGGATCGCCAGCAACGTGCTGGTCGTGATGTACATCAGCAAGTACAAACTGTACCGGGAGGCGACGCAGGCTTTCATGGTGAATCTGGCCGTGTGCCATATCGTGCAGTGCGCGTTCGTGCTTCCGATCACGCTGATGGTGATGCTGATCCAGAACTGGGTCTTCGGCCAGTTCCTGTGCTTCTTTCTGCCGCTGCTGCAGGTAAGTGGAACAAATGTTTGCAACTTCTTTTCACGGTCGCCAAGTTGAGTAATGTGACTTAATGGACTTATCCACCGATGAACTGAATCCATCGCGGTCCGCGAATTTCAACACTAGCGCGGGGACATTCCCAATCAGAATCGTTCAATTCTGATTGGAAACGGCCCCGCTCTAGTGTCAAAGTTCTCGGACCGCGATGAATTCGGTTCATCGGTGGATAAGTCCATGGACTCATCCACCGATGAATCGAATTCACTCGGTCCGAAAGTTTTGACACTAGAGCGGGGCCGTTTCCAATCAGAATTGGACGGCCCTGCTCTAGTGTCAAAATTCTCGGACGGAGTGAATTTGGTTCATCGGTGGATAAGCATTGGCGTAGCTAGGATTTTTTTTTCTGAAGGGGGCCCAGGGGGGCCTGACTTGAGATAACTTTTGAGCGGCATGGTGGCCCGATATGTGAATATGCAAATCTGGATTGCAGCTTTGAGGACTCAAAATGACTGGATTCCCCCAGAGATTCATTCGAGAATGCATCTAGGGATTCCACCAGACATTTCTTTGGGGATTTGTCCTTGAGAGGGGATTTAGATATCTTTGGAGGTTCCTCCAGTGATTGTTCCAGTGCTGTTATCGCGGTTTCCTTCGAGAATTTCACCAGAGATCCTTTAAGGTATTTCTGCAGGTATTCCTTCAGAGATTCCTTCCAGAATTTCACTAGAGATTGTTTCAATTGTTCCATCTGAAATTCGAAGTGTTTCTGCCGGAATGTCTTCCAGAAACTCTTTCAGAAAGTTTTACTAGCGATTATTCAAAAATTAATCCAGAAATTGCTTAAAAGTTTCGTACAAAATATCCTTTACGAGTCTATCCAATAGTTCCTTCAATAATTCGTCTAATTGCTGCAGAGATGGATTTATTTTCTATCCAGGGATTCCTACAGAAACTCTTCCAGGAATTTGCTAAGAAAACTCTCCTGTGATTCTCTAAGGAATTCCTCATGGGGTTTCCTCAGAAATTCACCCGGGAATTCCTTCTGTGATTTTTTCAGGAACAACTTCCGGGATTATTTTAGAAATGCCTCCAAGCACTATTCTTAAGATTCCTCCAGAAATTCCTTTAGGAATTGTTCCAGGACTCCTCTGTGAATTCCTTCAGGGATTCGTCCAGGAATTCCTCGAAAAATTCCGCTAGAGATTCCTCTAGGAATTCCTCCAGGTATTCCTCTTGAGATACCTCAAGCAATTCCTCTAGAGATTCCACCAGGGATTCATTCATGAACTCCTCCAGGAATTCTTTCAGGGATTTGTCCAAGAATTCTTCCAGGGATTTTTCCTGAAAGTTCTCCAGCGATTCTTTAAGAAAATCCTCCAGAAATTCCTTCAGGAATTTCTACTAGGATTCCTAATGGAATTTATGAAGGGATTCATCCAGGAGTTCCTCTGGATATTTCTCAAGGATTCCTCTAGGAATTCCTCCAGAGATTCCTCCAGGTATTTCTCTAGAGATACCTCAAGGTTTTCCTCTAGAGATTGCAGCTGGGATTCCTCGAGGAATTGCTTGAAAGTTCTCCAGCAATTCTTCAAGAAAATCCTCCGAAATGCCTCCGGGGATTTCTCTTGAGATTCCTTCAGGAGTTTCTTAGAAGATTTCTCAAGGAATTTCTCTAGAAATTTCTCCAGAAATTCTCTGAGGTATTTCTACAGGAATTCCTTCAGGAGCTCCTCGAGGCATTCCTTCAGGAGTTCCGCTAGGGATTGCTCTAGGAATTCCTCCAGGAATTGTTTAAGGAATTCCTCCAGGATTTCTTTCAGGAAGACCTCCAGGCATTCCTCCAGGAATTTCTATAGGGATTCCTCCAGGGATTCTTCCAGGCATTTCTTCAGGATTTAATTCTGGGACTCCTCCAGGAATACCTTTAACAATTCCACCAGGAATTCCTGCAGAAATTTTCTCAGGAATTCCTGCAGGAATTCCTCCAGGAGTTGAGCCAAGAATTCCATCAGAAATTACTACGGCCAATTATCCTGGAATTTCTCTAGGAAATCATTCTCCCGGAGTTTATACAGGGATTATTCCAAGAAGTCCTCCAGGGATTCCTGCATGAATTCCTCTTGAGATTCCTCTGGGAATTCCTTCAAGGATTACTTCAGGAGTCCCCCAGGAAATCCTCCAGGGATTCCCTCAGAGATTCCCCCAGGGAATTATTCCAGGTATTTCCCCAGGGACTCCTCAAGGAATTTCACCAAGAATTTCTCCAGGAATTCCTTCAGAAATTCCTACAACAATTTCTCTAGGAATTTCTCCAGGAAATCCTCCAGAGATTCCTTTTTAAAATTCTTTCAGGAATTTCTTCAGTAATTCCTCCAGGAGTTTTTCCAGGGATTCCTCCGGGAATTCTTCCAGGGTTTCCTTGAGGAATTTTTCCAGAAATTTCTCCTCCAGGTATTCCTCCAAGGTTTCCTCCAGAGATTTCTCCAGGAATTGGTTCAAGGGATCCCTCCAGAAGTCCCATCAGGAATTCCTCCAGGAGTTCCTCCAGGAGTTCCTCCAGGAATTCCTCCAGGAACTCCTCCAGGAATTCCTCCAGGAACTCCTCCAGGAATTCCTCCAGGAATTCCTCCAGGAATTCCTCCAGGAATTCCTTAAGGAATTCCTTCAGGAATTGGTCCAGGAATTCGTCTAGGGATTCCTCTAAAGATTCTTCCAGAGATTCCTCCAGGAATTCCTCCAATAATTCATCCAGATATTCCTCTTAGATTTTTTCCTGGAATTCCTGCAGAAATTCCTCTGGGAATTTCTAATGGAATTTATACAGGGATTCCTCAGGAGTTACTCTGGAGATTTCTCAAGGATTCCTCTAGGAATTCCTCCAGTGATTCGTCCAGGTATTTCTCTAGAGATACCTCAAGAATTCCCTGGAGAAATTCCACCAGGGATTCCTCCAGGAATTCTTTAAAGGATTCCTCCAGGGATTCTACCTGAAAGTTCTCCAGCGATTCTTGAAGAAAATCCGAAAATTCAGCGATTCTTCAAGAAAATCGAGAAATTTCTGCAGGGATTTCTCTGAGGATTCCTCCAGGAGTTCCTATGAAGATTTCTCAAGAAATTTCTCTAGAGATTCCTCCAGGAATTCTAACAGGCATGTCTCCAGGCATTCAGGAGTTTCTCTAGGAAATCTTCTTGGGATTCCTCCAGGAGTTCTTCCAGGGATTTCTATAGGGATTCATTCAGGCATTCCTTCAAGATCTATTTCTGGGACTCCTCCAGGAATACCTTTAAGAATTCCACCAGAAATTACCCCAGGAGCTCCTGCAGAAATTACCTCAGGAATTCCTGCAGGAATTAATCCAGGAATTCCTTCAGAAATTACTACGCCATTTTTTACAGGAATTCCTCCAGGAAACCATCCTCCCGAAGTTTATACACGCATTATTCCGAGAATCTAGGGATTCCTCCAAGGATTCCTCAAGAAATTGATTCAAGGGATTCCTCCAGTAATTTCACCAGGAATTCCTCCAGGAATTAACCAGGAATTCCTCGAGGAATTTACCAGGAATACCTTCAGGGATTCCACTAAAGATTCTCATGGAGATTCCTCCAGGAATCCCTCGGATGATTCCTCCAGTAATTCATCCAGATATTTCTCCAAGAATTTTTCCTGGAATTACTCCAGAAATTCCTATGGGAATTTCCCTGGAAATTTTTTTTAGGAATTTCTTCAGAAATTTCTCCAGGGATTCATCTCAGAATTCCTATAGAGATTGTTCCAGAATTTCATTCAGAGATTCGTCCAGGAATTCTTCCAGGGATAGTTTCTTGGAGGTACCCCAAGGATTTCTCTAAAGATTTCTCCAGGAATTCCCCCTGGAACTCCGCCATTAATTTGTCCAGAAGTTCCTCCATGCATTCCTCCTGAGGTTCCTTTAGAAATTGCTTCAGTGATTCCTTTAGGGATTATTCCTAGAATTCCCTAGGAGTTCTTCCAAGAATTTCTGCAGAAATTTCGTCAAGGATTCCTCCCGGAATTTCTCAAGAGGTTTCTTCCGAAATTTCTCCAGGGATTCCTCCCAGAATTCCTCTAGGGAGCACTACAGGCATTCGTTCAGGAATTTCTCTAAGAATGCCTCCAGGAAATCTATCAATTATTCCGTCAGGGATTTCTCCAAGAATTCTTCTAGCGGTTTTTCCAGGAATTCCTCCAGGTATATTTTGAGAAATTCCCCCAGAAACTCCGCCAGGAATTTGCCCGGAAATTCCTCCTGGATTCCCTCCAGAGATTCTTTTAGAAACTGCTTCAGGATTTTTTCAGGAATTCCTCCAGTGATTTCCCCAAGAACTTTTCTAGAAATTCCCTCCGGAATTCGTCCAAAAATACCTTCAAGGACTCCTTCAGAAATTTGTCTAGGAATTTCTCCCGGGATTCTTCAGGCGATCTCTTCAGAAATTTCTCCAAAGATTCCTCCCATATTTACTCTAAGGGTTCCTCCAGGATTTCATCCAGGGATTCCTCTAGGGGTTCCTACAGGGTTTACTCCTCAAGCGATTTCTTCGAGAGCTCTTTCAGGGATTGCTCCAGGAATTCCTGTAGTGATTCCTTCAGAAATTTCTC
Source organism: Aedes albopictus (assembly GCF_035046485.1). Lineage (NCBI taxonomy): Eukaryota > Metazoa > Arthropoda > Insecta > Diptera > Culicidae > Aedes > Aedes albopictus. Next base: position 20,186,929 of record NC_085136.1, on the reverse strand, counting down.
TCTGGATCTTTTCAAAAATTTATTCATGGGCTCGGTCAGAAATTTCAGACATCCGTTCATCATCTTTTTGAGTGAATCCCTGGACTCAAGAATTTTTCTGGAATTCCCTAACGATTTTTTGAATTACTTGAAGGATTTCTAGAGGAATTCCTCCAGCGATTTGTATTGGAATACTTTAAGATAATTTTAGAGGAAATTCTCCAAGGACTCATCCAGGAATTCTTTCACAATTATTTCCGAGAAATCTCTAAGGAGTTCATCCACAGATTCAGGAATCAGATATTCAGTAGTCCATCCACGAATTCCTCCAGGAATACCTCCTGCAGCTGCATAGGAGTTCCTTTAGAAATTCGTCCTGCAATTCTTCCAGGAATATATCACTGTGACTTACTTTAGACACATAAATATTTACATGCTAGAAGCGCTATTAGACATTTCTCCAGGATTATTTTTTTCAGGAATTCACCCAGAGAAGACTCTTTGGGCATTCTCTCAGTGTTTCCTCCCGATATTTCTCCAGAAAATGCACCATAATTCCACTAAAAATTGCTTTTTAAATTCCTCCAGACATTTCTTTGAATTCATTACAGCTATCCGTCCTGGAAATCCTTCTCGTGAAAGCCAGGATTTTCCATAGAATTCCATCATTCTCCTTAAATACTCCTAAAATAATGCTTTAAGAATTTCTCCAGGGATACCCTTCAGAAATTCTTACAAGGACACCTCGAGGGTTTCCTCCAGTGATAGTTTTAAAGCTTTTACGAAACTACCTTCACCTTCCGGGAATACGTCATTTGACATTTGTATAAGATTATGTTCTGAGATGAACCACATTCACTCCGTCCGAGAATGTTGACACTAGAGCGGGGCCATTCCCATCCCATCCCGTTTCCAATTAGAACTGAATAATTTCCAATCAGAATTGAACAATTCTGATTGGGAATGGCCCCGCTCTAATGTCATAATTCTCGGACTGCGATGAATTCGGTTCATCGGTGGATAAGTCCATAGACGAGTGCAGCGATGAATTTTGAGTTCACTCGCCTCGAGAATTTTGACACTACAGCGGGGTATTGGACTTATCCACGTGGGAACTGGATTCACTCGGTTCGAGAATTTTGACACTAGAGCGGTGCCATTTCCAATCAGAATCGTCCAATTCTGATTGGAAACGACCCCGTTCAAGTGTCAAAACTCTCGGACTGAGTGAATTCGGTTCATCGGTGGATTCTCGCGGTCCGAGAATTTTGATACTAGAGCGGTGCCATTTCCAATCAGAATCGTCCGATTCTGATTGGAAACGACCCCGTTCTAGTGTCAAAATTCTCGGATCGCGATGAATGGATTTATCCATCGATGAACCGAATTCATCGCGGTCCGAGAATTTTGACACTAGAGCGGGGCTGCTTCCAATCAGAATTGAACGGTTTCCAATCAGAACTTAACGATTCTGATTGAGCCCCGCTCCAGTGTCAAAATTCTCGGACCGCGATGAATTCGGTTCATCGGTGGATAAGTTCATTACATGTTTTTGTTGAAATACTTCAATGAAATAATTCGTGTTCATTTTGCAACAAACCGAATGACGGAATCTTCCACTGAAATAATTTATCAAAAGTGTTTCAATTATAAGTTCGTGTGATTTGTGAAACAACTTTTCCAGCTTGATTGGTTCTATTTAATTAATCCCCGGAAGATTCGAATCATAACGAATTGGAAACTTCCATTTGAAGCCCCCGATTGATGTACAATGTGCATATATCTAGAGCCCTATACATTTTAAGCAGATGGCTGATGGGTGTGATGGTTGACATCGTCTTGATTGGATCGCTCTTGTGTTCAAGTGCTGTGTTTCGGATTGCTGCTGGTTTTCATCGTCGTCGGTCGTAGGGAAAGGTTATGACATCAATTTTCCTCATCCTTCCGAACTCTGAAGGGGGTAGGTGGTGAAAAGCGGTGTGGTTGAGTGGTTAGCAATTTGTAAAGTTGGTGTGACTGAGAAAAGGTGTCTGGTCTGTCTGACGGGAGGTGATACATGGGTACATGGACTGGATTTATAACGGAGAGTAATATAATGATGTGGTTGAGTAATCTAAATCGAAAGAAACTAGAAGAATCGAAAACGGAAACATTCATTAATCCACCCATCAATAAGCAAATCCAGCATTTGACGAATTTCGCGCCAACTCGACCAACGGTTGGCAGCACCCTCTCAGAATCGAACGAAACTTTGTGGGCATAAACAATAGGTCTTTCTAAGCAACTTTGCATATTTTGTTTTTCGAAATTTTCCAAGAGTAACATTTGAAGAGGGCCTAATTTTTTTTCATAGATTTTTTTCAAATCGATGTAACTCAAAAATGACAAGACCTACAAAAAAGTTTTGTATGGCGGACTATCGTGAAATTTCATGAAGTTATTTAGAAAAAATATCCAAAAATACAAAATTAATTCCTACACTGAAAAATAAAGGTTTTAAAAATTTAAATCGATATTACAAAAAACCCTATGTTTTTAAATCGATGATTTTTTTTTCTGGAGAAAGGTATTTCAATTACCTACATTTTCTCCAAACAATGTTGCTGTGACATATTTAAGGGAAAAAAGTTTTTCTAACAAAAACTTTTTTCATGTCTACATTGAGTGAATATTTTTCATCGTGTTTCGTGCCAACATGGCCATATATAGGGTCAGTAGCCTCTCATCAACCAATGAAACTTTATGGGTGTTTAAAAATTTGTTTAAGAATCAATTTTGCATAATCTAACATTTATCTAGACTAACATTTGAAAAAGGCGTATTAGGGTGGCCCCCACTTATATGAAAAACATAAAATTCGGAAAATGCCAAGGCTTACCTCCTGTATCAGTTGTTTTGGACTCCCAGAAGCTACGTTCAGCATTTGAGCGAAATCGATTTAGTCTAAGGGGTGATACACAAATTATGTCACGCAAAATTCGACCTTTTTCAACGCCCCCTCTCCTCTATGTCACGCTTTTTGTATGCGACCTCACGATTGTTTGTATGGGTCGTCATGTTCTGCAAAACCTCGCCCCCCTCCCCACCTAAAGCGTGACGTAATTTGTGCATGGCCCCTAAGGGAGCGCTCAACGAGCTTGAAGTTTGTATGGGAAAACATGGCCAAACGTATGGAGAAATCTTAAGCTTTTGATTTTTGCCGCTAGGTGGCGCTGCAAGTGTTCAACTAATAAAACCTTAGCTATTCTTGTAGGTGACGATATGTCTATCAACTTTGTCGAAGACCGCAAAATGATCCGAAGCTTGTTAAAAATGTATACCCTAGGTAAAGTGAGGTGAACCATTATTGTCGTTTTTCCAATACATGTAAAGGAATATCAATAATGAAATCCCAATGCTTCGCATCACTGACGGATCACTTACGGGTCTTCAACAAAGTTGTTTGGCATATAGTCACCTACAATAATACCAAAGTTTTTATTAATTGAACGCTTACAGCGCCACCTAGCGGCAAAAATCAAAAGCTTAAGATTTCTGCATACATTTGGCCAAGTTCTCCCATACAAACTTCAAGCTCGTTGAGCGCCCCCTTAGGGGCCATGCACAAATTACGACAGGCTTCAGGAGGGGAGGGGGCGAGGTTTTGCAGAACGTAACGACCCATACAAACAATGGTGAGGTCCCATACAAAAAGCGTGACATAGAGGGGAGGGGGGGGGGGTTGAAAAAGGACGAATTTTGCGTGACATAATTTGTGCATCACCCCTAGACTAAATCGATTTCGCTCAAATGCTGAACGTAGCTCCTGGGAGTCCAAAACAAGCGATACAGGAGGTAAGACTTGGCATTTTTCGAATTTTATGTTTTTCATATAAGTGTGAGCCACCCTAATACGCCATTTTCAAATGTTAGTCTAGATAAATGTTAGATTATGCAAAATTGATTCTTAAACAAATTTTTAAACATCCATAAAGTTATATTGGTTGATGAGAGGCTACTGAACCTATATATGGTCATGTTGGCACGAAACACGATGAAAAATATTCACTCAATGTAGACATGAAAAAAGTTTTTGTTAGAAAAACTTTTTTCCCTTAAATATGTCACAGCAACATTGTTTGGAGAAAATGTAGGTAATTGAAATACCTTTCTCCAGAAAAAAAATCATCGATTTAAAAACATTGGGTTTTTTGTAATATCGATTTAAATTTTTAAAACCTTTATTTTTCAGTGTAGGAATTAATTTTGTATTTTTTGGATATTTTTCTAAAAAACTTCATGGAATTTCACGAGAGTCTGCCATACAACACTTTTCTGTAGGTCTTGCCATTTTTGAGTTACATCGATTTGAAAAAAATCTATGAAAAAAAATTAGGCCCTCTTCAAATGTTACTCCTGAAAAATTTCGAAAAACAAAATATGCAAAGTTGCTTAGAAAGACCTGTTGTTTATGCCCACAAAGTTTCGTTCGATTCTGAGAGGGTGCTGCCAGCCCCATAGAAGGGTTGGCGCGAAATTCGTCATTTCTAAAAAAAATCCAATTATTTTTGTTCACAAACACATTTGAAAATTTTTCATTTTTTTGCAAATTTGAGACGACACATCATTGGTAACTTACAAATGGGAGCGAATAGTTCATTTGTGTTCATATAGATAACAAGACCGAATCGACTTATCCACCGATGAACCGAACTCACTCGGTCCGAGAATTTTGACTTTTTCTTTTCAATAAAGTTTATGTGGATTTTAACAATTGCTTCATTCAAGGACGCTCCCCTATGGAATTATTCAGCGATGAACAAAATTCGCCCGGCCCGAGAGTTTTGACACTAAGGTTCTGATTGGAAATGGCCAGTGTCAAAATTCTCGGACCAAGTGAACTCGGTTCATCGGTGGGTAAGTCCACAGACTGGACTTACACCGAGAAAAATTTCTACTCAGTGGCTGAGTTGGTCTTACTCAGAAATCGAAAAATCCTTTGCTTTCTTACTCAGTTTCCGTTAAAAGTGGGACAACCCATTGGCAATGGGTTGTCCCACTTTTAGCCGAAACTCAGTAAGAAAACAAAGGATTTTTCGATTTCTGAGTAAGGCCAACTCAGCCACTGAGTAGAAATTTTTCCCTCTGTATCCACCGATGAACCGAATTCATCGCAGTCCGAGAATTTTGACACTGAAGCGGGGTCTGTTCCAATCAGAATCGTCCAATTCTGATTGGAAACGGCCCCGCTCTAGTATCAAAATTCTCGGACCGCGATGAATTCGATTCATCGGTGGATAAGTCCCTAGTGCAACTTTGAGTTCATTCACTTGAAGAATTTTGACACCATAGACGAGTGCACCGATGAACTAAATTCATCGCGGTCCGAGAATTTTGACACTAGAGCGGGGCCATTCCCAATCAGAATTGTTCAATTCTGATTGGAAATTGTTCACTTTTGATTGGAAGCGGCCCCGCTCTAGTGTCAAAATTCTCGGACCGCGATGAATTCAGTTCATCGGTGCACTCGTCTATATTGGGTCACAAGTTTGACGTTTAAGCGGTATTCTGTGGGTTTCACTTGGGATTCCTCCAGGGACGTCTCCGTAAATTCACAAGACGATTCCTACTTGAATTCTCACTGATGATTCTAGAAAAGATTTCCGGTGGAGTTTCTCCAGGAATTACAGAAGGAGTTCCTCCAAAGATTCAACAATTCCTGTTAGGATTTCATCAGAAATTTCTACACGAACTCTTTCAGGAAATTCCCCAAGAATTATTACTGGAAGGATTCTTTCAAGAACGCATTCAACGATTTTTTCTGATTTTTTTCTCCAAGGATTGCTCTAGAAATTCCAGCAAGTATACTGCAGTGTTCAGCATAGTAGTCCCATGTAGCTTATCGATGATTTTGACTTCTTATCGCTAAATGTTCTCTTTTTATTTGTACTTTCATAAACCGCTCTCATTCGTATACTTTGTTCGAAACTCTACAAAATAAACATCAAATCAATTTGTCCCATGTTCAGTACAAATCTCAAGACTACGCGCAGCAGTTAGCAGTGGCCCTACCAACGGAAGAGCAGCTTGGCGCAGCTACACTTGAAGATGGCTGGAGGGACATCCGATCCGCCATAGGTAGTGCCTCGGCTACAGCACTAGGCTTCGCGACTCCGAATCACAGAAACGACTGGTACGACGGCGAATGTGAACAGTTGAAAAACGAGAAGAATGCAGCATGGGCGAGAATGCTGCAACACCGTACGAGAGCGAATGAGGCACGTTACAGACAGGCGTGGAACAGGCAGAACTCAGTCTTCCGGATGAAGAAGCGCCAGCAGGAAGAACGAGATCGCGAAGCGATGGAAGAGCTGTACCGCGCTAAGGACACACGAAAGTTCTACGAGACGCTGAATCGCTCGCGCAGAGGCTTCGTGCCACCAGCCGACATATGCCGAGATAATCATGTTGGATAGCGCCATCATATAAACAACTTGAGATTGCTCAATCGCAGCAATCATTTGTTTTTGAAGACATTTGTAGTGTTCAATAAATAAGTTCTTCATTCTGATTCAAACCTTCAACTAATAGAGACGTTATATTGTTAGTCTCAGTTTTACTTGCCCGGTTCAAATCCACACTTGCCGTCCAAGAGGTTATGGGCCCTCGGCTGTGAATCCGGAACAAGATCAAGGCTGTTGAAGATTTTTTGAAGTAGACGAATCCAGGAGCGGCAGATCAAAATGGGCGATCGGATGGTTTGCTTCCCGAAGTTGAACGGCTCGAATTTCGACAACTGGAGTTTCAAAATGAAGTTGCTTCTGACCAAGCAAGGTTGCTGGAAGGTCGTCAATGAACCGAAGCCGAACCCTGCTCCAGCAAATTGGACCGAAAAAGATGAACAAGCCCTAGCGACAATTGGTTTAGCCGTGGAAGATAGTCAACTCGTCCATATTAGGAAGGCCAAGACTGCAGCTGAAGGTCTCGATCATGCGTAGGATTTGTGCGATGCGATTGGAGAATAACGGTGACATGGAGATCCATATCGGAAGGTTGGTGGAACTGTTCGGCAAACTCAACGGACTTCAGCCCGACAAGGTCCTGGATGAAAGTTGGCTGGTGGCAATCATGTTCAGCAGTCTCTCTGAAGAATACGATACGCTTGTGACTGCATTGGAGGCTAGATCTGAAGACGATTTGACGCCGGATCTTGTAAAAGGTAAGCTAGTTGATGAGTGGAGCAAACGGAGAAATCGTGGAAGCATTGAAGACTCAGAAACGGCGCTTCAAACTGGTCCAAAGGTCATGAAATGTTTTTTCTGCAAGAAACCTGGTCATCAAAAGGCGGATTGTCAGAAATTCAAGTCCTGGAGAGAAACCCAGAAGAAGAAAACGAAAATTCCTAAGGAGAAAGCCAATAATGTGCATCAAGGCGACGATGACGAGCATTGGGGATTCTGCGTTGAAGATTCAGGTGGACTCAGGTGCTACGTGCCACATCGCAAACTACCGGAGTTTTTTCGATTCAATTGATGAAGGTGTACGCGAAGACATTTGGGTAGCAAACGGAACCATAGTGAAGTCCTCTGGCCGTGGATCTGGAAAGCTTGAATTGCTGGACCATGCTGGTAAAAAGCGAACGGTTACGATGGATGCGATGTTGTTTGTACCAGAAATGAAATCAAACCTGATGTCAGTGAAGCGTTTAGTACAAAAGGATTACACGGTGAGTTTTGAACGAAACGGTGCGGAAATTTCACGAAACGGAGTCGTTGGAGCCATAGCGAAACAACTTGTTGGTCCTGGTATCGGGTATCAGTAGGTCGGCTCTAGAGGCACGTTCTCCTCCATTCGGGAAATTTGTGCCATGTTGGTCCTGGAAACGTTGAAGCAATCCGTATCATTGGTTACGTCTGGAGAACATTGTATCCATGAATGGCATCGGCGTTTTGGCCACCGTGATTGTGAAGCTGTGAAGAAGTTGTGCGATTTAGCGATCGGCGTGAAGTACAAGAGGTGTGACTGCAGCAGTGAATGCGAAGTTTGCGTACAAGGAAAAATGCACCGTCTCCCGTTTCCGAAGGAATCCCAGAGCAAGTCAAGCGAAATTCTGAAATTAGTACACAGTGACGTTTGTGGTCCCATGCGAACTGCAACTCCAGGAGGAAGGAGGTTTTTCCTAACACGGATAGACGACCATAGCAAGTATACAACGGTTTATGTTTTGCGCAGCAAGTCAGAAGTACTATCGAAGCTGAAAGAGTTCGTAGAAATGACGAAGACTCAGTTTGGATGAAAACCCAAGATCATACGTTCGGATCGAGGCGGCGAGTATACCGGACACGATGTGAAAGTCTATCTGAAGCAAAATGGGATCAAGTTTCAGTACACTGCACCATACACGCCCGAGCAGAATGGAACAGCAGAACGAGGGGGTCGACAGTAATCAATTGGCTTCAGTTACCGTGCGATAAGCCGTAATTTTGTTTGATTTTCTGAATTATTCATAATTGTTTTCATTATACTGAACATCGGTTCGATTTTATCGGATTTTTCTCATTTTCTGCCATTTTCCAAGATAAAATCGATTTTATGCTATTTATTTTCAGCAAAATGGTAAAAATGGAACGTATCTGAAAAATCGAATAAAATGAAAAAAATCGTTTGAAAATCGTCGAAAATCGGCGCTGAAAACGGCTAACATCTCTTAAAATGTTACGACGTCGCGACGCCACGTCGAAAATTTTGACAACCCTTCCCGGTAAACAATCAGCAGCGTCGACCGAGGCGTCGGCCATCAGCTGGTCGCTCAGCAGTTGGAATTGCTGGAATTAGCGAATGGTACAACGAATAACCTCAGAAATATGGGAAATGCATTCTATTGAGAAGATATATTAGCTACATAATGGCATACTGAGGATTAAAACAATGCGTAGACTATGTAAACAACAGCCACATCCATGATCAGCTGTTGTTTATAAACAAGTTCCATCCGGAAGAACAGAGCGAACAAAACAAAAACGAGAAAATTTGACATTTTTGTTCAGGGATGTGCATTGATTTTGTTCGATTTTATGTGGATAAGCCAACATTATAATCGATTTTAACGGATATTTCGGATATGGTTGATTTTGATCGATTTTCTGTTAATTTCTTCAGTTTTGTTGAAATTATGAAAAAAATATGTGATTCCTTGTAGGTTTTGGCCAAAAATCTAGGATATCGGGAAGAGTCGTCCCCCTCGCAGCAGAACGGAAGAATAGAAGTTTGGTCGAGATGGCAAGGTGTATGTTGATCGATGCTGGTTTGCACAAACAAAGCAGTGATGACAGCGAATTATCTACAAAATCGCCTACCGTCAAGAGCAATTAAAGGAACCCCCTATGAACGATGGTTCGGATCGAAACCAAGTCTCAAGCACATTCGTCGTTTTTGGTACTGATGCATACTGCCACGTTCCTGGTGAGAAGCGGATCAAGCTGGATGAAAAAGCAATCAAATTGAAGTTTGTTGGCTACAGTGAAGAGTCCAAAGCTTATCGTTTGCTGGATATCGCAACTGGAAAAGTGACCATTAGCCGTGACGTCAAGTTCCTGCAATGTCCCAATATGGTTAACGTTGATGATTCCTCGAATGAAGTTGTTGTGCCATTGGAGGCTAGTCGTGATGCTGATCCTGAAGGTGATCGTCAACTTGGCTGTGGAGCTGCGAATGGTTCTGACGATGAATACTGGTTCTCTGATGATGCGGACACAAGTACATCCAGTGAAGACACCTTTGTGGAGCTTGAAGCGGATAATGAAACCGAGCAGTTGCGACGATCAACCCGATCTACCAGAGGTAAGATGCCAAATAAGTATGCTTGTAGTGTAGAAGCTGAAGTTCAGAAGGAGCCACGAAACGTCCGTGAAGCACTGTCATGCCCGCAGAAGGTACAGTGGCGAGAGGCAATAATGGAAGAGTTGCAGTCTATCGAGTCGAATGAAACTTGGGAACTGGTTGACCTGCCCCCAGGGAAACGTGCTATTGGCTGCAAATGGGTTTTCACACGGAAACGCAACTCCAACGGACAAGTTCAACGATACAAGGCGAGATTAGTGGCTTAAGGATTTAGTCAACGTTATGGCACAGACTACTATGAAGTTTTTGCTCCCGTCGTTCGACAAACAACTTTCCGGACGCTGATGAGTGTGACTGCCAAGCGAAAAATGATGGTGAAACAATTTGATGTGAAGACCGCTTTTCTCCATGGGCAACTTGAGGAGGAGATATACATGTGAATGGCAAGTGGAGTTACGTGTTTATTTATGTGGATGACCTCATAGCGGCCAGTGAAGATCGGACGATCGTGGACATCCTGGAAAGAACCTTGAAGAGCTAGTTCAAAATTAAAAGCCTTGGAGATATTCGATGTTACTTGGGACTAGATGTGGAATGTAACGATACCGGCGATTACTTCATCAGTCAACGCAAGTACATAGCTGATGTTGTTCAATGTGCCAGCCTCCAAGAAGCGAAGCCATCAAGTATTCCGCTGGATCCTGGTTACGAGAAACATGCGGATCAAGGAAATCCACTCCCGGACAATCAGTTGTATCAGCAGATCGTTGGAAAGCTTCTTTATTTGCCCGTGAACTCAAGACCGGATACTTCAGCATCAATATCAATATTGAGCCGGAAGACAGCAAATCCATCGCAGCAGAACTGGAATGAACTGAAGAGAGTGGTACGCTATTTGAAAGGGACCTGCGACATGAAGCTGCGCCTAAGCAATGTTGAAGAACCTTCCGGACTTGTAGGATATGCTGATGCTGACTGGGCGGAATGTCGTGAAGATAGGAAGTCCAATAGCGGGTACATTTTCCAGTACAACGGTGGAACTGTATCTTGGGCGTGCCGCAAACAGACGTGCGTATCTCTTTCAACTGCAAAGGCGGAGTTTGTTGCATTGTCGGAGGCATCACAAGAAGCACTATGACTGCAACGTTTGCTGAGAGACTTCGGAGAAAATGTATCCATCACAATTAACGAAGACAACCAGAGCTGCCTCCAAATGCTGAACAACGAAAAATTTAGCAACAGAACCAAACATATTGCAACAAGATTTCATTTTGCCAAGCACCTCAAACAAAGCGATATTGTATGTTTCAAGTACTGCCCAACAGAAACAATGCTAGCAGATTTATTTACAAAACCGTTATCCAAGAACCGATTGAAGCTGCTCAGGAATATGTGTGGCCTGATTATGGAGGAACAACTCACGTTGAGGAGGAGTGTTGGATAGCGCCATCGTATAAACAACTTGAGATTGTTCAATCGCAGCAATCATTTGTTTTTGAAGACATTTGTAGTGTTCAATAAATAAGTTCTTCATTCTGATTCAAACCTTCAACTAATAAAGACGTTATATTGTTAGTCTCAGTTTTACTTGCCCGGTTCAAATCCACACTTGCCGTCCAAGAAATCACGGGAATATTCAAGGGAATATTCTCACAAGCGAGCGTGAGGTGGTCGAGAGGTGGCGGCAGCATTACGATGAGCACCTCAATGGCGACGTTGCAAGTACCGAAGGTGGTGTGGTAACAGATCTAGGAGTATGTGCACAGGACGAAAGACTTTCGGCCCCTGACCTCCAAGAGATTGAGGAGGAGGTTGGCCGGTTGAAAAACAACAAAGCCGCTAAAGCAGATCAACTCCCAAGTAACAATTCCATTGCTGATTGGTTTTGTTTGATTTTTATTAGGGCTTTGTTACAGCAATAATTAAAACTCACAGTTTTATGACTACTTTTATGAAAACCATTGATGACATGTTTTATAGTATACTTGAAGATATCCATAAAGCCAGATTATAAGAGTAAACAAAACTCTCCGATATGTAAACCTTCTGGCATTCATTATTACCACAATAAAACTGTTCAAACTCTCAACAGATGGCGGTCCGCTCGATTAGTAACGACATCTGTTGGTGGAAAAGAAGAAACTACGACACTGCTAGGTTTATTGCGGTCATCATAAAAGTAAACTTGCTTTCGTTTTATTTTCGCTAATTATGGTCGTCGCCATATTGAAGTATTAGCTGACGTGAATGGAAAATAGTTAATTTTGTTCAAATAAGCAATAAATTGATAGTTTGCCATAACATGCCCACATAAATAAACTCTCTCATCTGAGTTTTCTTGTGATTCAAGATAGTTTTACTAAATAAACAAATTGATTTATTTCATTTCCAAAATGATAATATTTAGTATTTTCGGAGCGTATTAATTTTATGATTCTGCAACCGCAACATTCACGGTAAAATTGAATGCGCATAAGCCTACCAACACAATAACCACTAAAATATTGCTTTGAAATGAACGCTTTCTACTTACGAATGATGTATCCTCCTGAACTTTTCGCACCATCGAAGAAGCTTTTCTGCATCTTCAGCTGTCATAGTTTTTGTTGAAAAAAAAAATAATAACAACAATCATCATAACCTCTTTTCGAGAATGGGAAAAAATTCAACTAGGTGTGGACCACCACCAAACTGTTTTAAGTTTTGTTGCTACTCTTAATGTGGTTTGCAAAACCTCTCCAAGAGTGGTCCACTTAGCCGGAAGATGCTCTTAAAGAGGTTATCAAGAGGTTTTGATGTAGAAATCAGTTTTATTGCAAGTTTTATGAAATTGGTCATGAAGATCTCTTATAGAGCCGAACAAAACTTAAAATGTTACTTGGGCTACCAAGCGATGTTCTGCGTCTTTCCTGCGTGTCCATTCGAAATAACTGGCATCTGATCTCGTACAGCGGTAACTGTTCTCCATTTCGCCAAGGAAGGAAGCGAAAGCATATCTAATAAATTTTGACTGCACTTTTTCAATCCGTGTTGTAGGTATATGTAGAGAAGAAAGGGAGAGAGAGAGAAAGTAGTGTCGCGAATTCGCTTCCGTCGTCTCAGAATTCCGTTTCAAAACTGGATAGAAAGATACAAAGTAGGAGGAATGGGACGGGCCAGGGATTGAACCCATGACCTTCTGCATACGAATCAGAAGCGGTTGCCACTAGACCACCAAGCCCGTCGCGAACATTTTGTTTTTGTGACCGAACATTTTGTTTGCTTTTCACCGAGATTTTCTAGCACTGCCGAGCGTTCAGTAAACTTGATTTTCAACGAGATCTTCGTTGTTTGTTCGCTGAGGGTCAGGAAAAATGTTGTCGAAATTCGGCTAGCAAACTTCATCATTTGCCGAGAATCAGCTTATATGTTTGCTGACTACACGGCAGTTCCGGCGTTTGTCGAGCTCATGTTAGTGTGTAAGGAGTGTCAAGCTGCGAGATGTGAGTAGTGATGAGTGAGCAGAGGAAAAAAAGTAGTTAGGCATAAGCATCGTGGAGTGACAAGTGAACGGTGGAAGTGAGAAATAAAGAGTAAGTAGTGAGAAGTGAGTAGTGAAGAGTGAGAGGTGAGCTGTGTACATTGAAAAATGATGAGCGAGAAGTGAGTAGTAAGAAGTGAGGAGGGAGAGTGCGTTTTGAATTACCAGTGAGGAAAGATCAGTGAAGAGAAATTGAAGTGAGGAGTGACCTTTCGTATAAAATCAAAAAATCAATATATATTTTTAAATTTAAAAACCCAATTATGCGTTATAAATGTGTCTTGCATATGATGAAGAGTGAGGAATGAGAAGTGAGTAATAAAGAGTGAAGAGTAAGGCCTCAAGTACATAGGGTCAATTGTTTTACAAAGCTTGTTATCCCTAGGAATGAACTAAAGATCAAACATCTGTTAGGCATTACTGAATAATGAAGAGTAAGTAGTGAGCAGCCCGCAGCAGTGAGAAGCGTGAAGTAGTGGGGTGTGAGAAGTGATTACTGAGGATTAAAGAGTGAGCAATAGGAGTGAGCAGCGATTGCTGAGTATTGAAAAATGAAAAGTAAGAAGTGATTAGTTCAGAGTGAGCAATGGAGAGTAAATAGTGAGAAGCGAGAAGTGAGGTATAAGCAGTGAAAACTGAGGAGTGAAGAGTAAGCAGTAAAGAGAGAGGAGTACCGCATATGAAGCTTTCAGAGAGGAATGGACAGCAGGCTTGATAATCCTCCTCGAATTCAAAAGAGTTTTGCAACATGCTCTAGAGCGGTGTTTTGCTTTTGCCTCGTCGCGAGGGAGCGAACGAACACCAAACAGAGAGGCAATAAAAACTGAGCGAGGAAGAGGGGAACGAAAAAAGAGCCGATGATTATTTCGGGTTTTTGAGTGCGATTTTCGCCTCGAGAGTCTTTCTTTGTATGGGAGTGGAACTCGCGAGAGCTTTTTGAGTGTGAGTGGACGTGAGAAACACAACAAGAAATTATGAGTGTTGGACGAACTCCTCGCTGCGCGGCAAGCTCGCACTCGCTGCTGTTGAGCATTTGCGTTGTGATTTCTGAGTTTTATTTTCACTCCTCAGAAAATCGCCGAAATCGCTTCCTCATTTTCTCGCGAGGGAGTTTCTGTCAAGCCTGATGGACAGTACACTGTAACAGTCCACAATTAGGACAAAACTAAACTTTATTCAACGATTTTAATTACAACATAATCAATCAATTAACAGCTATCCCTTATCAACCAAACACAAAACACTACTGGAATCTCTCGAGCCTGGCTCATTTACTTCATCATAATCTCCAAACGAATCTATCTCATCGGGTTTGGAGAGAGTATCTCGCAGTACAGAAAATCGTGGTAGAGGGTTGAATCTGCGACGGGTTTTCGGTGTCATGGATGTTGTGACCGTTACAACACACTTATTTTTTATGCTAAATGCCAGCAAGTTTGTTTGATTTTTACCAGGGGGAACGACACAAGTTTTCATAATATTAACTGGAAAGACGGCAAAGTTTTGGGAGTTTTACCGGGTTTTTTCGACTTTTTTCGGCTTGGAAAGACTAGTGTCGCCTCTCAGGCTTTCACCGAGATTTACTGGCACAGCCGAGCGCTCAACAAACTTGATTTTTAATAAGATCTCAGTAATCGTGTTGTTTTTTCCGAAATTCAGCTAACAAATTTCATCTTTTGCCCGAAATTAGTATGAATGTTTGTTGAGTACATGGTGGTTCCGGTGTTTGCCGAGCTTATTTTAGTGTGCAAGGAGTGTCCAGTTGTGAGATGCGAGTAGTGATAAGTGAGCAGCGAAAAGAGAGAAGTTAGGGATGAGCAGCGAGGAGTCATAAGTGAACTTTAAGGAATGGGCAGTAAAGAAGTGAGGAGTTAGAAGTGAGAAATGAAGAGTGAGCAATTAGGAGTGAGTCGTGAAGAGTGAGAGGTGAGAAGTGAACATTAAAAAGTGATGAGCGAGAAGTGAGAAGGGAGAGTTCGTTTTGAATAACCAGTGAGGAAAGATCAGTGAAGAGAGATTGAAATGAAGAGTTGGAAGAGAAGAATGGGAAGTGAGAGGAGTGGATTGACGAGTGAGCAGTGAAGAGTGAGAAGTGATAAGTGCTGCACGGCGAGTAGTGAGGATTGGGAATTGAATAGTAAGAAGTGATGAGTGAGCATGTGAAAAATGAGCAACGATTGTATAGAAGTGAACTGTAAATAATGGTCAATGAGCACACACAGAAAAGCGTTCACATTGAAACTAAAATAATGTTTGTTGAACTTACACATTGAAATTCTTTTGAAAATATGGGAATTCTTATAGTTTCAAACAGATTTGCTAATTCAAAATCAATGTGAAATTATGTTTGATTTAACAATCCAGTGTTTTATGACGACTATTGTGGAAATTAACACATTTCTACTTTGTTTCTAAGTCAATTTAACTGACCAATCCCTCGGCGTCGAATAGGATTGTTAAAACCACACTTCTTAACATGAAATCAATCGGAGTATTTTGATGCAAATGTTTTATTGATGAATCCCTCAGTCACTTCTGTCGAACCAAGCAGAATGTTTTGTTTTGCAAAGCATTCACTGCTTTGCTGGAAAAAGGGATAGTTTTCAAGTTATGCAAAGCTGACGTGCATGAAAAGCATAATTGAAAATTACTTTTAATTAGTGCGGCATGCGGAATACAAGGTAAGACATTTTTGAAAAGTTGTAAATTTGATTAATCAGGAGATTCCCTGATTTTTCTGTAAGATTTTTTTTTCTTTTTTTATAAAAATAATAACAACCCAGAGAAACACCAAGCTTGTTGTTTTCCAACGAATATATTATTGAAAGTAAAAGAAAACTATTTTTGAAACTACCATAGTATTGTAGATGTTAAGCTTGACAGCCCACGTCAAAAGCCTGAAACTATTGTTATCTCAATCAGATTTCCGGTTGAGGAACAATATAAAAACAATCATACATTCTCATTGTGGCCAAAACAAAGTCAAATTCCTTTTGACTTTACGTTGAATATGGTTATTTTGACCGTTGATTTTTCCGCGTGAGGAGTAAAAAGTGAGTGAAAAGTAATCACGAGAGCACACTAAAAAGTGAAGAGTGAGGGGAGAGAAATAAGCAGTGAAAATTAAGAAGTACACAGATAAAAATAGTGAGATTTACACATCATTTCAGTCATGTAAACTTATTGCTATAATGGTTTACATGATATATCATGTAAATTTGTGTTATATGTCATGTAAACACTCAGAGTCATGCTGAATTACATGACATATAATGGAAGTTTACATGATATGTCATGTAAACTTCTGTGATATCTCATGCTTCAAACATGTGCATCATATGTCACATAATGTTACCCTCTTTTTTCGATCTGTGTAAGAAGTAAGCAATGTAGAGTGCAGAGTGAAGAGTAAGTAGTAAGCAGCAAGGCATAAAGGAAAGCAAGGGAAGTAAGAAATTTTAAGCTGTGAGATGCGAGCACTAACGCTCCATATTGTAACATTTAAAAAGATTGTTAATCTTACGTTACATGAATTCAATAAAGCAAAATAAAATAAATAATAAGTGAGAAGCTACGGATGTAGGGAATGAGCATTGAGAAGTGAGAATTGAACCGCAACGAATGAGCAGTGAAGTAGTGAGGAGGGGGAAGTAAAGAATAAAGAGTCAGCAATGAAGAATGAGCAGTGAAGAATGAGAGGCAAGTAATGAAAGAGCCCGTTCCAGAAATACCCAATTTTTTTTTCAAAGTTTCCTTCTAGTGAATTTGCAACTTTTTCTATAATAATATCTTCAGAAATCTCTTAAAGTGATTCAAGTTTTTGTTCAAGTATGCTCATATGGATCGTTGAAAATGTTTCTCCAAGTATTCAATCAAGTTTTTACCCAAGAGTTCATTCGAAAATTTATTCAAAGAATTCCTTTCGGATTTCATCAGAAATTTATTTCTAGAGGTTTCTTGAAGGAATCCTTCAGAAAATTCTTCTAAAACTCTTTCAAGAATTTCTCTAAAAAATTTTTTCAGAAGTTCCAAAATTTTCAAAAGTTTCTTTAGGAATTCCCAATGATTCCGTTAGAAACTCCATTCATGAAACTTACAGAAACTCTTACAAAGATTCATTCAGAAGTTTTCTCATGTAGTTTGCTAGACTTACACCGAAAGTTATTGGGAAACTCCTCCAGTGTTTAATCGCCAGCTTTTTCATGGATTTTTTAGGAACTCTTCCAAGCATGTTCTCCACGGAAGGAGGAATTCAAGCACTTTTTCAAAAATTCCGCCAGTCGTTACTCTAGCAATTATTTCAGGCTTTAATTCACAGCTTTAATGCACGGCTTTCATCAAAAGCATTTCTCATGGATAATCTTCAAAATAACTCCAACGATTCCGAAAGGATTTTTTCCAAATATTTCTTTAAAAATTCTTTCAGCATGGTTGGAGCAGTAATTCCTCCCTTAAAAACTCCTCCAGAGGCCTTTCTCATAAATTCCTCCAGCGACTTCTGTGGAAATTCCTCGGAAGAATAAATCACGTACATATTTCTCCTAGGAACACTTAGGACTTTCACCAAAGGTTCATTCATAAATTTCACCAAGTATTCTTCCTGGAATACTTCCAAGACAATCATTGAAAGTATATCAGAAAAAAAAATCAAATTTCTCAGCAAATTTCAGACCAAATTGGTCAAACAATTTCTTAAGGGGTTCTCCCTGGAATACCTCCAAGAATCCCTTAAGAAATTGTTTTGCCAATTTGCTCAGAAATTTTCTGAGAAATTTGATTTTTTTTCTGAAATACTTTCAATGATTGTTTTGAAAAATCTTCCAAGGAAATTCATCGAACTACTGTTTTAGGAATTCCTCCAAGAATTTCTTTACCAACTTTCCCAAGGTTTCTTTCAGAAATTCCTTCAAAAATTTCTCAGAAAACTTCTCCAAAGATTTATTCCGGAACTTTTCCTAGGGTTGCTCCAAGATTTTCTTCGAAGATTTTTTAAGAAGTCTCTCCGAAGATTGTTTTAAAATTGTTTTAAGTAGTTTTTGTGCTGCTTCAGTAATTCCTTCAAATGTTTCTTCTGGATCCTCGCTAACTATTTTCTCTACAGTTTTCAACAGAAGTTTATTTATGCAATGTTTTCCTTAATCATTTTGGCATATCTGCAAGAATTTCTTCTGGAATTTCTTCATTTTTTTTAGAAAATTTTTCAAAGATTTCTGCATAACTTTCTTCAAGAACTTCTCCAAAGATTTATTCCGGAGTGACTTTCATGGATTCTTTGGGATACTTCTACGTGGATTCTACTTTAACTCCCTCCAAAGATTTCTTCAAGAAATATTCTAAAAAATACCCAGCAGTTTCTTAAATGATTCTTCTAGGTACGAATTCCTTTGAGGATAGAGAATTTATCGCGGTCCGAGAATTTTGACACTAGAGCGGGGCCATTCCCCATCAGAATTGTTCAATTCTGATTGGAAACGGCCCCGCTCTAGAGTCGAAATTCTCGGACCGCGATGAATTCGGTGCTTCGGTGGATAAGACTCATCCACAGATGAACAGAATTCATTCGGTACGAGCGTGTTGACACTAGAGCGAGGTCATTTCCAATTAGAATTGGGAAATGTTTTACCAATCTTAAAATAAACAAAACAAAACACTGGCAACAATATTAAAAAAAAAAAAAAATGAAGTTAGTTTTGGCCCAAATGTGTCCAACTCCAAAATATGTTTTTTGACAACCCCATTTGATAGTACCCAACCCAAAAAGCTAATTATGTTCAGTCTGGAAACAAAATATAATTGAAATTGTGATTTCAACTGGAATCAATTAGTCAGTCAATCAATTCAAGGTACTTGTTCTGTTGAAAAAATGGTTCAATCTGCCTTCCAGTACTCCCATCACCTTCGTCGTCGAATGCTCTCCCAAACAAAATGCTATCCATGTATTGAATATCCAATGAGCCCTCTCCTGATTGCGATTCAATTATACCGAGAAAATCCGTCTCTCAGACACACGTGGCTCCCTTCTGAATGAGGAGTTGCATTCCGGGAACAACAACAACTGTTGTTGTGGCAAATTGTACCATTCCAGGTTTGTAGAAGTGCATTGAAGTAGTTCAAGCTGACCGGAACCAGAACACATGTGACACTGCACGAGGTGATGTAGAGTGCACAGTGTAGTGCACACTCATGGATCCGACGGGGCTGGCTTGTACACCTAATCCTATTATTTGGCAATCTTGGTGCCATGCAACGAGAAATGGGGCCCCATTGAAAGTTACCAATGAAGTTACCATACGGTACCATTGAATTGTTCAAATGTTAGGCAAAATGTAAAAAAAAATGAAAAATTTATTCAGAAAGATTTGGTAATTTTGAGTAATTTTAAAATGGTAAAGTGTCAGTTACTATTGATGTTATGGTAGAAAACCATTAGCTCTGTCATATTTTTATCATCACAAACGTTTGAACTTATGGTAGTTACCTTTCAATTTATCGTATTTCTACAGTCAATCGTTGTCACATTTTATTGGAATGTTTATCAGGGAAAACTTTTGTTGCTTCGCTTCGATACCTCTCCTGACGGTTTTTGTCGAAGTCGTCTAGCATCAAACGAGGTTTGTATGTACCCAATAGCCATGATGACTTTTCACGCTTGATAGTTTTCTTCCTTTGTGTCATAGTACAACCACCACCAGCGGTACTACACTTCCTTTCTGCGACTCGTTTGGTCCTGGAAATGATGTCTAGCTCAAGTGGTTGTGTATTTTATCTGAGGATAAACAGCCATGAATTTCGGTATCAAGCGAATTCCAGGCCAACCAACAGGGATATAGTCAGTTTCAGATTGTCCAATTTTATAAAAATACTTTGAAGTCACCATTTATTCATCGGTGGCTAGCAAATTTTCGGTTACATTGTACCATTGATTTGGTACACTGTTTACCTACTGGTTTAGTGCGAGAGGATTGGCCACCTGCACCGAACTAACCAATTCGACCAAACATACAATCGTTGCATGTTTGATTCATGGCCCGCATTCCTCTGGATCAAATTCCAGCGAACCGGGATTCCTATTTGTTTCGGCGTTGAAAATAGTTTTGCGGATAGAGAGGTTCTATTTCAGATGCAAGAGTCACCCAAATCGAGATGGTACAATTTCGTTGAGTGTGTATATTTGGATCTGCAAAACTGACCAGGACCTCAAACGAAAAATGGCTGCCTAAAATCACCAATAAGTGGATGGTCATGGGTTTGATCCCAGCCCCGGCACTTGTAATTTTTCGTCAGTTGCTTTTCCCGCGAGAACGGCTGACGCCTGATCCCATTCTGAGCAATATGCTCCAACGGACCCGGAAACATGGATATCGGCAAACGGCATCTAAAAATGGACTCCAATCGGACTGGAAAAGCAACAAGAGCCACACATCACCATCCTTGTGCTCAACATTCTACCATGGACAAGGTAGAAAAGTGATTGCAGCGCAATGACAACCAGTTCGATACAGTAGAATTGGCATAGTATACATTTAGGCGCTGTACAAAATGTAAGTGCAGCTCAGTGGCGTAGCTAGGAATTTGGGGGCCCGGTGCGGAACCAAATTTGTGGGCTCCCATGAAAGTTACAGATGTTGTATTTTGTGTAAAACGTTGAAAAAATCTCGACTTTTAAATTAAATTAGTACTCAGCATTAGCGTGATGCTTGCAGTGGTGGCCAGCTGACTGACGAAAGGTTGAACATTATTTTCTGTATTCCTTTATGAATTTCTTCGGGGATTTCTACAAAGATACATCCCAGAGTTCCATCAATGAGCGAAAGATTTTTTCCAAGAATAATGTCGATTTTATTTTGGAATTGCATCAAGTAATCCTTTAGGAATTCTTTCAAAGATTGCTTTACCGTTTTCTTTAAAAAAATCTTTCCTGAACAATAATTTGTCTTCAAGAATCTTTCAAGTGGTTAATGCAAGTGTGTCATTCCAAGGGCGTAGCCAACTTTTCGGCCATGGGGGGGGCGAGCACCCTTACACTGAAAACCACTTTGCAGTAACAAGAAGTTCAAATACTTCATCATTAAAAAAAAAAAAATAAAAGTGAAGTATAAAATATGGGTGATTAATAGGAATGTTTCAATTGAAGAATCATATATGATTATAATCCTGAGGAATTCCTCAAGATATTGCTTCAGGAATTTCTTAACAAATGCCATCATGAATTTGAATTTATCCAGCAGTTTCTCCAGAAATTTCTTTAATATTTTTCCAGGTTATTTTAATGTAGATATTCCAGCAGAAATTACCTTCGGAAAACTTGCAGTAATTCCGTTGGGAATACCTTAAGATATTTCTTCAATATTTCCTCCAGAAGTTTTATTTCGAATTTAATCATGCATTCTTTTGAGAATTTCCCCAGTAATTCTTTACAAATATCATTCTTAATTCCACCAGAAATCCGTTTGAGAGGCTTCAGAAAATACTTTAAGAATTTCTCCGGGAATTCTTTCAAAAATTCCAATCAAACTAAGATTCCTTTCCTTGAGGAATACCCTAAGAAATTTTTGGAGAAATTTCTTCGAAAAATCCTTTAATGAATTCCTTCGGAATTACCGAAAAAATTCTTTGAAAATGTCTAAAGGAATTCTTTCGGAAATTCCTGGAGGAATAACTTTGAAGTTGCTAGAGGAATGCAATCGGAAATTTTTAAAGAAATCAATTAAAAAATAAGTTCAGGAATTTATTTCGAAAATCCTTGAGAAATTCCACCGGAAATTCCTTGACAAATTCTTCAGAAATTTCTTGAGGAATTCCTTCATTTCTAAACCTCCTTGAGAAATTCCATAAGACATTCCTTCGAGAGCTCTTCTACAATTTCCTTTAGAAGATTCTTCGGGAATTCCTTGAGGAATTTCTTTGAAATAGATTTAGAATATTCCTTGAGGAACTCCTTCGGAGTTTTCGTGAGAAATTCTTCCGAAAATTCCTTGAGAAATACTTTCAAAAATTCTTGGAGGAATTCATCCGGAAATATCTGTGAGAATTCCTTCCCAAATTCCTGAAGCAATTCTTTCGAAAATATTGAAAAAATCTCAAAGTCTCATGAGATATCCCTTCTGAAATTCCATAAGGACAAACTTCCTTGAAAAAATATTTCGGGCATTCCTGAAGAAATGCTTTTTGTGATTTTTTATTTCCTAGAGGAACGCATTCGGAAATTCTTTGAAGAATTCCTTGATAAGGAAAATTCGGAAATTGTTGAAGGAGTTCGTTTGGATTTGTTTTTTTGACATATGTCTGAAATGTCTTATTATACCTTCGGAAATTTCGTGAGAAATTGTTTGATAAGTTCGTTGAGGATTTTTTTCGGTTTTTATTATAAATCTTTACGAAATTTCTCAAGGAATTCCAGCGAAAGATCCTTGAGAAGTTTCTTCGGGAATTCCTCAAGAAATTCCTTCAAAAATGTATTGCGGAACTCCTACGAAAACTTGAGAAACTTCTTTAAACATTCCTTCAGAAATTCGTTTGGGGATTATGTGAGAAAATCCTAAGGAAATTTTTTGAGGACAACCGTCAAAAATTTGTGGAGGTACTTCAAGGCAAACCCATATGAAATTTCTTTGGAAATTCCGGGAGGGATTTCTTTGGACATCGTAGAGGAATTCCTTCGGAAATTCAGGAGAGAATCCTTTGAAAATTCCAGGAGAAATTCCTTTGAAAATTCCTGGAGGAATTCCTATGGAAATTCCTGGATAAACTCCGGAAACTCATGGAGGAATTCTTCGGAAATTCCTGGAGTAATTCCTTTGAAAATTCGTGGAGGATTTTCTTCAAAAATTCGTGAATGAATTGTTTCGGAAAATTTCTGGAGCAATTCCTTCGGAAATTCATGTAGGAATTCCTTCGGAAAATTCTTTAGAAATTCCTTCGCAAAATTCCTGGAGGAATTCATTCGGAAATTCATGGAGGCATTCCTTCGGAAAATCCTTTAGAAATTCCTTGGCAAAATTCCTGGAGGAATTTGTTCGGCAATTCATGGAGGAATTCCTTCGAAAATTCATGGAGGGTTTTCTTCGGACATTCATGAAGGAATTCCTTCGGAAATTCCAGGAGGAAATCCTTTGAAAATTCCTGGAAGAATTCCTTCGCAAATTCCTGGTGGAATTACATCGGAAATTCAATTTCCAAAGGAGTTTCTCCAGGAATTCCCGACAGAATTTCTCCTGGAATTTCTGAAGGAATTCTTCCTGGAATTTCAAAAAAAAATCATTCAGGAATTTCCAAAAGAGTTTCTCCAGGAATTTCCGAAGGAATTACCAAAGGAATTCCTCCAGGAATTTCCAATGGAATTCCTCCGGGAATTTTTAAAGAAATTCCTCCAAGAATTTCCAAAGGAATTCCTCCAGGAATTTCCGAAATAATTGCCCCACGAATTTCAGAAGGAATGCATCCAAGAGATTCCGGAGGGATTTCTCCAGGAATTTCCGAAGAAATTCCCCTAAGAATTTCCGAAAGAATTCCTGCAGGAATTTCCAAAGGAATTCCTCCATGAATCTTCAAACGAATTCGTCCAGCAATTTCTGAAGGAATTCCTCCCGGAATTTCCGAAAGAATTCCTCCAGGAATTTCCGAAAGAATTCCTCCAGGAATTTTTGAAGGAATTCCTAACGGAATTTGTAAAGGAATTCCTCCATGAATTTTCGAGGGAATTCCTCTTGGAATTTCCAAAAATAAAATCCAAAAAGACTTTCCGAAAAAATTTCTCCAGGAATTTCAGAAGGAATACCTCCAGGAATTTCCGAAGGAATTCTTCCAGTAATTTC
Source organism: Aedes albopictus (assembly GCF_035046485.1). Classification (NCBI taxonomy): domain Eukaryota; kingdom Metazoa; phylum Arthropoda; class Insecta; order Diptera; family Culicidae; genus Aedes; species Aedes albopictus. Next base: position 20,162,797 of record NC_085136.1, on the reverse strand, counting down.
CGAAGAAATTATTCCAGCAATTTCCGAAGCAATTCTTCCTGGAATTTCCAAAGGAATTCGTCCAGTAATTTCCGAAGGAATTCCTCCAGGAATCATAAAAAGCATTCCTCTAAGAAGTTTAGAATGATTTTTTTTTTCCAGAAATGTCCTACGGAATCATCCAAGGATTTTCTCAGGAATATCTCTATATATTTCTGAAAGAATTCCTCCAGAAATTTCCGGAGGTATTCATTCAAGATTTTTCGAGGGAACTCCCCAAGGAATTCCCAAAGGAATTCCTCCAGAAATTTCCGAAGGAATTCCTTCAGGAATTTCCGAACGAATTCCTTCAGAAATTTCCGAAGGAATTCCTTCAGAAATTTCCGAAGGAATTCTTCCAGGAATTTGCGAAGGAATTCCTCCAAGGATTTTGGAAGGAATTCCTTCTGGATTTTTTTAAGGAATTCCTCCAGGATTTTTTGAAGGAATTGCTTCAGGAATTTCCGAAGCAATTCCTCCCGGAATTTCCGAAAGAATTCCTTCAGGAATTCCTAAAGAAATTCCTTCTGGAATTTCCGAATGAATTCCTCCAGGAATCTCCAAAGGAATTTGTCCAGCAATTTCTCCAGAAATTTCCGAAAGTATTCATCCAAGATTTTTCGAAGGACCTCGCCAAGGAATTTTCGATGGAATTCTTCCAGTAATTTCCGAAAGAATTCCTCCAGGAATTCTTAAAGGAATTTCTCCTGGAATTTCCGAATGAATTCCTCCGGGAATCTCCAAAGGAATTCGTCCAGCAATATCCGAAGGAATTCCTCCCGAAATTTCTGAAAGAATTCTTCCAAAAATTTTTTGAAGGAATTCCTAATGGAATTTTCGAAGGAATTCCTCCCGGAATTTCCGAAAGAATTCCTTCAGGATTTTCCGAAGGAATTCTGCTAGGAATTTCCGACGGTATTCCTCCAGGTATTTCCAAAAAAATCTAAAAAGAATTTCCGAAAAAAATCCTCCTGGAATTTCTGAAGGAATTCCTCCAGGAATTTCCGAAGGAATTCCTCCAGGAATTTCCAAAAGAATTCGTCCAGCAATTTCCGAAGGAATTCCTCCAGTAATTGCCGAAGAAATTATTGCAGGAATTTCCGAAGGAATTCCTGCAAGAATTTACAAAAAAAATCCAAAAAGTATTTCCGAAAAAAATTCTCCACGACTTTCCGAAGGAATTCCTCCAGGAATTTCCAAAAGCATTCCTCCAGGAAGTTTGGAATTATTTTGTCCAGGAATTTCGTAAGGAATTCACCTAAGGATTTCCTCACAAATTTCTCCATGGATTTCTGAAAGAATTCCTCCAGGAGTCTTCGAAGGTATTCATCCAAGATTTTCCCAAAGAGCTGCCCAAGGAATTTCCGAAGGAATTGCTCCAGGAATTTCCGATGGAATTCTTCCAGGAATTTGCCAAGGGATTTCTCCAGGAATTTTGAATGGAATTCCTTCTGGAATTTCCAAAGGAATTCCTCCAGAATACCCTCAGGAATTTTCGAAGATATTCCTCCAAGAATTTCCGAAGGAATTCCTGCATATGTACATTAAAAAAAATACGAGAATGAGGGAGAATTTTATTTTTACTAGTCAAAAATAGCTCTGATCATCTAAGTTTTTCGGTTAAGTTAGAATATAGTTCCTCGGTCAGGGGGGGGCCACGGCCCCCCCCTGCCCCCCCTTGGCTACGCCCTTGTGTCATTCAGTATTTCGCTATACACTCCTTCAGGTATTCTTACAGTGTTGGCTCCGCGGATGTTTTCAAAAGTATTTCAGAATACTTCAAAAGATTCTTGCAAAGGCTTCATCAAGTATTTCTCGAAATATTTTTTCAGGAAGTCCATCAGGGATTCTATCAATAATATCTCTGAGGATTCGTCTATATGATCGAAGAATTGTCAACAAATTTTAGAAAAGACCACTAAAAAAATTCGCCAATGGTTTTTTTTTTTGAACCAGACATTATTCCAAAAAATTACATCGGAATTCCGGCAGAGCAAAAGAAGTCCTTCAAGACTTTCTTCAAACATTCCTCCATGGTTTCTTTCAGGATACTCTAAATACCCCTTAAGGACAGACTTGTTAGAATCCCAAAATGGCCGCCACAATGGTCGACTTTGACACCTACTCACGATTTTGAAAGCACAAATCTCTTCGTAAACGAAACCAGCGCACATGATCTTTTTTATTTTAAGCTTATTACAAGTGAGCAAGGACAGAATAATAAAATACACTGTAGTCTGAAGTTTGCTTCTTGAGATTTGTGCGTTTGAAGTTCTGATGCACTGTTGAAGCGGAATTTTAAGACGCTTGTCCTTAAATGTTTTTTCCACGAAAGTCAAGCATTTCTCCATAGATTTATCCAAGAATTTATCTTGGCTTTTCCTCAAGCATTCATTACTCATCTTGGCTTTCCTTTGAAGATTTTTTAGGTATTTCTTCTTCCAAGGATTCCTTTAGAAATTCCTCCAAGAATTACTGCAACAATCTGCAGGAATTCTTCAAGGAGTTTCTCTACAGTTTTATTAAGAAATTCATGCTAGAAATCCTTCAAGAAATTTCCAAAGAATCCATTGGATAATAATTAGAAAATTTTTAGAGGAACTTTGGTAGAAATTCCTTCAAAAAATCTTCTGGATTTCTTCCAACGAATTCTTGAATATCCATCTACTCTAGCGGTTTCCCAAGAATTTCTTCTAGAATTTTCATTAGGAACACTTTTAAAAATTTCTATTGCAACTTTATCAAAACTCAAAACTCCTTAAAAATTCTTTCGAAAAACCTTTTGAAAATCATTCTAAGTTTCCTTCAAGCATCTCAGTCAGGAATTTATGCAGGACTTATGTTTGATTCCTCCGGAAATTCATTTATAAAAATCTCTAAGGATTCCTGGTAGGGTCAACGTGCCTTAGTAATCATACAATCCCAAATTAATCCTATTCGAAAACAAAGCGATTACCGCACCTAATGATTACGAAATGTTGTAATCAATCGTACCTACTTCTACGCTTCATTCCTTCATTTTCAGTAGAATGAAATGAAAATGATAATAGTAAAGGAACAGGTGCCTGATTTGATAACATAAAATCAAACTATTTCTTCAGAAGTTTCTTCAAGGATTACTGTTTTGTCACTTTCTTCAAGAATTCTTTAAGAATGCCTAGAAGCATCTTTTAAGCGATTAATGGAAGTTTGTCATGTCATTCAAGATTTCCATCGCAAATTCTTCAGGAATTGCTTCAAGAATTCCTACGGGATTTTTTCCAAGGATTTCTTGAATATTTCTTCAAAAAAATCTTCCATCAAAGATTTTGTTAGGAACCTCTGCGAAGGTTTTATCAATCGAAAAAGGCATTCCTTGCTTAATTTGTTCAATAATTTCTCCAAGAGCTTTTTTCCAGGAATCGCTTTAGGAGTTCTACCAAGGTTTTATTCAAAATTTCTCAAGGAATTCTTTCAAAATGGCCTTTAGAAATTCCACCCAAACTTCCTTCAGGAGTTTTTCCAAAGGTTTTTTATTGGTTCATCCAATATGTTCTCTTGTTTTTTCTCCAAGGATTCAACAGAATCAAATGAAAAAATGTAAGAATTTTTTCAAGAATAATCACAGAAATTCCCCCAAGAAATTCTACTTGTATTCCTTCAAACATTTTTGAGATTTTTTTCAAGAAATGGTTTTTGAACTTCCTTAGATTTTTTTGAAAATTCCTTTGATAATTCTTTTGAGTTATGAAAAAATCTTCAGCAGTTCGATTGTAAATGCTTGTTTTTTTATTCGCAAGAGTGTATCTCATAGATCCTCCAATTTTCCGAGGAACTATCGCCTCAATTTACAAACGAATTGACTAAAGAATTTTCAGATTACCTGCCGAATGAATTTTGGAAGGAACTATTGAAAGAATTACGAATGTAATTGTCAGGTATATTAGCAAAGGGCTGCCGGTGAAACTTCCAAAGAAATTGCTACAGGAGTTGCCTGATAAATTTCTAAAGCTATTGCCCAAAAGATTTCAAAAAGTTATGCGGTAGATATTTTCTAAAATAAAAACCTACATCAATTTCGAATATTATTGCCCATAAATTTCCGAATCAGTTGCCGAACCAAATTTCGAAGGAATTGCCGAAATAGTTTAAAAAAAAATTACAAGAAAATCCCAAAAATCATCTTATAGGAATTAAAAAAAAAAATGCTAAAAGAATTTCCAAAGGTTTTGCCAAAAAAACTCCGCCAAAGGTAATACGAAAAATGTTCACGGGGTAGCTCACAGGCAATTTGCTTTTGCATTTCGAAAGTAAATGCCAAATGAATTACCCAATCAAATTCCGTGGGAATTTCCCGGAAGAAGTTTCAAGAAGGGTGTTGAAGTTATTCCCAAAGTAATTACCAGAGGTCTTTTCATACGAATTTTCAAAAAAAAAAAAAACGAGAAGTTGTGAATGGAATTTCTAAAGAAATTTCCGTAGAAAAAAATCTGAAAAAGTTCGCAAAGCCATTTCTGAAGCATTTCCGATAACTGATTAAATAAATTTCAAAAGGAATTGCCTAACAATTTCTCAAAAGAGTTGTCGTAGGAATTTTCAATGAAACTTATAACCGAGTTCCTAAAAATAATCTTGAATATTTTTACCAAAGGAATTCCGAACACAATAGCTGAGACATTTTTCAAAAGAATTGCCATAGAATTTATTTAAAAATAATAAAGAATGAATTCAGAAAAAAAAAAAATTACTTAGGGAATTCCCAAATAAAATTTCCGAAGGAAATTTTCAGAATAACTACCGAAGGAAATTCCAAATAAATTTTCAAAGGTATTCTTTAATGAATTGCTGCACGGATTTCCAAAGAAATTACTGAAAAAGATCCAAAAGACATTTCCGAAGGAAAATTCGAATAAAAATTGTAAGAATTCTTTCAAGAATTCTCATAGAAATTCCTCCAAGAAATTTTATTGGTATTTTTTCAAGGTATTCTTCTAAGGTTTCCATCTATTGATACCATTAAAGATTTACTTAGCGATAACACCAATTTCGTCCGGATTTCCTTCAAGAAGCTTTTAAAAATTTTTTAACGATTCCATCAAGCATTTGTTCCAAACAAGGAACTCCAAGAGATATCCCTTACGATTCATCTGTGAATTACTTCAAAGACTTCTTTACAAATTCCTCCAAGATTTTATTTTAAAAATTCCTTCAAGATTTATTTTTAGAAATTTCTGCAAGGATTGGTTTTGCAATGCCTCAAGAGTTTTCTTAAAGTCAAGTCCTTTCAAGTATTTACGAAGCATTGTTCAAGAATTTCAAAGATTTCTTCAGAAATTCTTCCAATAATTACTGTATGAAATCGTCCAAAGATTACACAATTTTTTTGAATTCCTCTTTCACAATTCATTAAGAAAATGCAATAAATATTTATTTTTTTTTTCAAGATTTTTTTCAAGATATTTTACAAAGATTTCTTCAGGGATTTCTCAAAGTTTTCCTTCAGATAATATTACAAGGGTACATTCATCTCCAAAGGATTCCTGCACAAATTCCCTTGGGGGGTCTTAAAGAAATTCCCCCAAGGCATCCAGCAGAAATTTTTCCACTGAAATCTGTGGGGAAATTGTTTTTTGATTTGCATCAACGAATTTGAGAGGAATTCTTTGGGATTCATGTCATTGATATCTTTGAAAAATAATCTAGGCATTTCATAATTGATTCTTCTAGAACTCCCTTCACTTTCAAAATTTCTTCAGGAATCCTTTACGTAATTCCTCATAAAACATCTAGTACTTCTACTGCAACTTCATAGTACTGTAGTAATCCGTCAAGAATGTTATCAAAGATATTTCCAAAATCAACCTAATGATTCTTTCCGAATACATCTTAGAATTCATCTAGAAGATTCTTCGAGGATTCCTTTGAAATTTCCTCCAAAAATTCCTGCAAGCATTTCTACAGGGATTCTTTCAGGAATTCCTTCAAAATTCCTTCAAAAATCTCACAAGGATCCATTGAAGAGCCATACCTGATCAAGCATGATCTCAGAAATTCATCAAATATATTTTCCATGAGGAACTCCTGCAACATTCTTTCTTTGAGAAGTCTCTAAAAGGATTCTTGGAGAAATTCCTTAAGGTTCATCTGAAGGATTCGTTGAAGGACTTCATGACATAATCCTTGAAGGACTTTATGAAGGCATCCGAAGAGGTATTCCTGAAGAAATGCTTGAAAGAATTTGTAAGGAAAAATAATCCTTGAAGGAATTTTTGAAAGATTCCTCGATACATTTTGGAAAAAATCCTGAAGAAATTCTTGGTGGTGTTCCTGAAGGAATCAATTCAAGTATTCCAAAATCAATGCTTAGAAGAATTTCTAAAGCAATCCATGAAAAAAGTTCTGAAGTAAATCTTAGAGGAATTTTTGTAAAAGTCCTTGAAGTAACTGCTAGATTAATCGTAATACATATTCCTGAAGGCAAGGTATGTAAGTATTTATCTTGCCCGAAGGAATTCTCGTAGAAACCCTTCAAGAAATTCTTGGAAAGAAATACTTGATGAAATTGTTGGAGTACGTTGATTGCACTTTTTTTTTCGACAGCAAAAAAAAAAAAAAAAACGACAAAATACTGTGACTTGGCATGTGTTTAGATCATAATTTTTATGAATGCGGCCCCAGAATTTTAGCTGCTACTTTAAGCTGAGTCAACAACTATATTCGGTCCTGTTATCTGGATATCAGGGACGTTTTCACAATTCTCATAAATTTTACTTCCAAATCGGTAATTAATTTCGTAAAATCCAATTTTAATTTCTAACACATTTTTCTTGTAATTTTGGGGACATCCATGTGCTCCATGATAACCACAAAGGGGCCCCCACATACCTATCAGCAGTTCTGCCAAGTGTTGAACTTATACTTGTAGGAAACTTTCGCTATTTAAAGAACTTAATTCAAACTAGTGTTAGAAACCTTCCTTGATTTGGAGGCCCCCTGAATTCGGGGGCCCGGTGCGGACCGTACCCATCGCACCCCCCTTGCTACGCCACTGGTGCAGCTGCCAATTGGAATCGCTCACGTAGTGGACAAAAGAACTGTAAATTAGGTTCAGTGGTTAAGAATAATTAAAAAATCACCAAAACAAAGTTCTTTAGATATACTCCTCCACCAAGGAAAAATATGAGTAGGGTAGAAATTTACTTCGTCATATGCCCCTATTCCCGTCATATCAGGTGGAAAATAGCGTATAACTAAATATATTCCAATTCATCTTTGCAAATGACTCATTGCAAACAAATAGATGTAGACTATCAATATCCAGACTCTATTGCACTGGAAAACGAACAATCATGCAAAATTTCACCTCACTGTGAAGCCGGAATTCATTTTTTCTTAATCTGCATATATGCCGAAGGCAATCGTACTGAAGCAGCAGCTAGCCGAAATGTTCTTCACCGCCGTTTACTTCAAATTTGGATTTTGCTGCTGCAGAATGCAGCAAAAGCTGCTCAAGTATTGAAATAATTGCATTTCCCTTCGGTAAATTGTAAACAAACAGTTGTCTTCGTCATTGGGAACACCCAGGTAAATGACGTAAGGCACAACCACTGAGAAAGATTTCTTCGTTGCACCGTGATGTCGTTTTATGATCTGGTGAGAAAGGGTCGTTTTGATGTCTGCTGAGATCGGTTGACAGTGTGTATCCCATCCATTCAAACGCTTTGACCACAGCTGCTGACAACGACAACATTGTGCTCGTTGGCATGGAAACATCATTTCATTGGTTCAAACGCATAGGATCAAAACTGTCAAGTGTCAACAATTTTTAGGGTCTGTTCCAATTGGAGAATTAATATTAACTTTTACTTAATCTTGACAGTTCAATAATTATTTTCTTAGAAGAACTGTCAAGTTTAAGTGTCGAACTGTCAAATTTAAGTAAAAATTAATTTTAATCCGCCAATTGGAACAAACCCTTAGTACACTGGATTGTCATGCTGCACCACTTCAGTGCTAGGTTGCGTAAAGAACGTTACCCGTTTGATCCCTATAGCTGGTGTAGTCATTGAGATTGACCTGTTGCGTTGTGTTACACACTGTTTCGTTGTAAAAAACTGGCTTTTTTAGGAATGCTGTATGCTAACTTGTCTTGCATATGAATACGAATGTTCAAAACTCATTCACTTTTGAACCCCTCACTTACGAACACTCCTATTCGTAAATTCACTCACTCACAAGCTCACTTTACAAAATTTATTTATCCACTCATCATTTGGTATTTAGATCACTAATTCATCAGCTTACTCACCAACTCACTTACTCATCCACCTGTTCACACTTCATGCTCACTTTTCCTGGAACTGATTTAGTCACCAAGTTTACCACTAACTAGTTTTCGATTTTTTTGTTACAATATTTCGTGAGACAAGTTAGTGAATGGATAAATAAGAATCAATTATGCACTCACCAATTCACGGTATCCTTGAAAACTGTACAACAAAAACAGACTACAGTAGCCGTTCGATAACTGCAACATGTTTACTAGGCCTGTCCACTATTCCAAAAATGTTCTCTGATTCTCAAGTCCACCCGCATATTGTGATTGTCATCCTAAAAGAAGTAACTGGTCAAAATTTCAGCCAAATCCATTGAAATTAAGAGGTGCATCAAATCAATTTTGTGTTTTTCGACTATTTTCGAACTTCAAACAATCATAACTACACTCAAACTTGTCAAAAATTAATTCTATCGGCAGTAATTGAAAGATATACTTGTTTGCTACAAGTTCTCCAAACAACGTATCCCAATAAAATTAAAGGAAATATATGTTATTATCACATTTCTAGTCAGAGAAACCTTAAAAAGTTGATTTTTTGATAGATTTTGTTCTGGAACACCCTAATATACGTAATAAGTTGAACATTTTAAAACGGCATCATATTCTCCAATGTTTTGTGGTTATTTGCTTCATTGACATCAATGCTGTAGGAAATGACCAAAAAATATTAAAATTTGGGAAAGCCAAAAACGTCTCAAAAACTAGCTTCACGGGGGCAATCACGCTGTGGCTCGAAATTGTAATGAACGTAGTAGCTTTGGTTGCTTGTGATTTGCCTTGACTACCCCTTATCGCGGATGTCAACAAACAAGCGTGTTGGTCATCAATATCAATGCTGACGCGATTCAACTTTCTGCGAGCCAACACATGATTGCCCCTGAAAAGCTAGTTTTTAGGATACATTTAGCTTTCACGAATTTTAGTTTTTTTTTACATAATTCCTATAGCTTTGATGTCAAAGAAGCAAATAACCACAAAACATTGGAGAATATGATGCCGTTTTAAAATTTTCAACTTATTACGTATATTAGGGTTTTTTTTTAAATCAGCTTTTTAAGGGTTCTCTGATTACAAATGTGATAATTACATATATTTCCTTTAATTTTATTGGGATACGTTGTTTGGAGAACTTGTAGTAAACAAGTATATCTTTTAATTTCTGCCGATAGAATTAATTTTTGACACGTTTTGGTGTAGTTATGATTTTTTGAAGTTCGAAAATAGTCGAAACCCACAAAATTGATCTGATGCACCTCTAAATTTCAATGGATTTGGCTGAAATGTTGACCAGTTACTTCTTTTAGGATGACAATCAAAATATGCGGGTGGACTTGAGAATCAGAGAACATTTTTGGAAAAGTGGACAGGCTTAATGTTTACGTTTCACTTAGCAAACGAAAATTCGATAACTGCAACGCCTGACAGTGTCAACAAACCATCAACTGACGTAAAATGAACGTGAACTTCATCCAATTGTTCATTTGGGCTAACATGGCGCACCATTCTGACATTTGGCGGTGCGATAACTGCAAATTTGTTGCACTTACCGAACTTGCAGTTAAAAAGCATTGCAGTTAAACCGTTTGCACCGACCGAACGTCTACTGTACTTTCATTTTGAAACACGTGTGCGAGTTTATTTCAATTTTGATTTTATCTGAAAGCTGCAAGGGCCATTATTGCGGAGATTCCACCTGTTTAGACTCCTGCGCGAAAATTAGTTGCGTGGATTTTTCTTGCGTGGGCCCACAGATATGAAACCAGACCGCGTCCTGGTGAATATTTTACGCTGTGCTGTTAGGTATACATTTGCTGATAGTTTTGTACTGTAAACAAACATTTATAACGCACCTACGCAGAAAATGAGCCTAATCATTTATTTGCGTCGGAATCTATAAATCTTCACAACGGGCAATACCAAGCCACCTATTTTTTCACATCCGATAACATGTTCTTCTATTCAACATCCTCAATGTCATCTTGCACCATGTTACATCGGCTTCGTCATGCTTCACGACATTTGAGCCTCTTTATCATAACTTTAGTGGAATGAATACTGTGTTTGCTGTGCTCGCCACGTATTGCAGTCATATGTAACGTAGAAGCGATTAGTATTTTGTTTTTATTAAATTGAATCTGATAGTTGTGAAGAAGTCACAGTTTTCACTCAAGTGGAAAACAAGTTCTGTTCCAGCTGGAACGTAATGCCAACATAAAAGAAGAGCATTTACTAGGCAGCAATGAAATATCCATGCTATCAAGTAATCAAGTGAAGTAATTAACTAAAAATGTCTTAAGCACAGACAAACAGACGTAACTCTGAGGAAAATCATCAAAAACTTTAGCCCAGTTTCCTATTCATGAGCACACTGTCACCTGTTGGTATACCCACGCAAGAAACTATCAGCCATGATGGATTTTGATTTGACGTTTACCTAACACGAACACTACTACACAAATCGCCTGTAATTTTCGTTTGCATCATTCAGCAATTTGCACACTGGCAACCCGGATAAAAACTAACCATAGGGTGTTTGGTGAAAACCATACCTGTACCATACAGTGTACCAGCTACAATAAAGTGTATTGTAATGGAATGGTTCGCCAAAAGCTGTGCACACTGTAGCTACTATACATTTACATCCGATCTTTATATAACAATATATTATACTGTTTTTCTTACGTTTGATTGATTGATTGATTTGTCTTTATTAAAGAGACTTTCATTTCTTACGTTTGAATTATTCACTTTTCCGAAATACTATTGTTCCGTGCATTTTAAATTATTTATTCAGTTTTAGATTTTTTCCGTGCTTTGTTTTGTTGATGTTTGTGTCTTTTTTTATGCAAAGGAAAGGAAAGAGAAAAAGTGAATATTTAAGTTGAAACACAGACAAACAGACGTAACACTCTTCTTAACGGCATGGCACATGCATTTAACGATCAATTCAAATTTCATTTGATTTGCGCGATTGTTCCACCAGATGCGCTAGTGTTCGATCGCTTTGACGTTTGCCAGTGTACACGGTGCTGAATGATGCAAACGAAAATTACAGGCAATTTGTGTAGTAGTGTGCGTGTCAGCAAAACGTCAAATCGAAATCCATCATGGCCGACAGTGTCGCGCGCGGTTCTACCAACAGGTGGCAGTGTACTCATGAAAATGACACCGGGCAAAAATTGTTGATGAATTTCCTCTAAGAGTTACGTCTGTTTGTCTGTGGTTGAAACATCTATTTAAAGTCAATAAAATGTTTAAATAAGTGGCACACCAGGTGTCCTAAGGACTGCAAATCCAAGAGATATGGCGGGCAAGGTATGTAGAGTGCGATTAGAGCATTACGAATGTAGGTCAACCCGGAAAGACGCAGGTCAGATTACCGTAAATCAGTGGATGAGTTCAACACTATTCTTTTTGTATTTGCATTTAGAGGAGTTTTCTCCCCTTCTTGCCTTCGGCCACAACCAAATCAAATGCGATTGACGAATTTATCTTTGACGTAGAGCCATCTTTAACATATGGACTGGAGTGGATACTAAAACGATTTCTAATATAGGTTCGTCTGTGGGTTCGCTTTTTAACCGAACCTATATTTGAATCGAACTTGTCAGTTTTCTCATGAGTTGTTATGTGTTTCAAACTTTAGTCAAACTGGAGCCTCAATATTGCAATAACGGTTAAGCACGCTGTAATTATACTTATGTACCTCGTCACCCACTTCATGCAACTACATTAGTGGTCTAATAACACTTAGCGCGCTCGGCATAGTTCCAACATGCCGCTCAAAGTGTTGCCACAAATAATGCTTAGTTTGTAAAACCCGGTTATCTGGCTGGTGGGGCATGGGAGTCTAAGCTTCAACTGTTAATGCAATCAGAGACTACTCAGACTTAGACGAGAGCGATCCTATATATGAAAGGTTGTCAAAGACTCTGAAGAATTCCCAAAGCACATTCTAAGGGTCTGTTCCAATTGGTGAATAAAAATTAACTTTTACTTAAATTTGACAGATAGATACTTAAATCTGACAGTTCACCTAAGGAAATAATTATCGAACTGTCAAGTTTAAGTAAAAATTTAATTTAATTCTCCAATTGGAACATACCTTAATAATGTTGAACTTGAAAGGTTCTAGTCCGCGCTATCAAAGATAGTTCTATTTAACATTATTTTCAGGTTAGTTTGGCTAGAAAGATTAAGATGCCATTAACAGGATGAACATGACAAGATAATATTGTAACAATATTCATGTTATTATTATAACATTATATGGTTTATGTAATGTAAAACAATCTAGAAAACAATACAACATAACGAAAAACAACCATTCCAAAACCATTTGATTAAGTGTATAAAGAGTAGTGAAATTACATTTAAAAACAATATAATTACGGTACATTTTATTGTTTGAAACCATACATGTACCATAAAATGTACGGTATATTAAAACCCACGTATCAGTATTTAGAACAATTCATTAACAATATCATGTATGGTTTTGCAAAAATATATGTATGCGGAGAAAATTTGTTTTTTGTATTGTTACGATACGTAACAACCTGTATAATATATTGCAAAAATCCTATTTACAATTCACTGTATGGTGTCTACATTAAATCTTAAGTATTGTTTTTGTATTTTTATTTTTACATTACCATTGTAAAATTATGGTTCTAAATAGTACTGTTACAATACAACGTAATATGAATATATATATATATATATATATATATATATATATATATATATATATATATATGAATAAATACAGCGCCTGATGCAAAAAAATGACAAAATGTAACATGGGACAACTATGCGTAGAATGGCAGTTAAAACAATATCGCAATCAGATTTCTACAAGCTTTTTTTTTAATTCCTTACTGTCTTTGGGATAGGTCCCAATCCAATATTTGTTGTGTCTTTGGTTTTTTTACGGTATTGTTCCCGGAATTCCACCAGAGATTAATCCATCAGTTGCACTAGAGACTCCTGTAGGAATTTCTTCAGGGTTTCCTCCAGAGATGTGTCCATGGATTCGTCTGGGAAACCATTTAGGGATTTATGCTTTTCTCAAGGGAATGATCCAAGATTTTTACCAGGCATTTCTCTAGATATTTCACGAAAGATTTTTGGGCAGTACTTTTTGGGATTCCTCAAGGGGTCTGTCTAGCTATTAGCTCAGTCAGACGTTCCTTCAAGAATCCTACACCACCAAGTATCTATCCAGGAATCCCTGTGGGGATTACTTCAGATATTCTTCCGGGGATTCTTCAAGAATTTCACCAGAGATTTCCAGGAATATCTGTAAAGTTTTCTTCTCAGTCATTCCACCTGCAAACCCCGAAGGAATTGACCCAGGAATTTCCCTAAGGATTTGAACAGAGGTCCCTAAAAGCATTTTTTCATGCACTTATATGGGAATTCCACAAGGAAATCTTCCAGGAGTTTATCCGAAAAATCTCTTCATATATGTATTTTGGGCTTCCAGATCCAGATATTTTCTCAAACATTATCCAAGGGCTTATCCAGGAATTTCTTTTAGAATTCTCAAAGTTTTTTGGGAAAGAATTTCACCAGAGATTCATTTTGACATTCCAGCGGAAGCTCCTGGAATCACCTTGAGGAAACAACTGTAAATGCCCAGAGGAAGCTTTTAAAAATGTCCCGATCTATGGAAACGTCCAAATAAAACTTTTGAAAACATTCAGAATAAAACTTTAGAAATTTGCAAATGAAACTTTTGGAAACCTCAAAGGAAGCCTTATTAAAACTCTATAAGTATTGCAATCGAAATAAAAAATAAAATAAAAGAAGAGTCACTATTTTCGAGGAACACAAAAACAGATTGTTAGAACCACGGGGCTGCTACGATGATCTGATTTTGTTGCCGCTTATCATGCGCAGCTAGAGCTCACTAATACCAACATTCACTCAATAGGGCAATGCATGAAATTCTCTCCTTCTTTTTCACTCTTACAGAAATTTTGTAAACAACAAGGCCAAGAAACGTCAAAATCCCATACAAAATCAAACAGTGCAGTGCCCTATACAGCAGCGGGAGAAAATAACGAAAAACGCACTTTGGCGAACAAAGTTTGCGAAAACAGGTGTTGTGTGTCTTTTCACAAACAATTCCCACTTTCTGTAGGAACTTTACCTAAACATTGACACTCTCAAATTGAAAATTATCAAATAATGCCGCTTTTTCATGATCTACACTTTTATGAGATCTAATGTGATGCAAGCGTTTTGCACCAATATCCCTCGTAAACAGGTAAACATTCAAATTTCACGACTGTGTTGGTGAATATTTTGGCTGGAGCATAAATTTATACTCCACGTAAGGAGGCACAATCCAACCTGTCAAACTCCATAGTGAAAAAATAGGTTGCCGTCCCCGTGGTTAGAACTGATGGCAAATGTTCATTCCAAAACATGAATCAATTACACACTACCACAATAATGTGGTATTGCATTAATTTTCATTAGACCTAGACAAATTCCACTCATTCCCGTGTAGTTCCATTCCATTTTCATTCAGGCAATTTACCACACAATTGGGTTTTTAAATTAAGAAAAATGTATCGATTTTTTGATTTTATACGAAAGAGCACCTTTTTCTGAGCCACTATGATTTTTTTCAGATTTTTAGAACGTTATTTTGGTACCTAAAGTCAATTTTGAAGAGATTTTATGAAATCACCTTTTGACAGCTGGGTAACTGTTTGACAGCTCCACCCAGTACAAAATGCGACGAGGGGTGATTCGACAAATCGCTCCCATATAAACTTCAAATTGATTTTTAAATAGGTTCCCGGGCACCAAAATTCATGAAAATTTGGATTTCGGCTCAGTTTCGCATGCAGATTCAGAATATGGAATTATCTCAACACCGCTAAAGAAGCCAATTGCGATTCGGATACCTACCTACAAATTTGCCAAGGTTCGAAACAATAAAGCTGTCAACGGTGCCACGGCGGCACCAAAACACAATGATAAATTCGAACAACAAGCAGGCAGCAATTTCCCCGAATCGGAATCGGTGTTTTTGGTATTCCGCCTAGATACAGACAGGCAGGTATTCGAACGACCGACTGATTTTCCGGAACGGAGAGGTGATTCATTGCGAGTCATTTGCCAAATGTATCACGCATAACCGGATATTATATGAGAGGCACCAGGCACACGGTAACCGTGTGATTTACGGTTGCCCAATGATAAACGATTTGATATCCTCCTTGATGTGTTGTATGAAATGAGAAGAAGGATCAATATAGTGTAAATAGTTTTCGAAAGTATCGTTTGCATTGGGTAAAACGATACTCTACGAGTGGTACTCGGTACGGTACCTAACTAGTTTCCGTCGAATGGAATTGGATGAAGGCAGGATATATGTAAGACGGGTATACAGATAGTATGGTCGTGTGCGTGGCCGACGGCTGGTGAATTTTGCCGTTTTTCGGTGAATTTTCTGAGCTTCTTATTCTTTTTCTGTTCTTTCGGTTCACGATTGGAATTTGTTATGGAAACTTTTTGCACCATAAAACAGAAAATTTCTTCAAATGTGCAAATAAATTAGAAAATTGTAGGGCAATTACTAGCAAGCATCCCTCTGATGCGATCTGGTAGCAAATATCGATGGTGTTTGCTACTTTTCTGTGATGTTTCAAGGTTTTAAGAAAACTCACCAGCAGCCGACTCGGTTTGCTATAAGAAATTTCGGCTCAACTTCGGGTCTCTTCGGGTAAACTTGTGCCGTTGCTAACGAAAAAATTCTCACTCATACGCGAACGCTCGTGTACATCTTCCCCCCTGGGATGAAGGAAAACTTTCTTCTTCGGATAAGTTTCGATAGGAATAAGTTTCTCGGACGTGTGAAAGGTTAGGAAATGGGATAACGAGGGATAACGTGAGGGCATATTTGCACAACTTTTAGGTATGCAATTTTGAGCGTAAAAATGAATGCTATGTAGCTGCTTATGTATTGTTTATTAACTTTTGACATCGCTCAAAAGTCTAAAGAGTGAATACATGCATCGAGTCCATAGGCTAGATGAACTGGTTCATTTTTATATGAAGAATCTACTTTTTCCACCAGGATGCGAGGCCGCCATGTTTAAGAATCCAACATCTTGTATGTAAACATTTGTGTATCCACAAAGGATTCCATTGAGGGGGCCGCTTCCAATCAGAAGTGAACGATTTCCAATCAGAATTGAACAATTCTGATTAGGAATGGCCCCGCTCTAGTGTCAAAATTCTCGGACCGCGATGAATTCAGTTCATCGGTGCACTCGTCTATAGGCCAGGGGAAGTGGTTCACCTAGGATGAACCAAACGTCAAATCCACTTTTTGTTTTCATAGAAGCTCTATGAAAAGAAAAGGTGGTTTTGACATTTACTTTATCCAAGGGCGCTCCACTATTTTTACACTAGAGTGGGGTCATTTCCAATCAGAATCTTCCAATTCTGGTTGGAAACGGTATCGCTTTAGTGTTAAAATTCTCGGACCGCGATGTATTGGGTTCATCGGTGTACTCGTCTATAGGTACATCCTGTAGTTCCACTGAAAGAGACGTCAACTACTGAAGCAGAAAATGACTGTCAGATGACATCATGGTTCACTAAAGTTATCTAAGAGCATCAAAAGGCCAATTTCTCCCTGTTTCTATATTTTTTTCTATTTTTATTAAAAAAAACACAGTCTTTTCTGCTACTCTCTTTTCACCCACTCTCAAGCTGTAATTCATGCTCGGAAGGAATCATTGAAAGTCATGAAAGAAATCCCGTACAGAATCTCCCTGATAGGATCTTTTGGAGCAACCCCGGCAGGAATCCTGGTACGAAACCTAAAAGAATCCCGCAAGATTCTCAAGATTCACAGAAATCTTTGGAAGAATATACGTTGGAATTCCTGCCTGGTGCAATCCTAGCAGGAACCTCTAAAGGAATCCTTTACAAAATCCGAGAAGGAATCTTTGAAGGAACTCCAGCAGTAATCCCTAAAGGAATGCTGACTAGAACACTTGAAAGAAACCTTTCGAGATTTTCCAAAACAATCCTGGTAGAAATTCCTGAAGGAATTCCGGGAGGATTTGCTAAAGGAATTCTGAGAGGCATATCTGGTAGAATCCTGAGAGGAATCTCAGCTGGTAGCTTGGCAGGAATCCCTGAAATAATCTCAGAAGAAATCCTGGGAATTGCTGTATGATTTTCGCCTGAAAAGCTCCCAAGAAGCCAGCAAGAGTCCCGTCTCGTAGAGAGATTCCCTGAATATATTTCGACATAACACTTTGAAAGTATACTAGGATGAAACTATGAAGAAATTCCAGCAGAAATCCATGAAAGAATGCTGGCTAAAATTTCTAATAGAATCCTTTCAGGATTTCTAAAGCGATTATGGCAGAAATCCTTGAAGGTATTCTTGAAGGAGTTCCATACAGAATACCTGATGAAATCCTTAGAGGGATCATGACAGAAATGCCGGCTGGAAGCTGAGCAGGAATTCCTGCAAGAACCATAGAAGATGTCGCTATGATCTAGGACTGCCTGAAAAAAATCTCGGCAAATGTCTATACTTTTTGGGAGGAATCCCTTAAGGAATCACAACAGGAAACTTTGAAGGAATTCCAGCACGAATACCTGAAGGAATGCAGAAAAGAATCCTTTCAGGATTTTCCAAAGCAATACCTGCAAAAAAGAAAAAACCCCGGAGCAATCCGTACAGCGATTCCGGAAGCAATATCTGAAGGAATCACGGGAGGAAACCTGGGGAGATTCTCGAAAGGAATGCCTGAAGAAATCCCGGAAAGAACACTTGAAAGTATCTCGAAAAAAACAAACCTCATCTCATCTAATCTCATCTCAATTCTTCACCCTACTCTCTAGCCTCTACCTTACTCTATTCTCTGCCCTCTATCCCAACCCTCTATCCCACGCTCTATCATAACCTTCAACTACTTTTGCTAACCTTCAACCCTAGCATCTGCCCTACCCTCTACCCTATTTTCTACCATAACCACTGCCCTATCCTTTAACGTACCCTCTACTCTAACCCTTCACCATACTCTCTATGTTGTGCTTAATCGTACCGTCTATCCTACTCTCTACCCTAACTCTTCTACTACACCCCCTGTACTCTACCCTTCACCCAAACCCTCTACCCGATCGTCTGCTCGTCCGTTTACCCTACACGCTACCCTACGATCTACCCTGACCCTCTACTTCACCCTCTACCCTTTTACTCATCAAGCCCGATCGATAGATACCCATATTACATTGTATTATAGCTCAAACTACCATTCCATGGATCATTTCTGATACCTGGCCGCCATCTTGGATTTCACAATGGCATCGAAAATTCATTTTTGAGTTCTACTCATAAAACGCGATCGATAGATACCCATATTGCTTGGTATTGTACTTTAAACTACCATTCCACGGCCGTCATCTTGCATATGGTCCGCTATCTTGGATTTCAAAATGGCGTCGGATATTCATTTTTGATTTCTACTCATGAAGCCCGATCGATAGATGTCCATATTGCATGATATCATAGCTTAAACTACCATTCCATAGCCGCCATCTTGGATATGGTCCGCCATCTTGGATTTCACAATGGCGTCGGATATTCATTTTTGAGTTCAACTCATAAAACGCGATCGATAGATACCCATTGCTTAGTATTATAACTCACACTACCATTCCATGGCCGCCATATTGGATATGGTTCATTCACAGAAAAACAGACGTAACTCTTAGAGTAAATTCTTCAAAAACTTTTGCCCGGTGTCATTTCTATGAGCACTCTGCCATCTGTTGGTAGAACCGCGCGCAACACTGTCGGCCATGATGGATTTAGATTTGACGTTTTTCTGACACGCACACTACTACACAAATTGCCTGTAGTTTTCGTTTGCATCATTCAGCAACGTGTACAATGGCAACGTCAAAGCGATCGAACACTTGCGCATCTGGTGGAACGATCGCGCAAATCAAATGAAATTTGAATTGATCGTTAAATGCATGTACCAAGCCGTTTTGAAGAGTGTTACGTCTGTTTGTCTGTGGTTCATTCATTCATTCATTTTTGAATTCCACGCATGAAGTCTGATAGATAGATACCCATATTGCATGATATTATAGCTCAAACTATCATTCCATGGTCACCATCTTAGATATGGTCCGCCGTATTCATGTTTGAGTTTTATTCATGAAACCCGATCGATAGATACTCACTCATGGACCTTTCCACCGATAAACCGAATTCATCGCTGTCTGAGAATATTGACACTAGAGCGGGGCCGTTTCCAATCAGAACTGAATGATTTCCAATCAGAATTTAACGATTCTGATTGGGAATGGCCCCGATCTAGTGTCAAAATTCTCGGACCGCGATGAATTCAGTTCATCGGTGCACTTGCCTATTGCAACGCTCAGTTGAATATTGCATCATCCCCCAAAAAGTTTAGCATCACCTGCTGCTTTATCTCGAAATCCTGATAATATGCAACTGTACCTTTCTTCAGCAAAATTGTTCGGAAGGTCGTTGGCATCACAATGGCAAGCAGTTTGGTTCGCAATTCTACCGCTAGGCGACGCTAGTGAGCATGGAAAATGAGCATTTTTAACTAGGTCTATCTCGTGATCCTGATGGGATAGAAATTTCAAGTCTTCGGCAAAGTTGTTCGGAAGCTCAAGAACATCTCAATGACAAGCAGTTTGGTTCACAATTCTGTTGCTAGGTGACGCTAGTGAGCATGAAAAAATTAGCATTTGAAAATGACAAGCAGTTTATTCACTTCATAAACAGACCCGAATCACTTGAATAATAAATGAACCAGACCTGAATGTTTTGAATATCAAGTGAATCAGGCCTGAATCACTTGGTCATCAAGTGAATCAGGTCTGAATAACTTGAATATTGGTTGTTGGTCCAGTAAGTCATTGAATCAAACGTCCGATAATTCATTCTGGTTTTTTTTTCATAAAAGAAATCTAGGTTTTCTTCCAAAGATTTTCAAAAGTTTTCCGCAGAAATTCTTCAAATGGTTTCTTAGAAAATTCTTTCGAACATTTGTCCAAAAATGTGTCTGAAGATTTTTTTTGGAAATAGATGAATCCTAGAGAATTACATTTAAAGAATTCCTCTAGGGAGTATTCCTGGAGTGCTTAACTCCCAGGTAACAATTTGATGCTGAATAATCGTTTTTCCAACCGTTTTAAAGCAGCCTTCATTTGAACAAAAGCTGAGCACAAGATGTACAATCCTTTATTCAGCCCCTAAGCATCTAATATTGGTGATTTTATCCAACCTTAAGATGGTTTGAGGTTCATTGAAAGGCTGATTTAAGGCTTAGTAAGCTCTTAGTCAGCAATCAATTAAATTTATAAAATTTGGTCAAAAAAATGAAAAAAAAACATTTTAAGCTTATTTTCACCATTTGCGGCTTTCCATTTCCAGAAGAGATGCTTCGAAATGTATGAATTATTCTGTGGGAAAACTAGGAATTTAACTCGGAGCTTCTAATTCAACTTATCACTTATCACTTATCTTAAATATTCAAGTACATAAGTTGAACTAAAGCTGTATTGAGGCTGAAGAAGCTATGTGAACTCTATAAAAACACTGCTTGGATCAGCTGTCATAAAATATTTGATTCAAGGTTGAACAAAAGATGATTAATTCTGATGAATATTATTCGATTCGACTTGATAATCAGCTATGTATTGTTATGTATTGCTGATTAAAGAGGTTGAACAAGCAATACTTCAGACCAATATTCAGCTGTCATTGTATTCAGCCACTGCCACCATTAACCAGCCAATGTTCAGCTAATATTCTCACTGTTCTGCATTCATTGTTACTTGGGCTGTTTCATAGAAGGACTCCTGAAGGATTCTTTGATGAGTTTCTAGATAAATATTAGAAGAACTCGCGGATTATTCTTGTGAAAAATTGCCTTTGGAAAAAAAAATCGTGGAAAAGTGTTCAGAAGCACTCTCTAAATGATTCCTTGAGAAGATTCCTGGAAATATTCTCTTAGAGCTATCTAAGGGTAAATTTCGTGGAGAAGTAATTGAAATAATTCCTAGAGGAATCCTTGGAGAAATTTCCCGAGGAATCGTTGAAGGAAATTTTGAAAAAAAAATAGGAATCTTTGCTTTTGTCAATCGTAAAACGAAAAAAAAAATGTAAAGTCGTGAGTGAAATGAAATTGAAACGTGAAATTTTGCGCCATTTTTCGATTTCCAGTGCTATTGCGGCTGGTTATTGACAGTCTTCAATCAATCATTTCCATCTAATGAGCCATTGGCAAAGGTAAGTTGGAATATCGTTAATTATCGGCTGTTTTCCATCTGATATGACGGGAAATAGAGTATATGACGAAGTAAATTTCTACCCTACAGAATACTCAAACTGTCATGGATAGTTTCATTTGTAAAGGATTCAAATGCCGGACTCGTTCTCTCAAATAACATCCCACCGATCTGTGAGCACAGTTTGCTAAACGGTCCTACGTTTCAAACATTAAATACCGGTATCAACCCCATGAGGCACAAGAGCAACTCACATATCAAACCACACCCACCTCAGGGGTATGCGATGCGAGCGTAGAGGTGTCAACCAGCAGCAGAGGAGGAGTGCCTTCTGCTTGATATGTGTGCCATCAAAAGCTACATGGGACTCAGCTAGAGCTAGAAGGGCTTGTTTGCTCATCTGGTTGAAGTAATTAAAATTAATGAACCACTATGAAGTTCAGCAGCAGCAGTCGAGGCAGCAACATCACCAACATCGATGGCAGCCCATTCATCCAATCCAACCCAGTCCCAAGGGAGGATGGAAAGCCAGTTGCCGCCAGGAAGTGGCATCAAAACCGAAGCGAACCGATTACTGTGTGTATAGCTGCTCCTCTCTATACTATGCGGGATTGGTTGGGATCCTCCTCAATAGAGGGTTCTCGTTGGATTTAGATTTCATTTTAAAAACAATCATTTTCCAGAATGTTAAACACGCTTTCATTTTTTAAAATTTTTCGAAAACTCGATTCATTCTCGTTTTCATACGGACATTACGCAACTAAAATGGACCGAGTTGATTCGGTTCATTGGGAGATAAGTCGGATGAATGTGGATTATAAGTTCATCTGCGCTCATCCGACTTATTTCTTCCGAAATCGGGGAGTACCCTTGGACAAGGTTGCAACCATTCATTTGCAAAAATTTACATTCATTTGCTATTATCTCAGTTCAGAAGCATGCTATCGAAAAACAATGTATGGATGAATTTAACCTTGTAGTTTTATCTGAAAGTTTGCCGAATAACATTGGGGTCGCAAACGTATACCAAAGTCGTGAGCGAGCTTTGAAGGCAACTCTCCACGCGGTGAATATAAATTTCATTCACGATGACTCTAGTGTTCTCGATATGCATCCCAGAGGGTTGGAGTCTTCGGCAAAATGCTTTGGATTGGTTGTTACTACATTCTTATGTCTTCGGTCTTGATCTAAGTCTGCTAAAACTGATCTAGATAAGTTCGTTCTTTCGACACGACGTCTTGGTATGCATCCTAGAGGGTTGAAGTCTTCAATAAAGTGTTTTAGATTGGTTGGTACTACATTCTCACGTCTTCGATTATGATCTAGATCTGCTGAAACTGATCTAGACACGTTTAAACTTTTAATACGACGCTCTGTTCTCGATGCGTCCTAGCGGGTTGGAATCTTCGGCAGAGTGCTTTGGATTGGTTGGTCCTGCATTTTTAAATCTTTGGTTTTGATCTAGATTTACTTTAACTGATCTAAATCAGTTGTATCCTTTTTATATGATTATGTGCTGTCCTAGATATGCATCCTGAAGGGTTGGAGATTTTCAATAAATGTCTTGGATGTATCGGTTCCGCATTTACAAGCCTTCGATTTTAATCTAGATTGGATGTAACTGCTCTAGAGCAGTTTTTTTTCCTTCGATCTTCAGAGCTTTAAATATGCATCTTCTTCGGAGGCAGTCTTTGCTAAAGTGCTTTCGATTAGTTGGTTCTATAGACGTTCGGTAGCTACAACATGTTTACGTTTCGTGGTCTGAAATGCATTCAAAAGTGTATCGCTATGTAGCTGTCGTCTGCTCTGACAGAAATTTGACGGATAGCTGTGGGATAACCGTTAAAATTGTTGCACTTACTGCAGTTAAAACGTTTGCACCGAGCGAACGCCTATTGTACTACACTGAAAAAATAAATCACATATCACATGGAAAATTTCCATTAGTTTGGCTATATATGTTATTGGATTTTCCGATGAAAATTTCTTTGGAAATTTGACATGAAATCAATACGGTATATGGAAAACATTAGAAAATCACATAGCTTCTATTGGAAAATCACATAACTTCGCAAAATCTATGTGATATTCCCATATAATCCAAGGGATACGCGTATGGAAACAGTCCATGTGGAAATCAGATTAAAACAATATGAAAACTTTTTTTAGTGTACGCTCTTACGTCGTCGGTTTTGATTTTGGTTTGTCTCAATTAACCCTTCAATACCCAAATTTTTGATTTTGATCTAAATATCATTTTTCGTCATCTAAAATCGATCTAAACGTGTTTTGGAAGATGATTCTTTTTAATTCTCGATTTCATGAATTTCAGTTTTTGATTTTTCTAATTTTTATTTTTGAACATCCCCACACTTTTATATTTTTCCTGGAAGCCTCTTTGGGGTACGGATTTTTTGAGACGGAAACATTTTGAGATTTTATGATTATTGTTGAAACATTATAATTTTATTTTTTTTTTCATGGGAAATTTTGTTTTCCGTGTAATTTTAAGGAAAATAATTTTAGAGTGTATTCGACTCCCTTAAACTATTAAACTAGGACAGAATGATTTGAGAAAAAAATAAAATATGTTAATTGTAGCGAATCAATACAAAATAAACATTAACTTCTGAAAAGTGACTAAAACATCAATTTTTCAATGATTTTTAAAAAGTGTAAATACTTTTTAAAATACACCAAAAATCATTTTGAGATATGCAGAACAGTCCTAAATATTAGCCAAAAATATAAAGGTTTGATTTTCCACGAAACAAAAATTACAAAAATGCTCAAACTATACCCCGTCTAAAGGCGGGATTGGGTATTAGAGGGTTAAAAACCTTCGGACTAAAAAGACGTACTGGGTAAAAACCACCATTGATTACAACAAATTCTGGGAGGGCGGAATCTGGAAAAGCCACTCGAAAAAACGCTGAAGGCAAGTACACCTTTTTATTTCCTTCCATGGAAGCCTTAGATAAGCGTTTACAGTCCAGGATAGCCACATCAGGAATAGGCTTATTTTTGAAACGACCAAAGTCGGTCTTGTTATCCTCGCATGTCAGCGTTTCATCGAGGATCTTCCCCTCCACCGCTACTTCTCGTACTGGCACATAGACCGCGTATTCAACAGTAAACGCTTCGTGTTGAGCAATTTCATGTGCTGCTTTGTAGCTGGGTGCGATAACAAGTAGCTTGGATGCTTTCACTTGATAAATAACGGTCCCAGGATACTTACGCGTCAGCTCTCGAGAAATCGAAAGCATATTCATTGGTTTGCATTTGCGCCGGAAATAGACAACCCAAGGCCCAGGCGAAGATAGCTGATAAAACCGCGTACGAGCATTGATATCATTGGGAGGCATTTCGCCGCCAATCGAATCGTCCATGTGGAAACAAATTTATGCAAAGTATGTCAAATGTGCCAAAGAGGAAAAGAAAAACCTTAAGGTATTTACAGTTCAGTTTCTTCTTTAGGACGACAACTGTTTGGTTCGTTAAACGAACACTGTTAATAACGTAAAGATAAAAAATAGGTAAAAAAAATGTACTAATAATATACGAATTCAATTCTTATGTTCATTTTGGCGCTCCCTGTAGGATGCAAAAAACACGATAGAAAGAAAAAAAAACTAATAAAAAAATGTTCTGTTATTTACTGTTTTTACACCCTTATCCATATTGATCGATGCATAAAGGAAAAATAAGAAACAGTTTTGACATATGAGCGGTGTGCCTACGATCAGAGAAGTTGTTATAGAGATGCGCGAAAAGGATTTAGGTTATGTTTACTTACATCACGCCCAATAACAATCATTTTTTGCGGTGAACAAAATTATATTTTCGCGTGCGTGTTAGTTTGATCTGCCCATAAGATGTCAAGCATACAAGTGACGTCATGCTTTGCACTAACACACTTTCATGTGCTTTCATGTTGCGCTTTGTTTCCCATGTTTTTCTATTTCCTTGAATTTGCTCGATTGGGACCGCGTTTGACGGTTCGATTGGAACCTTTGGTTTCAGTCTTCGCGCATCTCTATAACAACTTCTCTGCCTACGATAAGATCCTCGTCGCTGATTGGTCGATAGTTGTAAACGGCACACCGCTTGGATGTCAAAACTTCTTTTACTTTTCGCTTGGTGCATCAATCAATACAGTAGTTTGGGAACCACTGTTATGGATGTCAAAAAACACGTGGTCGAATGTGGACTAGGGATACAGTATAGACAAAAGCGTATTCTCAATTTAGTTGAAAATCGGAGTTTTTCACTAGCGAAGTTGGATTTTCCTCCAAATCCATGCGTCGGACCTAACTTCGGAAGTGGTGCGCTGTATAGTAAACCTGGTCCGCTATACAGCGCACCACTTCCGAATTTAGGTCCGACGCACGGATTTCGAGAAAAATCCAACTTCGCTAGTCGAAAATTCCGGGTTTCAACTACACGGACAATACAAACAAACAAATAGAGTGTATAGAAAGAGTGATACTTATTTGACCGAAACAGGTAGATATTTACCACAGCAGGCAGGCAGATGGTGTAGCTGTCCGTCGCGTCTGCCGTCACACCCGTCGCCACCGTCCTTTTCGATGACGGAGGGGCTGATGATGGCGATAAAGATAACTTTATTGGATGCGATGCTTCTTCTTTGGTGCACGATGATGCAAGCAACTCGCTTCCCGAGTTGCGTTGGATACCACTTTGCGACACTACATTACTCCCAAGCAGGAAAACGCACGATATAAAAAAAAACCTATCGCACTTGCGGGAGAAAAACTCTACTTGTTTAAATGCTATTGCGTGGTGAGATACGGAACACACGTCCGACTCGTCCAAATGCTCAACAGGGAATGAACATGTTGCAGTTATCGAACGTCTACTGTGCTTTAGGGCACTGCATGATATTCACTTCTTCTCTTTCACTCTTACACACATTTTGTAAACAACAAGACCAAGAAACGTCGAAATCCTATACAATATCAAAACAATGCAGTGCTCTATACGCTTAATGTGCTGTACTTTCAATATTCCTCTCTGGTATGTGTGAATATTGCGTAACTCACTGGATTAATCCGTTCCCCGCCATCTTAGCAAACTACAGTAGAATCACTTGGCATAATCCGCAACCACAAAGCCCATCTCCTCAATGAGGAAGCTTCATTATCACGTTGTCGTCATGGTGCTGGCTGTCACTGATGCTTGCTAGGCGACGGAGGAGAATAACACTCCACAGTATGCACGGTAAAGAAATCACAAAATGAAGTTTTAAGCCAGGGGTAGGACACATATTTAAAATACGAAAAGAGAAAATGATATTTTGATCTAAAGCAATGAAAAATCCAAAATATGTACTTTTGATCCATCATATTGTTTTTTAATCAAACAACCCATGAGACATGTGGAGTAAGTTCATTTTTAACCAGATATTTTTGACATTTGATAAACGGGTTGACAGTTCAACATACAGAAATTTGTTGAGCACTAATGACACTTGCCGAAACTCGGCACTTATTCACTTATTCTTTTAGCTGTCACACCCATCACAATAAGTCGCCATGGATATGCTAATTGGAACACTTAGTTAACAGCATATATGATCACGAATTATGTAACAAAGACAACATAACTTCATAGTATCCATTTTTATTCGAAATCGATAAGCTCCAATTGCATTCCAAAAAGTTGCCGAAATATTATACCTCGTTATCCCGTTTCCTAACCTTTCACGTTCGAAAAACTTTTCCCGATCAAAACTCCGATCCGAAGAATGAAGTTTTCCCACCATCTCCCACTGCAACTCTTACGATGAAAACTATGTGCCGGCCGTTCGAGTACCACTCGTAGAGTATCGCTTTCCCAATGCAAACGATACTTTCGAAAACTATTTAGGTACACACTATTGATTCAGTTTCGTTCCTGTGGCATTCCGGAAGGGGCAGGACACCACATCATGCCATGATATCCTTCAAATCGTTTAGGGGCTGTCCATAAACCACGTGATCATTTTTTTGGGACTTCTCAACCACCCCCCCCCCCGCGTGGTCATTTGTCCATACAAAATTTTTTATTCGTTCATACAAAATGCTCATAGGCCGAACCCCCCCCCCCCGCCCCCCTTTTGACCACGTGGTTTATGGACAACCCACACGGTTACCGTGTGCCTCTCATAATATCCGGTTATGCGTGTGATCCATTTTGGCAAATGGCTCGCAATGAATCACCTCTTCATTCGGGAAAATCAGTCGGTCGGCCGGATGGAGTACGCATACCTTTCCGACCTGTCTGTTGCTGGGCTGCGCTGAATATCGAAAGACTTGATTCCGAAACTTCGATTCCGAGGAACCAGCAATTTTGTTGTTCAAATTTATCATTGTGTTTTGGTGCCGCCGGTGGCACCGTTGACAGCTTTATTGTTTCGAAACCGACGAGGAAATTAGATTCGCAATTGTGTGGTTAATTGCCCGGATGGAAGCATGGAGCTATGCTATGAATTTATTGGAATTTGTCTATGGGGATTATGAAAATTGCCTATGGAATTACCTAAAGGGTCCTAAAAACCTACCTTAGTTCTTGGGTCAAACGGGAAAGGATGGTGCAAGCACTTTTTTTTCGTTTTCGTTGATTCTATTTTTTAAATATTGTGTCCTGCCCCTAGGGTCAAGCTCACATTTTTCGTAGAATATTTTTACTGTGCATGTTTTGGCAGGAGTTTGCTGCTGCAGCATCCGATGATTGTTTTTCGGGTTTTCGGATCGTGGTTTTGTGTGTGGTGAAGGCTTTCTGTTTATGATCGGTGGTGAATTGTAAAGATAGATAAATATAAATTGGTGAGTTCGTTTCATGCTATTTTATTGTGAAAGTTTAGTGCAATCTAAATCAATGGATCAATGGAATGTAATGGAAGGTATAGAAAGTTTGTAGTACAGATGTGACAATCTATCTATATAAAAATGAATATCTGTCTGTCTGACCCTTATGCATTCGGAAACTGAACCGATTGGCGTAAAATTTTGTTCGGCAAGGAGTGCCGGAATTTCCAGAAAGACAGTTTTATATACTCCTATACTGCATATACTCATCCCATAACATATCGTTTACCCCCGTTGGTTTGAACGACACCTCAGGCAAACCAACGGGGTTCATTTTTATTTTTATCTAGTACCCCTATGGGCGTCGGAATATACAGCAGACGTTCGGTCGGTGCAAACGGTTTAACTACAAGTCCGGTAAATGCAACTAATTTGCAGTTATCGCACCGCCTAATGTAAAAATTGTGCGCCGTGTTAGCCCAAATCTGTGAAACGATCACTGAAGGAAACCCTCGAGGTGGTCCTGTGAGAATTTTTTAAGTGGATCGCTGGAGAAATTCTTGAAAAATTTCTTGAAGGTACTTCCGGGGAACTCTCAAATGATAGCATTCTTGGAAAAATCCATCGCTGCAGGACTTTCTCTAGGAATCCTTCAAATAACTCAAAAAGTCTTCAGGTAATCCTGGAAAAAAATCTTGGGTGAATCCCCGGAAAAGAAGATGGTCGGATTTCTGAAAATTTTGACTTCTGAATAAATTTTTGAAAATATTTCGAGAGGATTTCTGAAAGAATCGCTACAGGAATTCCAGGAGCAATGCCTAAAAGGGCAATTCCCGAAGCAATCCCTGAAGCAAATCCTGGAGAAATGCCTAGAGGAATTCCTGCAGGTATACCTGGAGTAAACTCTGTAGGAATCCCTAGAGGAATTTCTGAAAGCGTACCTGGAGCAATCCCTGGATAAGTTCCTGGAGGAATCCTTATAGCAGTTAGGGGAGGAATCCCTGGAGAAATTTCTGAAGAACGGATTTCTGGAGAAATTCGCAGACAAATTTCTGAAAGAATCCTTGGAGGAATGTCTGAACGAATTCCTGGACGAATCTCTAGAGGAATTCTTGGAGACATCTCTGGAGGAGTTCCTGGAGAAATCCCTGGAGCAACTCGTAGACGTATCTCTGGAGAAAATCCTAGAGGAACTTCTGGACGAATTCCTGACGAAATCCTTGGAGAAATTGTTGGAGGGATTTCTTAAAGTATAGCTGGAGGAATTCCTGGAGAAATTGCTAGAGGAATTTTCGGAGGAATCCCTGGAGCAATTTCTGAAGAAATAACTGGAGGATTTCCTGGAGGCATTGCAGAAACTTCTCGACGAAGCAATACCTGGATGAATTCCTAGATGAATTCCTGGTGGAATCTTTAGAGGAATTCTGGGAGGGACCTCTGAAAGAATGCCCGGAGCAATCCCTAGATCCCTGGAGAAATTCCTGGATGAATCCGTGAAGGAATTCCTAAAGCAATTCCTGGAGGAATTCCTAAAGGAATACCTGAAGGAATCCCTGCGGAAATTCCAGGAGAAATTCCTGGAGAACTCCCTGGAGGAATTCTTGGAGCAATCCATGGAAGAAACCGTGAAGGAAAGCCTAAATGAGTTCCTGCTGGATTACATAGAGGAATTCTGGGAGATATCCCCGGAAAAAAAATCTGAAAAACACCTCTTGAGGAGTTTCTGGAGGAATCCTTAGAACAATTTTTGAAGAAATTCGTAGAGAATCCCTGAATGAATTCCTGGAAGAATCTCTAGAAGAATTCTTGTAAAAATTCCTGGAGGAATTTCTGAAGAAATTCCCAGAGAAATTCCTAGAAGAATTCCCGGAAGAGTTTCTGGAGGAATCATTGAAGGAATTCCTGGAGGAATCTCTGGAAGAATCTTTAGAGGAATCCCTGAAGACATTCCTGGTTGAATTTCTGGGGGAATCAACAGGAATAATTCCTAGATAAATTCGGGAGGAATGCTTGGGGGAACTTCTGAAGGAATCCCTGGTGGGTTTCCTGGAGAAATTGACGTAGTAATTTCTAAACCAATTCCTGGAGGAATTTCTGAAGGAACTCCTGCAGGAATCTCTATAGAAATCCTAGAAGGAACTCTTGGAGGAATGTCTGGAAGAATGCCTGGAGGTATTCCTAAAAGAATTCCTGAAGGAATGCCTGGAGGAACCCCTGGAAAAATTCCTGAAGGCATCCCTCTAGGAATTCCTGGAGGAATCTCTGGAGAAATTTTTTATGGAATCTTTAGAGGAATTCCTGAAGGAATCTCTGAATAAATCCCATGAGGAGTCCTTGGAGGAATACCTAGAGAAAATCCTTGGAGGAATTCCTGGAGTATTTTCATTTTCATTTTCAAGAGGAATCTCGGAAGGAATTTCTGGAGGAATTCCTGGAGGAATTTCTAGAGGAATTCCTTGAGGTATATCTAGAGGAATTACTAGAGAAATCTCTGGAGGAATTCCCGGAAGAATCCCTGTAGGAATTTTCAGAGGAATTCCTGCAGGAATTTAAAGAAGAATCCTGGAAGAAATTGCCAGTTAAAGTTTCTAGAGGAATCTCTTGAGAAACTCCTAGAGAAATCCTAAGAAGAATTCCTGAAGAAATCCCAGGTGCAATTTCTGAGGGAATTCCAGGAGGAGTTTCTGAAGAAATCCCAGGATTTTGTACCTCAGGAATCACTGAAAAAGAGTTCGTAGTGGAACTCTTGAAGGAATGCCTGTAGCAGCAAAGCAAAGCAAAGCAAAGCAAAGCAAAGCAAAGCAAAGCAAAGCAAAGCAAAGCAAAGCAAAGCAAAGCAAAGCAAAGCAAAGCAAAGCAAAGCAAAGCAAAGCAAAGCAAAGCAAAGCAAAGCAAAGCAAAGCAAAGCAAAGCAAAGCAAAGCAAAGCAAAGCAAAGCAAAGCAAAGCAAAGCAAAGCAAAGCAAAGCAAAGCAAAGCAAAGCAAAGCAAAGCAAAGCAAAGCAAAGCAAAGCAAAGCAAAGCAAAGCAAAGCAAAGCAAAGCAAAGCAAAGCAAAGCAAAGCAAAGCAAAGCAAAGCAAAGCAAAGCAAAGCAAAGCAAAGCAAAGCAAAGCAAAGCAAAGCAAAGCAAAGCAAAGCAAAGCAAAGCAAAGCAAAGCAAAGCAAAGCAAAGCAAAGCAAAGCAAAGCAAAGCAAAGCAAAGCAAAGCAAAGCAAAGCAAAGCAAAGCAAAGCAAAGCAAAGCAAAGCAAAGCAAAGCAAAGCAAAGCAAAGCAAAGCAAAGCAAAGCAAAGCAAAGCAAAGCAAAGCAAAGCAAAGCAAAGCAAAGCAAAGCAAAGCAAAGCAAAGCAAAGCAAAGCAAAGCAAAGCAAAGCAAAGCAAAGCAAAGCAAAGCAAAGCAAAGCAAAGCAAAGCAAAGCAAAGCAAAGCAAAGCAAAGCAAAGCAAAGCAAAGCAAAGCAAAGCAAAGCAAAGCAAAGCAAAGCAAAGCAAAGCAAAGCAAAGCATTAGGAAATAAATCGTGCGATGATTGCGATTGAGAGCGTTATGCCTATTTGTCAACTACTTGTCTGTGATAAAAATATCTATGGGAAGTGGAAATTTGAGTACCAACGAGGACCGAATCGTAACAATGTTACCGAAATTTAAACCACCAATGAATAAAATGTTTCCCCAAATAATAATGCAATCTCAATCTCATTGCCCCTGTTGGTCAAGAAGTGGCTTGTTGTTGTGCAAGTGCATCAGTGTACTAGGACACAATGGAAGAAAACCGATCAACCGTGAAAAGTCATCACTGGGTGTCTGGGAACATGCTTCGTTTGATACTTCGACAAAGCTGACTAGCTTGAGGGGTATTGAAGCAAAACTGCAAATGCCCTGTTAAACATTGCGAAAGAAAGAGAACAGTATCGACTATAGAAATATGATACAACTAATGGTAATTACCAAAAATTCAATGGTTTGTGATGATTGTACGACAACTTTCTCATGCAACTCATGTACGTAAGATTTGTTGTTCAACCATAAAATTTATCGTAATCCAATAACACTGCACAATGGGTCCAGAGTCGTATTTACGAAGACAAAAATGTTTGTGCCTAATTGTGCCTAAACCATAAGTTTTAGAAACATGATGTCTTTTGGGAAAGTTTTTTCATATTTTTCGACCTTTTTTCTCATCATTGTGAAATTAGGGTGGTCCCTCTAGTTTAGCTGATCCAAAAATCTGCTTTTTAATAGTTTTATGTACGCTTACAAAATGTTTTATAAAGTTGTAAAAGAACTTATTTGGAGCAAGTTTGCCGAAAAAACTATTATTCTATCTCTTATGGTTCCTAACTTATATTTTTTTAAAAGAATCATGTTAGGGTGATCCATGAAATTCAGTATTCTTCCTATAACTTTTAATCCATTCGTTTCTCGTAAAAACTTTATTCCGAGCACTTTTAGAACTATCAATGACGCATATTTTTTTCCAAAGAGCTCAATGTTCTATCTCTCATAGTTAAAAAAGATATTGGCTTTTTTCTTTAAAAAATCACTTTTTTTTAAATCATATCTCAAAAAGGAGCAAATGGATTTCCAATCGTCAAATTGCATTGAAAAGATCGTACTCTATTCTATTGATGGTGAAAATTTTGAAAGTAGC
This sequence comes from Aedes albopictus, assembly GCF_035046485.1. Classification (NCBI taxonomy): domain Eukaryota; kingdom Metazoa; phylum Arthropoda; class Insecta; order Diptera; family Culicidae; genus Aedes; species Aedes albopictus. The sequence goes on along the minus strand of NC_085136.1, from coordinate 20,129,684 downwards.
TTTTTTTGTTTGAAGCTTTTTATTGAATTTTAAAAATACGGTTTTTTACATAGAAAATCAGTTGTAACTCTTAAAATCGATGAGATACAAACTTGGCGTCTTCGACAATATTGTGAGTTTTGGATGCTCTGAAAGTGCCCAAAACAAAGTATAGCAAAAAAAATTGATTTTTTTTAACAGGGATGCATTTCTCGTTGCATGACACCAAGATTGCCAAATAATAGGATTTTGTACAAAGCAGAGTGTACCTACCACCAGCACTCTTCAGTTTGTGCAGTGTCGTGTCACACATGTGCTCTGGTTCTGGTCAGCTTGGACTTTAATAGAGCACCTCTATAAAACCGTAATGTTACAATTTGCCACAACAGTTGTTGTTCCCGGAATGCACCTCTCATTCAGAAAGCCAAGAGTGCCTGAGAGATGGATTTTCTAGGCATTGAATCGCAATCAAGAGAGGGCTCATTGGCATTTGAATATATGTTTTTTGTATTTTGTTCGAGGAAACATTCGATGGCGAAGGTGGGGATATTGGCAGGTTGTCTGAACTACTTTTTCAACAGAATATTTTGAATTGATTGACTGACTAATTTATTCCAGTTGAAATCACAAATGCAATTTCAATTATATTTTGTTTCCAGACTGGAACATAATTAGGTTTGATTGCTTTGGTTGGGACACCATCGAACTTTCGTAAAACCTTATTTTGGATTCGGATGAGTCAGAGCTAGCTTCTACTTTTAAATATTTTTATCGAAAGAAAATTTGTTACGCACGTACTGGTACTGGAATATACCAATAAGCTCAGTTCGACGAATTGAGATGATGTCTGTATGTGTGTACGTATGTATGTCTGTGCGCAAAATTAGTTCACTCACTTTTAAGGCACTTCCCATTGGCCGATTTTTCTGACTAAAATGGCGGCTCAAAATTCAAGATTGCGGTTTTCTTTTTTTAAGGCAGAAACATCAAAAGCCAGATAAACGATATGATTTCTGATGCCATGAAATGATTTCTTGTCAAACGTATGAAAGTGGGACATTCATCTACGTGGGGAAGTGGAACGCGATGAGATACGTATAGTATCTGGTCGTGTACAAAATTTCAAGTCAATTGGTTTGGAATTGACTGAGTTATAGCGAAGAGAGCCCAAATTACCGGCCGCTGCCCATGAGGTTTGCTACCGTATCAATTGAGTTTTGTTGAAATGGATTTTCGAAGGCACGAGGAACGCGCCATCGCCGCAAGGTGGAATAATTAGGGTTTGTAATAACTTCTGTTAGAAATCCCAAGCAGTTTTTGGAAACACTTCTGTAACTTCTGTAAGAATTTCCAGGGAAAATTTCGAAAAAAAAAATGTCCGGGGGATCTCCTTACACCTGATTATTTTTTTTTGCACGGGTCGTTATTTTGCTATATTTCAGTCAATTTTTAATCGATTCTCATGAAATTTTATACACTAATAGTACTAACCGTGCCTGCATGTGTACAAAATTTCATGACAATTAGTTGAAAATTGACTGAGCTGTAGCAAAAACCAGACCGGTGCAGAAAAAGAATCAGGTGTATTAGAGCCCAAGAAAAAATACCGAAAAATTTCCCGGATAAACTTCCGGGGGCATTTTTTGAGGAAGTTTTGAAAGAATTTATCTAAAAGCTTCAAATAGAACTCCCATAAGATTTTGCATAAGAAATCTCATAGGAATTTTTGGAAGAATGACCGAAAAAAAAATCCTGGAAAAACTTCCGGAAGAATTCCCAAATAATCTACCAGAGAAACTTTTGAAGAAAATAAAACCTATTAAAATGTTTGGTGAAAATTTCCGGCATAAATCCTGAAGAAATTTCCAGTAGATTTCCCAAAAGAACTTAATTAAAAAGCCAACGGAATTTTAAACTTTTGATTAGGTCTTACAAAAGAGTATCTAAGAAAATTTTGTATAAATATTCAAAGATTTTTCCGGAAGAATTGCTGGAGAACCTTACGTGAGAATTTCACGAGATACTCAATGAATCCAGGGAGAACTTCTAGAAGAATTTCCGGAAGAAGTACTCCTGGTGCAATTCCCAGTTGAATTTCCGAAAGAATCTCCGAAAAAATTTCTGGAAGAATCTCAGGAGGAATTTCTGGAAAATTTTCAAAACAACTTATTCGAGAATTTCCAAAGAACTCCTAGAAGAAATTCTCTAGGAAGACCTCCTACTGGAACTGCTGGAGAAAATGCCTGTGGCTCTCTTAAAACAAGTTTTGAATGGAATGCTAGAGAAAGTCTCAGTGGAATTCCTAGAAGAACTCTCAGTGAAACTCCTAGAGGAATTCCCGATGGAACTCCTTTAGCAATTCCAAGCAGAGCTCCTAGAGGAATTCACGGTGGAACTTCTAGAGGAATGATGATGGAAACCAGGCGCACCAAATTTCCGATTGAATTCTTATGAGAATGTCAGGAGTTCCATTTCTTATGAGAGTGTAGAAGTTCCACTAGAGGAAATCCGAGTAGAGCTTCTAAAAAAACACCTTTAGAAACTCCTAGAAGCAGTCTTGAAAAACCCTCAGTGAAACTCCCAGAGAAATTCACGATGGAACTCCGAAAACAATTACAAGTGGAACTTTTATAGAAATTCCCGGTGGAACTCCTAGAGGAATTGCCAATGGAACTATTGGAGGTATGCGTAGTGAAACTCTTTCAAGACCCCGCAGTGAAACTCCTAGAGGAATTCCCGATGGAACTACTAGAGCAAAATTTATAGAAAAAAGAACCTAGTGAAATTTTTAGAGGAAGTACCGGCAGAACTCCTAGAGCAAATAGCAATGGAATTCCTAGAGCACTCCTGTGTGAAGAATTAGCCTAAGTTAAAATTCACGAATAAAAAGAAATTTAAAAAAAGTGGTACTCCTAGAGAAGTTTTCAGTGAAACTTCTAGAAAAAAAATCCAGTGAAGCTTTTACAGGAATTCCCAGTAGAACTCCTAGAGCAATTACCTATGGAACTCATAAAGAAATTCCCGATAGAATCTAGAGGAATTCTTGAAAAAAGAACACCCCCAATGAAGCTTCTAGAGCAACTGCTAATGTTATTCCTGGAGGAATTCTCGATGGAACTTCTAAAGGAAATCCTAATGAAACTCCTGTAGATGAAAAGAAAATTACTGGAATCCAAATTGGAATTCCTGGGGGATTTCACTTGAAAACTCTTTGTGAATCTTTCAGTGAAACTACTGGAGAAAGTCCACTCGGTCAGAAGAGGGGAAGTTTCTCCGGGAGCTCTTTACTTAGAGAAACTTCCCCTCTTCTGACCGGGTGGACTCAAATTCATCTCTGCACTCGTTTTTACCAAAGTGGTCAATTTTGTATTGTCTTAATTTCGCAATACTGCAGGAAATTTTTGAACTTTTATGCCATACAGTCGATTGATCTATTGATTTAAATTTCTTTGGACTCAGAATCAGTTATAAATAAAGATTTAGAAAATAAAATGATTGAAAAAAAAACAATTGTACTGATCCCAAGTAACATTTGCATGGCGAAATAGTCTTGTAGAGGTTTTAAGAACCGTCATAAAACCTATTGCCTTTTATTTTGGTTTTATGATTGTTTTAAGAACCTCTTCTAGTCTATTTCACTAAACAATGTTTTTGGGAATAGACTAGAAGATGTTCTCAGAACCACCATAAAATCAAAATAAAAGGTATAAAGTTTTATGACGGTTCTCAAAACCTCTACAAGACTAATTAGCCTTTAACATGTTACTTGGGATATTTATTTAACGTATTTGCTTTACATATTCTATGGAAAAGTTCATTTTCGATCATGTTGAATTGCGAATTGGCGGTGTCTCTATTTTCGATTCGACTAGTCTCTCCCTTTGATTCAGTTTACAGAACCACATCATTATATTGCTCTCTCGTATAAATCCATATATCTATGGATCACCTCCCGTCAGACAGCCACCTTTTCTCAGTCACACAAACTTAATAAATTGCTAGCCACCCAACCGCCTTGTTCAGAAGGATGAGGAAATTTGATGTCATCACCTTTCCCTAGGACCGACGTCGACGCTGTTGACGAAAGCCAGCAGTATCCGACACCAGACAGCACTTAAAAGCAGAAGCATCCAATCAAGCCGCTGTCAACCATCACACTACCTCAGCTCGAATGGTGTAGGTATTCATTCAGTCATATCAATCGAGGGCTTCAAATTTAAGCTTTCAGCTACCAGGAATGAAATTTCAGCAGAATGGAAGCTGGAACAATAGACGACTGAAAGACAAGGACGCTGGATGACTAGAAGACCAGAAGACTAGAATACTGGGAGAGTCAAAGAATAGAAGACAAGAAGACTTGATGATTAGTAGAGGAACAAGACTAGAGGACCAGAAGACTTCTTGGCTTGAAGACGAGAAATGTAAAAGACTAGAAAACTATAAAATAAGTAGAGAAGATATTAAAACTTAAAGATAAGAGACTTAAAGACAAAAGAAATAAAAACAAGAAGACTGGAAGACTAGAAGGCTTGATGATTAGAAGCCTAGAAGACAAGTACAAGAGGAGACTAGAAGGCTGAAATACTAGTAGGCTAGAAAAATATAAGAATGGAAGACTTGAAGACTTGAATAGTAGTAGTAGTAGTAGTCCAAGCATCCCTAAACAAGCTAGATATAGCATAATGATCCAACATGGTATATTAAAAATGTAATAGACTGGTCTACTGTTTGGAGTGAAGTTAAGGGAAGCGAATTGAACCGCTGAGTTGGGCTGATTAAACCTATCTAAGCTGCATGTTTCGCAGCAAATTAGATCTCGCTTCTGAAGCACTATCCGTCCAGCCACATTTGATTTAGTTGAGAGCCGGAATTAGTCGGAAACCACCCCATCTCATAAATTTTGAGTATACTGTATTGTATTCAGTACACTCCCAGGTGGGATTTATCGCATTACCAGAATAATTTCAAACATTCACGAAACTCGAAAACTCGGACTGCTGGAGCCCGGCTGCTTTGCTTCCATTGTTCCGGGCTTTCGTGCTGAGCAGTTATTCTGTGGAAAGTTTCAAAGGAGGTGTGGTGCCGGAGAGCACCCCGAAGCGATGGTCTTGCTGTGTTAATCCGTGCGGGATGTAATGAAGACAAAAGGTTGTTACGACAGTTGCAGAACTGGTTATACAGCTGTTGTCTTTTGAAATATTTCAAAGACAGATGCCACAGAAACAATCATTGATTCTGAACCTTACAAATGTTATTTGAACTTGTCACTTTTGGAACCGTTAAAATGCACGATAAAATGTTATATTTTAAGTCGTGGCCGCATTCAATGGCCTGCCCTATAATGATGGCAGGATAATAGGGAGCGCTAACACTTTTCACTGAAACAATTAAACTATCCAGTGCAGTGGTTACAGCTACGTGCCTTCCACGAAAGGATTCCATTCAAGGTGAGTTAACATCATCCTCTTTGTAAGGAATCCTGTTCAAACCCCGAGATAACACATTCTCTTTACAGTAGAGAATCGCATCATCGTTTGAGAGCATCATCATTCGCTTGCTTTGCTTGGTTCTAAAGTTTCAAGAAGCAGCTCGCCAGTGTTCAATCGCTCCGCTCATTATCCATCGAAGCAAGCCATGATCGTGATGATGATAGACAATGGCTCAAAAACATAACACAAATTGGCAAAGTGTTTCATTTCAGTGTACCGTCTCCCTTTGTCTAATCATCTGGTTTTGTAGGCCTACTAAAGAAGTTCTCTGAATGCATTCCGTTCTGTTTCTGACTAACTCGACCAAGCATGCTTTGATTGGAGTGTTGATAAAAGGTAGGCTGTAGGCCTGTATGTAAGCAATTAGAAGATATTCTATGTGCAGTTTGAACTTGAGTTGCAGCAAATTGGAACAACACGAACCATCCTTTAAAATTCTTTAAAACCACTCACACAAAATTCCACAGCTTTTCGTACACTACCCGTCCCTTGAGATGGCTCTTCAATCTGAATTTACAAATATACAGAAAAAATCAATTTCCCTATCCCTAGCTCAAGAGCACGTTTTCCTCGTCGATTGATTTTGGGTCAGCGTACGAAGGCCAAAAAAGCGGACGAAACGATTCACCTTTTCCACGTGGGTCGGTCAGAGCGTTCGACACCGTCGAAACGTACCGCTGCTCGCACTTGTCCATCAAAGTGCGTAAATATTGGATCTCCTGTTTCCACACTGTACTGTCCTTGGCGGACGGGGCCACCGAAATGATGAGGCATCCGGACCGGATGACGGCAAAGACGATGACGAGTGGTATAAGTTGCCCGTTCAAGATGGATTGACCGATGATGGTTGATGGTGGCTTGATGGTGGAATGAGTGTCCTTGGACGAGTTTTTCCGTCGATGGAGGGATGAAATGAACATATTACAACTACCATGAAGAGTAGCTTCTTGAAGTTTTAACTAGAAAATCAGAAAACTAGACTAAAAAACTTGAAAACAAAAAGTATAGAAGACTTAAATGTTAAAAAACAGGAAGACCATAAGACTAGAAGACTAGAAGACTAGAAGACTAGAAGACTAGAAGATTAAAAGACTAAAAAACTGGAAAACTAGAAGACTAGAAGACTAGAAGACTAGAGCTTTTTTCATTAATGTGTATTTTAACTTAAATGCTAATTCTACACTAAGAAGACTAGAAGACTAGATGACTAGGAGACTAGAAGACTAGAAGACTAGAAGACTAGAAGACTAGAAGACTAGAAGACTAGAAGACTAGAAGACTAGAAGACTAGAAGACTAGTGACTAATGACCTAGAAGACTAGAAGACTAGAAGACTAGAAGACTAGAAGACTAGAAGACTAGAAGACTAGAAGACTAGAAGACTAGAAGACTAGAAGACTAGAAGACTAGAAGACTAGAAGACTAGCAGACTAGAAGACTAGAAGACTAGAAGACTAGAAGACTAGAAGACTAGAAGACTAGAAGACTAGAAGACTAGAAGACTAGAAGACTAGAAGACTAGAAGACTAGAAGAATAGAAGACTAGAAGACTAGAAGACTAGAAGACTAGAAGACTAGAAGACTAGAAGACTAGAAGACTAGTGACTAATGACCTAGAAGACTAGAAGACTAGAAGACTAGAAGACTAGAAGACTAGAAGACTAGAAGACTAGAAGACTAGAAGACTAGAAGACTAGAAGACTAGAAGACTAGAAGACTAGAAGACTAGAAGACTAGAAGACTAGAAGACTAGAAGACTAGAAGACTAGCAGACTAGAAGACTAGAAGACTAGCAGACTAGAAGACTAGAAGACTAGAAGACTAGAAGACTAGAAGATTAAAAGACTAAAAAACTGGAAAACTAGAAGACTAGAAGACTAGAAGACTAGAAGACTAGAAGACTAGAAGACTAGAAGACTAGAAGACTAGAAGACTAGAAGACTAGTGACTAATGACCTAGAAGACTAGAAGACTAGAAGACTAGAAGACTAGAAGACTAGAAGACTAGAAGACTAGAAGACTAGAAGAATAGAAGACTAGAAGACTAGAAGACTAGAAGACTAGAAGACTAGAAGACTAGAAGACTAGAAGACTAGAAGACTAGAAGACTAGAAGACTAGCAGACTAGAAGACTAGAAGACTAGAAGACTAGAAGACTAGAAGACTAGAAGACTAGAAGACTAGAAGACTAGAAGACTAGAAGACTAGAAGACTAGAAGACTAGAAGACTAGAAGACTTGAAGACTAGCAGACTAGAAGACTAGCGGACTAGAAGACTAGAAGACTAGAAGACTAGAAGACTAGAAGACTAGAAGACTAGAAGACTAGAAGACTAGAAGACTAGAAGACTAGAAGACTAGAAGACTAGAAGACTAGAAGACTAGAAGACTAGAAGACTAGAAGACTAGAAGACTAGAAGACTAGAAGACTAGAAGACTAGAAGACTAGAAGACTAGAAGACTAGAAGACTAGAAGACTAGAAGACTAGAAGACTAGAAGACTAGAAGACTAGAAGACTAGAAGACTAGAAGACTAGAAGACTAGAAGACTAGAAGACTAGAAGACTAGAAGACTAGAAGACTAGAAGACTAGAAGACTAGAAGACTAGAAGACTAGAAGACTAGAAGACTAGAAGACTAGAAGACTAGAAGACTAGAAGACTAGAAGACTAGAAGACTAGAAGACTAGAAGACTAGAAGACTAGAAGACTAGAAGACTAGAAGACTAGAAGACTAGAAGACTAGAAGACTAGAAGACTAGAAGACTAGAAGACTAGAAGACTAGAAGACTAGAAGACTAGAAGACTAGAAGACTAGAAGACTAGAAGACTAGAAGACTAGAAGACTAGAAGACTAGAAGACTAGAAGACTAGAAGACTAGAAGACTAGAAGACTAGAAGACTAGAAGACTAGAAGACTAGAAGACTAGAAGACTAGAAGACTAGAAGACTAGAAGACTAGAAGACTAGAAGACTAGAAGACTAGAAGACTAGAAGACTAGAAGACTAGAAGACTAGAAGACTAGAAGACTAGAAGACTAGAAGACTAGAAGACTAGAAGACTAGAAGACTAGAAGACTAGAAGACTAGAAGACTAGAAGACTAGAAGACTAGAAGACTAGAAGACTAGAAGACTAGAAGACTAGAAGACTAGAAGACTAGAAGACTAGAATACTAGAAGACTAGAAGACTAGAAGACTAGAAGACTAGAAGACTAGAAGACTAGAAGACTAGAAGACTAGAAGACTAGAAGACTAGAAGACTAGAAGACTAGAAGACTAGAAGACTAGAAGACTAGAAGACTAGAAGACTAGAAGACTAGAAGACTAGAAGACTAGAAGACTAGAAGACTAGAAGACTAGAAGACTAGAAGACTAGAAGACTAGAAGACTAGAAGACTAGAAGACTAGAAGACTAGAAGACAAGAAGACTAGAAGACTAGAAGACTAGAAGACTAGAAGACTAGAAGACTAGAAGAATAGAAGACTAGAAAACTAGAAGACTAAAAGACTTGAAGACGTTTAGCTCTATGAAAATTTGCTGCATCGACCAAGTTATCTGTACTGTGGAAATGCTAATTCCCTCACTTGCGAATCTGGATGACGTCCTAGGGCTCCTCTCTGGAGCCACCATCATCATCGATCGTCTTTGCTCTTCTTGATGTCTAGTAGAGCTTACTTCACCGTAGGTTTTCTAAATTCTCTCGGTGCTGCGCGTACTACCGCTTGACGTTCCCATCAGTCTGTCCCGGGTATAGTTTTCTTTCCGACCAGCCTGGGAAGATTTACTTTTTACAACCGCTACCTCATTTCGGTCACAACCATTTCCTGGGTTGGCATGGCGGAAGAGGCGATGGTACCAAAGTTTTATGATATGATATAGCCGATGAAGAACTGCAGGGTGTTTGACTACAAATGACAAGCTGTTATGCCCTACATGAAGTGATCCTGGAGTCGAAGAAAGGAGCGCAATCTCTTCAGCAAAGCAGTCAGCCTGGACTACTGTCCACCTGGTTTCCTCTGCACGCTTCAATTACATGCTGTAGAGCTGAACCCCTAGTCCTAGACTTCCTCTCTGGAGCCACCATCATGATTTCAGATTCACCGCTCTCCATGATGTCTTGGAAAACTACATAATAAGGTTGTCGAATTAGTCCACAGATATCGTTAAGACATCGGAAGTTCGTGATTGCTCAAAACTTGCAAGGCCGTGGCTATTCAGACATGTGCTGCACAAGCTCTTGCTTTATATAGTTTTCCATCGCTCTTCAATGTTCAGCTCCTACTAAAAGCCGTTCTCCGCCCTGTGAAAGATACAGACACCACAGATTTTAACCAACTTCCAAGGTTGTCCAGCCGGATTTGATAATTTACTGCTCGTACCTGCGCTTCCTTCCTGCTTCTCGTATTCCTGCTTATTCTCGGGCATTTTAAACTCGATGCTTACAAAGGGCGTCGAAGGGACTGCCAATCTACCTGTGATTTCTAAATTCCATTCTTCTGTTGAGGGTACACTGAATAATTTGACCCAGGTAAGACTGCGTAACGTTGTAATGGCTGTTTGACATCCTTCGAAGGAAATGTTCAAGTTTCCCGTACGATAGGGAGACTCATACCCCACCCGCGAAGCCGGATGACGTCCTAGGGCTCCTCTCTGGAGTCACCATCACGATTTACTGTGTACTTCTTTGGAATACTGTTGACGCTGTGCCAAGATCACCAACTTTGAGGTCCTGCGTTTCTGTAAACCATTTGCCCACCTACTCGTCGCAAAACGATTGTGCCCAGGGGACTGTTATGGTCTTCTTGTTTTCTTACCCAGCATTAAAACTATGCTGCTGTGTTAAAAGATTGGTTGTCAGCTTGAGCCGTACGCTTGAGCCGCAGTTATGTTGGCTACGAAAACATTGCATTGGTGAGATAGGGATGCCACTTCCTTGATTGTGCCAGATTCCAGTTACTTCTTGCTGTAGTGTTGGCTAGGATGGCAGAAACTTTGCCCAACAGAACGCAAGTAACCGCTTGCAATTCTTGATCTGCGTTGATGAGAGTTGATGATGAACTCAGCTTCTATCAGGACTGTTTCCAGATTGTCATAGTTCGTTTTTCGGGTAGCGTCTACAAGAGCTCCTATTTCACCAAACGTTCCCCAGACGTTCCCAAGCTCTGCCAATGTTTAGCGCCGCTGAACTACCATTTTCTTTTTGTGAAGGGCGACGTCGGAGACAGTACCGCTAATTCTTCAGCAAGGCAGCCAGACAGGGCTGGATTCCTCTACATGCTTCTATTGCACGCTTAAGAGCTGAACCCCTAGTACATGGATTCCTCTGTGGAGCCACCATTATGATAAACTTCAGGCTTGCCGCTTTCCACGATATCTAGAACATAAGCCACCTAATACGGTTGTCAAGTCAGTCCACCAATATCGTTTAGACACCGGATGTTCTTGATTGCATTCTGCTTCTCGTACTTATACTATTTATCGGGTATTGGAAACCCGAGTTGCTTGATTTCCTCTGAAGGCGGTGATCACGACATTCCTGCTCAGGCACTGTTCAATGGGTCACATCCCTGGTAATCCTGCCGTGCTGGTAACGTTATTGCTGAGGCTAAACCAGTAGATGACACAGTGTGGCTGAGCTGTTGAATCGCAGGTTGATGCTTTTACGGAGAGCGTGTCACCTATTGCTGGAATAGCTGGATGATTATTTCATAACGAGCAGGATTGTGCCACGAATTAAGGACCGAATCGTGCCTGACTACCCGAGCAAAGCTTGACAGCAAATTGAAAACTAATTTTGATGTTGTGATATTGCAAATTATGATAACTCAGGTTGTTGTCATTTTGGTCGTTTTAACGGTTAAAACATCAAAAATGAGAGCAGAAAAATGTTCCCGTAACAGCAAGTTGAAAACAATTCCTGCCATCAGTGATATCAAATTGATAACTGTTTTTGGTATCAGTGCGAAAAAATGGAAAAATCGTTAAATGTATGTGGGATAAATTTATAGAACAACCCTAGTAACCGACCTTTGCGCTCTCTCTCATTCTTCTGACTACCATGAACTCTCTGAATTTGTACATCAGTACTCAAGTGATAGCGCAAAGGACCGGTCCTATTGCTGGCGTGAAATTGAATAAATTGTGAATTCGAAGTCACGGCCTCATTAATCGAAATCCGAAAGATTAGTCCACTTCCCGGTTTCCGTTGAAAGATTAACGGTTCGACATGTATAGTTTTACGAATGATATGAAAACTTAAATGCAATATGTTAATTGCAGTGATGGTATAGCATTAGTTGTATTATACAAGGTCGTCTAGAAGTTTTTGCTCAATTTGCTGCTGATTACAAATCGTGTTTTCGATTTGCTATCATTTTGTTGTAAGACTTTGCTCGGGTAGTCCATAAGACAAAGCCCAGTACTAGCTTCTTTTTCTGCGCTGCTTCGCTTGGAGGGCGAGTCTGGGATTGAACTCTGTACGGTGATGAGGATCATCGTAACGCCAAACCGCAACACACACACTCCCCGTATGTACCAGGATGATGTCCTAAGGCTCCTCTCTGGAGCCACCATCATGATCAACTTCAGGTTCACCACTCTCTACGATATCTAATAGAGCGTGAGTCTTCTGAATACTCTTGAAGCATTACGTCCTAGCGGTTGACGTACTCGTCCGTCTCTCTACACGGCACAAACAATAGAAATACACTAGAACTCCAATGGCGCTGTTGTCACTTCTTCTGTTTAATTAAATTGATAACTCTAATTGTAATAAATCATCGTTTTTAAGTATTCATCTTGTAAAGGATATTTTGTTTTGGTAAACAAAATTTATTTGACACTTCTATGACCGCTAATGACGCTGTAAGGGCGTGGCAAACTAGATGTTAGTCACATGAACAGCCACGACATTGGACTTCTGTGGCTAGTTATTCTAATGCACAAACCCACTGATGACGCGACGTTCGACAAATGCAACATGCTAACGTCTCACTTTTTGAGTGAATGAATGAAGTTCGATAACAGCAACAACTGCTAGATATTTAAGAACTCTCAGTTGCTGCAAAATGCACTTAACACTATTAGAAAAACAAAAAAAAAAAAGAAACACTTGAGAAACATCGCATCGCTGATGAAATTTTATTTTGACGGATAGCGGTATGAAAACTGCAAAACGCCTACTGTTAGTGCTCATGACCGTCTTCATAGTGACCATTGGACACCTATGGGACGACAACAGACCAAACCGGACGATGATGTCCATTACCCGTAAATCCAGCCTAGAGGAAAAAAAGACATCAGAACGATAACGACTACGACGACCACTGGGGTAGGCACTATTACAGCTAAGTAGGCCATTACTGGAGCTAAATTATTTCAAATCGAAGAGGGCTGTACAAGAGCGAGACCAAACCGAAGAGGATCAAGCCCTCCTCACTGTTGTGTTGTCGGTTGGGATGAGTGCGGAAAAGGAAATTTCATTAAAAATAAGGCGTCGTCGTTTCAAACGCCATCATCAGAGAAGGCGATGAGCAGACAGTACCGGCCACATGCAGCAGCGTTCGATATTGGAAGGAAATGATAAGCCAGTTTCTGGTGTTTGTGTTGCCGGGTGGAGGCATGAGTGTCCTTTGTGACTTACTGAACTTTTTATATACGGTCATGCATCATTATATCCACCTTTTTCCGTTCACTGTCCCACGTTTTGGTTTCTAACGTTTGAAACGCAATATTCTCAATTAACCATCACGAGACGTGGGACAATTTTGCCTCCAGTACCGGCACGGCAGTGAATGTGTTTTGCGTGGTTCGGTCTTCGTCGCTGTGATTGGGAAAATCCATCAGCAGTAAAGCGTGAAAACGGCGGAAGTCTCTTGATTTGGGGAGCGAGCGTTCCGATATTCCGGTTATGGAAGTATGGATGCCACTAACAAGGTTTCTGGTTCGGTTTGGAAGGTGATGAAGTGTGAAAATGTATGGGCATATTGAGTGAACCCTTTCGATATCGTCTAGAAGGGCAGAGGTTAATTCGTTTCGGTCCTAGTTTTTCACCTAACTTCAAATATTCACAGGGATTTCATTTTTCAACCGATTTTTACGAAATTTTGAATGAAGATCTAGCTATATCTCTAGTTGTATGGATAAATATTGAAATGATTATTTGTCCCATGGGATCTTAGTTATTGAGAGGGTTTTGTGGGTCAAATCGTTCAAAAATGGATCTTATCTTTTTATTAATTTTTTTCGGGCATATTTTTAAAAACAGGCTTGTTATGGTGCATTCTTCAAGATTTTGCAAACGAACGTTTCAGGAACTCTCAGAGATTTTGGACATAATGGCGTCGATCACGGATGTTCCGGATACCTAGAACCACCTGAGGAAGTGGCCATTTCCCAAACCATTATGAGGGAGGTTTCTAGGCAGTGCCCAGGGAGCACTTTAAAGGGTGTTCCAAGGGGTTATTTCAGGGGATTTCAGGAGCCTTTCCGACAGGTTTCGTTGGCGTTTCAATAGTGTCACGGGTGTTTAGGGGATTCAGGAGGGGACCTTCGGAGCCTTTTAAGGGCGTAAAAAAACTTTCAGGGACGTTTTATGGCAATTTGGAGGCATTCCAGAGATTGCCATGGAGTTTCAGGAACATTTGAAGGGCTTTTTTTTGAGAATTCAGAGGCGTTTGATATAATTTCAGGAACGCTTCAAAGGGATAGGATGTTTGGGACATTTCCGGGGGTCTCTGGAGCGATTTAAAGACTTTCCAAGGGGTTTCATTTTAAATTGATTACAGGACTTTCAAAGCCGTTTGAATAAGATTAGGGGAGGTTTCAGGAGTGCTTCAAGCGTATGAGACCCTCTTAAGCAAGGGTCGTAGGTTCGTAGAACTTGTGTTATTTGAAATATTAATTCCTGTTTTCGTAGAAAAAGCCATCTCATACAACAATGTATGGAAACCAAGATGGAATATCCTTAATGGCACATATTCTGAAAGTAGAGATCCAAAAATGCTGTTTTAGCGAAAAACACTTGACGTGCATTCCCATATCATAATATCTCACTTTGGATATTGAGTATCGCGCTCGGTCCAAAAACTTTTCGCAAAGAAAATTTTCTTGATTTCCTTGGGCATAGAGTATCACATGCAAAATGGTTATTGTCAGAAGATGCTTTCAGTCATAACTGTGGAAGTACTCATATATGCTGAGATGCAGGAACGTTACACCAAGAAGAGAAGAGGAGGGGGACCCCCAAAAAACCTCTGAGTCCACCTAAAACGCCCCTGAGACTCATTGAATCATTCCTGAGACGTCCAGGTACACCTGACACCCGCTGAAACGCTGCTGAGACCCCTGAAGCACCCCAGAGACCGTTTGGTGAACTCAATGACATTCCCTGGGAGATTCAAATTCTCCCTGATAACCCCGAAAGGATCTTAAGACCTCCAGGTACCCACTGAAACCCTCCTGAATCCCTTCGGACCCATTGAAAAGCCCCTACGACTCTTTTAGGCTCCGCTGAGACCTCCAGGGTTCTCTTCTGAGATCCC